>NC_050451.1:65977057-66577057 GCF_903995425.1 Onychomys torridus | reverse complement strand
TGGATGTTACAGAGGCAAAGCTGTCAACATACCTATCTCCAGCCCATTTTAACGTGCACATTATGTCCCCCTGTGGACTGTTGGCAAGGAGTAAAGCTGATGTGTGCTGCAGGCGCCCGGATGCACATTGAGCTTAGTAATGCTTTTTTTTCCCTCCCGTGATTCTCCCTCATATTTGGCTTCCCAGGGCTTTTATAATGATCTCTGTTGCATCTTTAAAAACTATTCCACCTCATTTAAAATGTGGCATAAATGATGTGGTTTTGACAAATTAAGTAATAATAAGAAAACATTTTCAATATTCTGTATTTTTCCATTAAGCTCCAAAAAATAGTGATTATAAGAACGCCATTTTCTCTCCACAGTTAACGATGTGTTGGGCCTGGTTTCATTAAAAACCTCATTATTCAAAGATTTATAACTCAGCCCAAGAAATCTCTTTTGAAGTTGTAAACAGATCTGAGCTCAGTTTTGAAGCTCACATTTAAAGTATGTTGGAGGGGGTTGAATATCCAGTGAGGGCACCTGTAATAGAGGAGTACATTGGAGCGATAAAATGGTAGGCCAAAACCAATACAATGAAACCACACAGACCCTGTGGAGTCTGCCGGAGTCCAGCTCCAACCTGCCCCCACCTACCAAAGGGTTCTTTGGTGGAAGAGGGAGGAATGAGGAAATATTAGACAGAAAGATAGAAAGAGATGATAAGAAAGACAGACACAGGATATCTTCGGGAGGGCCCTGTATCAATACCCAGCTACCCAGAGCTTTATTCAAAAGGGCTTTTTATAACATGCCAAGGGGAGAGGCAAAAGACCTCCCCCTTGCAAGATCAAAGCACACCATACAGCCAAGTGTAGACCCTTACAAACACCTGGTAAACACGCCCATGGCCAAATCATCTCCTTACACAGCCCGGGTGGGTAAAGCAAGCTCAGATTCTCTGACCCTGAGTAAGGTCTCACTAGATAGGCTCTGTGGGCCTCCACAAGACCCAAAGGACAAAGGGTTAGGAAATAGAAAGAACAGATATTTGGAAGTTAGGCACGGCTTTGTTGTGGCTCTGGTTCCAGACAGCTGCTTGAGTTTGAGTAATTCATATAAAGAAGGGTGGGGCACAGGACTCTGAGCTACTTCTAGGCTTTAAAAATAGCAATTGATTATAAGTATGGATGTAATTCCCTATTATTAGGACCATCGGAGCATGGCTGGTTCTGGGGTTGGTGTAATATAGGTAAGCATGGACAGCTGTGCACTACCATGTGACAGGAATGCACATAATATGGCCTGTGGAGGGGATGTCAGAGTCAGCCAGAAGTGCTGTCACTGGCCAAAGAGGGGACAGTCTAGCAGAGAGGGGGGTGGGACTCCTGTGATAAAGCAAGTAGAGAAGGATATAATAATTGTCACTATGGGTAAAGAACACATGGGCGCTCTTTGTACTATTATCCCAAGATGAAATTATTTTCAGAGAGAGAGAGAGAGAGAGAGAGAGAGAGAGAGAGAGAGAGAGAGAGAGAGAGTACATGCTGGCATGTATATAATATGCAGCTTCAGAGTGCCTCTGCCTTAAATTTCAGGTAAGAAAAATAAGACACCTGAATGAATGATAAAATGTACACTATGGACCAAACAATTCAACATTCATGAAAGCATTCCTTTAAATGGAACATCATAAATATGGAGAGGGAGTAAGGGCCTGCTGAATTGGAGGAGATGGCTCCTAGGACATTGCATATGAATGGGGCTGTGAGACATGGAGATAAGTTTGCAGAAGGGTGACAGAGCAGGGAAAAGGAGAGGCATAAGCTGGAAAAGGATGTTTGGGAAACTAAAGGGACTCATTGAGGTGTGCACAGGGAGATGAAAGTAACTGTGAGGTATTTGGAGGATTGGCTATGCCAAACGTAACTGTGGTGGTTTCAATGAGAATGGACTTCATAGGCTCATATATTTGAATGCTCAGTCACTAGTTTTTGGTCTATGTAGGAAGGGTTAGAAAGTGTGGCGTTGTTGGAGAAGATGTGTCACTGGCGGTGGGTTTTAAAGTTTCAAAAGCCCAGACCAGGCCTTGCTTCTTTCTCTGCTTCTAACCTGCTACTGAGATGGAAGCCCTCAGCTACTGCTCCAGCACCATGTCTGCCTGCACACTGCCATCCTTCCTGCCATGATGGAAATGGACTCACCCTCTGAAGCTGTAAGTCAGCCCCCAAATAACTGCTTTTCTTTTATAAGTTGGCTTAGTCATGGTGTCCCTTCTCAGCAATAGAAAAGTAACCAACACAGTAACGTTTCTTCATGTTAGCTCCAGAAGGTAGGATTGTAAGGGAATTTGATGGCCTATGAGCAACCTTGTCCCATTAGATTTTTGCCATGAATGAAATAGAAACCCCACCAAAGTAGTAAGCTTAGTTTCTACAATGATTAATTAGGAATGCAATTCAAAAATTTCTTATAGGTGGGAGCTGGTTGTTCTGAATTGGTTTTCTTAGCAGATTGAGTACCTGAACAGGAAGTAATTAGATTATTTCAAGGGGTGCTCCAGTTTTTGTGAACCTCAAGTATCATGTTTAACCCCAGTAGGACCATGTTTTCCTCCATACCCATCACTATTTTCAACCACTTGTAGATGATGGGTTTCACCCCCCATATGACATTACATTTGGCTTTAGTTTCTGTTGCTATCTGTCTATACAACTATAATAATGCATAAAATCTGGGTGGATTTTTATTTTTTTCCCTTATTTCTTTCTCCAAGAAATTAAAAATATGTTCTGGTATAAAGCTTTAAAAAATAAAAGAAAAATGTACATAGAGGGAAACATTCTTCAATATGTATAGCTCTGGCTATTCTGGAACTTGTTCTGTAGATCAGGCTGGCCTGAAACTGATAGAGCCTCTTGCCTCTGCCTCCTGAGAGCTGTGATTAAGGTACACAAAGAAACCCTATCTCAAAATAAAACAAAAATGAAAACAAAAACACAAGAAAAGCAAAGAACAACAAAGAAAGCATGCACCACTGCAGCCTGGCTGACAAGTTTATTCCAAAGTTTGTTTTTAATACTTTATCAATAATGGCCCTCCCCTTTAAAAAGTGTGTAGGACTGTTTTCTTATCAAATGGCCATTGCTTATACAGGTTCAATGGAATAAGCAAGAAGCTGAAGGAAACAGGAAGTCAGGAAGAGTTAAACAAATCTCAAAGCAGAGTTACGAACTATGTGAGCATGTGTGCAGAGAGATTAAAACAACTTGAGGTTTTTGAATAAAGGGACAAACACTCACAAATCACTGACAGGATAAACATCAGGTTCAGGGCAGACTCTGGCAAGACTCACTTCCAGTATGCTTCTAGACCCTGATTGTCTCAGCTCTCACCAGCAAGGGAGGAGATCAGCAAGCCACCCCAACAGTAGAGGCTAAGAGATGTTGCCATAGCTATGATACAGGAGTGAGGAACCTACTGTCTCTGCAACTTGTATTCTAGCTAAAGAACAAACACTGGGCTGTGGTTGCAGGTGCATCCCTGTCTCCAACATCTTCAAAGTTCTATGTGAACATGCCTCCCTGGCCTGACCCAACATGTGCTGAAACATATTGTTACAGAAATGGTACTTAGTCAGAAGAAAACGTTGGGGACAGATTTACTATTGGGGAAAGCAATGACAGTTTAGTTATTTCTGCTCTGTGAATGGATTGGTGGGCCACTTACACTCAGAAGGCTCAGCAGCGGCCATGGTTAAGGACCCCTGGTTTAGATCAGAGCTAAGTCAACTTTTCCTGGAAAAGGTTGGTTTCACTCATTGCTTAGGCTGTGTGACTCATGGTCTCCATGGTAACGAGCTCTGCCACTATAGCAAGGAAAGAGGCAATTCACAGGTGAGTGAGCATGACCAGATTTGGCTCATGGCTGCAGTTTCCAGTCCTTAGTCTAGATGATAATTTCTTCTGTTGGAATATTATAACCCCCCAAAATGTGCTGACATTATTGATGACTACTTGCCTGTTGTAATTGTTTTTCTTGTGACTACTTTTTTTTTAAATCTTGGAAATACTACTTGTTACTCTAGGTTTTCTCTCTCTAATGTAGATCATTGCTTCTAACCCTTAAATATGTATATCCAGGTGGGAAGAAAAGTGGGCAAAGACCATGATGCTGAAAGGGGCCAACGAGACTGGAAAGAAGGAGGCTTTAAGAGAGGAAGGAGGATGAGGAAGACAACAGAATCCAGTGGGAAGAGGGAATGGTGGGAATGTAAAGGGTCCAGTGGAGGAAAGGAGGGTAGAGAGATGAGGGGTACAGTGAGGAAGAACCAACTGAGAGGAAATATGTGTGGAAACCTCATATAGAAACCTCTGATCTGGAAGCTATTTTGAAACAAAAGCACAGGACCAGTGACTCCTCCAGAAAATAAAGAGAATCTTGGCAGTAAGTTTATCTGATGATGAAATACCTGGCTTCTAGTGTTGTCAGATTCAAAAAAAATAAATAAAATGAATAAGAAGATCCTTAATGTGCCGTTCAACTTCCAAATCTCTTTGTGGCTGAACGCTTCATGAACTCAGACATTTTCAGTGGGATACGTGACAGATCAATGGGCACCTTGCTTACATCTTTACCCTGAAAGAGGGAAGAGAATAATCTAAAATTGCTATGTTTGAACCAAATCACCACCTTATATAAAACTGTCACATTCCATCAACATTGCCCAAAGAGGCCAGAAACAGTATCCCTTTGAGGGAAACGAATTTTTTCATCTTGTCAACTTCAATGTTGTCCTGGAAAAATCACAAGCTTATTTTCCCACATATTCACACACACCAACTATCATTCTTTGATTATTAGCAAGGATGCCATTTCCCTTCTTTGGGAAGGTCAACCAGTTTGTATGAATTTATGGTCATATTTTAGTTACACAGTATTCAAGATTCTTAATATGGAACTCCAGAGCATACACGTTTAGGCCAAGGAATGCCTGATGCCCTCACCCATGTTAGTCTTAGTTCATATATCCAACTGGTAAGGTCATTGAAGAGGCAAGACAGACAAGGCAGAGGGTGAACTCTGATAATGCATGCATTTTGTGGGTGGGGGGGAAGTATTAGACAGGATTCTCTAGAGTCACTGGGCTTATGGAATGAATCTCTCGTGTATATGGAAATTTATTAGAATGACTTACAGGCCACAAGTCCAACTAATCCAATAATGGCTGGCTGTGAATGGAAAGTCTAAGAATCTAGTAGTTGCCCAGTCCCACAAGGCTGGGTGTCTCAGCTGCTTTTCTGTATATGCTGGAATCCTGAAGAGGTAGGCTCCAATGCCAGTAAAGGAATGGATGTCTAGCAAGGCAAGGACAAGCAGGTGAAGAACAAAACTTTCCTTCTTCCATGTCCTGATATAGGCTGCCAGCAGAAGGTGTGGCCCAGATTAAAGGCATGTCTTCTTGCCTCAATATCTGGATCAGAGGTGTGTCTTCCTACCTCAAACATCCAGACTGGATGTGGATACACCTACTTTAAACCAAGCCGAATATCTCTTACAGGTGTACTCTCTATTTCTGGATTGTAGTTCATTCCAGGTATAGTAAAGTTAACAACCAAGAATAGGCATCACAGGGGACCTGTAGAGGACATCACTGCATCAATCGGTCTATCATCTGCTTACAGTTTATGGTAGTTACAGGGCAGCAAGTGTCAGAGGAGGGGATAGAAACATTTCCATTTTGGGTTCACAGTTGGCCATTGCTAGGAATGACCAGTGAGTGCTCAGTCAAAGAATTCAGGTGATGGACACATCTTATTACTGGGCCATTACTAGGAGTCCATGTTTCTAAGGAAGGGAGGAATCCAGAGAAACAAGCTGCTTTAGTTGCAGGGATCAATAGCTTTAGTTTCTGCAATCATCATTACCAGATGCTGTGTCCATGGCTAACACTGATTAGGAATTTCACAACATAACAGAGATTCTGGAATCAGTTGTGTTTCTGAGATGGAGTACACATGAAGTTATGAAGGGCCACCCTGTCTTTGTAGAATGAGAAACTGAGGTACACAGAGGTGAACTTACATAGTGTCACAGTATGAGGGTCATCTGAATGTTCCTAAAGTTCCCTAGTGATCACAGGCTATGGTGATCACTAAAAGAGTCCTGAAACCTTTTAGATGTGTGATCTAGAGGTAGATTTTTATGGCACCACAGGATTGAAGTAGAATCATGAAATTCTTGTGAGAGAAATTTATTAAAAGGAACAAACTTGGCCCCTACCTGCTGCCTTTTAACCTGAGATGCCATTTGATTGCCCATCACTGTCCACCTATACTAACAACATGTGCTTGAACTCCCCCAGCTGTGATTCAAAGAATCCTTTTATGTATATAAAACTATATGCCTTAGATATTTCATTATGTTTAGGGAAATCAAACACACATGACTTCATGGTAGAGTTCAAGACCAAATATCTAGGCAATCTTCTTAAAACAAAACAAAACAAAACAAAAAAAACAACAGTTGTTTAAATACAACAAACAACTTCAGAAGTGTTTTAAAAATATGAAGGAGTAAGATAAAAGTACACTTGTTTTAAAGACTTTGATTAAAACTCAGTTTTCAATGTAAGCTGTTTACTTTTCTCTTGTAGACATCAGGTGGGTAATTAAACTTCAAGTCAATGTAGATTGCTCATGCATGGTTTTGCAATGTGTCCCCTGTTTGAGTACTTCATTATATGCAAATGACCAGGTGTCTGCAACAATAAATAAAGCCTCAAAAGTAATACTTCAAACATAAAACCAAAGCATAGGGCTAAGAGGCTGTTGTTGTCTTTTTTATGGGGTTATATGGACAAATAAAAAGTTCCTGTTTGTAGGAAAACAGTCCTTGTGTCTTACTGACACCCAACCACACACTGTGGAGTGACTTCCACATCTGTCACCACTGGGGTTGAAATGATTCCTGCTCTGAGCATCAGTAAGGGAGGACTCTACCCTGGCTGTAATCTTCCCTGAAGGGGGTTCTTGCCAACTTCTTTGGGATGAGCATTTGAGAAAGGATCTTGTCAGCAAAATCTGGGAACTGGTTATCTTGGTAAGTAATGGGAATATCTTGTCTCAGGAGAGGAGATTGATGCTACCTCTGTGCCGTGGACTCTTGAGGTCTGGAGAAAATTTAATACCAGAGGCCAAAGTTTCAGTAATGTTCCTTTGAGAAAGCAGAGTTTGCTTGAAAATTTGAACCACAGAAACATGGTGCAGGATAGAAAAATCATTCCTTATCACAGGGTAAAAAGAGATCTAACTTCTGTTGTATTAAAAGGGCATTAGTTTTTCTAAAATGGAGACAGTGTACACTTGTGTAATTAGATGTGTCTAGTAAATCTGAGGAAAATACAGAAATATCACCAACATTTAAAAGAATGTCCTTGAGAGACGAACATGAAATATATCTAATATAATGTTTATCAAATGGATACAAATATAATATATTATATAATATATATGACATAAAATGGGTCAACATACCAGAAACATTTTTTTTTCTTAGAAAAAGTTGGGAAACTAAAAGATACCTGAGACTTGGGGTGATTTATTTTACTAGAATTGTAAAGAATGACAGCCTAGGGTTTTGTTTTGTTTTAACTGGGAAAACTTTCCTTTTTTAATTGAATATTTTGCAAGAAAGAATATTATCATAGGACTTCACAAAATCTATATGAACCTAAGAATTTATGAATAAGTTTAGAGATATCCACAATACCATCTGGTGGCTCATTTATATGTATTAAAATGGTGTCAAATTCTAAGAATAGAATGAAGGAACAAAACCAAAAGGCTGATCTGAAATACAGAGTTTTTAAGAAAGGGAGAAGTTGACCTCTAGCTGAAGACTGAGGACTGCACAGGGCTCCCCCACTCACCTCTTCCTCAAATTACAGTGGCGTTAAATACAAATAGTAATGGCAGTAATGACAACGAAGAAGTGAGAAAATCAGAAATCCTGCCTTTGTGGGATGATATCATAGCTAATAAATATCAAAATGAGGCTATTTTCAAACAGTCAAGGAATCTGCCAACATTCTTCCCGCAGGAAAATACTGCTTTAGGAAACAGTTGGGCAAGCCAGGAACGGAACTGGGAAATGAGAGGCGGTGTGTTCAGACTCACAGACACAAGGGAGGCAGTTAGAAATTAATTGAAAGAAATGCTAGCAGAAGCTCTGTGTAGCAACCACAGAAGGGAGTAGAGTTCACAGTGCTTCTGGGCTGGTTGTCGCCAAGAAGAAAAGACAGCGGAGGACACAACACAGGTGTTTGAAATAGCCAGGTGAAGACAACCCTTTTTAACAAGGCAAAAAGAAACCTTTCATGGAGAAGAGAAGGCTGGGAAGAACGTCAAGATTTGTAAATTAAGAAAGTAAAAATGGATATCAAGAAAACAAATTACCCAATTAAAAAATGGGACACAGATTTAAACGGGGAATTCTCAACAGAGGAAATGCAAATAACCAAGAAATACTTAAAGAAATCCTTAACATCCTTAGCCATCAGGGAAATGCAAATAAAAACTACTTTGTGGTTTTATCCTACACATGTCAGAATGGCCAAGATCAACAAAACAAGTGGTAGCTTACGCTGGGGATGATGTGGCGCAAGGGAAACACTCCTCCATTGCTGATGGGCCTGCAAACTTGTCCAGCTACTATGGAAATCAATGTGGCAGTTCCTCAAGAAGATGGGAATCAATCTACCCCAAGATCCAGCTGTACCATTCTTGGGCATATCATTCTAACTCAGAGACACTTGCTCAACCATGGTCATTGCTGCTCTATTCATAAAAGCCAGAAACTGGAAACAACTGAGATGTCCCTCAACAAAAGAATGGATAAAGAAAATGTGGTATATTTACACAATGGAATTACTCAGCTATTAAAAAAAAGACATTATGGACTTTGCAGGCAAATAGATATAACTATAGAAAAATCATCCTGAGTGAAGTATCCCAGACCTAGAAAGACAAATATGTATTTATTTATATCTCAATATTAGCTGTTAAGCCAATTATAACTAAGCTACAACCCATAGAACCACACACAGAGGGTAGGTATAGAGTAAGGAAGCAGAGAGAACAGATAGATCTCATTAGGAAAGAAAAAGAGAATAGATAATAATTATGGATGGATGGTTGAGGACTGAAATGGAAGGATCAAGTAGGGGCAGGGAGAAGGGGCTGTGGGAGGAATGCAGGGGGAGACAGTTAAAACTGGGGCACATTTGAGGGGAAGTATGGAAACCTAATATAGTAGAAACTTCCTAATATATATATGAAAGTAACCTAAATGAAAGTGCCAAATAATTGGGGGGCACAGACAGAGTCCCAACTGGCTATCTCTTCAAAGCTCCCAGTAATGGAATTGGCTTGTCCTAATTGAGTTGTTGGCCAAAGGAGCCCTACAGGAATTCTCAAACAACCCAGGCTGTTGCCAAGACTATACAGTTGCTCTCTACAAACTGAGAAAACTGTTGAAAACACCACTTACACAATTCATTGAACTTGGAGATGTCAAGCATGTGCCCACATGAAGCCTCCACCCCTACTTCCCAGCACCTTTGGTACAGGAAAGAACTCTGCACACTCCCAAAGGGGAAATATAAATGCCAAGCTAGCCACAAAGCCTTTGACCTACAGTGGTGTCCTGCCTGCAAGATGTGCTGGGGCAATGGTGGCACAAAGCTTGTGGAAGTTTTACCAATAACTGATCTGACTTAAGGTCTGCTCCATGAGATGGAAACCATACCCAACACTGCTTGGGTGACTGTGAACCTGAGACAAGATAGCCTAAGGACCTAGAACCAAATAATATATAAGGTAAAAGCAAATAATACTGGTTTAAAAAATGAAAGTAAAATATAGTATGATTAAGGATATACATAGTATAAGAAGAGACTTAGCATTATCTTAATAGTTCATATATTCTCTTTGGAAAAGTGTAAGCATGGTTACATTATTGTATTTTCTTCTTAATGAATCCAATCACAATCATTTTAAAATGTAAGAATTCCTTTCATAGTGCAGTATAAATTCTTTGAAGATCAGAATAGGTTCTGTCTTGTATCTCTATAATGGTAGGCCAGCAGTTGGCATATCACAGACACTCAGCAACTAGAGTCAGTCTGCATGATTTTGGCAGTTGGCATTGCTTATAAAATGGAGATTGCACATCGACCCTGCACCTACTACACTGTAATTTGAAAGTCAGATCTGAGCATGTGATGGCTAATTTTGGCTGTCAACTTGACTGCATATGGAACCAGCAAAAATATTAGCTGCTGGGTACTCCTGTGAGGGCTTTTCATCAGATGACTTGAAGCATAAAGACACATCCTGCCTATGGAATGACCAGCTATCAGCCTCCCCAACTTACCAGTGTGAGACAGCCATTGCTGCACTACCAGAATGCATCCTATTAGCCTAATAAATGTCTATACAGATATGTATACATACATACATACATACATACATACATACATACATACAACACATATGTAGTAGGACAGGCCCATAGAGTCAAGGAAATTGGCTCAGACCAGTAGCTAAGGCATGCACATAATGTCCTCCTTAAGAGCCAACCTAGAGTCTGCCTGAGGGCCTAGCAACAGTCGCTATCAGAGTTCCTGATCATGCCCAGCCAATGAAGGAAGACCACACAGACTGGGTGCTGGGAGGAGGGTATATAAGGCCTTCCCTGTTATTGAATGAGTTCATTATTTGCTTTCAACGGACTACTGGTGTCTGTGATGTTGACGCTGCACCTTCTCACCCGTCCCCAGCTGTTAGAGTCTAAGCAACATCTGGTGCTCAATGTAGGGCCTAAACTGACAGATTTCATGGGTTCCAAACTGTCTGTCTTCTCCTCATCGGACATCGTAGAGACATCTGACAGAGAACTGTCATCCCATTGTTTCAATGGGAAGAAAATTTGTATCGGATCCTTATGTCCTGTGCTTTTGTGATTTTTTTAGGCCATGACCATATGCCCACATGGTATCTCCAGATGAGGGACAGTGATTGGGAGCCGAGCTTTGGTTCCACCTCCTGGGGGATCAATCCTCATGTGGGGGTGCTGGGCATGTGCCTTCCTAAGGGAATGGGCAGACAAACATGACAGACAGCACAAAAGAAGGAAAGAAGTGAGGGCCCCAATGCTTAGCTGCCAAAGAGACCAAAAGAACACAACACTAAGGGGCCTTTGCACCGAAACACACCATCTTGGGGGCGTTGACAAGAACTGTGAGTGAAGGGAGGGAGATGATCAGAACCTGTGCTGGGAGAAACAAAGTAACAGAAGCCCCACATTCAAGCACCAGATGTAGTGTGTGTGTGTGTGTGTGTGTGTGTGTGTGTGTGTGTGTGTGTGTGTGTATTCCAGCATTATATGTGTATACTATTACAGATATCTGATATATTCTATCAGTTCTGTTCCTGACTAGTACAAAGAGTTAACTCTTTTAAGTTACAGATTTAGCTTACTTGGGAACCTTTTGACCTTGGCTTAGTCTTCTTTTCAGTATTTTTAGAACTTCAGTGAGAGACCTTCTGTCTACTATAGAATTTGCTACTGGAAGGAGCAGGTACTAAATTTGGGAATTTGCTGAGGCAGTATTAAAGAAGACAGGGAGGTGCCTGCTTTCCAGGCAGGGAAGTCAATGGACCCTGCCTATTAAGAATGACAGGTTACCAATTGTGGCCCTTCTATCTCAGATTCACACTATTTGTTAGAGGGAGGGAAATGTTATGATACAATAGAAAAAAAATGAGAGTATTCCTGAAGACTTTTAAGTTTGTCAATAGAAAAAGGAAAGACTTGGCTATAGACTGAAGTTCATGTAGCCTAAAAGCAGAGTATAGAGAAAAGACAGGCCTCTTAAGAACTGTTCTTGCTGGTTACAGTTTGCAGTAGAATTTATGGGTATCCAATTCCCAATTTTCTGAGAAACTGCCATACTGATTTCCACAGTGGTTGTACAAGTTTACACTCCCACCAACAGTGGAGGAGTGTTCCCTTTGCTCCGCATCCTCTCCAACATAGACTGTCATTAGTGTTTTTGATCATAGCAATTCTGACAGGTATAAGGTGGTATCTCAGAGTCGTTTTGATTCGCATTTCTCTCTTGATTAAGGATGTTGAGCATTTCTTTAAATGTCTTTCAGCCATTTGAGATTCTTCTTTTGAGAATTCTCTGTTTAGCTCTTTAGCCCATTTTTTTTTAATTGGATTCTTCAGTATTTTGATGTCTAGTTTCTTGAGTTCTTTATATACTTTAGAGATCAGTCCTCTGTCAGATGTGGGGTTGGTGAAGGTCTTTTTCCATTCTGTAGGCTGTCTTTTCATCTTACTGACCATGTCTTTTGCCCTACAAAAGCTTCTCAGTTTCAAGAGGACCCATTCATTAATTGTTGTTCTCAGTGTCTGTGCTGCTGGTGTATTTAGGAAGTGATCTCCTGTGCCAATGCATTCAAGAGTGCTTCCTACTTTTTCTTCTATTAAGTTCAGTGTAACTGGATTTATGTTGAGGTCTTGGACTTGAGTTTTGTGCATGGTGACAGATATGGATCTATTTGTAATCTTTTACATATTGACATCCAGTTATGCCAGCACCATTTGTTGAAGATACTTTCTTTTTTCCATTGTATAGCTTTGGAATTGATCTACCTCAAGACCTAGCCATTCCACTCTTGGGCATATACCCAAGGAATGCTCAATCATACCACAAAGATACATGCTCAACTATGTTCATAGCAGCGCTATTTGTAATAGCCAGAACCTGGAAACAACCTAGATGCCCTTCAACTGAAGAAGAGATTATGAAAATGTGGTACCTATACACAATGGAATACTACTCAGCAGAGAAAAACAATGACAGCATGAAATTTGCAGGTAAATGGATGGAACTAGAAAATATCATCCTGAGTGAGGTAACCCAAACCCCAAAGGACAAACATGGTATGTACTCACTTATAAGTGGATACTAAATATGAAGCAAAGAACAATCAGACTGCAACCCACAGAACCAGGGAGGCTTTATAGCAGGGGGACCCTAAGATGACTGTAGCTTATAATAAGTTTTGGTTTTACTTAATTACTGGGCAAGCCTCAGTGAAACATTTCACTATCAGGATAAGAATTTGTACTGTATCAAGCTGATAATAGAGAAATAAATAAATAAAAATAAAAAGGAATGTATAGGTAAATAAACACCATTAGGCAAGCCTCCTCTGTAGAGGCAGGGAGATCTTTACCCAAAATGTGCTTTAACTGTCATGGCTGTCGAGGTTACACATGCCTCAGGTGAAAGTAGAAGGCTGTGTAAATGCTGAAATGCTGAAATGCTGAAATGCTGGGGAAATCAAGGCAGGCTTCACTGGGTAGTGGTGGTAATGAGGGAAGGGAACAGACTTGAGTTCTATTGCGATTGGAAGATAGAGGCTTGGGTGAGGGTTTGTGGACATTGCTAGACTCACCCAATGGCACCAAAGGATGGGATGCCCTGGCTTTCTTCTCACTCAGTCCAAATGTGAGGCACAGAAAGAAGAGGGAGGAGTGGGATGACAAAGCCTTTTTTAATGGAACTAGGCTTCTCATTCCCAAAGCCAATGTTTTATTTCCTATTTCCACCAGAGCAAACAATAAGAGGTTCAGAACCCTGACTTAGTGAAGAGAAGAACATTCAGACTTCACTATTCTTGATCATGGACAAACATCAGAAAGGCAGGAGGCAGTAATCTCCAAAGGTCACATCTAGACAAGACAGCTGCCATTAACCATTTTGTCATTATGTTATTGCCCCTAAACAGATATTATAGAAGCCCATTTAGTTACTAAACCATGGAACTGGCCGGTTAAGGAAATACTATCCTTGAATTCTCTAAAAGAAAGTAGGCTGCCAAATCTCTGTTGTAACATGAATTGCTAAACAATCTTATTAATAAAAAGCCCAGAGTCAGATATTGGGGTAAAAACCTGAGAGATCAGAGGAATAGGAAAAGCCACAGACAACCTCACCTCACTGATACCTCAGTTTCTAAAGAGACCTACTTCCTGTATACCCACGCCTATATGCCTTTCTGTCCTGCCATCTCATTTCTTCCCTCCGCCCAGCTACATCACTTCCTATCTCTCTGTACAGACCTCCAGACCTCTATGGTTAGTGCTGGGATTAAAAGCATGTGTCACATTGCTTGGCTCTGTTCCCAGTGTGGCCTTGAACTCACAGAGATCTGAATGGATCTCTGCCTCCCAAATGCTAGGATTAAAGGTGTGTACTACCATTACCTGACTACTATGTTTACTACAGTGACTGGCTTTTTCCTCTGATCTTCAGATAAACTTTAACAGGGTGCACAATATTGGGGAAGAACACAATGTATCACCATACCCTGTAGCTTCCAGAACTCTCTAATGAGCTATGGTTTTAGAGTATAGTGGGAAAATACTAATTTTCAAGAGGTAATAATCAGAACCATGAGGGACAATAGCAGGAGCAAACCTTCTGGGCAGCAAAGATAGCCATCCTGAAAGACCAAATGCCATTTTTGTGAGTTTTACTAGTCTACCTTATTTCAGATGGGATCTTTAAAAACTAAAGCTTCTCAGGGCTGGTGAGATGTCTCAGTGGATAAAACATGTGGTAATATTTTCTTTGTGCACCCCAATAAGGCTTATCTGGAGATCAGAGGAAAAAGCCAGTCACTATATTAAACATAGAAGTCAGGCAGTAGTAGCACATGCTTTAATTCTAGCATTTGAGAAGCAGAGATTCATCTGGATCATTGTGAGTTCAAGGCCACACTGGGAACAAAGCCAGGTGTGGTAGCACATGCCTTTAATTCCTAGCAGTAGTTAACTAAAGAGGTCTGGAGGTCTGTCCAGACAGATAGGAAGCGACAGAGCTGGGCAGAAAGAGGAAGTGATGTAGCTGGGTGGAGAGAGGAAGTGATATGGCAGGGTACAGAAAGGGTATAGCCATGAGTACACAGGAAGTGGCTCTGTCTGGAGGCTGAGGGTTGATAAGGTGAGGTTGGCTGTGGCTGGTCCTATTCCTCTGGTCTTTCAATTTTCACCCCAATATCTGGCTCTGGGTTTTTTTTAATTATTAAAACCATTTAGCAATTTGTCTTATATAAACACTTGCAGAAGAAGCATGAGGAGCAGGGTTCAGATCCCAGTATACATAGAAAATCCAAGTAGATGTGGTGGCTACCTGTAATCCCAGCATGAGGGAGGCAGAGATGGGAGATTGCTGAGTCAAACTAGTTAGCTAGATGAGCTTGAATAGAGTTTTGGTGGGTGGGAAACCCTGTCTCAGTAAATAAAGTGAGAGTGATAGAAGACATGTGACATCAATTTTAGACCTCACACACATACACACACATGTACATGCACTCACACACATGTGAGCCCCACACATGTGGACAGACTTTGGATTTTCTCCTCCTTAGAGGACTGGCTGAGTATGTTCAACAATTATTCCCTGTTTCACAAATTTCTTCCAAGAATACTCATATCATGTTCAGGAATTAGAATCCATCAGGAACTTTTATCCAGAATAGGCAATACATGGTGATTTAGTTAAGCCAACAAGACAACTATTCTCTTTAGTGGCTAGCTTAAGGACAGAACAGACTTCAATCCTGCCTAGTGGGGAGTAGGAGAAATCCTCCCAAGGGGATTTCTGGAAAAAAAAAAAAAAGATGTCTTCACTCTTTAAAGGTGACATGGGCAATGACTCGATCCTCTGTCATTGTGTGCTGTTTTATAAAACATGGTTTCTGAAACTCCAATAGTTGGGTTGCAACTATCAGGAGAAAGGCATGAGAATTTCAGAAAATTATGCCCAAAGGCTAAGCATTCTTTAGAGTTGAAATAACTAACAGAGCCTACTTATTATGTGAAATAATAAACCTTTTATTGTGTAAGGGACTTTCAGCTGGTGTCAAAAGACAAAATTACAAAACATTTAGTTATAGATCTAATTGGTTTTCATTTGCAATTCATGAATCTGAGGCAGCCTCCACTCTAGCGAACAGAATAAACGCTCCCGTTGCACAATGGCAGAACAAGGGGTTCTGAAAGGTGGGGGCAAAGGATTAGAACATAGAAGAAGAGCTGATTGGTTGGTATCAGGTCACTTCAGGTTAGAGATTTCATAAAGGCTGAGCTGAGGGGCTACCCTTGCTCTGTGGACCCTGTAGATAGGCAGCTCTTGCTTTCAGGAACAAACAGTCTATTTTTCTGTCTCCCTGCATCCTAAAATTTCAGTTTGTTCATGTAGCGCTTAATAGAAGAGGTCCAATTTCATTTTGTTCTGTGTTGCTGGAATATGGGGCAGGAACTAAGGTGGAAACAATGGTCTTCCATGATTTTTTTGTTTGTTTTGAGATTGGGTCTCACTATGTAACTCTCTGGAACTCACTATATAAGCCAGGCTGGCCTCAAACTCACAGAGATCCACCTGCCTCTGCCTCCAGAGTGCTGGCCTTGAAAGCATGCATCACTATGCCTGGCTTTTCCATGGTTTTTAATGCAAGATATTCTAATACTTGCTGCAGCCAGTGATGATCTATTGAAAAAGCTGATGTTAGAACGTTGTCAGTGTGATTTTATTTATTTATTTATTCATTTATTTTGTGATGTATAAGTGTATATATGTGCACAGGTTCAAGTCCATGTAGACATCAGAGGACCATTAAGGGCACTGTTCCTTGTTATGCACCTATTTATTTATTTATTTATTTATTTATTTATTTATTTATTTATTTATTTGAGACAGAGTCTCCCGCTAGCCTGGAACTTGCCAAGTAGACTAGCCTGTCTAACTGGCCAGTGAGTGCCATCTGCCTGTCTCCATCCTGTCAGTCCTGGAATTACAAAATGCTGATCACCAACTAAGTTATTTTTTACTTGAGTTCTGGTTATTGAAATTGCAGCAAGCACTTTACTGACTGGGCTGTTTCCCAGCTCTGTTTGTTCCTTTCAGTATTTAGAATTCCTGTATTTCATAGAGAAAGAACATGACCTACTCCATGGTTATAAAGCCCAATATAAACATTGTGACCCTTGGCTCAGAACTTGAAACAGTGGTACATTATTTTCAGCCACTTCCAAGCCTAGGTCTCCTGACTCCTTGTGTATATCCATTCACTGATATTTCTCTGCTACCACCTTAACACACCCAGCTGACCTGCTGGCAATACAGGGACACACAAGATCCTCTCTTTTTATGCCTTCCTAGTGCACAGAGCATCATTGGTGTTAACATGCAAACCAAACTTTGGACAGAGGTTGGTCCATCTGCCTTTGCAGATGATGGCAAGCTGTCTCTTGTACATGTGTGAGCATCATAGCCAGGAGCAGAAGAGCTTCATGAACACCTGGCTACCTGATGGAGAATCAGTTGCAGGTAGCAAAATTCAGGGAGACACAACCTCCTGGAAAATCATGGAGGATTTGTATATAACCTATGCACAGCTTCGTATACAGTTTAAATTGTCTCCAGCTTGCAGTGGAAGTGTTCTCTAGATACCTGTTAGACTGTACTATGGGGGGAACAATGACAAAAAATCTGTCCATGGGCAGTGCAGGCCCTAACTGTTTTGAATAGTATTTGACTTATAGTTGGTTGACTCTGAAGATGAAGATCCTGTGGTTATGGAGAATGGAGTAGGTTCCAGATGCATAGCCAGCAACTGCTGCCAATCTTGTATGCCACAACAGCATCCCACTGTTGGTTATACAGCATAATTGTAACAAGTGTATGACACACAATAGAGCCTCTTCTCACTATTAATTTTCCTCTTTTTAGGTACCAAGTAGAATTATTTTTTTCTCAACCTCTTTAACCTGAGAATAGTCATGTGCCATAGTACAAGAAGGAAAACATAAGTAGGCTTCATATGGGGTTTCCTGAGTGGACCTGTTTAGTTCCTTATGTAAGATAAGGCAGCTCACCATTTGTCTAAGCTGTGATGGTGCTAGGACATGATAAAGGACACCACCAGTGGCCTAGGTCCCCAGGCGAGCAACACAAGCCAACACTCCCTGAGAAACTGGGCCAATGCACCCTGTGAGTGATGCTGTGCCCAGACCCTGAGTTCTGCACATTGCTTATTAGCACAGTGCAATGAAACCAGTTTCCAGAGACCCAGGCTGAACTGGAAAGAGAGTGTTGAAGTTTGGGCTTGAAGGTGAAGGGGTTCTCTGTGTTCTACCTAGGAGAAAAATGTTCCAGGTGGAGAGAAAAGCAGATGCAAAGGCCCTGGGGCAGGCATGTGCCTAGTGTATCCCTGAAGACCTGATCAGAGATGTGAGAAGAGGGGAAGCCGGAAATGAGGTCATAATCAAGGGTCACTCATTCTAGAGAGTTTGGCTTTTAACTGAATAAAACCCAGAGATGTTTCAGGAGTTTGAACAGAAGAACTAAGTCAGTAAGTGTGGAGGGTGGTGGACAATAACAAAAGTGGGGGTGAAAAGTAATAGTTTTCATCCAGCCAAGGAGTGATGGTGTTTATGAAGTAGCAATAGAAGTGTGTCCACACACACTCACAGCCATGCACACACATACAAGCACACCAACCCACATATACATACACATGCCCACGCACGTACACCATGCACAAATATGCACAGGCACACTCAACACACACATGCACTTGCATACATACAAGTACACACACGCATTCACACAGGCACTCACACATATGCACACACATACAAGTACACATATGTATGCACACATGCGTATGCACACACATGTATACGCACACACATACGCATGTACACCTACCACACATAAGTACATACATACAAACATATGCACACACATACACACACACAGAGGTATTGATGGCAGAGTCTGCAATATCTTCTTGGCGGACTGAATGTGAAATGTGAAGGAACAAAGTCAAGGATGACTTCAAGATTCTCTGCAGATGTAAGGGAAACATAAATATGGAGGTAGACCATGGAGGTTGAAAAACAAACACAGGGGCATTTGGATCTTACTCTTTTTGGTTTTATGAGTGAGTAGCTGCATTTGGGGACCATAAAGTAAGGTTTGGAGGCAGATGACTAACCCCATGGCCTAGAGAGAAGATTTAAATAAATTAGATGTGTGTGTGGGGTAGATATAAAAGGGACCTCCAGGTAGCTCCCAAGAGCCCTGACCTTCAAGAATGAATGAAGGCATGAACAGGAGGGTGAGGAGGAGTCAAGAGAGGATGAGGCAGAGGGAGAAGGATGGACCAAAGGGGCCCTGTAGAACGACATTGCGTTCTGAGGATGAAGCACGTTACCGCAGCTGTCCAGATGGTTCAGAGACAATCTGCTCTGCCCTTTAAGCAGAAGTTGCAATTGTGTCTTGGGAATGAGCGAGAAAAACTAGACCCACTGTGGAGCTTGGCTCCTTTCTCTGGCTCCACGCTGCTTTAGGTTCTGTAATGCTTCAAAGGCAAGTATTGGAACAGAAAGATCCACAGATTCGCTGGCTAGACTAGAGTAAGCTTGAAATAAATTGACTATGCTTAGCAATAGAAAAATAAATGGAGCTAATCCACTGATAAAAAACATATGCTGTGACCTTATCAGAGCAGTGGTAATAATAATCTCTTACCTTTGCAAAGTACTGTGTGGTAGAAATAAAAATGTGCTCGAGGACTTCTAAACAGGAGGCCTATCTTTAAAGTGCAAACCACATTTATTGTTGATATATGTGCTAATCTCAGCCACTTATGAAAAGGATAACAACAGTGATAACAAAACAACATAAAAATACAGGCTGATCACCCTGAAACTTGAAGAGCTGAAGGCCCAAACATCGTGAACTCCTAAAATTTAGTTCCACAGATACTCCAAGCCCCCGCGCATACTGACATTTTCCTATGTGCTGTTCTTTCTCAGATTCTTGGCAGGATACCATGAGTGGGAGATTCCACACCATTAAACCATTCTTCATGCCCATGATTATTAAACATGCTTCCTAAGGGGCTGGAGAGACAGCTGGGCAGATGGAAGTGCAGAACAGAGTGGGGTCCTAGCACTCACATTGGATGACTCCCAGTTGCTTGTAACTCAGCTTTAAGGGAGCAAATGCCCTCTTCTGGCCTCTGTAGAACAATTCCCTGACCATGTAAACACACACACACACACACACACACACACACACACACACACACACACAGAGAGAGAGAGAGAGAGAGAGAGAGAGAGAGAGAGAGAGAGAGAGAGAGAGAGATGCACATGCACACAAATAAAAATAAAATAAAACTTAAAATGCTACATAAAATTACTTTGGACCTCTGTGCATAAGATGCACAAAAAACATAAATGAATTGGGTGTTCAAACCTGAGTTTCATTTCTAAGAGATCTCATTATGTATATACTAATGTTCCAAAATATGAAAAATCTGTTGTATGAGATACTCTATTCCCAAGAATTGGGAATAATGGATAAATATAATGCTGTATATTAAAATATAATACTTCTCTTGAGAAACAAAACCTCCTGGCATTATTGTACACTTTGGGACAGAATCTTGTTGTGTAACCCAAGATAGCCTTGAAGTCTTGATTCTCCTGCTTCCGCTTTCTGGATGCTGAGGAATGAGCCACCCTGCCCAATATTAATTTCTGGCTTTCCGACATCCTGGCTATGTAAAGAGCAGTTTGAATGAACAACTAGGCAGTCTCATTTATGGTTGGTGACTCCCAAGTTCATCATGGAATAGAATCTGAATGTCTTAGACAGCCTCAGGTGCCAAGAATGGGAAAATAAACAGGGGATGGAGGTTAGGCCACACACAGGTATCAAATTCTCTGTTCAATCATCTGCTCACAAAGGCCTTTCTTAACCATCCTGTCTGTGAAGGCTGTTTCTAGAATTTTCTCTCACTGTAACTAAGAGGGAATGATTATTTGCTACAATGCTCTTTCCTCCTATTAGATGGTACATATCGTGAAGACAGGGATCTACTACTTTGCTCAGTCCTTGATAATGGTGCATGTAGCAGATACTCAAAACACCAAACTTTCAACTGTTATGTGAAAGACCAAAATACTGGTCAATTTTCCAATTAGATTTGTGAATTCTTTGCCCAGCACCTTAACTATTCAGTGTCATTGGTTATTGAATGGTTATATATTTTTTTTTAAGACTCCCATTCCCTTGCTTTTTCATGGTTCCTGTGTGTCTCTGTTGGTATTTATACACAAGTTGACATGACTACCTCTTCTGGCATATTTGAGGCTTCCTGTAGTGAGAAGCTCAACACCCAGTACCACATACAGAGGGGCAAAGATACTATTGTTAACAGCAAGGGCACTAACCCAAAGCCGTTACAGAAATAGCCAAAACTGACTAAGGCCAACTACTCCATAAGCTATACAGCAGAAACAAAAATGGCAAAAAAAAAAAAAAAAATACCCAAGATGCTTTATGAGGCCATGAGTTGAAACATCAACCTGGGTAGAGGTAAAAGTAATAACTTGATGAAGCAAAACAGGGGGACAGCAAATTAGGACGAGCAAAGTTAAGTCAAAGGGATGAGTAAGAAGGGAGGCAAGGACAAGTCAAGAGATGTGCTTCCACAGGAAAGAAAAACAT
Organism: Onychomys torridus; assembly: GCF_903995425.1. NCBI lineage: Eukaryota > Metazoa > Chordata > Mammalia > Rodentia > Cricetidae > Onychomys > Onychomys torridus. The sequence continues at coordinate 66,555,408 of NC_050451.1, read as the reverse complement.
ACAAAGGGAAGGAACAGACTTAATGACTTGAAATAATAATCTTAAAATAATACCAACAGCGAAGTAAAAAGGAAGAAAAGGAAAACACCAGGGGCTGGCCATACATTCAAGAGGGAACACTGCAGTGGCCTGTTTTCAGGTGTCTGATACTGGACTCGTGTGAGAGGCCTCTGCGGGAGTGTTTTGTTTTTCACACATATACTAAGCCTGACAGTTTAGGGCAATTATAGAAAAGGGTGACATTAGCCCTTTCTCTCCCTTAATACTACAACTTTAATCTCTGAACCTTGTTGTAAACGGCGTACATTGAACAAGGTGTCTTCAAAAGCCACCCAATCATACTGCATCTAGTTTAGAAACTCCATCTGTGTGTCTGCTAGCATGTCTGGAACCTCTGCTGGCAGCACTTAGCTTTGTAGCTTGTGAGCTAGGCAAGTTGTCACATACATAACCTGGAGTTGTTAATGCCTAAGCCAAAGGATGTTTCTTTTTAATTAAAATATAGTTACATAAGTCCTTATCCCTTTCTCCCTCAAGTCCCTCCTGTGAACTCCCTCTAGTTCCCCCTTTGAAATCATGGCCTTGTTTTCATTACTGTTACACACACACACACACACACACACACACACACACACACACACACACACACCTACTAAGTAAGTACACCTGTTCAGTCTGTTTAGTGTTACTTTAGTGTATATGATTTCAGAGCTGACCACTTGATACTGAATAAACACTTAGGGGCTTATCCCCAAGGAAGACAATCTTCCTGCTCTCAGCATCTCTTAGTTGTTTGCAGCATTTTTGTCCATGGGTAGAGCCCTATAAGAGTTCCCCTTTCCATATTAGACTGCCTATTGGTGGTGGACTTCTTCAGGTCTTGGTCAGGCAATTTTTATTTAGTTAAAATATAAATCCATCATTTCCTTCCTTCCTTAACTCTCCCCATGCCTCCCTATCCCACTTTCTTTCAAATTCATAGCTTCTTGTTCTTTAATTATTATTGTTATATGCACAAATAAATAAATCCACAAATGTAACATATTGAGCCTGGTTCTTAAACTTGTTGGATAGTGGAGGAAAAAAACATAGCCTTGAGATTTGTCCAGGAGAACCCACCTGAGTGTGTTCAAATGCCACCCCCAGCAAGCCCACTGCAGCAGGGAGAAGGCTCTAGTCACCATGTGCCCCACTGAACCTGAACTCCAGGTGCTCACACCCAGTGACAGTGAGACACACAACAGAGAGGTGGCTTGTGAGGCTGAACCTCCTTGTATCAGGATGATTGATCTCATGCTGTCCTCAAGGGACAACTCTGTTCTTTGCCAAAGAAGATGCCACCAGGGAGCCATTGCCTATCAATCCTGCCCCTCCTGACACCTGAACTTCTCGGTATATGTATACTTAGCCCTCCCCCTTTTGAAGTACCCCCAGGGTCCTTTTGCACTACTCCTTGATTTTTAGACCCTCATAGGAGTTCAGGTTCAAACAGCAGTCCACCTTTCAGGCAAGCACTTGGCCATAGCCCTCAAAGACATGGCAAGTGACAACAGGTTTCTTCTTCTATGTAGGTTGAGCTGGCTCTCATGTGGCCAGTCTGCATCATTGTTATACCAAATCCTCTGGTTGGATTTAGGGCTCACAAGAACTGCAGGCTTGTCCTGTGGCTTGGCTTACCAGTCTTTTGTCACAAGTGCCACCTGCCTTACATCGTGGATGAGCCTTCTGTTCTCTTTCCACTGGGGATCAGAGCTGGGCAGCATGGATTCTTTGCTATTTTCTCCCTTGTAGCAATCTGTTCTGCTTCACCAGGCTTCTCGGCTGTCCTATTAGCTCTTCAGTCATTTCCAATGCCCTTCCTCCCTTTCTCTCTGAGATAGTCTACCCTTTATCTCAGTTGTCCTGGCTCTTCCCACACAAGGCATGGTGCAGAGGCAACTGCTCATCAACCTCCTTGCCCCTCTAGCCTTACCTTACATTTAAACATACCAACAATGAAGTATGAGACATCTAATGCTTCCTCGCCATCTATTAAGATTTGCTGGCAATCTGATTATCCTTTGCTTTACATCTAGTATCCACTTATGAGTGAGTACATACCAGGTTTGTCTTTCTGAGTCTGGATTACTTCACTCAGGATGGTATTTTCTAGTTCTATCCACTTACCTGCAAATTCCATGATGTCATTGTTTTTTACAGATGAGTAAAACATTGTGTATATGTATTACGTTTTCTTTATTCATTCTTCAGTTGAAGGGCACCTAGGTTGCTTCCAGGTTCTGCTTATTAAGAATAATGCTGCTATGAACATAGTTGAGCAAGTGTCCTTGTGGTATGGTTGAGCATCCCTTGGGTGTATGCCCAAGAGTGGTATAGCTGGGTCTTGAGGTAGATTGATTCCCAATTTTCTGAGAAGTTGACATAACAACTTCCAAAGTGGCTGTACAAGTTTACACTCCCACCAGCAGTGGAGGAATGTTCTCCTTGTTCCACATCCTCTCCAACATAAGCTTTCATCAGTGTTTGATCATAGCCATTCTGACAGGTATAAGATTGTATCTCTGAGTTGTTTTGATTTGCATTTCCCTGAAGGTTAAGGATTTGAGCAGTTCCTTAAATGTCTTTGAGCCATTTGAGATTCTTCTGTTGAGAATTCTCTGTTTATATCTATATCCCATTTTTTTTTGTGATCCTCCTGCCTCTGCCTCATTGAGTTCTTTATATATTTTGGTATATATCACCTTGGGAAGGGGAAACAGAGATCTCCATGAGGAAACTGGGGATGAGGGGGGAGTGATAGAGGGTAGGGGATGGGGGATGAGAACATGAGGGAAGGGGATGGCCAAGCTGGGGAAGGGAGAGAGTGGGAGAGCAATGAACGAGATATCTTGAGAGAGGGAGGCATTATGAAGTAAGGGAGAAACCTGGTGCTAGGGAAATTCCCAGGAATCCTCAAGGATGACCTCACCTTAGACTACTAACAATAGTGTAGAGGGGGCCTGAACTGGCCTACCCTGGTAATCAGATTGGTAACTACCCTAACTGTCATCATAGAGCCTTCATCCAGTAACAGATGGAAGCAGATGCAGAGATCCACAACCAAGTACCAAGCCATCAAAGAGATGGAAAGGGGATTATATGAGCAAGAGGGGGGGGGTCAAGATCATGATGAGGAAATCTACAGAGACAACTGAGCCAAGCTCATAAGAACTCACAAACTTTAGACAGACAGCTGTGGAACCTGCATAGGCCTGGAGTAGACACTCTGCATATGGGAGACAGTTGTATAGTTGAGTCTGTTTCAGGGGACCCTGGCAGTATAATCAGGATTTATCCCTGGTGCATGAGCTGGCTTCCTGGATCCTATTACCCATGAATAGACACCTTGCTCACCCTTGATGCGGTGGGGAAGGGCTTGGTCCTGCCTCAACTGAACATACCAGACTTTGCTGTCCTCCCATGGGAAGACTTACCCTTTTGGACAAGAGGATGAGGGGTAGGCCATGGGGGGGGGGAGGGAGGTGAGGGGCATGAAGCAGGAGGAGGGATGAAAGGAGGATGAGATGTGGTTGATATGTAAAATGAATTAAAAATTTAAATAAAAGTAAATAAATAAATAAATAAATAAATAAATAAATAAATAAATAAAAGATTTGATGCCAAATAAGGGTCTTGTCTGAGATCAGTGGTATTAGATGATCTCATATTGAGCTGTTTTTATTTAAAACAGTGATTAGATGACAACTTATTTATTATTTTTGATTTTCATTTGATAGGTATGCATGTTTTGTCTATATGTCTGTGCATCATTTGCATGCCTGGTAATGGCCAGAAAAGGGTATTAGAATCCCTGGAACTGGTCTTATAGGCTGTTGTGAGCCACTATATGGATGTCTGGACTTGAAACTGGGCCCTCTGGAAGAATCAGTGTTCTTAACCAATGAGCCATCTCTGCATTCCCTAGAGATAATTTATAAGTTGTTTTTTAAGCAAATACTTAGTTTTAAAGCATTTTAGTTTCCTTGTCAACTTCTTCCTGAAAATATATGCAAAACTTAAAAAACAAAACAACAACAACAAAAAACCCTCTAAAGCACACATTCAGCCCAAAATATATCTTAGATTAAGGGATTCTAGAAGAATACATTTACACTGTGAGGGTATGGACTGGTTTTGAATGTTTGGGGATTCATTTAACTCATTACTATCAGCTCCTTTCACGTGGGTCTCTCTTTGGGCCACACAGTCCTGCCCATTAGCATTTCTCATTTCTGAGAACCTGATATGTTTATCTGCTCTTAATAGTGTTTTCCAGTCCTGCTTAGGAAATGACAACTCGTGCCCACCCTCTTCTTGGCCTATCACTTATCAGACTGAAGGTCCCACAACTAGAATGCCCTCAGCTGTCAGTTCTTGTTCCATCTCACAACAGATATGTATTGATTGCCAGCTGTGCACTAAGTTCACCATAGGAGCCCAGCAGACAATGAGCAAGAGACAAGGCCTCTGGCTCTGGGGAACTACCTGCCCAGATGGCAGAATAGAGTAAGTGATAACAAATACTTATTTCGATTGGGATAAGAACGAGGAAGGAAGAGTTCCGATGTCTGTGAGGGAAAGACACAAACGCAGGATATCTACTACCCTTCCGGGCAACAGGCTAGACTCAATGAAGAACAAGCCGAGAGCAACGTCCCTTCCTTCCTTCTCACCATTGTTCTCTGCCTCCTCTGTAGGTTTGCTCTTCCTCACTCTTGTTTTGAGCCTACTCCAGACCTTTGCTAGTGACTCGCAGGTCCTAAGATCTCAAAGCTGTCTACTGTCCCAGCCTGAACTTCTCATTGCTCTCTGAGGTTTGCTCTGTTCTCAGTCACAGCCTCAGAATCCACACCAGGGAAGGGGCAGAGGCACAGACACATTTTCCTCACTTCCTCTTCTGCTTCTCTGTTGTGACTGAAGGCATTCCTGGGCTTTCCGATTTGAGCTTTGTTGGGAGAAGCTAAGGAATTTCTGTTTCTCCTTTCCTTCTCTGTCAAACAATTGCTCTCTTTGGTGGCATGTGTCATGCTGTGGAGCTAGACTATGGAACAGTGGAACAGGGCATACTAATGTCCCCAAGAAGCACACTCAGAGGCGTTTAAACTCTTCCATTGATGATCGGCTCCCAGGTTACCTTTCCTCCCACACACCCAGCCTCTGTAATCTTCACAAAACTTCACCCCACCTCATGTTTGCTATAAAACACGACACTAGGAAGACTGAACTAAGGGCTGTGATGGCGATGTCTCACTACAGTTCCATATCCGGACAGTTTATGAATACACTAAATTAAATGGACACAAATTTCCGAATGTGAAAAGCTCTATTCTTACAATTTTATATTCAACATTTCATCCCTTTAGCTTCTTTCTCTTAGTCTATCTTCTCCAAAACCCCTTTATTATAAGGCAGTTATGATGACTTCCAGTTGCTTTTTGTGGTAGGAAGTTCTCGACCTTGTCTGGCTGAGTGATTCACACAGGCTGGTCACCACTGCCTTGCTTATTTATTCCTCCAGAAAAGCTGAAACGTTGGATTTGCATTCTCCATCTAGACACCTCAGCCTTTTCACTGAATTCTCAGTGTCCAAGCACTGGGATCCTCTGTAGTGAAAGTCACAGGTTTGGCCATTAGTTGCATAACTTTATCATTAATTTTGTTCAAAAGTTCAAGGAGTGGGTGTTGTATTTCTCAAGCTGGGGTAATAAATGTGGGACTGCAACTTGGTTCAGACCCATCCTGAACACTTGAATATGTCATATTGTGGGCATTTAATACTAACTGCCACTATTTTTTATGATTAATGCATAGACCATTTACAGAGCTTCCTACATAATAATCATAATTTGAATTGGGAATATCGACTTCTCAAAGTAGAATGATAATCAGGGAGTAGACATTATATTGAAGTAATATTCAATTAACTCAATAGTGCTTTAAGAAACAAACCTGAAAACTGTTCTCAGGCTGATAAACTTGGACATGTTTTTGGCTTGCATAAGTAAATCATGGTAATAACACTCTCCATAGGGCAACTATACCCTATAAGGTACGAGAACATCTGAGATCTATATGCTCAGGTAATCCACCTTGTTTACATCTTAGTCTCTAATGATGTTTGGAAAGACTGTGGCTTTATGTAAAACAATTGAAAACTCATTAGAGAAGTTACACTGTGAAATGTATATTGCTAGTATATAATTGATAATATGCATATGATAGTATCCTGTTGCCAGTTTTCAATTTCCCATTCTGTGAGCTGGAATTTTGTTTCAGAAATTTTCCTGATTTGGGATTTGGTTGGACTCTTGAATCAACCATATTATGGTAATTCTACTTTCAACTTTATGTACAAAGAGAATTTGCATCTTTCCACATATTATACAAATTGCTCTCATTACACATGGTCTCCAAATGATGATGATTGGATTTGTCATTTTTTGACTTCACAAGAATGTGAAGGATCCACTAATTCATTGGAAGTTATACTTTGAATTTTGATCCCCCCACTCCAGGTTAGCGGTGTGCAATATGATGTTCTCTTAGGATGCTGGGAAGCTGTGTTGTTCAGTCATTCACCCAGGTGGTCATATGAGAAACCCGCTGCTAGTCCAGAGGGCTGTGTTGCTAAGCTATGGTGTTCAGCAGGTAAATATTAAATATATTTCCAACTGATGATGGGCTAATGCTATTGCAAGTCTAGCAGCATCCGAGTCACTTATTAATCAGCCCAGGAATGTGGCCACCAGCTGTGTACCCTAGCAGCTCTGTGTGGCCCGCCTTCTGCCTGCATAGCCTGTCTAAACTGTGATGAAGTGATAAAATTCTTGCCTCCTTTCCAGCATGAGAAATACTTCTCTGATTGAGGCTCCAAACTGAGAAATAGGCTCCCTTCTGAGCAGAAACATGAACGCTGCTATGCCTTCTGGTTAATTCCATTAAGGGCCTGGCCAGGCTGTTCGGCTCATTTATACCCACAGCAACGTGACTTGAATTTTAAAATTAAGCGTGTCCCAGAAAATATCCCCTGAGGTTCTTACTGAGAAACGATTCAAAGGTGAGGCACATTGGGCAGCTCACATCAGCTCACACCAGCTCCCTTGGAAATCCTAACTTCGCACTAGGGATATCCAAGCTCTGGAAAATTCTTTAGGAGGGACAGGGGGCTTAACCTAGATCTTCTCCAACTTAAATTGAGCTAGAAATTGTACTTATGTATTTCATCTTTGTCAAATATTCATTGCCGTCTTTAGAGACTTCGGTTTGGCAACCCTGCTCCAGGGTTGGAACGTGAAGGCACTCTTCTGATGTCCAGACTCATCTGAACATCACATTGTTTTTGAGAAAGTGTCAGAGACTGGAATCTAATTTTGTAGAAGAAGAAACAGATCATTCAAAGAGCTAGGTAAAATGCAAATCTTTGTGTAGCTACCCTGCAGGTTGAGCAGCATGCTGGTATGGCAACGTTGTCTAAGAAATATGAATTTTATTTGCACAAAAAGAAAAAAAAATAGTAATCCATTAGGACTCACTCTCTGTGTCTCTGTATGTGTGTGTGTGTGTGTGTGTGTGTGTGTGTGTGTGTGTGTGTGTGTGTGTGTATGTGTACATATGTATGAATATACACTTACTTTGTGGTGCATGGCCTTGATTTGAACCCAGCCGCAATTCTGTGAAGATACAGACAGGTCAACTTAATGAATGGCTTATGACTCCACTTCTTAAACTGTGGATCACAGTTCCGTGTTTGTTACCTGCCTGTGGTGGTTATGAAACACTTGGTAACAACTGGAAATTACTGAATACACAACAACCAAAGATAACTAAAAGTCATACATGTGATGGATCTGAGGTATTTCTGGCAGTGACCCATCTCCTGCCATGTTGCATCATGTAACTTTCAAACTGTTTGGGTTCTGAATATATAACACATACTTTGCATTGGTTCATGCCACCACACCAAACAATAACAATGACTTGCATGAGATACCTTGGTAGAGACTTGAGACCACTCTGTGCTGCAGACTGCAGAGCTCGCTGTTGTGGAATAGAACATTTGTTTAACCATATTTGTGTTGCAGAATAATTGTTTAACTATGTAAAGATTGTTGCATTTGTTCATGCTGCATTTATTTAACTGGGTAAAGATGTGTTGCTGTTTTTTTTTATAATTTAATTTAATTTGACATATCAGCCACGGATTCCCCTGTCCTCCCTTCTCCTACACCCCCTTCCCCTAGCCCACCCCCCATTCCCATCTCTTCGAGGGCAAGGACTCCCCTGGGAGTTCAGCTCAGCCTGGTAGATTTGGTCCAGGCAGGTCCAGTCCACTCCTCCCTTCACTCAGGCTGAGCAAAGTGTCCCTGCATAGGCCTCAGGTTCCAAACAGCCATCTCATGCACTACGGACAGGTCCTGGCGCCACTGCCTAGGGACCTACCAAACAGTTCAAGCTAATCAACTATCTCACTTATCCAAAGAGCCTGATCCAGTTGGGGGCTCCTCAGCTATTGGTTCATAGCTCATGTGTTTCCACTAGTCTGGCTATTTGTCCCTGTGCTTTTTCCAATCATGGTCTCAACAATTCTTGCTCATACAATCCCTCCTCTTTCTCACCAATTGGACTCCTGGAGCTCCACCTGGGGCCTGGCCATGGATCTCTGCATCCACTTCCATCAGTCATTGGATAAGAGGTCTACCATGACAGTTAGGGTGTTTTGTCATCCAATCACCAGAGTAGGTCAGTTTGGGCTTTCTCTCGACCATTGCCAGTAGTCTATTGTGGAGGTATCTTTGTGGATTTCTGGGGACCTCTCTAGCACTTTGCCTCTTCCCATCCCACGGGGTCTTCATTTATCATGGTCTCTTTTTCCTTGTTCTCCCTCTCCAGCTGGGATCTCCTGCTCCCCTACGCTCTCTTTCCCTTGAACCTTGCCCTTCATTACCCCTCTCACGTCCACTTTGCTCATGTAGATCTTGTCCATTTCTCTGTTGTTGGGCAATCCCTGTGCCTTTCTTAGGGTCTTACCTCTTTTCTAGGTAGCCTCCCTGGAGTTGTGAGTAGCAGTCTAGTCACCCTTTGTTTTATATCTAGTATCTACCTATGAGTGAGTACATACCATGTTTGTCTTTCTGAGTCTGGGTTACCTCACTCAGGATGATTTTTTTCTAGATCCATCCATTTGCCTGCAAACCTCATGATGTCATTGTTTTTCTCTGCTGAGTAGTGCTCCATTTTGTATATGTACCATATTTCCTTTATCCATTCTTCAGTTGAACAGCATCTAGGTTGTTTCCAGGTTCTGGCTATTACAAATAATGCTGCCATGAACATAGCTGAGCATGTACTCTTGTGGTATGATTGAGCATTCCTTGGGAATATGCCCAAGAGTGGTATAGCTGGGTCTTGGGGAAGAGTGATTCCCAATTTTCTAAGAAAGTGCCATATTGATTTCCAAAGTGGCTGTACAAGCTTGCATTTCCCCCAACAGTGGAGGAGAGTTCCCCTTGCTCCATATCCTCTCCAGCATAAGCTGCCATTCTGACAGTGTAAGGTGATATCGCAGAGTCGTTTTGATTTGCATTTCCCTGATTATTAGGGATGTTGAGCAATTCTTTAAATGTCTTTCAGCCATTTGAGGTTCCTCTGTTGAGAATTCTCTGTTTAGTTCTATAGCCCATTTCTTAATTGAACTGTTGGGCAGCTTGATGTCTAATTTCTTGAGTTCTTTACATATTCTGGATATCAGCCCTATGTTAGATGTGGGGTTAGTGAAGACCGTTTCCCATTCTGTAGGCTTATGCTTTGTCTTGTGTCCTTTGCTCTACAAAAGCTTCTCAGTTTCAAGAGGTCCCATTGATTGATTGTCTTGGTGTCTGTGCTACTGGTGTTATATATAGGAAGTAATCTCCTGTGCCAATGTGTCCAAGACTACTTTCTACTTTCTCTTCTATCAGGTTCAGAGTAACTGGATTTATGTTGAGGTTTTTGATCCACTTGGACTTAAAAGCTTTGTGCACAGTGACATATATGGATCTATGTGCAGCCTTCTACATGTTGATACCCAGTTATGCCAGCACCATTTGTTGAAGATGCTTTCTTTTTTCCATTGTACAGTTTTGGCTTCTTTGTCAAAAATTATATGTTCATAGGTGTGCGGATTAATGTCAGGGTCTTCAACTCAATTCCATTGGTCCACATGTTGGTTTTTATGCCAGTACCAAAGCTGTTTTTATTACAGTAGCTCTATAGTAGAGCTTAAGGTCGGGGATCGTAATGCCTCCAGAGGTTGTTTTATTGTACAGGATTCTTTTGGTTATCCTGGGTTTTTTGTTTTTCCATATGAAGTTGAGTATTGTTCTTTTCAGGTCTGTGAAGAATTGTGTTGGTATTTTGATGGGGATCGCATTGAATCTGTAGATTGCCATTTTTACTATGTTAATCCTGCTTATTCACGAGCATGGGAGGTCTTTCTGTTTTCTGACATCTTCAATTTCTTTTTCAGGGATTTAAAGTTCCTGTCATATAGGTCCTTCACTTGCTTAGTTAGAGTTACCCCAAGGTATTTTATATCATTTATGGCTTAAATTCTCTGATTTTTTTCTCAGCCTGTTTGTCAATTGTATATAGGAGGGCTACTGATTTTTGAGTTAATCTTGTATCCTGCTACATTGCTGAAGGTGTTTATAAGCTGTATGAGTTCTTTGGTCGAATTTTTGGGGTTACTCATGTATACTATCATGTCATCTGCAAATATTGAAAGCTTGACTTCTTCCTTTCCAATTTGTATCCCCTTGATCTCCTTATGTTGTCTTATGTTGAAGTCTGGCTAGACTTCAAGTACTATATTGAATAAGTATGGGGAGAGTGGACAGCCTTGCCTTGTTCCTGATTTTAGTGGAATTGCTTTAAGTTTCTCTCCATTTAATTTGATGTTGGCTGTTGGCTTGCTGTAAATTGCCTTTATTATGTTTAGGTAAGTTCCCTGTATTCCTGATTGTTCTAATACCTTTATCATGAAGGGGTGTTGGATTTTGCTAAATGCCTTTTCTGCATCTAGTGAGATGATCATGTGGTTTTTTTTCTTTGAGTTTGTTTATATGGTGCATTACATTGATGGACATTTGTATGTTGAACCACCCTTGCATCCTATTTGATCATGGTGGATAATTGTTTTGAAGTGTTCTTGGAGTCTGTTTGCCAGTATTTTATTGAGTATTTTTGCATCAATGTTCATGAGGGAGATCGGTCTGTAGTTCTCTTTCTTGGTTTGGTTTAGCCTCAGAGAAGGAGTTTGGTAATGTTCCTTCTGCTTCTATTGTGTGGAACAATTTAAAGAGTATTGGTATTAACTCTTCTTTGAAGATCTGGTAGAAGTCTGTGCTGAAACCATCTGGTCCTGGGCTTTTTTTGGTTAGGAGACTTTTAATGACTGATTCTATTTCCTTAGAAGTTATTGGACTTTTAAACAGTTTATCTGGTCTTGACTTAACTTAGGTATGTGGTACCTATCCAGAAAATTATCCATTTCTTTTAGATTTTCCAGTTTTGTGGAGTAGAGGTTTTTGAAGTATGACCTGATGATTTAAGCTTTAGTAATGTTTCTTTTACATATGTGGGTGCCCTTGTGTTTGGGGCATAAATGTTCATAATTGGGGTATAGTTCATCTTGGTGGATCTTTCCTGTGATGAGTATGTAATGCCCTTCTTGATCTCTTTTGATTGATTTTAGTTTGAAGTCTATTTTGCTGGATGTTAGGATGGCTACACCCACTTGCTTCTTAAGACAATTTGATTGGAAAGTCTTTTCCCAGCCTTTTATTCTAAGGTAGTGTCTATCTTTGAATTTGAAGTATGTTTCTTGTATGCATCAGAAAGATGGGTCCTGCTTTCATATCCATTCTGTTAGTCTGTGTCTTTTTATAGGTGAATTAAGTCCATTGATATTAGGGGGTATTAATGACCAGTGATTGTTCATTCCTGTTATTATTATTATTATTATTATTATTATTATTATTATTATTTATTTTTTTGGTTGTAGTGTATGTGTACTTCTCTTCTTTGGTGTTTACTGCTGTGGTTTATTGCCTGTGTTTTTGAGGGTGTATCTGACTTCTTTAGGTTGGAATTTTCCTTCTATTGCTTTCTGTAGGGCTAGGTTTGTGGATAAGTATTGTTTAAATCTGGCTTTGTCTTGGAATGTCTTGTTCACTCCGTCTATGATGATTGAAAGTTGTTGGGTATATTAGTCTAGGCTGGCATCCATGGTCTCTTAGCATCTGCATTATATCTGTCCAGGTCCTTCTGGCTTTCAAAGTCTCCATTGAGAAATCGGGTGTTATTCTGATGGGTTTGCCTTTGTAAGTCACTTGGCCTTTTTTCTTTGCTGCTCTTAATATTCTTTCTTTATTCTGTACATTTAGTTGTTTAATTATTATGTGGTGAGGAGACTTTTTGGGGGGGAGGTCTAGTCTGTTTGGTGTACTATAGGCTTCTTGTATCTTTATAGGCATTTTCTTCTTTAAGTGGCGAAAGTTTTCCTCTGTGATTTTGTTGAGTATATTTTCTATGCCTTTGAGTTGGTATTCTTATCCTTCCTCTATCCCTATTATTTTTTGGTTTGATCTTTTCATGGTGTCCCAGATTTCTTGGAAATTTTGTGTTATAATATTTTTGGCATTGGTATTTTCTTTGACTGACAAATCCATTTCCTCTATCATATCCTCTACACCAGAGATCCTCTCTTCCATCTCTTGCATTCTGTTGGTTATACTTGCATCTGTGTTTCCTGTTCATTTACTCAGGTTTTCTATTTCCAGCGTTCCCTCTGTTTGTGTCTTCTTCATTGTTTCTGTTTCTCTTTTCAGGTCTTGGACTGTTTCTCTCACCTGTTTCATTGCTTTTTCATGGCTTTCTTTCAGGGATTTATTATTTTCTTCTGCTTTATCTGTCTTTTCCTCTAGTTTTTAATAGTGTTCTTCCCAGTTTTTGTTTGACTTTTCATTTTCTTTATTGATTTCTTCCACTTTTTTGTTTATCTTTTCCTCAATTTAATTTTTGATTTCTTCTTTAAAAGCCTCTAGCATCTTCATGATGTTACTCTTAAGGTTTCTTTCTTCTGCTTCTTCCACTTTGTGATGTTCAGGTCTTGCTGTGGGAGGAGGGCTAGGTTCTGGTGATGCTGTATTGCTCTTTATGTTGTTGTATGTACTTCTGCCTTGACGTCTGCCCATCTCCTCATGAATTCGTTCTTGGTCTTATTACCGCTCTTGGTCCAGTGAGAGGTGGCAGATTCTGCTTCGCAGAAAGCCACTCTTGGTCTAATCAGGGCTGTCTCCTGAGTTTACTCTTGGTCCAATGATTGCTCTTTGTCCAATGAGAGCTCTCTCTTTCTCTGGGCCAGATGGGAGCTCTCTGGGCTAGATGGATAATCTCTGGATCAGATGGGAGGTCTTTGGGTCAGATGGGATCTCTGGGCCAGATGGGAGCTGGGGGCTGGTCACTAAGTCTCAGGAAGTGGCAGGGTTCTCGGGAGGATGGGTATGGGTGCAGGGCACATAGATTTCAGGGTCTGCTGGGGGGTCTTGGAGAAGGGGAACCTTCCCTCAGGAGCCCCGCCCAATGGCCCACAACTGGGGCCAAGTGGGATGGGTCTTTCCCGGAAACTGTTGGTGGCCAGGGATGGGACCTAGGGGCAGGCTTCCCTGGGTATGACCCCAGACACTCACCTCTGGTCCAGATGGGAGCTCGGGACTGGATGGGAGCTGGGGGCTGGTCTCCAATTCTCAGGAAGTGGGGGGGGGGTGTCTCAGGCAAATGGGTGTAGCGGCAGGGCATGTAGATTGTAGGGTCCACTGGGGGGTCTCTGGTCCGGATGGGAGCTTCGGGCCAATTTGTTGCTGCTTTACCTTGTCTGCCTAAGGCACCTGATTGGTCTAATAAAAAGTTGAACAGTCAACAGATAAGCAGAGGAGGGGTAGGTGGGGCTGGTGGACAAAGAGAAAAGGGGAGCAAGCCAGCCAGCTGGGGGCCAGACAGACAGACAGACAGACGTGAGGAAGCAGAAAAGCGGGCTGGACAGAACATAGATGAGGTAAATGAGCCTTGAGACAGCACGTAGATTAATAGAAATGGGTTAATTTAAGTTAAAAAAAAAAAAAGCTAGCTAGTAACAGGCCTAGGCTAAGGCTGAGCATTCATAATTAATAATATATCTCCATGTCATGATTTGGGGGCTGGTGGTCCAAGAAAGCCTGCTACAGCTACAGCTTATAAACCTATACATAAAAAAAAATTGTCTGGCCCCCTAGAATCATAATGGTATAATTAGAGAAAACTGAACTTGTAATATTTTCCTAATGTCATTCTTCAAATATAAATAGAAAATTAGTATATCTTTGAAATACATTGTGTTAGAATGTTTGATTTTTAAAATTGCTATTTGAATTGCTGACTTGAGCTTCAAAACAGAAAATGTATCATTCTCAGCATTGATGATTATAAAATCAAAGTATCAATCAACTCTGAAAAACATTGAACATGCCTCATACCCTGCAGTATCACACATTCAGTCAAGAACTAATTCTTTATATATAAAACAAGCATAATCATCTTAGCATGTATGAAAATTTGCTTGTATCTTTAATAAGTGGTAAAATCACATGGATATAAAGGATTATTAAAAAATAAATTTCTTACGATTTATCATCAGAAAAAGTTGACTTGTATTCCTATTTTGTGTTTCTATATACTAAGGGTCATACAAACATTTCTCAAGGGAAAAGAAGCCCCAGTAGAAAACGCTTAAGAAGCTCCAGTATAGAGATTGGTCACATTCACAAGTCCAGTCCCCAGGACCTCTTATCTCACAGAAGCCATCAAACTATGTGGCTAAGAAATGGAAGTTTTGACTGGTTTGAGCACATACGCAGAAACAGATTTTCTTGGTTCTAACCCAGTACTTGAGAAACTTGGAGCTAGATGCCATTGCAGCAATTTGGACATCAATCACAGGAAATAAACTGTGAACTTCCTCCTCTTTCCTTTTTCTCTGATGCAGAGGGCTACGGTACCCTAGTGAATCCTGCATCCCCTACATAGGCGGCCCCCGTGGGAGGCAAGCTGGCCAGACATCAGAGCAGAGTCCCCTCCTCCGCACAAACAGTAACCACCAAAGGGAGACTCCGTATAAAAGGGTTTGCCATCAGCAGCCCAAGGGTCTGGCTTTCTGCTGCTGCGTATTAATCGGCCCAAAGCTTGTTACACTGGAAATCTCTGTCCGATCTTCCCACAACTTGGGCTGATGGAACTTGAGCAATCCAATCGCTTTTTATGACGCTAAGTGATCTTTTAATGCAGCTTCATTGCTTTCATAGCCCAAAGCTGCTCGGAATGGAGCTTTTTAACCCAAGCCCATATCTGATGAATATGCTTACATCCCCATTATGGAGGAATTTTAGCAGGGTAAGGCACACTTCCAATATTTCTAAACATATTTGAATGATTCACAGCCATGGAGGAGCAAAGACTTCTTTGGTATTGCTTGTTTTTTTTTTTTTTCTTTCTTGGGCTCTTGTATGTTTGTAGACCTGGAGGATTTGGGTTGGAATTCCCTTGAACTTCCTAGGACATCAAACTCAATCCTGACTAGTTTGACATGCAGGTTGCTTATCTCATGGAGACAAGTAGAATGAATCGTAAAGCTAGCCCAGATATTCTGACCTCAAAGCAACTGAGAAAATAAAAAGACATGACAGGTAGTTTTGGAGGAGGGAGAGGGAGAGAGAGACTGATTTTCCTTTGATCAGGATGCTCACAGAGCATGTGTGTCCATGCTAAGGTGGATTTGATCCTCCTAACCCATTGGCTTCTAAGGCTGGCTTCCTGGCCACTACCTTCTCTTCCATTTATTGCTGTTCTTATTTAACAAATCCCTCCCTGCCTTTCCATTCAAGGCTGACTGCTTTAGCAGTTAGGTATAAAATGAGAGTTATACCTAATTGTAATTAGATTTAAAAGGTGCTACAAATACTTCTGTCATGCAGAAACAGGATTATTAGGGGAATTGACTTGTCCAAAGTCACACATGGATTAGATGTCAGAGCCCAAATATTTCTCACTTCAGTCTTTTCCCATCCCACTGTCCTGCCTTTCTGTGTTGAGAAACCCAAGAGAGAAAAAGGTGTGTGTGAGGAGAGGCTTGGGTAGTGAGGGTGCTCAGAGGCATGCTCTGTACCCCAGACAGCATGGAAGACTGAGGGGCTGTGTATAAACTCTACCTTAAAACAGCAGCACGTTAACATAAGATTAAGTCTAACTGCTTACAACATCAACATTCAAAGAATGGTCCATGTGTCTTTATTCACAAAACACTATCTGAAGCACTGTGAAAATGGAGGGCTTTTATGGTTGGTTTGCAGAAAAAAATCACTGTCATTTATGATTTGCTGTCCCTGACCGGAATAGACACTTAAAAAGCTAATTATAGAAACAATTTTGCCTTTTTTATGGATTTCACCTGTGGTGATATTAATAAGTTTGATTATAGGGTGCTGGCCCCAGGACTGTAAGACACATATTACTGTGTCTTTCTAAAAACTGAAAGATTCTAATTTTGAAACACATCTGGTCCTAAATACTTTTTGCATAAAAGATCATGGGACAGATTTTTTTTATAAATTATTATTACCAAAACTATACATTCTCACTATTACTGCTCAAGCAACATAGAAAAATAGAAGAACGAAATCTATGAAAAGTTTTTGGATAGTACCACAGAGAAATAATTACTATCTACATCTGAGAAGCATAAACTAGACTATTTCTCTGTGTACTCATATGGACAGCAAAATAATGAGACATAATTTTCTAAAATAAGATTATAATGCATAAACATTTCTTTGTCATAAGTGCCTTTTAGTTTCTAAAATATTCTCCAAGCCTGAAGAGAGATAATGAAAACGGTATGAGATTAAAGTCAGGGTGTGAGTGTGTATTTAGTGACATGTTTCAATCTCAATTAATTCACCATTATAAATATAAGAAAATTAATCCTCTTATTGCGGCACTGTCTATGTCCTCTTCTCTCAGATTTTTTGTTTGTTTGTTTGTTTGATTAACCTGGGATTTCTATGCCATATTTACAATTCTCTTAGGTCTATAATACTAGGAAAGTGGGATCCATGCTGGCCAGCAGGCCCTTTACCATGTACTCTTCATTTACAATTTTATTTCTGGTTGAAAAAAATGCTGTAATCAGAGGGTTTTTTTGTTTGTTTGTTTTGGTTTTTTTTTTTTTTTTTTGACTGAGTCTCATGGTTTCTCTCAAGGCTAAAATTGGCTAACACTTCTATACTTGACTCAGAGGACAACTTTGCTGGGCATAAAATTCTTGGACCTTCAAGATTTGTAACAATATTTTGTACAAATATGGGAGTGGTAAATATACCTTAAAATTCTGATTTTTAAAAAAATGTTGCAATTTTAATTTTCCATTAGCAATTCTTGTAAAATCCTTGCTTATCACTTAAATTTACCACCGAGTTTTCAAAGACTCAGAATTTTATTTTTCTTTTAATTAATTTATTTTAATTTTATGTGCATTGGTATTTTGCCATGGGTGTCAGGTCCCCTGGAACTGGAATTATAAACAGTTGTGAGCTGCCACGTGAGTGCTGGGAATTGAACCCAGGTCCTCTGGAAGAGCAGTCAGTGCTCCTACTGAGTCATTTCTCCAGCCCGTCAGGGTTTTATGTTTAAGGGTACTTTCAATGACACAGTGAATCTGTATACATGATTTTGGGATACATAAACTATAAAGTACTAGAGCTTTTCTCTTCATTATCTATAATCTTATGTTTAGCTCCTTATCTGGATTTAAACATTATTTTTTTCAGTGATATGCTTTCTGCTGTGTAGTTTTTAATATAGTTTTTACTCCTAAAGCAATTTTATTTTTTTACTGAATACTGCCAGCCTACCTTCCATCTCCCAGGGTTTTGTCATTTCTTTTCGATTTCTAATATTTCCCTCTGCTGTCCTTAGAGGGAAAATGCTGTCTTCAATTCCTTTTGAACAACAACAACAAAAAATGATCTCCTATTCATTCATTCTCTCCCTTGAAAAACCCAAGGCTGATTCTAGTGCAACTATCTCTCCTTGATGTAGACTCTCTGAGCTCTAACCATGCACAGAGCCAAGCAGTTCTGTTTGGAACAAGTCAAGTTGCTTCAGTGGCCACATGGGAAGGACTCCTATCCAGCCTGAGATGGGAGAAGCAGGCTGCCCTCTTCTCCTGTGCCAGAGTGGGGGTTCTGAGTATGCAGGCTCGGAGAGGACACAGTGCGCCAGGGTCAATCAACTCTTTGAATTCCAACTTGTTGACCCCTTTGTGGTGAGGGCTGGGGACATACAGGCTAATCTGACTTTCTGCCTCATCCTTTATGAATTCTACACTATCCATCTAACATCTCATGGGAATGGGTATGTGGCTATTGGAGATCTCTTCTAAACCCACGTGTCCTAGTTAGGATTAGCATTGCTGTAGTAAGACCCCATGAAAAAAGCAAGTTGGGGAGGAAAAAGTTCACTTGACTTGACCACAACACTGTTCATCATTAAAGGAAGTCAGGACAGGAACTCAAATAGGGCAGGAACCTGGAGGCAGGAGCTGATGCAGAGGCCATGAAGGAGAGCTGCTTACTAGCTTGCTCCCTCTGGCTTGCTCAGCCTGCTTTCTTATAGAACTTAGGACCACCAGCCCAGGGTTGACACCAGTCACAATGGGCTGGACCCTCCCCCATCAATCACTAATTAAGGAAAATGCCCTGCAAGCTTTGCCTACAGCTTGATCTTATGGAGGCATTTTCTCAGTTGAGGTTCCCTACTCTCAGACGGCTTTAGCTTGTGTCAAGTTGACAAAACCATCCAGCACAACTGACCCAGTGTCAGCTTGACACACAAACACATCACTGTAAAGCCACAACCTTTCCTTTCTTAGTCATCCCCAAGATCACACATTAATATAAACATCACAATATAAAACACTTTATAAACTTAAAAAGTCCCACAGCCACATGGCATGGATGGCACATATCTGTAATCCCAGCACTTTAGGGGCCAGAGGCAGGTGGATCTCTGTGAGTTTGAAGCCAGTTTGGTATAGAAAATGAGTTATAGAACAGTTGAGGTTGTTACACAGAGAAACCCTGTCTTGAAAACAAACAAACAAAAAAGGTCCACAGTCTTACAAATTCAAACACTTTAAAAAAAATTAAATCTCTTAAAAAAATCCAAAGTCTCTTTTAAAATTGAAAGCCTCTCAATTGTGACTTCCCATAAAATCAAAAATAAGTTTAATACCTTGTTCTAAAAGGCAAGAACCAGGTACAGCCACAACCAAATAAAATCAAAAACCAGACTCCAATGGTAAACAACTCAGTATCCAATATCTGAGATCAATTCACCATCTTCTGGGCTCCTCCAAAGGGCCTGGGTCACTTCTCCAGCTCCACCCTCTGCAGCACATAGCTTGCCTTCTAAGCTCTGGCTGGCTCCACTCCCTGACGCTGCTGTTCTTGGTGGTCACCCCATGGTACTGGCATCTCCAAAATGCTGGGTCTCTTGTTGAAATTGAGCTGCAATTTCACCAGTAACCTCTCTAGGTTCTCCTCATGGTATTAAGCCTCAACTTCCCTGAATGACCCCTCAATCCTGGGCCTTCAACTGTTGCTGAGGCTGCACCTTCTTCAGGAGCCTCCTCTGGCCTCACACAGTGCCAATGCCAAACACAGCTGCTCTCTATGACCCCTTCATAACTTCAAAACAAGTACCAGTTGGATGACTCGTACACTAGCAAGTTCGGCTGCTAGTAGGAGGTACATCCTTGTGCTGTTGGTTGTTTTTATTTTATGCTTTACTCTTTGGCTCTTTGGAGGGCCCACCACCCAGCTTCTTGGCTTATTTCTAGCCAGCTTTTCTTAAATTATCCCATCTACCTTTTGCCTCTGGGCTTTTTCCATTTCTTAGTTCTGTAATCTTACTTTCACTCTGACTCTGTCGCCAGCTGGGTAGCTGACCCCTAGCATCCTCTTCTCTTTGTTCTCTTGCTCCTTCTTCTTCTCCTCCCAGATTTCTCCTATTCATACTCTCTGCCTGCCGGCCCTGCCTGTCCTTTCTCCTGCCTCACTATTGGCCGTTCAGCTCTTTATTAGACCATCAGGTGTTTTAGACAGACCAAGTAGCACAGCTTCAGAGTTAAACAAATGCAACATAAAAGAATGAAACACAACTTTGCGTCATTAAAACAAATGTTCTACAGCATAAACAAGTATAAGATATCTTAAAATGATATTGCACAACAACCTTGGCGACCTCTTGGAACACAGCTTGCGTGTGCTGACTCTGAGGAAACACTTACCTGAAGATTTCACCTCACTGATGTTGGCTTCCTGTTCATCTCCTCTAGCTTCTCAGCTCCAGCTGCAGCCTCAGCTGTCCCAGCAAAGCAAAGGTTTCACTTCCATGGTTCTGGTATCTTATTAATGCTAATTCTTCAGCCCCAGCGAACCAGAACCTCAGATTTTCAACTCAAAATGGCAAATGGCCCTGACAGAGTCTTTTAAAGCACTCTCAAATTTCCTCTGGAACTTCACAAGCCAGGTTGCCATTGTTTGAATTGCTTTCAACACTTGTATCTTCCAAGCTCACACAAAACAGCTCACCAAGCTTTGAATACGCAATGGCTTTTCAAGGCCAAAGTTCCAAAGTCCTTTCACAATCCTCCCCCAAATATGGTCAGGTCTGTCACAGCACCCCATGACCCTGGATACCAATTGCTGTCCTAGGAAGGGTTACTATTGCTGTGACCATGTCCCTTGGCTTGCCTACAGCCCCATTTTAGGGAGGCGTTTTCGAATTGACACTCTCTTCTCGTAGATGACTGTAAGTTATGTCAAGTTGGAATAAAACTACACAGCACAGCAAGTGGCAAACTTACCATACTCACATTATGCACTGACTTAAAAACTGGTTTTCATTCCTTGTTTCACACCTGAGATCTTAAATCCTTTACATAAGTTCTCAGCATCCCTCCCAATTTTGGTCCAAATTTTCACGGAGTCTAGAAAATATTCATTAGAATTTTTGGTTTGGAGTCACAATCATTTTGTTTGTTTATTGTTTGTTTCGAGGAAACAGTAGTTAAATTGTAATTTTAAAAATTAGTTTGTTATTTTAATGGGTTCTGGGGCAAAGGAGAGTACAAACTGCACTATTTTTAAGCAGAAGCCTCTCGCTATAGGAGATCTTACTTTATCTGTTCCCTGAGGTGTCTCCAAGGAAGAAAACCTACTCTTGCTTTAAAATATGGTGACTGACGCTTTTGTAAAGGAAAGTCCTTTGGTTTCTGGCCACAGCACTGTAGGAGGCTTCCTGACAACTCACTCCCAGTATGGGCTCTGCTGGCCCAGAGAGAAGGGCCACATTCATTACCAAAGCACAGGGTGATCTGGTGCTTGCTTCCTTCTCTCATTGTTTCTTTGTAATTGAATACTTCTTTAAGTGTCCATCAAGCATGGCTTCTGTTAAACCTATCCTCCTTATTCCTATCCGGAGGCGAAAGGACTTACCTTCTTCTTTTCCTAGCACAGAGTAAGCAGAGTAACTATTACATGATTTGGGTACTATCTGGATATTTTTAATGAAATATTAAAAAAATGAAGGTCAGATATTGCCTCTAAATGACATTTTTTCAGTTCCACCAGTTTTAGTGGTTTTTGGTTTGTTTTGTTTTCTTGGGTTTTTGTTGTTGTTGTTGTTGTTTGTTACTGCAGTACTTTTATTTTTCTTTACACAATGACGTGTTGCTGGGGCCTAATGTTCTCATTAAACAGTAGAAAAACAAAATTTGTCATTTCTTAAGGAATTGAGTACAAAAAACCTTACACAAATTAAAAAGGATGAATACATTTACAGATGTCAATGCAAACGTTCCCAACTCAAGGCAAGTAACAACCCACAGCGTCAGGAGGAAAAACACCAGAATGGAAACTGGGTCCTAAGGCTCGGACTTTCCCACCGTTAGACCAGCAAGACGGAAATGGTAACTGGTTCTGGAACTCTTGCCAGCCTGGAGAAATCCCGGAAGTCAGCTGTTGGTTTAAATACCCTGCACAGATCACTGCATGGTGCTTCACATAGATCCACCAGGCTGGGGATTTCTCCTCCACAGCTATGCTCTCCCCAACCACCAAGTGATCGAGCCACATGACTAAGGACTAAATCAAGATATGCACAGAGTATTAAACATATACCAAGGGAACAGTTAACTTGAATACAAGGTCAAAAATCAGCAACAAGTTCTATGATCCAGTGCTGATATTGGATACAAGCTTCAAGGACAAATTTCTTTTCAAAGGCTTATTCCAGTTTCATGAGGCTAGCATGAGGTTTGTTCATTTGCCAGGGCAAATTGATACTTCAGAATTAGCTCATGCAGCAGAAGCCTGGCACCTGCTCAGTCCATCTAGAAGCATTTACGGTGGACAATGGAGGGGCCCAACTCATCATACTCCTGCTTGCTGATCCACATCTGCTGGAAGGTGGACAGTGAGGCCAGAGTGGAGCCGCCAATCCAGACTGAGTACTTGTGCTCAGGGGGAGCAATGATCTTAATCTTCATTGTGCTGGGTGCCTGGGTTGTGATCTCCTTCTGCATCCTGTCAGCAATGCCTGGATACACCGTGGTACCACCAGACAACACCGTGTTAGCATATAGGTCCTTGCAGATGTCCACATCACACTTCATGATAGAGTTGAAGGTGGTCTCGTGGATGCCACAGGACTCCATGCCCAGGAAGGAAGGCTGGAAGAGCGTCTCTGGACACTGGAAGCGCTCATTGCCAATGGTGATCACCTGCCCATCAGGAAGCTCATAGCTCTTCTCGAAGGAAGAGGACGATGCAGCAGTAGCCATTTCTTGTTCAAAATCCAGGGCAACATAGCCTAGCTTCTCCTTAATGTCACACACAGTTTCCTACTCAGCCGTGGTGGTGAAGCTATAGCCCCTTTCAGTCAGGGTCTTCATGAAGTAGTCTGTCAGGTCCCGGCCAGCCAGGTCCAGACACAAGATGGTGTGGGGCAGGGCATATAATGGGCACAGTATGTGTGATCCCGTCACTAGAGTCCATGACAATGCCAGTGGTACGCCCAGATGCATACAAGGACAGCACCACCTGAATGGCCACCACATACATGGCTGGGGTATTTATTGAAGGTCTCAAACATTATCTGCGTTATCTTCTCTCTGTTAGCTTTGGGGTTCTGAGGGGCCTCAGTCAGAAGCACCAGGTGCTCCTCAGGGGCCACACGCAGTTCATTGTAGGAAGTGTGATGCCAGATCTCCATGTCATCCCAGTTAGTGACAATGCCGTGCTCGATAAGATACTTCAGGGTCAGGATGCCTCTCTTGCTCTGGGCCTGGTCACCCACATAGGAGTCTTTCTGGATCATGCCCACCATGACCCTGGTGTCGGGAGCGACTGACGATTGAAGGAAACACGGCCCTGGGAGCATCGTCGCCAGCAAAGCCAGCTTCGCACATGCCAGAGCCATTGTCAATGATGAGTGTGGCAATTTCTTCTTCCATTGCAATCAGCGAAGGACATGGAGATGGAGCAGCGCAAAGACACGCAGCGCAAATCGGCGGCAGAGTGTGAGACTTGTTTTGTTTTTTTAACTTTTCTTTCTCTTCCTATCTATTCCTACTCATCAAAAATCCCTGTGGGCTTTATGGCCGTGAGTGCAGCAGTGTTCCTGGGCAGCTGTAACACGAGGCCATGGCAGAGAATAACAGAAACGACTTCTTACACAGATCTGGGAGCTGGAAGATTGAATCAAACTGCTGGCCGGCCAGGGCACCTACTTCCTCACTCCCAATATCTGTCATCTCATCTGCCATGTGTGGGTTCCTTGGCTTGTGCATGTGTCACCTTTATCTATGCCCATGTCTTCACATGCTATTCTGTTCGTCTCTCTTAATCTCCTTGTATCTAAAATTATGACTGTGCTTGGAGTCTCAACCATTTCCTTTGTTCTACTGAAACGCTAGGTGCCAGAGGGACTAATTATTTCTACTTGTTCACTTAGGTTGCTAGGGTATAGAAGAACACCTAGCCCATGATGGGTGCTCAACGGCTTTGTCCAGAACAAATGAATGACTACGTCAGAAGTATAAATCTCATCAATCAAGTGTGTGACAGCAGGCAATTGGGCATGTCACATATTTTATGAGGAGCAGAATAAACACTAATTTGTTCTGGAGGCCTTTGAGCTGCCCGTCAGCTGTCATGCTATCTTTCTCTTATGATAAGCATACCTTACTGGGCTACACAGTGAACATGGATTAGTGGCTTAGGGGAAAAGTCTCTTTGACCTATCATAGTAAACACCTCTTTCTCTGAAAACACATTAAGAATGGCTTCCCATCCTCAGGGAAGCCAGGCCTGCTCTCTCAGGAAAATTCAGTTCTTCCTTCTCAAATTCATGTCATCATTTTTTGGGCACTGAGAGGACCTGAGGTCGCAGTGGATGGAGTTTGACATTGCGTGATGAGTAAAGCAAAGAAATAGCTATTGGTTACATGTCATTTACTTCTGGGTATCTCAAGGGCAGGATGAAGGAGGGGGAAATAAGATCAATTAGATAAGTAAGCCGAGGGTGAATTACCACTTAATCAAGTACCTACACCATGAAGCACACAGTTCTTTCAAGAGATACCATTATCTTAATGGAGTTCTTGAAAGCATCCTCAATGAAGACAGAGAGCCTCATCTTCAGCAGCCTGCTTCTCTTTGCTTGTTTGACCACAGGATTATCTGTTCCATTCAGTCCCCCAGGGAACTCATATTTGCCTCCTTTGTTTCTCATAGAATTACAAAGAGAGAGAATCTGTCCAAATTATCTAATCAAATTATTCTCGCTCTGGCCAATATAAGTGCTTAAATATCCTCCACTTAATACTTCTTTCTCTAATGATACTCACTTATCTAAAATTACTCCTTAATTGATAAGATATATGAGCAAAAATACTATTATGCAGAATGTTAAATGAACTCAAACCATTTAGAATGTTTTCATGGCAACCCTTGAATTTACTTAATCTCTAGTGAGCAGTCTGAAAGATGGGGTCTAATCTTCATGAAATGGCAAAAGGAAACAAGTCGGAGAAGAGGTGGCAGCCAGAGAGGAAATGTATTCTTCTTCTTTTATTTTTTTTGAGACAAGGTTTCTCTGTGTAGTTTTTGGTGCCTGTCCTGGATCTTACCCAGCCCCTGCACTACTCAGTTTTGAGAAAAGCAAAATCCCAGTACATCTGGAGATGATGGTGCTTTATAGATCATGTCCCCTAAACAGTAGGGGTAAGTTCTAAGACTTGCATTATTAGATGACTGTGGTAAATTGTCATTCTGTTAACCTGGAATAGTGACTTACCAAAGGAAGATTGGTACATGAGTAAATGATGGACCGAGTCTCATGGGGCCAACATCATCTAAGTGGTAAGTCCTTGGCTGAAATGTTGTCACAGAGCATACAACTATGTTTCATTCAGTTGACTAGAAGGCTGCTGAAGACATTATTAATTAGAAGTATTAGACATTGAATAATTAGAATAACAAGTTATTTTAAGGAACTTGACAAGGTGTAATTTAAATAGTACACAAATTATGCTTTATTTTGCATAGTTAGATGAACTTCAATAAAAGATCATGTCTTACCACCACTTCTGCTACCCCAAAGAAACTGAAATTTCACCACTGTAGTCTTTTTCAGATCAAACTCTTCTCCCTTCTAGACTCTGGAAAAGGTAACCATTTAAGTTTGGCATCTTTCTATAGTCAGAAGGTTTCTCTGGTCCTGCTAGCCCCATGGTCTTGTAGCCCACTTATAAAATAATCACTCAGAAGCTTGTATTAATTATAACTGCTTGGCCATTAGCTCAGACTCATTACTGACTAGCTCTTACACTTAATTTAACCTATAATTTTTAATCTATGTTTAGCCACGTGGCTTGGTACCTTTTCTCAGTCCTGCCTTGTCATCTTGATTCCTGTGTGTCTGGCCAGTGACTCAGCTTTCCTCTTCCCAGAATTCTCCTTGTCTGCTTACCTCACCTATACTTCCTGCCTGGCTACTGGCCAATCAGCATTTTATTAAACTTGCATACAAGGGCATTATTCCAGCGCTTCTTTGTTTTTATCACAATGCAGTTAAATTCCACTCATGTGGTTGCATGTGTTAGTGATTGATTCATCTTTATTTCTGGGAGCATTTCATTTTATATTGTACCAAAGCTTGTTTTTCCAACAGTTTATGGGCAGTAGGTTTATTTGCAGGCTTTGTTTTCAAGATTATGAATTAACTAGAAGTAGTTGGATTGTTATTTTCTGTATGTATGGGGTTTTATTCCTCAGACTTAAGCATGGGCTTGCTGGGTATATAGTACAGAGAGGAGGCATAGGATGGCTGGTGACTGGGACATACACTTTCACTCTGTTAAGAGTGGTGCTTTTTAAGTTGTGGTCCCCAAAGTAGCGTCAGCCTCACACAAGAATCTGTAGAGGTGCAGTTACTAGAACCCATCCCAGACCTACTGAGTCTGGAACTCTGGTGGGGGGGGAGAGGAGTGGGGGGGAGGCCAGACAAAAAGGTTTGCCAAGCTGCCTAAGGGTTTCTGCTTCCTAGTGTTTGAGAACTCTTAGTCTTAAACAATTTAGCTCTGACCACAAACTTTCATTCTCTATTCAGAAAAACAAGAGACTTCTCTACAGAAGCCAATTACCCACATCTGAGAAGAGAATGTAACATCACCTCTTGATTCGCAAGCTGGTTTGGGGTTCCTGTGCTTTATTCTCTAACCTTGCCTCTGCTACCATCAATACATTCTCTCAGAATTCATATTGTGAAGAATTTTGGTAAGAAGATAAACTCGCCTAGTCTTTTATATTTTTAATGACATTGGAAGGCTTCTGAAAGCAGTATGCTGACCCTTCTGCCCTTTGTGGTCGGGTCTGACAAATGGTAACTCTACTAAGCTATATAGAAACTCCTAGGGTGTGGGAGGGTGAGTCGGGAAGGGAGAAAAGGGCATCAACTACACAACTATTGGTCTGTTTGGGTATTTCTTCTTCTCTAAAAGGAACCACAATTGTGAACTCTGCATCAGTGTTACTGCAGTGTATGTGAGCTGTAAACCAGGAACATGAATCACAGATGCAATGTTAAAGAATGAACTTCACCATGAATGATAATTTTTACTTTTAATCTATATGTGCCAAAACAATGACATTATGTTGACAGATGCCAGGATTTATATATTTAGAAGAAATAAGAGGAAGAAAGGAGGGAGAGAGATGGAGGCCAGGTTCCATACCAGTTTTTTTATATATATTAAGAAATAGCAGTAGCTTCAAAAACATTTGTCTGACTTTAGCTTAGTTGTATTCTTAGACTCAATCTAATTTAGCCACATTCTCAAGCTAAATAATTTGCTAAATTGTTATAGTAAATAACTAAATGCTCTTAGTCTGTGTTCATCACTATTTCCCTTGTGTTGGACTTGCTGTCTTGAACTCACCTGTCATTTCCTAATATGTTAAGACCCTGCTTAATCTTTTTCCTCAATAGATAGATCTGTTTAGGAAACTCAATATGTAACAAACATAGTTCTTAATCATTACCTCATCAGGCATGGAGGCTCATGACTATAATCTCAGTGCTAGATAGGCTGCCCTAGTTTTCTTTTCATTCCAGTGATAAAACATTGACCAAAAGCAACTTTGGGGAAAAAGGATTTATTTCAGCTTACAAGTTATAGTTTATCATGTGAGAAGCTAAGGCAGGAACTGCCTACAAATGCAAGGCAGGAACCTAGATCAGGAACTAAAGTAGTGAACATGCAGGAATGCTGCTTAGTGGCTTGCTTCCATGGCTTGCTCAACTTGCTTTCTTATAGCACCCAGGACCACCTGCCAAGGGTGGTACCAACCACAGTGTGCAGGGCCCTCCATTTCCATGTCAATCTTAAATTAAGGAAATGGCCCACAGACATAACCTCATGTCGGTGGATTTTTCTGTCCCTCCTGCTAGCTCCCAAATCACGACATGGAGATTTCTTATTAATTATAAATTCTTTAGCCAATAGCTTAGGCTTGTTTCTAATTAGCTCTTATAACTTAAATTAACTCATTTCTATTTATCTACATGTTGCCACGTGACTCATGGCTTTTACCTCTTTTCTTGCATGCCTGTTCCCTCTTACCTGCTGGCCATTCTGCCCTTCTTCCCAGAGTTCTCTCTGTCTAGCTGTCACATCTTTATTGTGTACAAAAACATTATTCCACAACATCCCCAGACCAATCTGATGGAGGAGATTACTCAGTTGAGTTCTCTCTTCCCAGGTGACTCTAGTCTGTGTCAAATTGACAAAAATTAATCAGCACATTGTCTAAGGGAAGAAATTACCTATGAGTTTGAGGCCAACTTGGGATAGGAAATCCCAGAACAACCTAGGTTATAGAATGAGAGCCTGGTTCAAATACAATGAAACAGACAAAAATGGACAAATAATTTTTACAGTTAGCAAAAATCGTTCAATCCATTGGATTTAAAACAAAACAACATCTAGCTATTAAACTCAACAACAACAACAAACCAGACTGGGCCCAAGGAAAGGTATTTTCATTGAGTTGAGGGCAACCCAGCTCCTGCCAGTTAAAGAATCATTCTCAGCTTCTCCAATCTACATACATCTTCTCTTCAATCAAATTATGGTTCAAATCACAGGGTTCCACACCTAGTTATATAGCATTTTTAAATGATAATGTGTTTGTCACTTTTTCCCTTGTGCTAAGAACTTAATGTCTTCAACTCACCTGTCAGTTTCTAATGCATTAAAATTATGTCTTATTCCATAACAGATAATTCTTAAAACTCAATGGGTACTGAATATGACAGGGTGTTGAAGTTCATAAAAATGGATAGACTTGGGAGATTCTAGATGTCATGAATCTCACAACTAAATACATGGGCACACAACTAAATTACCTGTGGAGATTAGGAAATAATAGGTACTAAGAAGTCACATTTGAGCAGAGCTGTAAAAATGATGTAGTATTTTTTTTTCAAAAGTCTTTAGCTACTACTTCAACCTTCACCAGGCACTTTGGCATAGACTATTCATATGTTACATTACTTGGCCATTGTAAATACTCTATTCATATTATAGATAGAATAGAGGCACAGGCGGGCTAGAGCAACTTGTAAAACACTATTTTGACCAGTAAACAGATAACAACCAGCCAGATCTGGTTCTAAAGCCCATTTTCTTAATCTCTATATAGTGGGCATGGGGGCTCATGCCTATAATCTCAGCATTAGAGATGATGAGTGAAGACATAACTGAGTTTGAGCGTCTTCGTTAGGGTTTCTATAGCTGTGAAGAGACATCTTGACCATGGCAACTCTTATAAAGAAAAACATTTAATTGAGGTAGTTTACAGTTCAGAGGTTTAGTCCCTTATCATCATGATGGGACATGGTGGCATGCAGGCAGACATGGTGCTGGAGAAGGTTCTGGAGAATTCTACATCTTGACTTGCAAGCAGCAGGAAGTAAATTGAGACACTGGGTGTAATTTTTTTTTTTTTTTTTTTTGCTGGAGCTGAGGATCGAATCCAGGGCCTTGTGCTTACTAGGCAAGCGCTCTACCACTGAGCTAAATCCCCAACCCTGCTGGAGACCTCAGAGCCCACTCCCACAGTGACACAGTTTCCCTAACAAAGCCACACTTTCTACTGCCACTCCTAACAAGCTGATAGCCAATTATATTCAATCTACCACACCGGACTACATAGAGTTCTAGGACAACCTAGACCACAAAGTAGAACCCTGACTGAGAGAAGAGTGATTAACAAAGCGTTTTCACAATAAACAAGTCAGAAGAACCTTCCCATTAGCAGGAAAAGAAGAAGTAAAATGCAGCTACTCAGAAAGCCATCTACCTAATGGTGAATTCTGCTGACTGCAGCATGAGCAGTATGTCACAGTGAGCAATGGAGCTGAAATGACTGTGCAGGATTGTGATTGAAGAAAGTCTTGGATGCCATGGGAAAACATCTCAAACTTCCTGATGCTGCGACCCTTTACAGTTCCTCATGTGGTAGTGACCCCCAGCCATAAAGTTATTCTTGTTACTTCATAACTGTAATTTTGCTACTGTTCTGAATCATAATTAAACACCTACATTTTCTGATGGTCTTAGGTGACCCCTGTGAAAGGGTCATTCAACTTCAAGCAGGTCGTGACCCATAGGTTGAGAACCCCTGCTCTAGTGCAAATTAGGTGAATGGCAAAGTAGGGGGAAGTTGGGAGTTTGGGGTTGTAAAACCACTTAAGGATCAAATGGAGAGAAATGAGAAGACTGTCACATTATCTACTTTAAAAAAAAAACAAAAACCAGAGTGGAAAACAGGTTAAGGTCAGAAGGAACTGATGTATACAGTTGACTACATCGAGTGTTCTATGCATGGGGGACATATCCAGTAAGAGGAGTCTGATGGGCTATAATCCGAGGAACACAGAGAAACAGCTGCCAGACTGCCAGCCCTCACTGGGTCAATAGGTAAGCACCGATCTGAAGCAGTGTTGTCACGAGAAGTTTGGACAGTGGAATGTTTTGAACTCTGTTCTTTTATGTGGCGTGATGAGAAACATCAGCCGATGCAGTGTAGAGAAACTTTCTAGAACTGTTTATGGATGAAACATCAGGCTTTCTGCTTTAGTAAATAGATACCAGTACACATGTAAAGGATTATTAAATGCAGATAAAATTAGCCTCTTGGCAATATTATTTACAATATGTCTTTACCTAGCAAACTCCTTTTTAAAAAAGAATTCTTTGAAGACTCTTTTTTTGAAAAAAGAACTCTCCCTTCTTACCATTTAGCCCGAGTTCATGCAATTCTGCTATTATGACATTTTCTGCTCCTTTATGTCGTTGTGGCCTCCTTACCCCATCTGTTTCTCTTCTGCTGCTTGTATATCCTTCCTTGTTGCAGGATATTTGATCACACTGTGAACCCCGTGTAGTGGGTAGCCATCCCAGCATTGGCCTGGAAGTTCCAACCCCCACTGAGGCTTTGGTAATGGTCATGCCCACAAGGCGGGGTGGAGGAGGAAGCAGAAGACCCAAGAAGTAGAAAGGAGGGACACTGAGGTGGAGGAGTTTTGTTTGAGATGGTGTAGGAGAAAGGTCTTTTCTGTTCAGTGTCGTCACTGGAGGAGGAAGGTCAGCTGGGTGTTTTCTCTGCGTCTCTGAGCTAGCAGGCTTTCACCCCAGCATCTGGCTCCTGAGTCTCTACTGGCAAAATCAAACGACTGAGATTTTGCTTAAAACAACATTTCCTTATTCTTTGTATGCCTTCCTCAGATTCAGGCTGACTATTTCTTCCCTTTTGAAGAGCCTTTCCTCCTAAATAGCTCCACACTCTATGGTTGGTCCTCACGTGCCTGCATGACTGGCAGATAACTTGTTTAGAGGATTGGAAACAACTAAAAGTGACATTCATGGATTCAAAAACAACTTGGTTGGGAAATAAATCTTTGGCTGGGGAAAAATGACTCTCTCTTTGCCAGGCAATAGCATTATAATTTATCATTTATTGAGGAAGAAGAATGCATTTTGAGAATTGCATCAGACTAAAACTGATTACAGATATTAAGCAACGTCTCAGTGAGCCATTACTCATGGCGTATGTGACAGCTGAGTGCCTCTGGAAGGCGGCCGCTGATGAGTCACTGAGTATGCGGCTGCACTGCTGTAATTGTTAGCATCATAAACAACGGTGTATGATGGGAGAGAACAGATTAAAGAGAATGGAGTGCTTCATGCCATCTCTTCCAGGAAGAAGAAACAAGACATTATTTCACTGTGACTTTAACTATTGATTTGGGTTTTTGTTTGTGTATAGTTCCTAATGGTTATGGTAGCTCAAGAGACGTCTTTGTGGCTTATTCATTCCAAAGGCCACCGTAAATGATGGCTTATAACCGTTCCAATGATTGCTTCTGAAATAAAGTGAAGGCTTTCCCTGTGCAGCGTTAGAAAAGATCCAGGAAGCTAGACAACTACCATCTACTCAAGACCAAAGATTCCAAATCTGGGTAAAAAGGACCACAGGGGCAAGGGCTGTGACCATCTGTAAGACAGACAGCTCTTCCAGGGGCCTCCCAGGGCTCTCACTCATACCCCTGGCTGACACTTGTCACTTTTTGTCTTGTTATATTTATTTCAGACTATTTTTTAGTTATTACAGTAGGGCATAAATATTTTGACAGAGATTTTACCTTATAAGTTTTTGTTACTTTTCTAGAATGTGTTGGTAGTGTGTTATATGGTGAATAAAAACATAAATTTTCAGATAAATGACATTAGTTATTATGTTTATTGTATATCATTTCCATTTTCTCTCTCTGTGTCTCTCTATATATGCATATTATGTATCTATATGTATATATGTACACACATTACACACACACACACACACACACACACACACATACACACTAGATTAATCAATGCATCTTTAGACCAAGAAGGTTCTTAGAACAACCATGTGTATGCCTTTGCAATTCCTGCTAACAGTCTTTGGATGCTTACTATATAAAGGCATACTTGTACTTAGTAATATGTACGTGTCATTGGTAAAAAGACTCATTTTTGAGGAAAAAGTTTACCTTCTAGAGAAAACATTTTAATGTCAAGCCTCTGTCACCTACTGCTCAGCAGTAATTGGGACTGCATAGTTCCTTCTGGGACAGCTAATTAAGTGAGAGTATTTGCAAAGATAAAATAGCCTGCCAAGATAAGAATATAAAGGGTCACAAATGTCATATCAGTGCCTTTTGTTACACACACACACACACACACACACACACTGCAAAGGGTAGTGCTAGCTTTTGAAGGAAACTGAAATATCTAGAGAAGTTTGTGAACACAGTCTAGAATCTTCTTTTTGGGCTCCTCACCCATCCACCTACTCACCCACTCATGTTTACTATCTCCTGTTGCACATTTCTTGTAGTCTCTTGCCTTCTCTGTATCAAACTTTCTGTATTATTATACAGTGCTAATTGTTAATTCGGTGACCAGGTATGACTTATTATTAGTGCCTGGGTGGGAAGGTAGTGAGCACACGTGCCACGGTGCATGTGTGGAGGTCAGGAGGTACCTTTCAGGAGTAAGTTCTCAGCTTCTGCCTTGCTGAGGTGGGGTTTCTTTCTCTCATACTTTCCCTCCAGGCTAGCTGGCCTCAGCAGCTTTCTGCCAATTCTCCTGTGTCTGCCTCTCATTCTGTTAGTCCAAAGTCTGTAGGTGTGCTGGGATCACAGATGCTACGCTGCCACATCCGGCTTTGTTTGGGGGGCGGGTGTCAAACTTAGGGTCCACAGGCTTTCAGAGCATGTTTTTTTTACCGTCTGAGCCGTCACCTCTGTGTAAGAATGGTTTTAAATAATCATGGCTAGTCAAGTAGAAGTTTCTCTCTGCTCAGCTGTCAGAGCCCAGACTTGGATCTGATTGTGTTTGCATGAGCAGGGTGGTCAAAGGGGCCCACTGCCTTCACTGTCTCCCAACCAGAAGGAAGGAGGAAAGGCAGGCAAGAGAGCCTTCCTTTTCCTCAGAGGGGAGCACTGAAGCTTAGAACACATTGCTTGGCTCCTTCTACAGAATCTGAAGAGGACTGGAGTTGAGGAAACTGGCAAAGGACACATATTCCAGGACTAACAATTGCCACGTGCAGTAGGCTGTTCTCTGTGCCTGGCCTGGATGTCTCATGGCTTTTGCCAGCACGTAGAATTCAGAAAAAGCTGAATTAGAGTAGAGGATCTCAGATTCTTCACCCTTCCTTACACATGCTTTTAAAATAAAGAAATCTATTAGATAACGGAATCAGAAAACACAGTTATATGGTCATAACATTTTGGGGGAGAAATCAAAAGGTAATATTTAAAAGTATATGTGTGTGTGTATGTGTTTGTACACACATGTGTGGTATATGTGTATAAGTGTGTGTATATGTGTGTGAATATAGGTATGTATGTATGTGTGTGTGAGTATATATGCATGAGTGTTATATGTATGTGTATTGTGATTATGGATATGTGTGTGTGTGTGTATACACAGTTCATATCAGAAAAAAAAGAGCAGACAATAAATGAGGTAAGTTCTTGGATCAAGAGAGTGCATTTGAGAAAGGAAAAAACAAAATACAAAACAAATAGAAATTAAAATTTTAAATAAGCAGAAATTATTCTATAAGAACATACAGGTGATGAGGGAAAGGAAAGCAGTGTCTATGTGGATTGGAACCATGATGAGGTTCTGTTAAGTGATGAAAAAATCACAGATGTCAAAAAGACAGCTCTTCAGGAAATGCTACAACGAGGCCAGCTACTGTGTAAGCTCCTAAAAACACAAAATTCAATAAAAAGACTAGAAAAGCAACACAGTTGATATAAATGGGAGCGATAGCCAGGGACATTCAGATCATGGGAAGTTCTTCCTGTCTCACTTCCCAGCCAGTGTCGTTATATTAAAATGTAATTATATGAACATTGCTGAAGGTGAGAAGTGTGTAGCAGCCACTCTCCAGAAACATTCATGAGTGAGCATGAAGTTAAACATAAACCATGGCTCCATAAGACCTTATTCAGGTGTCTTTAAAATCCCAAGCTGTCCTCCAGGGCCTTCTTCATGGGCCACCTCCATGAAGCCATTCCCTTTGATCCTTTTCTACTGGGCACAGCTTTTTCCTTCAATGAACACACACAGAATTTATGCATTTTTATGAGTCATAAGCTGCATGTTCACCTTCATGATTATGACAAGCCTTATTACAAAAATGGGCTGAGTCTCATTCAGCTAAGTAATTCTAGTAATAGCATGCAGACTGCTAATGATTGATAGTGGACCAAATGGCAGTTGATAGGTAGTCAATATAGTCGACGAAACTGACTCACTAAAACTAATCAGAACTACACCTTTTCCAAGAATTGCAGTAATCTTGGAATAGAATAATCTTGTAAGAAGAGCAGACTCTAGAATATAGTGCACTATACTCCACATAAAGAAAACAGAGAAATCAGAGCAAATGCTTTCTGGTCTCAAGCCTTTTATAGCACTTACAATAATGAAAGCATCTCACCTTAGAGAGCTGTCCTTTCTGTAAACAGTAAATAAAGGTTTATTACATACCCCTAAGGAATGCAGGAGGATGAACTCCAAAGCCACACCCTCCCCAAGCAAAGTAAACCTTTATCAGGGAGCCTGTATATATCCACACAAGAAAGCTTTTTTTTTTTTTTTCTTTTTCTTTTTTTTTTGGGGGGGGGTAGGGAGCACATTTATGAGCATGCTCAGTTAAAGAGTACATTTCTGAGCATGCTCAGATAACAGTCACAACTCAAGAAGGAAAGATAGCCTACATACTTTCAGCCATACTTCAGGCAAGGAACAGATGGTTGAGAAGTTAAAATGGCAGAAGGGAATGCCTCTGGACATCTTCAGCTTGTACCATAAAAATTTACCTACAATAAAGGAAAGAACAGTGGATGTTCTTTAATGTAGGAGTTCACCAAAGATGTCTATCTCAGTTATCAGCTAACAAATTCCCCTAGAGACATTTCATCCTTTGTTCACTCAGGAATTTAATATCATTCTCCTGGAAGTACTTCCAGATGGAGTGGGGCTGGGGGTGTGTAGGGCCAGGGAGTAGGGCCATGGGGAAGGACACATACAGCCAGTCTAAATTAGAGTATGAAACCCTTTTGGTGCAAATGTGAGACAGATTCTAGAATTACCAGGGGAATTTTAACACCACAGCCTGAGGACCTTTCATAATCATTTTACTGTAACTTTTAAATTTTCTTCTTCTTCTGGGGACAGTCTTGACACATTAACCCAGACTTGTAGTTAGAGTTTTCCTGCCTGGTCCACAGTCAGGTCAAATCTCTCTCACCCACCACTCCCACAGTCGCTCAGACCCAACCAAGAAAGCACAGAGACTTCTATTACTTATAAACTGTATGACTGTGGCAGGCTTCTTGTTATCTAGTTTTTCTATCTTAAATTAACCCATTTCTATTCATCTCTACTTTGCCACGTGACTCGTGGCTTACCAGTACCTTACATCCTTCTTGTCATGGCCGTGGCTGGCGGTGTCTGTCCTCTCAACCTTCCACTTCCCAGAATTCTCTTCTCTCTTGTCCCGCCTATACTTCCTGCCTGGCCACTGGCCAATCAGAATTTTATTTACACAGAGCGACATCCACAGCACAGACTGGCTAGGAAGTCACTATGTGGCCCAGGCTGGCCTTGAACTTTTGATCATCCTGCCTCAACCTTTTAGCGCTTAGACTACAGACGTGTGGAGCTACTCTTGGATGCTCTACTACAACATTGTAAGGCACATCTAATTATGACGTAAGCCATGAATAACACTAGTGAACTCGATGCTCCTGATTCAAGTAACCCAGAAAATATAGAGTTAATATGCCAGAGAATTCAGACCAAAGCACAAGCAGGCTGGCAAGACGATTTAAAGCATGAGGCAAAATGGCTGTTTATTGTTGAGTCTTGTAAGACAATTATGTTAGATGTGACTCTACGCTCCGGCTAAGATGTGTTACAGAGAAAACACTCAGATGACTAAAGATACATGCAAAAACAGTTCGGCTAAGAGTGGAAGGCAAAGAGAGTCCGTTACTGCTAGCTTTTTTTTTTCTTTCTTTTCTCTCTTTCCTTCTTTCTTTCTTTCTCTCTTTCTTTCTTTCTTTCTTTCTTTCTTTCTTTCTTCCTTCTTTCTCTCTGTCTCTCTCTTTCTTCCTTTCTCTTTCTTTTTTTCTTTTTCTCCTCTTCCTCCTCCTCCTTCTTTTATTTATAGTGAGTTTGGGTTTCATTTCACAGGAACAGGCACTTATAGGTTTTTGTGAGTCTTTTGCATCATGCTCTTTGCTCTGGTAGGCTTGATCCAGTAAACCTAAGCTACAATATAATCAGATTAAACAAAGCCCTGTCCAGACTGAGTTAGGCTTGTCCTAAGGGGCTGTTGGCCTCCAGGTTTTTAAAGACATCCAATTCCACAAAGGTTTATGTTTTTCTTACCTAGTGTCAATGTTATCTGCTCTATATATTGATTATGGGTACTTTCTAGTTCAGTCTCTGCCTTGTGCTCTACTTTAGACCTAAGTCCTGCTGGGATGGGCCTTTGGGATAGCATTTTAAGCAGTTGAGTTTAACTTGCCCTCAGGAGGCAGCTCTGATGTGGGTCAGAGCAACAGATAGAACTTTAAAGCAGCCATCACAAGCTTTTTGATAGTTCGCCCAAGGTGCCCTTTGGCTTATGGTTGGCCTCAAAGTTTTGCAGGCTGGTTAGGAGCACCGTGCTGCTTGTAACATTCCTCACACTCTTGGTGTGGGAAATCCTGCCCGGCACGTATGCAGTAAATGCAGGCCCACTCTCCCTTTGGATGGATTGAGTTAAGCTGGATCTGGGAATCATTGCTTGTAAAGTCTCTTTGGAACATCTCCAGCTTTTCCTGTTCTATATGGAATGGCTTATAGCTACCTGGAAAGAGTTTCCAGAAAAATCACAGAAAGACGTAAGACTTTCTGGGTTGTTAGCATGCTGATAAAAATGACCTGTCAGTTCTTCACAGAGCCCATTTTGAAGTTGGGCAGCACATCCAATTATAGACTTGCCCACATGTTGAAGGAACACTAGCCCATTCAAGCGTGTGGCTCTGGTAGGCCTTGCCCTTTTCTCAGACTCCCTCACATTTGCTAAAATGCATTAGATTGCATTCCTAAAGCTAGCTCCCAAGGTCTATTCCCTTATTTGGTCAATCCCTCCTCCTGAGGCTGACCACCAAGATCCAGCTATCAGTGTATTGATCCAGCTATCAGTGTATTCAAGTCCAGAATTCAAAAGCCCCCTTAGCTCACCTAATTAACAGGCCAAATTAAAATTAAATGCCTCACCCTAATGCAGGGTTTCCCCTTGTAGCTTTATAAACCATCATTTTCCTATGGGCCAGTCTGCCTCCTCTCTATTCAGAGGTTTCCTTTGTTCTCCAGAGCAAATATTCCTACCCTTATTCCCTTGTTCCCTTCCCCTTCTCCTTCATCTTCTATCTCCTGCCTTTGTCTTTTATTCCCTGCCCTCTGTCCCTCTGGAGCAAATAAATCTCCTTTGTGCTGAGAACTTGGTCTTGGAGGTCCTAAGCTGATACTTTTCCTTTCCTTTGTACGAGGCTGTCATCATCTATGTTTAAGTCATGAATCTTATTTTTCTTAAAAACTCCACTCAAATATCTCTTCTCAAAAATCTCCTTCCCCTAAATCTGACTTAGATGTTCTGCCATATGCATCTAGAACAATCTAACAGCTCCTTACTACATTGTGCTGTAATTATATTATAATGTACTTCCAAGTCTGTGCCATTAGAGTGTATACTTTTAGGACCTGCATTATTATTATTAATGTTGTATTTATGACACCCAGCACTGTACCAGAGACAAACTAGCCACACACAAAGGGTTCTCTGAGTTATGGCATGAATGGATGTGAGAATCTGCTGTGCTGAGAAGTCCTGAATTTATTCTTTATAGAGGTATGCTTGCAGAATCTTTACTTTTAAATTGCCCCTTATATAGCTAGTTATGTAGTTTGATGATAGAGAGTATTTGTCTAGCCTGAAGAGTCCCTGGGTTTTAACCTCTATTGTTCTTTGTCTGTCTGTAAGAGTTTTATTTGTATTTCTCCTCTGAGTCAGCCATTTTTCACTTCTGACCCTGTTGAGGATAGTTCCTTATTATGTAGATTTTGTTTTGCTGTTGTGATATAAGTAGTACATGGTGTTTTCCATTATTCTAATCCTGTGCAATGTAATGTTTAAAACTTTGCCCCCTGGCTACTGTATCCCAGAGTTCCTAGCAACTCAAAATGCCATCACAGTCTCATGCAAAAAGCTTACTGAATTAGCTTTCTATGGATGCTGTAACAAATGGCCCAGACTAAGTGACTTAAAAATGTAGTGATTTGAATGAGAACAGACCCCATTAGCTCATATAACTGAATGCTTAATCACCAGGGAGTGGAACTCTTTGGGAAGAATTAGGAGGCATGGCCTTATTGTAGTAGGTTTGGCCTTGTTGGTGAAGATATGTTACTGGGAGTGGGCGTTGAAGTTTCAAAAGGCCAAGCCAGGACTAGGCGCTCTATCTATCTATCTATCTATCTATCTATCTATCTATCTATCTATCTATCTCCCTGCTCTTTGTGGATATGAATGTAAAGCTCTCAGCTACTGCTCCAGTGCCATGCCTGTCTGCTTCCTGCCATGATGGTCATGGTGGACTAGCTCTTCTGAAACTGTAAGCAAGCCTCCAGTTCCATGCTTTCTCTTGTGGGTTTCCTTGGCCATGGTTTCTCCTCACAGCTATAGAACAGTAAATGAGACAAACAACACCTCATTTATATTCTCTCAGTTCCACCATAAATCCAATGTCAAGGTAGGTAGCAGTGCCACACACATTTTCCAGAGGCTCTGGGGAATCCTTCCCTGTGTCTTCCAACTTCTAGTCCTGGGATTCCTTGTATAGGAGATTAATCCCTTCCATATCTGATGCAATCTTCATATTGCCTGTTCCTTTTCTGTGAGGCTTTCCTATGCTCAAGCTAAGCAGGATGGTTCACACCTTATGACCTCAGCACTTGAAGGCTGAAGAAAGAGGACCATGAGATCAAAGCTGGGCTCCAGCTACAGCAAAACTTTGTCTCAAAGAAAGTGGGGGAGATGAAAGAGGAGGAGAAGGAGGCAGAGAAGACGAAGGAGTATTTGTCATTCACCACCTACATAACCCAGGGAGGTTCCATATTAAAATCCTTAATTACATCCGTAAAGACTCCTTTTCTATATAAGGAAACTCAATTTTGCAAACATTTGCAAGTTTAAGGGAATAGGATGTGAAAATATCTTTGGGGGAATCCTTCATCAATGATAATCAACTGTAGGTCTGATTTCCAAGTAGCACTTTCTACCCTCGTAGAGCACAAGTACTCAATAGCAGTAAACATTGGTACATCTTTCTCCATACTTGTGATTTAAATACTATGTTATCTGACTCTTATCTCCTGAGTATCTCCTGTACCTTCTAAAGAGTTAGGCGATGCAGAAGTACCCCAAAATAACAATAATAACTGAATAATAAAAATTCAGATCATAATAATATTGTTAATTAGTATTATCAGTTTTCAGAGACAGAGTCTTACTATGTTCCAGGATTGGCCTTGAACTCACTATTATAGCCCAGTCTGGGTTAAGAACTCAGGATTCCCTGGCCTCTGCTTCCAAAGCACCAGAGTTACAGGCCTGGACCATCAAGCCATGCTCAATGTAATTATTTCTAGCAGTGTTGATTGAAGGGCCTACAGAGACCTAGAGATAAGATTTCCCTGTACTAAGTCAGTATATTAACTCTGAGTGCTGGAGAAATTACCCTATTTTGATGAAATAACACCACTCTGGATGTTGTTACTGGGAATGGAAAATTTTCTTTCTTTCTTTCTTTCTTTCTTTCTTTCTTTCTTTCTTTCTTTCTTTCTTTCTTTCTTTCTTTTTTTTTTATATAAGAAAGTCAGTATCTTGGACATGATGTTTTATGTCCTGTGAAGGGACAATAACTTTCGTTAGGGGGATTTTTCAAAATTTATTTATTTTTAATTTAGAAAGAAACTGCTGCTACAAACTTTTGTAAGGTAGGTCAATAATTGGTTTCAACTTCAACATTAAAGGGCTGTGTACGAAAATAGTGTCATGGGTAACCAAATATCCAAAAATACAATAGGAAGAGTGAAGAGTCTGTGCAATGTGACTTTTTAAAAAACAAATATACGTTCTTTTAGAATTGAAAGTTGCATTGGGGGAAAAAATGAAATAATAAAACACTATACAACCGAATATTATAGGGATTGAAGTATACACCCCATATCATATATCTTTATCTGCCAGTCTTCATTAATAAACCCATTTATATTGAAACTGATCATCTTAGTGGAAGTTAGTGGAGGTATAAATGAATGGATCTGTGTTGGAGACAAATCCCGGCCTTGGCCTTGATGGTGCTTTTAGGAGAGTTATGGTTCTGCTCTGTTTTGTGTCACCTTAGCGGGTTAGTGGCAATGTGAGTAATTGCTGTAATGGTTGTTTCGGTACATCAGAATCATAATCAGCCTGGTTCCCCTTTGTGCAAAATACTTGCTCTCTTAGTATAGGGAGTCATTGCCCTCAGCTCCCTTTCTCCCTTGGGGATTAGTTTATATTTAGGTAAAAAATTAGATACGTACGAGATTGAAAATTATCGCACTGGTAGTTCTGTCATTGAAAAAAAAAAAATGATATTTTTCAAAATGTTTGTCGCAGAACTTGAGATAGAAAAGGACTTCCTGGAAGGTAGCTTAACCCTTGGGTCTCACTGGTCTCTTCTACAGCGTGATGTGCTAGACTCACCCCAGCCTCTGTGGTTTGCTTTTTATTAAGACCTCCCTGTTTATTCTGTGGTTACCTGCCACCTGGCTTCCACAGACCAGACCAGGGATAGAGCTGTACCATCTGTGATCTGGATAGACTTTCCAGGTTCTTAGCACAAGAGCTCTGCACAGGGCCTGCCATATGCATAACTGCTTGGCTTGTGCAAATTTTCTTCAGGGAACTTGGAATGAAAGGCCTAGGAAGCCAGCAGGGGTCAGGCGGTGCAAGTAAGAAGACAGATGTGGAGGCTGTGCTGCATGGAAGCTGTGGCCGTGAGCAAGCAGGAGATGTGGAAAGTGCGG
The DNA here is from genome assembly GCF_903995425.1 of Onychomys torridus. Classification (NCBI taxonomy): domain Eukaryota; kingdom Metazoa; phylum Chordata; class Mammalia; order Rodentia; family Cricetidae; genus Onychomys; species Onychomys torridus. The sequence continues at coordinate 66,513,425 of NC_050451.1, read as the reverse complement.
AGAATGAGAGGCAAAGGGGAAGAGGTGGAGAAGGCAGGCACCAAAGTAGCAAAAGGAAATGACTGACATTTGAAGCTGATGCAGGAGCTAAAATGTAAACTTTCTGTTCTTGTTCTCAAGCTACTGTCAAAGCACCAGAGACGGTGTTGCATGATCCATGCAATGAACGGGGCCCAGTTCTGCACACATTCCAGCCCTGTGCTTTTGGAGACAGCATTCAGATTTCATACTTCCTCTTGTAATCCAAAGCATGAGTTTTCCTCAAATGTCATGTGTCAAGCAATGTGTTTTTATGTTTTTTATAAGGGCAAAGGACCTTCTTTGTAAAAACCAAATACTGAAAGCAAGAAACCCTCCTTTCATCCTGGGCATGGGAACTGGACTATGCAGAAAGTAATCAGATAGTCATTTAGAGACCTTTTAGCTAAACACTGGTGTCATTTTGGAGGTCAAAACAATAGAAAGAGTTCCCCTAGCACCCCTACTTTGTGTCCCATCTTTCCATCCCAGGTGGTAAATTTGTATTTCTTTGTCCCTGTGGATCAGTCAAGAGCAGTTTGTATATGACAGCCTGATTTCTGTCTTACAATCAGTGTTTCTGACTGCTTCAAATTGATGGAAGTAAGGAAATGATCACGTTGATTTACTAGTGTGCTAGGTACAGCTTTTTCTCCAGTTCCACTCTCTGGCTATGGTTCTGATATTTAAACAATGTGGTGTCACAGATTGCATTTGCTTTTATGCACTATAGTCTTGAGTCACACTCAGTTTCAAAAACATTGCCTCATTGTCTTGCTTAGTTGAGTTCCTCTGAGCAGTTGAAGGAAATTATTTGCATTTATTAACTACATTAGAAACAAATTTCATACTTCAGTGGCAATAAATGGTTCATTTATTCCTACTGGGACAAAATATCTTCTCTATTAGGAATGATTCCATTGTTCGTGTGCCTCATTACATTTTGGGAGTGTGACATCTACTGTCTATTGCTTTTCAAGGTGATCACAAAGCTAGGAAGTACTGGTTCCTGGAAGAGATCATAAAAGCCAAGGATAGAGATTTCTGCTAATAGCCTAAAATACAATACTTATTCATAATTTAATCATTTTCAATGACAAGTTTTAGTAATTAGGATTGTAGAGAAAAGAGAATACAAGGTTTGAAATGAGAAGACAGAGGCTCAGCTACTCACAGCTCTTCTATTGCCTAGGAATGAGGCTTTGTGCAGTCCCTGAGTGGCTCCATTTCCTTCTGGTGTAGAAAGCTGCCAGGCAGGCTGCTTGTGAATCCCAAAGGGGAGACAGTAGAGGAGCCCCTGCAAATGGAAAGGCTTCTCTATCTACAGACAAAAGATTAGCATGGTGACAGGAGGTTTTCTTTGTTCTTTGTTTCTAATAACAGAGGATGATGGCATTGTATTCAGAACTAAACACTCAACATGTACAGGGAACAAAATGGCCGGTCTCAGCCCCTTCAGAACTTTATATGTACATTAGCATTTCTCTGTGAAGATTCCAAATTGAGTTTGGGGAGATGTGACTCCACATGTACAGGAAACAAAATGGCTGGTCTCAGCCCCTTTAGAACTTCACATGTACATCAGCATCTCTTTGTGAAGATTCTGAATAGAATTGGGGAGGCTGTGAAGTTTTGTTCATTACCATTGTCTCTGAAGCATTAGCAGAGACGAGTCAAGCTTAAGAAAATGGAATAATAGCAATTTAATTTGTCTTCAAGACCTAGACAAGGTGACAAATGAGAATCATTTTTCTGATTCTCATTCATTTATGGAGTTACATTCACATATTTTTACATTTTGAAAGAAATGATTACAGTAATCAGAATTTGACTTTTTATGAGCTATAAATTAGAGAAGTTGTTTAGGCATCAATATAATTTCATCTAATGAGTATCTTTAATCCACCAACTAAATAGCATATATCTAATGATTCAGATCTATGCTGCCCTGTGTTTAATCAATTTTAATGTTCAGGAATTGATTATATAGACTGCACAGGTCTGAGTGGGTTATGTATAAGAAGCTATAGGAAAGGATGGATTTAAAAGATTATGTTTGGGAGGTAAAAGATGAATGAAACAGGGTATTTTGTTTTACCCGAGCACTTTCTTCTCTACAATCCCCTAACATTTTGGTAGCTTGAGGACTTGAACATGAAGAGAAAGGCTAGACTGCCAACCCAACAAAAGCTTCCACAGAAGGAACCAGAGTTCCAAGTGAACAAGGCTACCACCTTCTCACTCTGCACGGGGCATAAGGAATTTATCCCCCATCAAAGGAACTTGACATTTGGATCTCATTTCTATCTGTAAAACTGTTTCCCACAATACTTCATAATGCTTATGTCCTAAGTCATTGTTCTATTGCTGTGAAGAGACACAATGGCCATGGCAACTCTTAGAAAGGAAAGCATTTAATTGGGGTTGGCTTACAGTTTCAGAGGTTTAGTCCATTGTCATCATGGTAGGAAGTATGGCGGCATGCAGGCAGACATGGTGCTGGAGAAGGAGCTGAGAGTTCTACATCTGGATCTACAGGCAACAGAAAGAGAGACTCTGGGCTTGGCATGTGCTTCTGAAACCTCAAAGTCCTCCCCCAGTGACACATTTCCTCTAACAAGGCCATTCCTCCTAATCCCTTCAAATAGTTCCACTCTCTGGTGACTAAGCACTCAACAATATGAGCCTCTGGGAGCTATTCAAACCACCACAACTTATTTGAAACATACAGTGTCTATTTTAAAGCTCATTATTGGTGTTAGGGGTTGGCTTAGTGGGTAAGGCACATGTTATGCAAACATGATGACCTGAGTTCGGATCCCCAGAGCTCTTGTGAATGTCTAGTGGGTGTGATGGCTCCTACTAATTATCTAAGGTCACAGGAGGGAGAAACAGGAGCTCCTGGGAATAAGACAGCTAATTAGACCGTCAGAGTAGGTGAGCACTAGGTTGAGTGAAAGACCCTGCCTAGATACGCAATGTAAAGAGCAATCTCTGTCCCCCACATACATGTGCACACATGTGCACCTTCAAACATATCAAGACATACATACACACCAAAAAATAAAAGTCAATGTTTTCATATCTCCATTAGAGAAAAATTAAGGCATGCATTCATGATGCATACTTTTTCTTATACATTTAGATTTGATTACTTCTGAATACAAGCACAAACATCTCATTCTCACCATGGTATGTGAATGATAGGGTGGTGGTGGTGCAATCTTTGCACCAAGAGGGAATGGAGGTATACCCCCACAGAGTTTGAGACACCTGAGATGCATTTAATATCTTTCTACTACCAAGAAGGCAGCCTCAGACTTGTTTTTCATAAAGTGAAATTCTTAGGTGATTTCTAGAGTTCCTTTCAACTGTCAGTTTTGAGGACTCTAAGCACCCCCCCCCCACTTCTAGCCTTTGCTTTATTTAGCACCCACTAACACGGGTTTGAATAAATGCTTGATTTCTCCCTGGCTTGCCTTTTCATTCCTTTGAAACAACTACGTTTATAGATGGTTTTCTCTTCAAGAAGAATGGTCAAATGCTTAGACACAGGCAAAGGAGATAACAAGGTGCATCTCTGGCAAAATGCCTTGGCCCTGGCCATGGTGGCCATTGCCTGGCAGATCTTCTAAGGATTATTGTGTTCTGTAGAGGCTACAACTTCACTGGGTGTCTAGCAATCTGTAGAGGCAGATGGAGGTTATGAAAATCAAGAGTTTTGAAGATGAATTTTGTCTGGTAAGTACATAGTGTTTCTCACCTGCAGAAAAGATCATGCCAAATAGTATATTTTACTACCTGGTAAGAGAGTCTGCATTTGTTAGCAAATTTCAGCATCTTTTATTGTCTGATCTTCAAATTCCTCAAATTCACTAATAACAACGTATTGGTTTCCCTTTAGAGAAAGAAATAAAGCATCTGACTAGAGTTCAATTTGTATAAGACTTGTGATTTTTTTTAAATCATTTTACAAATATTCCTTGAGTAGTAATTTAATGAAAGGTGTGTGTATGAGTGGTGAAGTGTGTGTGTGTGTGTGTGTGTGTGTGTGTGTAGGGAAGAATGAAAGCACAATGACTTCATCCTTGCTCATTTGTTAACATTTACCACCACAAATAATGAGCTATCCCCACTGGGCTTCAGCCGTATCCACATTAAATCAGTATATTGTGTCTAATTTAGAAAGTTCAGCATAGCCTAGGTGGATTGCTTTACTGCTTCACAGGGTTCAAGAGAGATCACAGAAGCTAGCATTTAATGTAATTACAGAATAATGATTACCGCATGTAAAAAACATTCTGAGCATCCGAAACATAAAGAAGCTGGAACAAAACCTGTCTTCAAACTAGATGGAGGTTATGAAATGGCTAATTGGTTTAATTGTCATTTCCTCCCACTCAAGGTGCTCGGTCCTTGAACCTTTCTCTTCCTGGATGAGGAGGCTGTTTAGCAGAGTCCTCTCGGTGGGGGGAAACTATGCAGAGAGAGGCTGCTACAAAATGGCTTGTTTTATCTGAACTTGAGAAATCAGAAAGAACTGTTGCTTCCATCTGGAAATTTTGCTGCTTGTATTAGATAATGTAATTCCAATTGGCCACAATCTTTCATGAATTGCATACAGCTTTAACTTCTGTTTCCGCTGTGAACTCAAGAAGATGGAGATGGGACAATTACCACTTCTAATTTGGAATCAGAGACATGGCAATCCTAATCTGAGAATGGTGTTCCAGCCCTCCCCCACAGCCCTGTTTTTAGAGGCATAGTTTTACTAAGTCATTTAGGCTGGCATTTAAAGTCTCAAAGCTCCTGATTTCACCTCCATTGTGAGAGAGCTAACATTACAGATGTGTATCACCACTCCTGGCTCTGACTCTGTCTTTATTTGTCCAATCTCCAAGCACCTTAAAATGTGTTAATTGTCTGTGTAGTCAATCTGATCTTTCTTTCTACTTGCCTGTATTATCTAGGGGGAGTCATGAGTTACAAATTAACCTCCCAAACCACTGTTCACTTTCAGCTAATAGGTTTTTGATTCATAGACTATTTAGAACTCCTACTGAAATGGAAAGCTCATAAGATAATTTTCAGCATGGAAGGGTGTTAGTGAGTAGGTAGCCCAAAATATGATTCATTAAGTATGGATTATGATGGGCTATGTAGCATCTATAGTACAGAACCCCAAATAAATGGATTTGTGAAAATCAAATTTAAGGCTGAGACAATTGTCTTTCCTATTCTGTTGTGAAGTTTTAGAATGTGATGAATGTTGTGTTGGTTTGCTTTCTACCCAGATGAAGTAGAAACGAAAAGAGTAGGCCTTCCTCTTGTTCGGTGTCTGAGATGTAAGGTATTTTCTATATTACCGAAAGCATCTGTGATAAGCAGTTGTGCCCGGGAAGAGCGAATGAGAGTCTGAGGTGAATCCAGGACCATCATGAAAGAGCTCATTCCCTGGGGTTGTGCAGTGCTAACTTGTACAAACATATCTTCCAAGTCCGGCTAAAGCTAAAGCTGTGTGGTGAGAATCTGACATCAAGCAGAATGGAATTTGGGTCTCCTTGGAATGGCTAGCTCTCAGAGTCTCACGCACTGAGTACTTCAGTACAGCCTCCATCTTCTAGCCAGCAATGTGCAAGACTGGCTTGCACTAGCTCCTGCAGAGATGAAAGATGTAGGTAAACATCCCTGGGGCAAAATGCATTCCTACCTTGATGCAGCTAAAAATAATTTACTCTGGGCAGCACCAGGAGCAGTAGATACATGACCAGAAAGTCTGCTTTTCATTCCCCAAACCATAAAGAAATATCAGAGAAGTGAGAAGGAGCCTTTCCACACACATACCACTCCCCACTCTAACCTAGGAGGACTTGCTCTACAATCAGTCCCACACTATGTTAGTTATAGCAACATCGGTTTGTGCAGGAAAGCTCTTGCTTGCACCCCTTCAGGAAAATCATTTGTATTCTCTGCCTGTGTCTGCTGGCGGCCCCCTGTCACTCATCCTCCCTCCGAGACAACCACCTACCAGCACATCCACAGAATCACAAGCATCAGCCACATCATTTACCTCCCTGATGAGAAATGTTCTTGTCATTTGTTGTTGGGTCCTAAAAATAGAAAACAGAAAATGAAGGCAGGGGAAGATGAGAAAGAGAAGGTTTTGACTGTTACAATTAGCTGGGTTCCTGCTAATGGAGGTTTTATGGAGTTCGTCTTTTTCCTATCTTTTTGACATCTCTGCAAGATTGACTCCTGCTGCTGCAGAATATAATTATGGAACTAGCCTCAGTGATACAGGATATTGATTTGCCTTCTCTGAGTAGTAAATTCTTACTGACAAGAATTATCTTCTGTCAATTTCTTTTGTACAATGCCTAGCACATGCCCAGACAAATAAAGTAATTTTGGATGTATGTTTAGATTTAAATCATTTTGATTTAGTGACTTAAAGGAAGTGATTGAACTTTTCTGCTTTACTGTTTATGACAAAAAAGCATACGTAATTATGAATTAAATGTTTGAAAGAAACTTTCTTACATCATAGAGATTCCACTATATTAATTTATGCAGATTGATTAGTATACTGGCCCTGACAGATAGTTGTGATCCATAAATTAAGATTTTGTGTTATTATTATTATAAATATAAACTTAAAATGCTAGGATTAGCCCTAAGGATTTATAGTAAGGTCCAATGCTACATACACACATACACACACACACACACACACACACACACACACACACACACACATATACATGTTTATATACACATATATGTATCTATATGTATGTATGTGTGTACAGACATACTGATGTACAGACGAGGAGATCCTTATGGAAAACACAAGTTCTGTGCCTCCATCCTGAAGGAAATAAAAGCAGTTCAGAGGTTCCACCTTTCTACCTGGCATGGTGGAAAAGAGTTTGAGGAGAAGCAAGGACCATGATGAAACAGCTGGTCCCTTGGAGATATGCAGTGAGATCCTGTGAAGGAGAATCCCCTATGTCCTGAGTGTTGCTAGGGTGAGAGTTGAGAAGCAGACTCCAATAACAATGGGCAGCTCTGGTGTAATAGATGTCGGATATGTGTTCTTTGTCTTTATATCCATCTAATTTAATCTTCAAAATAGCCCTACAAAATACTTCCCATTTTTAGTTGGTAGGCAAGTCTCAGGACTCTACAGTTAAGTGAAGAAGTAATCACAGTTAATCCAGGCTTCTCTATTCTACAGGCCTAATTTTCCCCTTCAATGTACTGAGTGGAAAAAGGTCGATCTAGACCTCTTCCTCAGAACTCTAAAACAAGCAAAAAATGCCACCAGCCTCACCTCTATGTTATTTATATTTGCTGGCACTCCCCAGCTTTGACAATACCTGCTGTCATTAACATATTAGTGTTGGAGCCGAAGGATGGAAGAAAGCAGTATCCATCACGCCTAATGGAGAGGAAAAGTCCCCTACTGTGCAAAGATGGAGGTCTGATGCAGTAACAGAGGGGCCTGCATGAAAGTGTCACAGCAAATCTGTTGTGTTGACAGTCAATATATGTGAGTAAAACACTAAAACTAATAAAACAAGAAATCTCCCACATTGAGAAAGAGGAGAGTAAGGAGGGGAGGGACCAAGAGACAGACACCATTGCCAATTCACCAATCCTCCGGTCTGTCCACATCAGCTTTCCCTGCTGTGAGAGAACCTCCTTTGTCACCCATGACTTCCTAGTACCCAAACACCAGCACCCACACTCCAGGCTGCTCAGAACCATAAGGCCACATAAGGTCATGTGCTGTTTGCTGATCACAAATAGAAAACAGCTTTGAGAAGGATCATAGATCACATGAATACACTGAATTATTTTACAGGTAAAAAAATAAAAGTATTTTTGTGTATGAGATTGCTCTTTCTCACATGATCAGAGGTTTGTTGAGGACAGAGACTATGTCTGAACCTTTAAAGATGTGCCCTCCTCCACATGCTATCAGAGTACTTGCATATAGTGGGCATTCAGAATCCTGCTAAGTGATTGGATCACTAGCGAGCATATATTACCAGAAAAATGTCATCCATAAGAAGGATTTTTCCCCCTTTGTCTTTCAATCTTCAGTTGTTTCACTACTACACTCTAGGGACCCTTGTGTTTCACTCAGGAAACATCAAAAGGCAATGGAGAGTGTTTCATGGTCTCCCAAATGTCCTGATATCTTTGTTAACAGGCCCAGTGGGAGCAGTCATTTCTTAACATTTATTTGTTGTTGAAATAACATGGTAGCTCTATTGGTGATAAATTGGTAATATTTAATACTTGAGCTTTGGCTTAAGATATTCATATGGACTATAGCATGCTCACACATAAAAACAATTAAATGGACAAAGGGGAATTTCTTCCTCCCTTCTGTTACCTACAGGGATAATCACTGCAGAGGACGCAGGTTTTCAGAGTTTGCTCAGGATGCTGTAACAAAATACTCGAAACTGTGAAAAGTATAGACAGCAAGCACTCACACATTATCCTTCTAAGCTGGGGATTCTAAAATCCAGACTTGATGCCTAATATGGACCCTCCCCCACAACCAAGATAATACCTCGATGTGGCCATGACCAAGAACATTTTATAAGGGCACTAATCCCTCTTGGACTAACAACTGTCTAAAGCTTCACCTCATATTGTGGATTAAATTTCAACATGAATTTTGAAGATATTCAAACACTCAAACCATAGGACATACACATACATTTTTGGTTTTTTATTCCCTCTCACCAACTACTCACTTTCTAACACTAAATCTAACCCTTCAGTAGACCCTACCGGCTGTACCTTCAACATATATCCCCAGGCTGACTCTAACTTACCAGCCTCGCAGCTACTGAGTGATTTTTAGGGATATGGGTGGACCATGGGATCATATCCCATCCTTACCACTTAGTCTCTGACTCTCTGCACTTCACTTCCCTCACCTGTGAAGTGGGGATTAGCACAGTGAGTTCCTCAAGGAGCTCTGGTGGCATTAAACATGCTCATCTATATGAAGCTCTTAAACTAGCTCTTGGCCCTCTGACATTGTCGTGGTCATTATCATCCTCATCATCACTGAGTGGTTATTGGCCTACCTTTTACCTCCTTGCCCAGATTTCATAAGATCAGTTCTTCATGCACTAGTCAAAGGAACCTTTAAACAAAACTGTGTCCCTCATTTTCCAAGGTCCTGAATTGCCTGTAGCATAGCAATGAAGAAATTCAAAGTCACCATCATGGCACATCTGGCTTTGCTGGAGCTAGCTCCTGATTACCCTCTGCAAACGTGTTCTATTACTCCTCGCTTAGTTCATAATGCTTGGCTGTCCTTCTGACTCTCCTCAGACTTAGCACGTGATGTCTTGATGGATTTTTCTGTCTGCTTTCCCTACTGCATGCAGGTCGCTGTTCAAATGGTACCATCTAGAGTAGAGCTCCCTTGTCCTTGGCCAGACTGCGGTTTCTGTCACTTTTCCTGCTCTTTTCTCTTTTCCTACTTTATTTTTCCTCATAGTTCCCACTGCTCCTGACATCATGTATTTACTGCTTCTGTGTGTATCGCCTGTCTGGCCCAGTAGAATGTAAGCTCCATGAAGTTAAACATCATTGCGTCTAGTATTAGATTTCCAGTCCCTCCAAATATAACTCTCTCCAGGCCCATTCAAGTTCCATTTATTTCATGAGCTTTTCTCAGTTACAATCAGAGCATAATTACAACCTCTGGATATCATTGATCATATCAAAATACAAATACATTTGCATATGTACTTTATGTCTATTATTCATTTTGCAGTTTCTAATTATTTATCCATAACTTAAGTATTCTCTGTATCATTGCCTTAAACTGTTTCAAAGGAAGGCTTGTGTCTTTCTTTTGTCAAGATTACATAAATCTCATATATATACTTATGAAAAATAGTTATTGGGCAAATGAATAAATGAATAAAATTAAAATGTGCCCTAGTGATCTGAACATTGGACTTTCAACAAACTTGTTCTCAGTTTTTAGATTAATTCTGAACTTTCAGAAGAGTATTATTAAACAGAATATACTTAGTAAATATCTTTTCACTCTTCATAACTGAATGGTACTCACACACTAGTCCATAAATAGTGACATATACTCTATCTCCTCCATCCATCCATTTATTCATGATAGCAGTGAAGTCAGGGTGTATGTGCAGATAGATTCTGGTGGAGTACTTGACCTGAAGTATAGCTTGGTTACTGGCAAATCACACTACCTTTTTAGCAGTAATTTGAAGATGTATATGCCCCCCCCACACACATTGTTCCATTATATAGATGAAGAAATTACATCTCAGAAAGGTTAAGTTCATATTATAAAGGGGTGGTAAACATTTAATCAATAATAAACATATACCACAATCTAATGTGATGTATTAGTTACAGAAGTGAATGGGAGACCCTAACAGAGAAACCAAAGCATCCAGCTCTCCCTACTACTTGGAAAAATAGTGTCGTCAGAGAAGATTCAGGTAAAAGTGACTTCCATTTAACTTTGATGAATCAGTGGAAATTACCTAGACAAGTGAAAAGGCCAAGTTAAGTGCAGCTACAGAAGACCCAGAGCCTAACATTGAAGAGAACTCCTCCAAAGGAGAGTTGGGGGCCAAAGCCATTTCACTTCAAGCCAGAACTTGAAATGTTTCTAACACAAACACATAGTCTGCCATACTATGACTGAGTTCAGGAGTCCCCTTCTGGAATGTGATGAAGTTCTCTTCAATATAATTACCCCACTGACTGCACAGGGTTCACGCTCCCAGCTTCAGGCTGTTTAGGTGCCTCTTGAGACTTCTGCCTGGATTGATACATAGAGATACTAATTTTTGTTTGAATTTCCAGGGCATCTCTCTCTGAACAGGCAGCCACAGGGTAATAGTGACAGGAATGAAGAAATGATCCATACATAGTAGAACTAGGCAAATTCTGAGCTCATAGCCCGGGACCAGGTCCTGGAGAGCAACAATCCTCTCATTAATCTGGATCTCTGTATATTGCAGAATACAACCACATGTAGATTCAGAAATAAGATACAGTGAGGAATATCTGAGTTGGAAGATGCTCTGAGGATAAAATATGCTTATTATCTGAAAAGTGGAGACACAAAAATGTCCTGGTTCACTAATTAAAGTATCTTTCCAACTTCTAATCCTTTCCCTTTCTAACTGCAGGGTGGCTGTTGGCAAGAGCTGCCCTCCACCCGCCAGCTTCTGCACAGAGTCAAGAAATCAACATTATAATCATGCATTGTTTCCATAGGAAGCACTCCCATAGCTTGGAGCAAAACAGCACTTTCTAGATGCTGCCAGAGTGTATGTGGCAAAGAAAGATTAATTAGCTGCTCACTAATTGACAGTATTTCCCACCACATCTGCTTGTGCCTGATGTGAGTTTAAATGTCTCTATTTAAATGTGTGAAGCTGATTGAATGTGTATAAAATTTAATGTCCCTTTTCAAACTTCTGAGTTGCCTACCTAGTACTGGGTTCTCTCTCCATTGGAGAGTGGAGATGTCAGGGAGTGTGGGTACAGGTGGAGTCTCCTGGAGTATAGGACAAGAGGCACAGTCTGGTGACTGGCAGACCATACTGCCTCTTTAGATTTTTCTTTTTACTAAGGTGTTAACTGAGATCCATGGGTTCCTGTGTTTCAGGTCTCTTAGGATCTCCAATACTTTATAAAAGCGGGGTTCAGGAGATGTTTCACCCAGCAGAACTTTCGAGGGGCTCAACAACCATACCATTTATCTCTCAGGCAGAAAACACTAGGTTTGTTTCTCCCTGGTTACACCCTCATGTAAACCCCACATGGTAGAGATGACTATACAACTGGAGTTTAAATTGTATTTGCTTTTAATTAGTTTATATTTAAGTAGTCCCATGTGGTGGGGAGCTAACATTTGGGTTCTAGTAGCTCTGGAGGGCTGTGGTTGGTGTGTAAGTGGACATCAGTGAAGACTTCATCCTGCCAGAGGATGCTCTTCCGGTTAGATGACGCCTTAGTCCCATCAGCTTCCCCCCATATGTCAGGCAAAGTGTGCAAGGAAATACACCAGACTGATTGCTCTTCTCTCCACACCAGGGAGATGGTGTTTGGTCCCTGTTGTGTAAAACAATTAGGTGTGGATGGTGGAGTTCGCATCCTTAGTCTTGGAACCTGTGATAATTTAGCCTAGAGGTCTTCAAGGGCTCTGCAGCCACAGAGGCCTTTGCCTAAGGGAAACTATCACGGAAGCATGTTATTGAAAAGAGAAAAAGGTCACGTGTATTCTAGTTGCAACAGGAGAAGAGATGTTCTGGGCTCTGTCCACCCAACTTGTTCCAGGGGCTTCTGATGGACTTAGAAGCTTCTGCTGGCCCCACTTTTTCAGGCCACAGAGAGAATAAACATCAGAACCCACAGAGAGATTTTGAGTGAAATTAATTTTCTCAGCCTGTTCAGTCTCTATTCTTTCACAGACCAGAAGGAAAATTCAGGATTTCCAAAGTAAAGACGGTCAGAGCTCTGTCAAGGCTAACTCAGGATGCCGGGAGGCTCCAGGGGGGGAGCGTTTGTCAACATGGCCTTCCTAGTCTGTAGCTGAAGACTCAGTGTGGTGGTGATGCTGCAGTGTGGGTGCATCCACATCTACGGAAAGTTGGAAAAGCAGGGACCATCAGTTTCTCACGGTGAAATTTTGAGGGGCCAATGCTCAGGTGTGACCTCTGAGATACAAACCACCAAGGCTGCCTTCTATGAGAGAAGAATCACTACTGAGAAGGGTAACTGTGAAATTAACCAGGAAATGGGGGGTTCCAGCATTTTCTATCTCAGAATCGTGCAAGGCGCACTATGTACAACAAATCCCCTAAGTGTCAGCCTCTCTGTCTGTGACTCTTGGAGAAAAGGGAGGAGATGATCCTACAGTTCACAGAAGAGTCATTCAGGCCAGGGTCTTCAGCAAAGCAGTGCCTATCTCCCTCAGATGGGGTAGGCTCACATAGTCCTTCAGTTACACTTCCCCAGACCCTTCAATTACACTTCCCCAGACTCTAAGGTAAGTAACTACCAGTAACCTTCTAGAAACCTGTCTGACAGCATGGCTGTGATTTTTCAGTCTCCCTCAACCACTATAAAGCAAGCAGTAGGGCTCACTAGACTTGAAGTCAATATTTGAACCAATGACTACAACTGTGGAAACCATATGACTGTATATATTTTTCCTCAACTCTCATTTTCACTTAGAGCCAAAATTGTTGGCAAGGGTTTTGTCTTTCGCCATATGTTTGGGCAAGTATGGCATTCTGAGGAGGACTTATCACAAAAGTGTCATTTGCTTTCATTTTTCTTGGCTTTATCACATTCCTGACTGTCTTTTCTTGCTGATCTAATCTGCTAAATCACTTCCACCCAGTAACCTAATTATGGAAATACTCATTCTATGATATTAAAGTCAGGGCATGCTGCTTCCTTCTCGCCAGCTCTCCGGGCTCTTTTATCCAAGATGGTGGTCTATATTGCTGCCACACATAGCAAATGAGCACCCTTCTCATTGACTTTGTTTTTCTGATGTAAACATTGCTTGCAACAAGTTAAGCATTTAGAGAAAATCCTTTATTGCTTGGCTTAAAAGAGTATATACATTCTTACCTGTTTCTTTCTAGTTTTCATTCAACCATGCAGTAGTTTGAATGAAAATGGCCCCCATGGGCCTATATATTTGTATGTCTGGTTCCCAGTGGGAGGACTGTTTAGAAAGGATTAAGAAGTGTTGCATTGTTAGAGAAGGTGTATCACTAGGGGTAGGGTTTGCAGTTTCAAAAGCCTATGCCCACCTTCTCTCTTTCTCTGCATCCTGCTTGTGGCTCCGATATCTGCTATTACTTGAGCGTCCTAAGTGCTTGCCTGTTGCCATACTCCTCACCATGATGATCCTGACCCATCCTCTGAAACTATAAGCAAGCCCTTAATTAAATGCTTTATTTTATAAGTTGCCTTGGTCATGGTGTTTGTTTCCTCACAGCCATAGAATAGTAGCTAAGACAAGCCAGCGGACTCAGAGGCCTGTAGTAAATTTCCTCAACATTTTACTTTGGAAACAAAAATTGGCCAGCTAGACACCATCTTTGACACCAGGAGCCATCCTTTCGATGACTTTCATGAAGACTCTCAGCTGAGGGTCTGAGTGGCTGGCCAAGTGCTTGGCATGCCACTTTTGGGGGCCATGTCTCCATTAAATTAGAATCTTTAGAGTAACTATCATATTTCTTCAATCTGTAAGCCAGTCCCTTTCAGAAAATCATAGCACTGATAGAACGACGTTATTTCTCAGAAACCCTTCAGAAGAAGCATTGAGAATTGAGGTCACGCTCATTCAACCCCTCCAGAGTCCGTGAGAATCTCACGCCTTGATCATCTTCCTGTCAGGATGTCTGACACAGGTTCAGGCCCGTGGTTAATAAATCATGAAAACCTTAAGCTGGATGCAGCTGAAAATAAGGCAACATTTTAAAATGAAAAGTTGTATAAAGTAAAGCAGCTACAGTGATTGGTTGGTACATGTTTGTAATCCCAGCGCTTGGGGGGCGGGGAGCCAAGATGATTAGGATGAACTGAAGGTTATCCCCTGGGGACATAGAAAGTTTGTAGCCAAGCTAGAATACGTGAGAACCTGTCTCAAGGTAGAGCAAAGCCCCAAAGAATGGAAATAGATTATTTCTGTCACCACCCTCATCCCTGGGTTTTTGTTTGGGTCACACTTAAGCAACATTGATTCTGAGCATTTTACATGTGATCCAAGCAGAAACTTCCTAAGAATTAAATTGGAGAAGATAGTAGGTGATAGAGAGACTTCCCATGTTCATGGATTGGTTAAAAATAGTGAAAACAGCTGTCTTCCTAAAAGTGGTCTATGAATTCAATAAAATCGCATCAAAATTCCAGTGCTTCACAAAACTAGAGAAAGGAACCCTAAAGTTTATATGAAAATGCAAAAGATCCCTAATAGCAAAGCAATCATAAGTAGAAAGAATAGTCCTAGAAAGATCACAAATACCTGATCTTAAATCATGATACAGAGCCATAATAACCAAAACTGTTGGTACTGGGACAAAATCAGACATGTAGAACAATAGAATGGAATAGAGATCTCAGAAATAAACTCACATAGATACAGTCACATAATTTTTGCAAAGATTTCCAAAGATAGTAACTCCAACAACTAGTACTACAAGAACTAGATATCCACCTGTAGAAGAATGAAACTAGATTCACATCTCTCACCCTATATAAAATTAAATCAAAATGGATCAAAGACCTTAATGAAGACCTAAAATGCTGTAGCTGCTAGAGGAAAATATAGAGGGAACACTTATACATGCATGGGCAAGGTGCTAATGAAAAGGACTATGAAAACACAGAAAATGACCCCAGTATTGACCACTGGGGTTACATGAAATTAAAAAGTTCTTAACACAGCAATAGAAACCATCAGCAGAATAAAAAGAATGCCTACAGAGTGGGAGAAATAATTTTCCAGCTATGCACCATGGGTTAATATCTAGGATATATAAAGGACTACAAAAATTAAAACACACAAAACCAACTTACCTAAACAATAAAACGGCTAGCAAACCAGACAGGTGGTTCTCTAAAGAAGAAACACAAACAGCCAATGAATATTTGAAAATGAGTTCAACATCCTTACCCACCCAGGAAATGCAAATTGAAAGTACTCAGACTCCATCTCATCCCAGTCAGATTGACTAACATCAAGAGCACAAACAACAAGTGTTGGTGAGTACTGGGGGTAGGGAGGTGTGCAGCGGGGGTGGGAGACTGCTGGTGGGAATGGAAACTTAATAAAGAAGCTGCTTTGGCTTGTGGTAAGACAGGCTTTAGTCAGGCGGGAAATTCAAGAGAGATACAGGGAGAAGAGAGGCCGAGTTGAGGGAGATGTTTAGAGCCACCAGGGGAACAAGATGTGAGGGAACACAGGTAGAGCCACGAGACATGTGGTGATACACAGATGAATGAAAATGGGTTAATTTAAGATGAAAGAGCTAGTTAATAATAAGCCTGAATTTATTAATATAAGCCTCTGTGTATTTATTTGGGACTGAGAGGGTGCAGCACACAGAAAAACTTCCAGCTACACCCAAAGCCTCTTAAGTTTTACCACAGAGATAACTGCACATCGGTGTTTATTGGTGTACTAGTCATGATAGCTTAGATTAGTTTTCCATCAACTGCTGAATGGATAGATTAAGTGTGGTACATGTTACTAATACTATTGTACTCAGTCATGAAGGAGAATGAAATCAAAACATTTGCAAGAAAATGAGTATAATTGGAGATCACTGAACTTAAGTGAAGTAAGTCAGACTCAGAAAGACAGACACTACATGATTTCTTTCATATGTGTTTCCTGTATTTGTGTGTGTGTGTGTGTGTGTGTGTGTGTGTGTGTGTGTGTGTGTGATAGTCATGGAATTAGGAAAGAGACTTATGACAGGGCTGGAAAAGATCTTCGAGGGAAGAGACAAAGTCAAGGAAAGTAATGGAATATACATGGTGGAGGAGGGCAGAAGTGGGTGGGAACTGGACAGGAGGAAAGGGACCAATAAGAAGTAGTAAGAGGTAGAAGGGGGAAGGAAGGAGGAGGGGAATGGGAGAGAGAAATGACTAGAACAAAGTATTGATATGTGTGAAAGTGCCAGGACAAAATCCATTTTTATATGCTCACAAATAATAATAGTGATGATTACGAGGATGAAAAGGATGGTGATGGAGGAGGAGGGGAGGGAGAGGAGGAGAGGAAGAAGAAGGAAGAGGAGGAGGAGGATAAAGAGGAAGAAGGAAGAAGAAGATAGAAAACTGTCCTCCTGACGTGGCCTCTCAAGTGCAGTAAAGTACGATCCTTCGTGTAGTGCATTCCAGCCTGGCGTTCAGCAGCTCCGTTTTCTGTCTGAGGACGATGTTGCCATCCAGAGTATCTCCACAGCAATAATCCAGGTTGCTGCTTGTGCTCGTATGCTGTGCTGGCTTCCTTGGGGACTGTTTCTGTTGGTGGTTAGTTTCCAACAGGAGATCTGTGAGGTTAAGCCCTTGGTCTCCATTAGTTCACAGCTTTGTGGTCCTGTAGGATCTAGGTTTCCCTGTGTCCCTCTCAGGTCAGCTTGTCGCCCCACCTGCCAAAGCAAGAGCTATACATTCTGTCTTGTTTTTGAGCTCACTGCTACTGAAAGATATAGGACAACTGCCTATTCTATCAAGGAAAACTGTAGACTGATTATAAGTCGGAATCTCTGCCAGAGCTTCCAAGCACCTTGGGGTAGTGATTGTGTGTCAAGGCTGGGGTTGCCCTCTTAAGACTTTGCTTTTGTAGTGTGAATAGCTCTTGGTTATGGGCTGTGGCCTATAATAAATTCATCATGTGGAGCTGGGTCACATGTAAGTGAAGGCAATTTAGAACTAAGGGGTCCACATGGCTCATTACTTTCTCCTCTGCCATAGACCTCTGGTTTAATAAATCTAATGTGTAAGGTGGGAATTATTTCTCAGACAAGACTGTGACCCCATTGGACCGGTGACACTTTTTTACACACCCTACTCACTGGAACACTCTTGCTCTCTACCAGCTATACAAATAAATTCCTTGGAATCATTCCCTATGATTGATTGAAATGATAAAAGTGAAAGCTATTGAGACTTTGAAATGGAAGGAGAAACCTCAGGTTAGAAAAATGGAAAACTTATTTTTTCTTCATTCCATGAAATTACTTCCATCCTCACAGGACCCAGCAGAGGATTTTGCTTGCTATCTGCCTACAGTCACATGAAATTCATTTTCCCAGTTGTTCACAAGGAGGTGATTAATGATGAACTGGGAAATCACCACTCAGGAAGCCTGCTCTCTACAACCCTGGCCCACTTCTTTGAAAATGGACTCTGAGGAGTCTCATTTGAAATGACTGGAAGAGCAAGTTAGCGATGGCAACCCGAAGGATTTGGGAGAGAAAGATGCCAAGAACAGAGCAACGGTAGAAGTTTGGGCTGAATACAAGGAAAAAATAGGTAAGCTGTGAAACATACCATTGAAAAACGCTGACTCTGGCAAAGCCCAACAAGGACAAACAGTTAGGACGACATGATGGTGTGTGACTAACGATGTGATACAGGCTGAAGAGCCTCCTCACCGTGACACAGTTAGGCTGGGGGTGCACAGCTGAGTGACAAAAAGCATGATAACAACTTAGAGTTAAGAAAACTTTAATTCCAGCAGCTTCTGGGTTGTGATCTAAAGGGTTCCGATGAATTCAATACTGGGGACAGACAGAGTCCATAGAGAAGAAACTACAACATCAGAGACCGTGTGGCCATTGTGGAAGAGGTTGGGTTGCCAGAGGGCAGGATCGATCTGAATATGTGTCCAAGAATACAGGCCCTGGAGGTCTTGTCAAAAAGTTGGAAGGTCCATCAAAGTCAAGGGAAGTCATTGAAGTATTTTAATATCTCTCATGTCTGGAGGGGAGAATGACCTGAAGCAGAAAAGGGCTGAAAATATGGAGACCAAACTTTCCAGAGTCCTGGAAAATCCTAACAGATGCTAGAGATGGAGTCCAGTGATGTGCTGGACACAATCAGAGATGAGTGTGCTGGGAAGCTAGGAGAAGATATCCAAAAATCAAAAGGAAAGACTGCCTATTGGAAGGTGAGCAAGATGGAGTCCAGATAGAAGATTATGCTAAGGAAAGTCAATGACCTTAGAGACCGAACTTTGGGCATACAGGAGACCTTAGATTCTTGTTTTCCTTGGGTGTAGCAGAGGAAAGTAAAGGACAGGATACCTATTCTCTTCCTTTGCCAATAGTTGGGTACTTAGGAAGTGATAGAAAATTCTGGAAGCCTGAGAAGGATCTTGGCTATAAGAATATCAGGGCTTTCCCTTCAGAGGGGGCGAAGATCTACATTAGAAGTTCTGGGAAGTAATGGAAGTAATGGACGACAAAGACATCTGGAGGACTGAGAACAGTTCTTGGAAGCATCAGTGTAAACAAAACATGGCAGAGGAAAGGCACAGGTTGGTTTGTGGGCCTCAGAGCGGGGGGAAAATTCCACCCCACCCCACCCCCAGCCCTTTTGGCCAGAGACTGTCATCAGCAAGTCTTATACTCACCTGGCTTTGGTTCTTTGAGAAAAGTGACCTCTTTGGTACTTGGTTACAATTTCACATTTTTAAAAAGTTGTGTTGGCAGACTTTCTAAGGCATGGAGTTGGAAACACTTGCAAGTGGGGGATTATTTATTTCCCCCACCTCCTCAGACAAGACAGTAATGGATTCATAGGGACAAGCACGGCTCAAGGAGTGAGGGCTGTCCTAGTCCTGGGTGGGAGTATCAAGCACATCATGGAAGACCTCAGACAGGAAGTCAATTCACATTTGAACTCGGTAAACTTGAAACTACCTTTCAGTACTAGGCATGTGGGGGAGGCGGTGATATTCTGATCCACCAGAATATCGTGTGCTGACTTCAACCCTGTGTCTACATCTGGCTTACTCATTTTTCTCTGACTTGGAATAAAGCTGAAGAAGAGCCAAGGCTAACTCCCAGAACTGTGATGCTCTGTATCTGGCAGTGGTTGCTGTGCTTCTCTGGCAGCTGCTGAGGCATGAAGTCCTCAGGCTGAGGGCTCGCCTACACCGAGCTTCCTCCTCCCACCACTGTGGCAAGGGAAGACAGAGTGGGGGAGTACAGCCTCATGGGAACTGATCCCCACCGTGCAGAGAACTGGATGAATGCAGCCAGCTAGCCTCCTCTGTCTTGCTTACCCGCCCTCCAACTTAATCTTTACCCCCAGGCACTGTGTTTGGCTGTCTGGAATTCCCAGCCAACCCCATGTAAAATGTTACCCGCACTGATGAGAGCAGGCCTCTGGGGGAGCACTTTATAGGCTTATGGGGTGTCATTTTTCCAAGCCCTGTCTCTCTCCATCAGCTGCATGTTTTATTACCCTGCCATCCTTTATTCCAGCTATTTTTGTTCGCTCATCAATCTTTTCTCTTCTCAGTTGGCAACAGCACGTCACCCTAGAGGTGAGCATTTATTCAACATCCACTCCATCAGAAATGCAAATCAAAACAACACTGAAATTATTTTTTTGTCAATCAAGCTGGCCAATTTTTAAAAAAATATTAATACCCAATGTTGTCATGTTTCTATGGAATTAGGTACTGTAATTTACTACTGGCAAGGATATAAATTGCTCAGACATTCTAGAATAGTGCTTCCCAACCTTCCTAATGTTGTGACCCTTTAATACAGCTCCTCATGTTGTGGTGACTCCCAACCATAAAATTATTTTCTTTGCTACTTCATAACTGTAATTCTGCTACTGTTATGAATTGTAATGCAAAATTTCTGTGTTTTCTGATGCTCTTAGGTGAACCCTACAGAAGGATTGGGGTTCACAACTGACAGGTTGAGAACAGCTGTTCTATAAGGTAATAGAACAATTTTTATCTCATATCTTGAAAATATTCATACCATTTGACTTGACACTTATACCTTGGTTGCCTGTGCTCAGCTCTGAGTTTAGTTTTTAGATGATTTCATGAGTTTACATTATTACATGCTCACTTACCACTGAGGAAATTGAACTCAGAAAGGATGAGTAACTTGTAGAAGGTTGCACAGTAAGTATTGATGAGAAATGGCACAAATGCAAATCTCAAACACAATACTTAAATCTCAAATCATGCTAGACCTCTATTGTTATGCCTAATATAAACTTTTTAAGCAAAGCTATTCTTAGAGCTGGGCATATAGCATGTCTGCAAATCTTAGCACTTGAGAGGCTGAGGCAGGAGGATCTAAAGTTCTAAAGCAGCCTGTGTTTGGACTAGATAGATAGTACATTTACTGAGCTGCATAGGGAGAGTCTGTCTGTCTGTTGTTTTTTAAAGAAAACAACCAACCATCCAGCCAAACAAACAAAAACCCCACAACTCTTCAAAGACAAAAATGGGGAACAACCTGGAAGTCCATCACTAGGGAGCTACAATTTAAAATTATAATAAAATCACATAGCAATAATGATATACATTAAAAATAGCCTTGTGGGGCTGGAGAGATGGTTCAAGTGCTAGAGTACTTGCCACATAAGCATTAGGACCCTTGGTACTCAAGTAAAAAGCTGAATGAGGCAGTATGCATCAGTGGTCCCAGTGCTGGGGCGGGGCTGGGGGTGGGAAAGTAGAGACAGATCTCGTGGCCTGCTGCCGGCTAGTTTAGCTGAATGGGTAAACTCCAAGTTCAGTAAAGAATCCTGTTGCAAAAAGTCTAGTGGAGAGCAATAAAGACACCTGAAGTTGACCTCTGGCCTCCACACACACACACAGACTTGCATGTGCAAGAACACCCCTGCACCTAAGTGCACACACACAGGCATTGCAGAAGAATATTTAGTGATGTAGGCTTCACATGAAACTGAACTCATACAATAGAACATACAATGTAATCTCAACATTATGAGTTGAGCACATAGGCATAGACGAGACCAGAAGAATGTAAGTCAAATGCTAACAGTGCTAATCTCCAACTGCTGAAATTGTAACCATTTCCATTGTCTTCAGCCTTATCTGCACTTTCTCATTTTCTGCAATGAACCTGTATTGTCTTTAGTTTGGGGAACGATTTGAAAGTCAATGTTCACCCCATTAGTGCTCCATTTTTTAAGCACCTGCTGTCTGCCCACTAGTAGATAGTTAGAGGACCATTCCCAGGCTCTGTGAGGCCCCTGTGGAAAAGGATGGTTTTTGCAAAGCTGATCACAGATGCTGCAGCTAATAAGTGGTGGGTACTCCGGGCTCCAAGAGCCTCTCTAGCTGAGTCCGGAGCCTGAGGTTCAGTGGGTGAGAGCTAGGGCTTCAAAGGCAGCCGCTGAGCTACTGGCTAGCTATGAGAGTCCTTCTCCAGTCTGGTACCTCAATTGCCTCTTATGTAAATTTGGATAATAATGGTGTCTGCCATGTAATGATGAGGATTAAATGAAGTAATTATGTAAGGTGCTTGAACAGCATGAGGCATGTTGCATTCAAAGGGCCATAGTCAATAAAAAGCTGCCCTGGTTGGTGCTGGGTAGTAGAATGGAGCCAAATCTGTCCTGAACTGCGGTCAGCTTTGGCCACTTAACCGGGTGACCTTGAACAAGCCCCCCAATTTCCCTGCACCCATTTCATTACCTTTTGTGTCAAGTGTGTACTGCACAGTAATTGCACAGGATGACAATTGCCCTAATAACTCTCTCAGTCACTCCCTGCTTTTTTCCCCAGTGTGTGACTCAGTTGCTGCTCAGGCTGAGCTGTGTCCTTGGGCTGTTGCAGCAAAAGGGCTCTTTCCCAGATCCAGCTTCTGGGAACGCTTAAACACAGAGACAGACGCGTGGCCTCTTTTCACGGTATTCAAGAGGGAGGTCTGTTCGGCTTCCAGCAAGGGAAAAGATGCTCTTGAGTTTAACCCCTGTCTCCTCTCCTTCCAACAGATTCCTTAGCTGTGCCAGTAGAACGCCCCAAATGTTTGCTTCTTTTAATAGTGTTCAACAACAACACCACCACCACCCATCTGTCTGCCATTTACCTCTACCTCCGGAGCCTGGAATGGCTGTAATTCTCAGAGCAGCTGTGTCAAAGAGAAAGGAAGTTTAGTGGCTGAAGGGTTTGTGGCTGTGCAGCCTGGGAAAACAAACCACTGCAGCCATTAAGGTATCTGCAAGATCCCGGGGAGGGAACACAGGGAAAGAGGGAGATGAAGCCCGACTCAAGAGTTTTTGCCTTCAACATTAGAATACTCTCATGCCTCCGTCTCCCACTCTGCTCCCAGTGTCCTGTGTACCAGCTGTGCCAAGATACATATTTGCTGTTCCCTGGACCACCCAGAAGGTATAACTTGGAATGGTACCTTGTCTAGCTCTAGAACTGCTGATGGAAGTGGCTTTGGGGATGTGACCTGGTCCAAGATCCTCCCTGCCTGGGATGATTACAGAGGGGCCACCCAGCTCAAGCTATGGGTTAATAGGGATTGTTGCCAGGGGCCATGCTCAGCGTGAATTAGATGATCAGTTTTGGGAGCTCCATGGCCTGTATCCATGCCACAAGGCTGACCTGAAATGAGTTAGTTAGAAAGCTAGTCCTGGCTAAGGGCCTTATATAGATCTCATTTATTTAAACAATATTTCTTCTACAGGATTTCAAGGAGAATCAGTGACCTGGTAAGATCAGGAGATCATTTAGGGGAAGTGGGGTGGGGGGTGTCAGAAAGAAAAGATTGCCGAATTGAAGGTCAGTTCACAGCACAGTGTGTCCTCAAGAACAGCAAATCACAGATGCTCAGGGTAGGAGTTCTTATATTGAGCCCTATGACCAAGACCCAGCCCACTGTCTGTCTCAGTGCCTCTCATGAGCTAAGAATAGGTTTCCTATGTTTTAATGGCTAAGGGACAAAAGAACAACATTATTTTTGCTAACATGTTAAAAATTATACAAAACTCAGACACTAACATTTCTTTGTGCTCTGTAGCTGATCTCATGTTACCACAGAGTTGCAGAGTTGCTATAGAGTCTCTGCAGCTCTTCACAGAAAATCTTGGGTGTGACCCTTGTTCGAGCTCAGTGATGTTCAAACTTGTGTGCATCAGAAAACACCTGGAGGGACGATTAAAGCAGATCATCAGCTTCCTCCTCAGCTGCAGCATCAGCTGGTCAGAAGAAGGGTCTGAAATTTGCCTTTCTAATGAAATCCCTAACGATGCTGATGCTGCCAGGCCAGGGTCCCCACAAGGAGAACCAGGGTCGAGAGAAACGGGCTGGAGGGGACAGTGAAGAGACAGGGCAATGAGCAGGGGTTCTGAGGAGAGTGGATTCCTGAAGGTCGAAGCTGGAGAAGCAGGGAACATAGCCAGCCTCGGAGAGGGAAGTTGTAGATGGGGGAACATGGTAAAAAGGGAACACTTTGTTTATCGAAATATGTGTGCTAACAAAAGGCAAATTTTCGAGTTCATGACTTCCTTCAACTCTTAAAAATCTCACTCTTCTAACTTGATGCCCGTGTCTCAGACAGAGGAACTGGTCCTGTGTGTTGGTCACCTACCAATTCATGCTAAAGCATGCCAGAATTTGGTGGCTGTAGATTTGGGAACTGACACCCGCCCCCCTCCCCCCCCCCGTCCCAAGCCCCCTCCTAAGATTTGGTAGCCAAGGTGGGTTTACCCAGAAGCTTAGCTGCTGCTCTCCTCAGAGACTGCCTGGGCGGCTACATTTCACCACTGGGACCCTGGCATGGCTGGACTTCCCTTTCTGTATATGCCTCGCTGTAGTCTCTTCACTTGTCTTTCCAGCAGGGTGCCCACACTTTTCCCATGGTGGCTTAGGGCTCCCAAGAGCACAGGAGTAGAAGCTAAGTATCTTTCCAAGGCTCAGCTATAGTGCTGTGTTCCCCACATACAGTCAGAGTGAGTTACAGCCAAGCCAGACTGCAGTGTGGGGGCACTGTGGGGGCGGGGGGACACCAGTGCTGTGTTTCCTACATACAGTCAGAGTGAGTTACAGCCAAGCCAGACTACAGTGTGGGGGGCACTGTGGGGGGTGTGGGGGGGGGACCCCAGTGCTGTGTTCCCTACATACAGTCAGAGTGAGTTACAGCCAAGCCAGACTGCAGTGTGGGGGCACTGTGGGGGCGGGGGGACCCCAGTGCTGTGTTCCCCACATACAGTCAGAGTGAGATACAGCCAAGCCAGACTACAGTGTGGGGGCACTGGGTGGGGGGACCCCAGTGCTGTGTTCCCCACATGCAGTCAGAGTGAGATACAGCCAAGCCAGACTGCAGTGGCACACACGGGAGAGGGGAAGTGCAGACACCAATGAGAAATCCCTTTGCAGCCACCAGGGAAACAGACCAGAACAGCATTTGTCCAGGAAAGGTTTCCCCAAACAAAGGAAAAAGAGGGTACTCTCCTGGGGGAGGGAGGACAGGGGTAAGACTAAAACTGCTGATCATTTTGGAGTATTTTCTGAGAACATAGAGTACCGGAAGCGTTTACAGAGTATTAACAGACATTTTTCCGTTTTATTTCTTAATTGTGCCACACAAGTTATAATTGTGTGTATTTTCTAATTTGACCAAGTCTGCCGAGTTACTGGCAATTACCTCAATTGCCTATTCATGAAAAGCTGCTCACCAAAGAGGTGAAATAAGATTGCCTTGAAGCTAAACAATGGGCTGACTGCCTTCTTTGCATTTTAGCCCAGGCACGTTGGGGTAAGGGTCCCCTTACACACCTGTGCAGCTGGCTGCACATCAGACCTTGCATTTGGGGAGAAGGTAAAAACTGAAACTATCATCCACTTCCTAAACAACCTTTCATTCTGCCCCATCATGGCCGTTGGTTTGGAATTACAAAGACTTTTCAACTTACCAAATGCATCTTGAATTTTCATTGGATAATCTTGCCACACAAACAGGCACAGCTCTACACTGTTCCTTTTAATGACTTCATAGTATTTTATTGCATTACTTAGCTAATCTTCAATTATAAGATAATTAAAAACATATGTTCACACAAAACTTTGTCCATGAATATCCACAGTAGTAGTCTTCATAACAGCTCCAAAGGTGAGCAGTACTAATGACGATCAGCTAATGAGCAGTTAAGTCAGTCTGTAGGAAGCAATCTTCTTAGCAATAAAGAGAAATGAGGTACTGTGATGTCCTACGACACGGATGAATCTGGGAAACACTGTGCTAAGTGAAAGAAGCTAGACGAAAAAGGCCACGGATTTTATCTTCCCATTTCTACAAAATGAAAAGCTACTCGCATAGAAAGTGGGCCTGCAGTCCTTCTTTCTTGAGATGCTATTCTTCCTGGCCTTTGGAGGGGTTTTTCCTTCAAGGCCTCACACCCCTTCCAGTGAGTTCTGCTTCCTTTATGCCACCGGCCTCTCCCTGAACATGGTGCCCTTGGTGACTCTCACAATTCCCTCACACCTTTGCTGAGCTCACCACTGCCTTTGCTGCAGTGGCAGCTGAGGCTGCAGCTTACGTGCATTCCTGCAGCCCAGCTGCTGACCTCCAGTCCCTCTTGGTGTTCTCCCAAGCAGCAGTTCTTCTTGAACACCTCACAGTCTCAACAGGCTTTTGGTGGATGTTCCCTCTCGGCTAGAAGTGTGCTTCACACTTCTTCAACTTCTGAGTTCCTGTTCATTTCTTAAGATTTAGTTCAAATGTCACCTCCTGCAGGAAGCCTCACAAACTATGTGGGAGTTCAGATAATTAGCTCTCTTCTGTGCTCTGATGCAGATTGAGGAGAATGTTCTTTGCACGCTTCACATTGGATTTCATGATTTTTCAGGTTATAGTCTCACCTTACACTACTGATTGTTGTCGAAACAGGGTCTCGACATGCAGATTAGCCTAACGTGGAATTCGTGATCTTTTGACCCTAGTTTCCTGTTTAGCCAGTTTATAGACCTGAGCCACCCCATCCTGTTTTAGTTTGTTTGTTTATTATTGCTTTCATATACAGCAGTTAACAGACAATGAGCATTCATTAGGAGTCAGGTTGCTGGATAGCAATGACAGCTAACACTTCTGTGTGTGTTTACTGAAGACATCATCTTGACTACTTTGTTTGTGTGAATTCATTTAGCCTTCCCATAGGCCACTTGGGGCAGGCACATTACGATGCCAAGTCTTTAAAGGAATGGATTGAGAGGAGGAAAATCTGAGTTCCCTAAAGTTACACAGCTACCAAATGATAGAGCTGGGATTATATATATTACATACATAATAATATAGAATACATAATAAAACACACATATAATAAATAATATATAGTATAGATAATAAAAGATGAAGATTTAACAAATTTGGCTCACATAATTGTGAGGGGTGTTAAGTCTGAATTTTATAGGGGAGGTATGAGGCTGGAAATCCAGGTAAGAATTGATATTCCAATCTTAAACCTCAGGTGTACAGAGTAGCCAATAGGCTGGAACTCAGGCAGGGCTTCTAAACTTGAATATTGAGATAAATTCTTTTTGTGTCCTGAAACCTTGGGATTGCCTATTAAGATTTTCAACTGATTGGAACTGGCCTACCCACTTTGTAATTTGTTTCAAGTCAACTAAGTGTAAACATTAACCACATCTAAAAATACCTTCCCCCAACACATCTAGACTAATGTTGAGCTGCACAAATGGGTACTAAAGATCCAGTCAAATTGACACATAAATGAACCAGCATGTTGCCTGTGAGCCATGAGTACCTAAGGCTGGGAAGAGAAAGACTCAAAGCACAGAATGAATGTAAGTTACCTCCAGCTGAGAAAGGATGTTAAAAATTTGTTATATGTCATGGCTTAAATGTCTTTTTTTCACATTTGTAATTGTCCCATACCCTGTTTTTCCAATGCCCCTAGATGCTCCATCTCCAATCAGCAGTGTCTATCTTTCTACTTCTGGGAAGTCCTCCAGGTTCTTCCTTCCTCTTAAGAAATGGTGATAAGAACCCTGTCCTATTACTCAATATCCATGACTCTCCTCATCAGCTCTGGACTCCTCAGAGGCTGGACAGCTTGTGGGCTTATGGAACTCCAAACCTTGAAGGGATACTCAGTGTGGTCAAATTTCTTTAATTTATTGATGAGGAAGGAGGATGTGATGAATCATTTGAATCTGTGGAAACCAGGACAAGATTTCAGGTCTGTACTATTAAACTCATGATTTTTAGATATTCTAGACAAGAGAACTATTGCATTTCAGATGCTGAAGGGCCTTGTGGGAGAAATTAGATAGTGCCTTGGGTATGGCAAGCAGAACTCCACCAAGATCTCTAACTTTCTTGAACTAAACTTTTAAATTGGTGAGAAGGATTAAATCACTACCTCTCAAGCTTTGATTATGCATACAAACAACCCAGCTACTTGTTAACAAGTAGCTTTGGGGTGAAGTAGAGCCTGGAGGTCTGTTCTAGCTAGCAGATAATGTCTATTCTACCAATGCACAGACTCTCTTTTAGCTCAAAGGGAATAATGATTGTCTCCAAGCCCACCTTAAAGTTTACAGGTCTATGGTACAGTGAGTCAAGTCTTGGAATGGACCTGTCAGAGGGATGCAAAATAGCAAGAAACACAAATTCAATTGTGCCCAGATTTCTCTGTATACTTTTTGCTCCCAGTATTTTGGTCTGTATAGTCACTATATGATGAGGTTTACCTATGAAGTCTTGATTTATAACTCTTTCTGCTGGAATAAATAGGTACCCCAAGATGGAGAATAAATTATACCATCACCCATCTTCTGTATTTCTTTTGCTCATCATCTATGTTTACAGAATACAGAAGACATTACTTTTCCACTTGGTGTCTTTCCAGCCAAGGAAGGTGAGTTCTGGATAGTTCTCCCATGTAGACTGTCAAGAAGACCTCAAGCTTCGTGAATCTCTATTTTCTCTTCTCACCAACAGTAGGCTGAGTTCGCAGATGGTTTTGGTTGGGACTTTCAGCCTGCCCAAGATGTGGGAACCTGGGAAAAACTGCATGCTGTTGTTTGTTTTGTGGTGGCCAGCAGAAAAGCTCACTCAGGGAGATTCAAAGCTGAATGGAAAATACCTTATGGGTGATTTTTCCACTTCCTATTCTCAGGGAATCAGTGTGTGGGTGTGTGGTTCCCAAGTTCAGGGGCAACCTCTGGCAGTGAGCTTCTGTTCCCACCTAAATACAGGTGTTCCTAACAGTGCTGGCAGATCAGAGCTGATCCCAAACAATAAGCCTACCCCTTCTATTACTTCTATTTACCATTCATCTGAGTGCTTCTTTAATGGATCTCCATCAAAGGAATATAGCCTCAGAGGCTCCAACATCTATTATTAACTCTCACCTTCTATTATTAAGCTAGTAGCCTTCGTTCACTTAGCCATCAATTTAATAAGTAATTTCTAAGTGTCTATTATGTGCCAAGGAAGCACATAAGCAGTTACTTGGCTGAAAGTAAGAACTGGATTCATATTTACCTTGGAGATCTTAGTCCTTAACGGAAGGAAACTGGGAGACAGACAAGGGTGTTAATGGAAAAACTGTACATCCGTTTTTTAAGCCCTGTGAGTGAGCGAGAACAGAGAAGAGGTATGTAATTAGTACCATTTACAGAAGGGTAGTTTCCTGCTCACAGGCTTCAGTCTCTGTTCATTCCTGGAGGATGAGGGATCACAGAGACTGCCTTGGCTACCCCATTCAAATTACAGCTCCCCCTGCTGGTCCTATAGCCAGCTTCCCATCACCACAACATTGTAGCTGAGAAAGTCAATTTAAAAGGAGGAAGAGTTTCTCTGGCTCACCATTTCAGAGGTTTCTGCCTTGTTCTGGGGCCCCAACTGTGGTTAGAGCACCTTGGTAGGAGGTAGGAAGCAGAGCAAAAATCACTCACCTCAGAGTAACTAGGAAGCAAAGAGATCTGGGATCCCACTAATCCCTTCAAGGGTTCATTGCCCAGCTACCTAACTTCCTGTCATTAGGCCTCATATCCTCAAGGCTCTATCATCCCAGGTATGCCAAAGGCTGCAGATCAAACCTCCAGCACCAGGCCCTTGGGGGACATTTAAGATCCAAACTCTCCTGGCCTACCTGAAGCATCCACAGGCCCACTCCATGCCTTGTAGTGCTGGGCGGTGCCATTATGGTAAGCAAGTACATGGTGGAGAGATGGGAAGGAAGAGGCAGAATGGTTCATGTGCTGTGGTAAGAGGCAGTTCTGAAGAAGTGAGGGCAGTGAGGAATGGGTTGGTGTTGGCAGCCAGTCTGCCACCTGGGACCAGGGTGGCATCTGGGTCTGGGAGGCTGCCTAGGGCTATTGACTAGATCCTTAGTTCTACCACAGCTGGGGTCTGTGCTGATGTCTGTGACCTGTGTTGACACCAAAGCCACAGGGATGCCTAAGGTCTGGGCAGCCACTTGTGGCCATTTTGATGTCTGAGCCATGCTGCCACCAACACCATATTGATCTGAGTGGCCTGTGTTGCCACTGTGGTACATGTCTAGGTCTGTGGCCCACAGCAGCCAGGGGCTGGGTTGACGTCCATGGCTTCAGTAACCACTGAAGGCCCTGTGGATGACCCAGATCTTATCAGACACCTTAGTCCATATTGGTGTCTAAAGACCATGATGCTACCAGGTCAAGCTAATATGGATGGTTTATGCTGCCACCCAGGGCCATGGTGACATCTGAGCCTGGGGTATGGCCATGTCTGTTTCTGTGGCCCTATAGCATCCAGGGGCTGGGTTGATATCCATGGCCCCTGATACCATGCAAATATCCAGGTGGGGATCTGAGGGTCATGCTGCTGCAGGGGCCATACATATCTGAGTGGCTTGCACTGACACCTGGGACCAAGATGACACCCAAACCTAGGCTGCTGCTGAGGACCATATCTGGGTCCTACCATAGCTGAGGTCTGTGTTGATGTCTGTGGCCTGTGGTGCCACCAAAGGTCATGGATGCCTAGGATCTATGGCCAAAACCAAGGGTCATGCCACTGCCAGGGCCACACCAATCTGAGTGGTCTATACTGCCACCTGGTGTCACCTGGACCAGGGCTGTTCCCAAGAGCCATGTCTGGGTCTGTGGCCCTATAGCACCCAGTCTATGTTAGTGTCTATAGCTTCTGATACTATTGAAGGCAATGCCAATGCCAGAGGTCTGGTCAGCCACCTGGGGCCATGTTGGTGAACCAAGGCCAAGCTGCCATTAGGATCATACTGATCTGGGTGGCCTCTGGTGCCATTAGGGCTATGGTAATATCCAGGCCACAGTTGCTGCCGAGGGCACATCTGGGTCTGTGTTTATGCTGCAGCTGGGGTCTGTGATGATACCCACGGCCCGTGTTAACACAGGGAGTAATAGGAAGCATTCCTGTTACAATATGAGAGCTGTGTTAAAGCAGCCTCACCCCTCACTGGTCTTGGGATAGCTGTCCCTGTCCCTCACTGGACATGGAAGCAAGATATCTGCCCCTCTCCCATGGTGGCGAGAGATGGCCCCACCCCTCACTGCAGTCTTGGAAGAACTGGCCCCAATGGCATGGATGTAGGGGAGCTGGCTCTGTCCCATGACCAAGGGGGAAGTCCCAGTGGTCTGGACTGATCAGCTCAGCTACTACCCATATCCACATTCTAGGCCTTGGGTTCTCCCACCCTAATATCTACTCCACCTATAACCTGCTAGAGTTCATGAGGGGACTACAGAAAGATAATCACAGTATCTCCATGGCTCAGAGCAACAGCAGGCTTTTTGAAAAGAGTTTTGGTGAGGAATTTTGGTGAGGGTCCAATAAGGATGGTGTGTCAGGGGTCTTGGACCAGACCAATGACTGATTGCAATGAACATTTTGTGAACAGGGCTGACTGGACAAAAGGGTATACTGGGTGACACTCCATAGTTCCTGATGCCACTAAGATAAATGAAGAGATGTTGGAAAGATGGAGAAGTGATGGGTTTTTGTTTTTGTTTTGTTTTGTTTTTTAATTAATTTGGGGGTCATGTTGCAGGGATGGGAGTGGATATGGAGAGACTGGGAGGTGAATGTGATTGGGGTGTTTGATGTGAAATTCCCAAAGAACTAAGTAAAAAAAAGAAAGAAAGAAAGAAAGAAAGAAAGAAAGAAAGAAAGAAAGAAAGAAAAATCCAAACACTCATCTTTAATCTCAGTATTTAGTAAGAGGAGGCAGACCAGTCTCTGTGAGTTTAAGGCCAGCCTGGTCTACACAGCAAGAGTTCCAGGGAAGCTACGTGGTGAGACCCTGTCTCACAAAGATAAAAACAAAATTAACAATAACAGTAACAAAAACTAACAAACAGAAACAGAAAGGTCCAAACTCTAACCTCCTAACTCAGAACTACAAATCTCCATGTGGTTGTATTTCTCCACTGTGCTAGCCTTATAATACACGGCATAATTCACCTGTCTGTGGTGGTGACTGTCTTTCCGCCTCTGTTAGAACCTGCACTCCATAAATTTGTTGAATAGATGGCCGAGACCTACAAAGTGATCTCCAACAGGCAAAATTCCAGAACGAACTAAAACTTGCAAATAATGTCAGATGGGCAGGGAGAGACATTTAAAATGCAAGGGCACAAAGAATAAGAAACAGATATGTGCACAGAGGGCTGGGGAATGTGAGTACAATTTACCAGGTGGCAGCGGAATTACTCAACCCCTATTTCACTACTGCCTTCTCCAATAAGAAAAACAAAATGCAAGCTTGAGAGGGTAAGGCAAAGCCAGCAATCCAAAGGAGGGATTGCCATGCAGAGCACGCGCGTCCAAGTGCCCACAGCTCCAGGCCCAGGTGACTGGCATCTCAGCTACTACACAAACATTTAATCACAGTCTTGAATAATAACAAATGTGGGAGAGATTCCAAACTAGTATCCTAATTTTCAATGCTAGTACCAATGTTATCTACACACCAGTCTATTTATCTATGTATGTATATATGTAATTTATTACATTTTTGTAATTTATTTACAATATGAATGCAAATCTTCGACAGGAACATTAAATACCACCACATCTGTTGCTAAGTCGGTATGTGTGGTTCTATGAGTT
Source organism: Onychomys torridus (assembly GCF_903995425.1). Taxonomy (NCBI): domain Eukaryota; kingdom Metazoa; phylum Chordata; class Mammalia; order Rodentia; family Cricetidae; genus Onychomys; species Onychomys torridus. Next base: position 66,480,729 of record NC_050451.1, on the reverse strand, counting down.
ATGTTGATTGAAAGTTACTTGTCAGTATTTGGGGGAGAGAGAGCTAAATGCTCAGTAAGTGAAGCATCCCCCTGATATGTTCTGTTCTAAAGACCACACTCCTATTCACAGCAGCATAATCAGAGTTTCATTTAGTACAATGTGTGTCTGGCGTCCCTCTGACTAATAACTCAACTAAAGAAAATGAAGTCAGCACCGCCCAACCCAGACTGGACAAGCTCCTGCTGGCAGCGAATGGTGGCCATCTTTTTCTTCCCCGAAAATCTCATAAACTGCCACGAAAGCCGTATTTCTGCTAAGGATCAATATCATACACACACAGTATATACGTTTCTCATTCCCTGGGCAGAATACCTGACAAGAAGCAAGTTGAGTGAGGCACAGTTTACTTTGGCTTGCCGTGTAAGGTGATGTGATCCATCGTAGGCAATAGGAGCTGGAGACTGCTGATCCTATTCCATCCTCAGTCAGGAAGCAGAGGGTAAACAGGAAGTGGAGCGGGCTATAAAACCTCCAAACCTGCTCTCCATGCCCAGATCCCTCCAACAAGGGTTCACCTCTTGAAAGGTTCCAAAAACAGCACCCCCACTTGGCTATCGAGTGTTCAAACACATGAGCCTATGGGGAACATTTCACGTTCAAACCATGATGTATTTTTTTTTTTTTTCTGATTAAACAAGCAGTGGGAAGTAACTATGCAGAAGATGGATGGCATAATTCATAATCAAGGTTTCCTTGACAGATATGGTGGTTTGAATGAGAACAGCCCCCACAGGCTCGTTTATTTGAATGTTTGGTTCCCAGCTGGTAGACTGCTTAGGAAGAATTAGGAGATCAGGTCTTATTGGAGGAGGTGTGTCATTGGGAGCGGGCTTTGAGGTTCACAAAAAGCCCACCCACACCCAATCTCTCTCTCTCTCTCTCTCTCTCTCTCTCTCTCTCTCTCTCTCTCTCTCTAACTTACAGTCAGACACCATCTGTCAGTTCCTCTTCTAGGACCAAGCCTGCCTGCTTGTTGTGCTTTCTACCACGATGCTCATGGACTCACCCTCTGAAACTTTAAGTGAACCCCCAATTAAACGCTGCCTTTTACAAGTTGCCTTGGTCATGGTGTCTCTTCACACAGTAGAAAAGTAACCAAGACAACAGGATTTAATACAATCACAAAGTTAGCAGGATAAATTTAGCAAATATCTATTTTACCATTACCAGATGGGAGGTCTTATTCTTGGATGACTTCATTGTGGTGGTGAGTTGCATCAACACAGCTTTTCTAAATGAGCCTTCTAAGAGATCCGAAACACTCAAAGGCAGTAGTCAAAGGACGGTATCCAGCTCATGGGAAGTGACCAGACTCGGGGGAATCTTCTGTGGTCACTCATGTTGTGTGTAGTGTAGGGTGAAACAGTTTGACAACTGGAGCACAAGAAGGAACAGGCATCCGGACAGGACGTGCGGTTTGGCTCCAATTAGCCTTAATTGAGAAATCCATCCGTTTATGCCTTGACAGCTGCTGAAGCTAAATTGGAGAGTAGGAGTGACCCAGTCAGTTCCTAGGGAGGCAAGGAGGAAGCAGAAAGCTGGAGAGGAGAGAAAAGTCAGCACTTAGGGGAGGGAGTGAAGACAAGTTTATCTTCTTCCTAGGGAAGCAAAAGGCGAACATAAGCTGGTGGCAATATAGGGAAGCAGGAAAAAGCACGTATGTAAAGGGGAAGTCTCAGACCTTGCTGTTTCCCTTTATCCAGGTTACACCAGCAACAGCATAGAGTCTAGCAACAGCAGAACAGGTCAAACTCTGGAGCCTGCCTGGGTTCAAACCCTTAATGTTGTTAAAACTCTTGGGCCTCAGAATTTTCCATCTATTAAACAGAACAAATGGCATTTGACTCACAGCCTTGGTATGAAGATTGAATGGAGTTGGGAGTATATCTTAGGGAAGAGCACTTGCTTAGCACACTGTAGGTTCTGGGTGTAATTCTCAGCCCTGGAAAAAGTCTTAGATTTGTGCTTGAATCATAAGTGTCATGCATGTTTATCATGGATAGAAATCATATTGTATCCTTATATTATCTTATGTAATGTTAAGAAGCACCTTAGTAAACACAGTCATGATTGAGATCATTTTACAAATGAGAGAGCTAAATATTGAGTAGTTAAGAAATCTTTTCAAAGCCACTCAGGTAAAATAATATGGAACCCGCTAACCACTTTGGGATTTCTGATTCCAGTATTTGAGATCTTAACCTATGTGCTTTACTTCCTTGAGGTTGATGCCAAGATACTAGCAAGCCCACCCCAGCACTGTGCAGTGTCAGCCCGGCGCATTATTACCCAAGTTGGAGGGGCTGGTGGTGACGGCCACAAGGACTGATCTCTGATGTTAGAAGGAGTGAGGGGCTGGAGTAGCAACACCAGTTAAGGTCCCAAACACTGGACAGAGCTGAAGTAACACCTATAAGAGGTGACACCACACCTGGACCAGTTGAGTTGTTGGGAAATAACCGCCACATCCAAATGCAACCACGCAAGGATAAGGTAGGGTGAGCATTCTGGCCTCACTATTGGAGGGGAAAATAAAGCTATGACTCATGAAGCCACTCTTTGGGTTTCATATTGCACACTGAATAGGACTCCTATGGATCAAAATGCATAGAAAAGAAGCCTTAGAAACAGCAGGAAAGAAGCAACCACCTACTATGGTTTAGATGTAGTTTGAGTGTATCCTATAAGGGTCATGTGTTGAAATTTAGTTCCTCTTGTGAGGTATTAGATAAAATACAAACTTAATTAAGCTGAGTATGGTGTTAAGGTCATTAAGATAGAAAGATAGATAACCCATATGTGTGCACTTCCTAGCTCTTGTCACATGCTGTGCTGTACCTTCTTGGGAGTTGCCAGGAGAAGGTATCACTAGATGAGGCCCCTCAGCCTCACACTACCAGACTGCTAACTAAAACATATTTCCTATCTTTCAAACTTGCCTGCTTGGAGCTGGGGAGCTAGATTAGTGATTAAGAGCAGATCCTGCTCTTGCAGAGAGTACCAGCTCAGTTTCTAGCACCACATCAGCTAGCTTGCAAACCCCTGTAAATCCAGCTCCAAGGGATCTGAAACCCTCTTCTAGCCTCAGTGGGCCCCTGCACTCATGTGCATGTACACACATCCACACATATAATTAAACATATATGTGATTAAAAATAAAAATTTAAGCTATTCTGATATATTGTGTTATTAGCACCAGAAAACTTACTAAGACAATGAGAAATTGAACCACAGCATAGGTTTCAGTCCACTGTATCTGTGATTTGGCTACAAAGGGCTTCCTTCGTTCACCAATGGTGATTCCAGGAAGCATATTTTGGTGGACGTTCTCTGAACCAACCTTATTTTCATAGAATCTCCCAACCATGATAGCTCCAGTTTGATCATGTGCTTCCTAAGGAGGATGTGCTCCTCAACACATTATATCATTGTGTTTGTTATTGTACGTGCACACTTCACCAAACACTATATAAGCTGATGCAAGAGTTGTTTCTATACAAACTACACTGAGTGACTTGGAGTAGTTAATAATTATGAGTCACTCAAAACTGTGCTGCCCAGTTCCTCGTGCCTAGGGTAGTTGCAAAAGAGGGGGAGACAATAAAGACAAGGAGGACCTTGGTTCTCATTTGTCTCCCCAGCGCCCTCCATGATCTGCCTCTATTTGAAAGCAATGAAGCTGTAATTCTTAAGCAGTGCATTATGGGTGTTTCATATTTGTGAACATGAAATTCCATCAGTTAATGATTCAATGAGAGTCTTATTGACATATTGGGTGTGATGATTCATTCCGTAGGACTGCCCAGTGTTGAGACATTTAATCTCTTAGGCTATCCTAGCCAGTTCTACAATGGCCTTCAGTCAAAAACCTTTCTAACAACTAACAAATTCTCCTTGTAATAACTGCAATCCTTCAGTACTCCTTACATAAATTAACAGCTTATGTTCAAAGAAGGGGCCTTGGTCTTGTATCAAAAGACTAGAAAATAAATTTCTAGTCATATATTATAAATGAAATAGCACTTATATGGTAATACATATGAATAATATTTATATATGTAAGACATATGGAGACATCATTCTCAATGTAAAATGTATGTCTCTGTGTCTGTTGTCTTTTGTGACTCACCAATAAGCTACAAGTCCAGATTGTTTTAGTTAGAGGGTAACTGTATGGTTGGGCATGTGAGGACTTGCAAAAAAGCAGAAATCTCTCAGGGTTACCCACGTGACACAGGAATTTTTTTGAGAAATCTCTTTCTAACCAGTTGCAGCAGTAGTTTTATAGAGACAAAAGGATTGAGCTTACCCATATAAAGAACTTTCCTGTTTGAGGGGAATTAAGCATCTTCCATGAGATTCTATATAGAATATTCTAGAAATAACTGTTAAACAAATTGAACAAAATGTGATAAAGCCAGCACTGTATAGCATAAAGAATAAATGCCTTGGTGCCATACAAACGTGGGCATAAATCCTAGTTCCACCGTACATGATATATATAAATTGTCAACTTACTTCCCAAAGTCTTCATTTTTTTTCTTTCATAGGACTATAATAATAATATTTATCTCAGAGGGTTATGAATAAATAAAATAGTTTATCTTCAGCTCCCAGCACAGTTTCTGGCATACACTAGACACATAATAAATGATAGTTCCTTTCTCATTTTCTTTCCTCTTCCTTGAGGTGAAAAACAGAAATAAAAAAAGGACAATTATCTCCTGAGAAACACTACAGTCTAGTGCCATTATATTGTTTGAGGTGTGGATAGGTCAGACTGTCACCTGTAGCAGCTGCTTGCTGGTCTCTGGTCGGTTGAGAAGCCATTAATTGCCTTCTTCTCTGTTGGCAGCCCTCTATGTTTGCTTAAAGCTGGGTAAACACCTTTTGGCCTCCACAAAGGTCAGCCCGTCCTCTGGTCTAATTCTATGCCTTTAGTGGAGTATTTGGTTACCCTTCATCAAATAGACATGCTTCCTTATGGCCTCTGCAAGAAGAGTGTCCTTTTCTGTCCCACTGATTTTTAAGTTGGCATGGTACCAGAAGAACGTGCCAAGTGCATGCAGAGGCTTGCTCTTCAGGGAATCACTGACCTCTGTCATGCAAAGGTAGCCCAAGTCTCTAAAACTGAGTTACACCAGGACCAGGTTTCCTGGATGGCCCGTGTTTCCTTGAAACCTAAAGTGCACCCATCCCTGCTGAACACCAGATAGCAGAGAAATCACCATAGGTCCTGGTATGTTTCCAAGATGATCTTATGTTTCTTAGTTCAGTGATGACAGCAGTGCCTGATGTCCCATTGAGATAGTGGAAAAGTAGTTAGGGAGCTTCTGGAATGTAGTTTTGTTTTTTTTCCCCCCTTGGATAAGGAATAGGCACATGGAGATAACTGTCTCTCGTTGCTACATCCCGAGTTTTAATGGTGACCTCTTAACACCCATAGGGAGTCACAGACAGCAACCCCAAATCCGTGATCCAATGCCACCAATTATCGTCTGTCATTTGTTCCAAAGTGACAAGAATAAGTGAGCCCTGTGCTGAAGCCATGAGCTGTTGACATCACTTTTCACCTGCAGCTGACTGATAACTGAGACACATCGGGATTGAAACGAAACACATTTAAGCTTAAGCTGTTTCTGTTTTTATGACACAAGCCCCTATATTTGGGATCTTGACTATCTTTGTAAGGGCTACAGACATGGCCCTTTGAAGTGCTGTGTGTTGAAGTCTTAGTTAGCAATATGCCACTAGTGGGAACATTTTGTATAGTGGTTCTCAATCTTCCTAATTCTGTGACCCCCTTCATACAGTTCCTCATGTTATAGTGACCCCCAACCATAAAATTATTCTTGTTGCTACTTCAAAATTGTAATTTTGCTACCATTTTGAATCACAATGTAAATATCTGATACACAGGATATCTGATAGGCAACCCTCCAAAGGGGACACAACCACCAAGTTGAGACCCACTGCTTTAGCAGGTATGACCTGGTAGCTTGGAGTGAGGCCATTGCAGCCATGCTCTAAAAAGGGATTGTTGGGACTGTGGCCATCTCCTGTCTTCTTATTTGATTCCTAGCTGGCATGAAATGAACAAACTTTCTTTGCCACATGTTCCTAGCATGATGCATTGTCTAATAACTAACTGGTCCAGAGCAACAGGGCCGATCAAACCTGAGGCTAGGAGCCACAATATGCTTTTTTTTAATTAGCTTGATTGTGGTGGTAGGAATATAACACATAAGCTAACGCATTAGACCATCCCCACAGTCACTTTGGTCTATGACCACTATAATTTCTTATGGTGGTGGGAATATAACACATAAGCTAACGCATTAGACCATCCCCACAGTCACCTTCTTCTATGGCCACTATAATTTCATACTGTTGACTCAGCATTTTCTGTGAATCTAGAAAAAACCCTAATCATTTAGGATATTCCTCCAGGGGTCTTCCCATGATGATGTTGATGGATACAAAGCTTCCTTCCCTTCAGGGATGCATCTCCACTTTCAAGAGTGTCTATTTCTCTGTCATTACATCTGGGTCATGGATAAATAAAAGTGACATTCCTATATAACAGGAAGTAAGGCAGGCATCATTCTAGAATGTTCACTTTAGAACTAAACTTGTGCCATGAGGAAAGATCACAGATGCCAGAGAACAACTGCCTGAGTTCAGATCTCAGTTCTACCACTTACAGCTGTGGAACTAGGCCTTGTCTTAGATCAGGTTATATAACAGAATAGCACAGGCTAGGTAGCCCCAACAATATTTATTTCTCATAGTTCTTGAAGCCAAAAAGTATAAGTTCAAGGTACCAGCAAGCCAAGTTCCAGGAAAGATATTTTGCTTTGCTTTGGACAGCTCCCTTCTTACAAAGTCTCAATTTGTTGGTGGTCCTTCTTCATTTTCTTGTAAAAAAATCCAAAATGGCCCCACCATCATGACTTCATCTAAATCTATCATTATGTTGAGAGTTGGTATTTCAACACATGAATTTGAGGAGGGCATAAACATTAATTTCATAAGACATAGCACATTTTAATTCCTTCATTTGTTATAAATAAGCAAATGAAGATGTTAATATCATAGACCTCATAGTATTGTTGGGAGGCTTCAATGAGCTCATGCACATAAAATGTCCAGAATGGTGCATAGTGAACCACGGTCATGAATGAACTGGCCAGATTTACAGTGAATACCAACATTTAGGATGATGAAGTGCATGGAGAGAAACATGGATGATGTTTGGAGAGGTCTGTGGTACAGTAGGGTGCTAATGAGACAGTATATAATGGCTGATACATGGCTCTGAGAAAAATAGCTTTATAGGGTCAGTGTCCCAATACAGAGCTTAAATATTCTGTATAGTATTTACATCAAGTGAGTCTGTTTTTCTTCAGACTTCTTAAAATGAGGAATGTTCCTTCCCAAGTTTGTTCATTCCTTCAGGAGTTTTTAGCCCTGCAGCTTCAACTTATTAATACTACTTTTTAGGGATACATAGAGTAAGTCTAGTGCCACTTAAACATATTAACCCTTTTAGATTTTTTCTAGGATATTGCCCATGTAGAACCTCTAGGGCTGTTGGCCTTTTTTACCAAATCAATAATTCTTCCACCTATGCCAGCTCATTCTATGATTGACGCTTGTGTTTTAGCCCCCTAACACAATGGACATATGTTCGGTGAGTGAGCACAACACTACAGAATAAAGCATACCATGGTAATCCCAGTTTCTCTCTTCTTTTACAAGCTACACTTCCGCTGATGCAGTCTATGTATGTCAAAATCCCTGTGGCAGTCTAACTCACTAGCACATCCTGAATTTCCTTCCCTTGTGTTGAAACCTCTAAATCCCATGTTGTCTTCTTATAGTGATTCCACTGTTCATTGAATTCTGCTCCATCAGATACAGTCATTGTTCTAACCAGCCAAGGTCTCTTTCTGTCTTAATTCTGTCACCTTCTATATTTTCCATCCCATCTAGATAGCTGTCATATAAAAATGTATGATAAATCTGTCTATGATGTCTTCATCCAGGTCGTTTGCCAAACTGGAAATGACCAGGGCATGCCGCTGAAACCTATTGTCATTGATCTGTTAGTTAGTCTGGAACTTTTGGTGTAAAATTTAAACAAGGTTCAGGGATAATTACATAAGAGAGGTCAAAACATTTTAATGGCCGGAAAAACTGAAGTTTGCTGTAAGATTGTGTTTCCTAGACATGTCAGAGAAACTATACCTGTGAAGTCTCATCAACATGGCAGCCTAAACATGACCTGAACAAGGATGCCACCAAAAGTCATGTTGACACTAAAGGGAGAACTATCTAACCCCTAGACAAAAAACTACAGGCAACTAAGGAATACAAAGAGCAGGAGAAACAGTCTTCTCCAAGGAAGATGACACCAATTGGTTATCCAATTCATCAACTCTGAAAATATGCATGCAGGTAACATTAGATGAACTGAGAGTTTTCTTTTAAAGGTTTTCCAAGTTGTGCTGATAATCCATTGTCATATATTAGACGGTATTTTAATCTAATTTGCTTCTCTGAAAATTGGGATATGCTTGGAGAGGTTTTCCATGGTTTCCAGGTTTCTCCCCTCTGAGAAACACGGTGGATTTGGATATGCCTGAGTGTGTAGGGGCAGGTGGGCCTGACTTTTTGTGGGGATACTTCCTAGAAGCTTCGTTAGAAGGTCAGTAACTTACTTGGAACAGTAAGACTAACATCTTTCTCCAAAATATAGCTGTGAGTTATTATGGAAGGGATTCCTTCCCTTATTCAACTGAGCTCCATTTCAGGTGTGAACAGATACATCCCAAGGACATAGAGAATCAAGGTGCATGAATCTTGTCAGTGGACAATGGCTGGACAGGAGGGATACATTTCTATTACAGCAGAATTTGTGTTACTGGAGTTTCTTTTATAGCTTCAGAGACCAAGGGAAGAAATCACAGACTTCAGGCAACTGTGGATTTTAGTCCTGGTACTGCAATTCAAGACCTGTGACACTGAGTTTGTTTGCAGAAAAACATTCCTAGTCCATAATGAAAAATGCTTTAAAATTTGATGAGAGGAGGCAGGAGCTGGGCAGGGGGCTCAGTGATTAAAACAAAACAAAACAAAACAAAACAAAACAAAACAAAAACCCTTGGTGTGTAAGCTTGAGGGCTGGAGTTTGGACTGAAGTGCAGGTGAGTGTGGTGGCCAGCCCATGATTCCAGTCTTGGAAAGCAGGTGGAGGATCCCAGAATCAAGCTGATTAACAAGACCAACCATCGCTGTGAGGTCTGGGTTTGACTGGGACATCCTGCATCAATGCATAAAGTGGGAGAGCAATGGGAGAGCAACGGAGGGTGATTCCTGACATCGACCTGGGGCCTCCACATGCACACCCTCCCATATGTGTACCTGCACACACGCAAAACATACATACACACCCACCTGCATATCTCTCCCATATGTGTACCAACACATATGCAAGATGTACATACACACCCAGAAGCACATATGTGTACCAACACACATATACACCCACATGCACATACTACCCACACATGAAAAACAAAAAGAAAAAAAATGACTTAGGTAAGTTTAAACAAACTGACTATGTAATGAGAAAACAGATTGAATACAAAGGTTGAGATGGTCCCAAAGCATGTTAGTAATTTGATTTCAAGGACCAGCAAAAGTTCGGTTTCTGAAGGCAAGAGGAATCTGTAGAAAAAGTAATCCTCAAAAAGGACACCCTGTCTCCTGTCTCCAAAATAAAAATGAAATCAAGCCAAACCAAGCAACCAACCAAAAAGCAAGCAAGCAAGCAAGCAAACAAACAAACAAACAAACAAGGATGACCCCAGCTTGGACTACTAGAAATAGTGGAGAGGGTGCCTGAACTGAACTGGCTTACTCCAGTGATCAGATCAATGAAAACCCTAACTGTCATCACAGAGCTTTCCTCCAATGACTGATAAAAGCAGATGCAGAGATCCACAGCCAAACACCAAGAAGAGCTCCAGGAGTCCAGTCAAAGAGAAAGAAGAGGGATTCTATGAGCAAGAGCATCAGGATCATGATGGGGAAACATACAGAGACGACCATACAAAACTAGTGGGAACTCATGAAAGTTGGATCAATGGATGCAGACCCTGCATGGGACTGGACTAGGCCCTCTGCATGGAGAGACAATTATGTAGCTTGATTTGCTTAGGGGAACCCCTGGCAGTAGGATCAAGATCCATCCCTGGTGCATTTTGGAGCCCACTACCTATAATGGGACACCTCGTGCAGCCTTGAGGCAGTGGGGAGGGCTTGGACTTGCTGCTACTGGATATATCTCCCCATAGGAGGCCTTGCCTTTTGGTGAGAGGAATGGAGGGTGGGTTGGGAGGGGGAGGCTGGAAGGTGGGAGAAGGGAAGAGGGGGATCTTTGATGGATGTGTAAAATGAATGAAAAAAATTCTTAATTAAAAAAAAAACAAAAAGAGGAGTAGGAGAAGAAAAGATTTCACATTCTTAAATGTGTGTTGAAACCTTATGTCTAGGTTGTTTTTTAGTAATGTGATAAAACACTGAAGACTGGGAAAACATTGAAGTAGGGGAAGATGAGAGTTTACATAACTTCAGGTTACGGTCCTCCACGAAGGGAAGACAAGGCAGGAAGCTGGAGGTGGGAGCTGAAGCAGAGGCCGTGGAGGAGTGCTGCTTACTGGCTTGCTCCTCATGACTTGCCCAGTTTGCTTTCTTGTACAACCTGCCCAGGAGTGGTACTGCCTGCAGTGGTCTGGGTCCTCCCATATCAATCTTTAGTCGAGGAAATGCCCCCAGACACACCCACAAGCTAATCTGATGAAAGGCAATCCCCCAGTTGAAGTGTTCTCTTCCCAGGTAACTCTAGTTTATATCAGGTTTACAAAAACTGGCCAGCACACCTTCACCCAAATCCTATTGTGAGAACCTAGGAGAAACTGCACACAGTCTCCCAGCCAATCCAGAGCCGATGCTGCTCTTTGTAAACTGCCCTCTTAGGGTAAAGCTGTCCCTGCTTCCAGTAAGCCACCTATGGGCTATAGCCAATGAAGCTTCCTTATGAACAACTTCCACTGACCACTTCAGAGTTACTTTCTAACATACTTGGATTTTCTAGATCCAGTAGACCTTTTACTGGCCGATATCATGGCTTGCTCCAGGGACATAGCGGGAGAACTGGCTGGACCAGCCTTTCTTCCCTGGCTAACCTCTGTAACAGCTCAGTAAATCCTTTCATTTAGTCTTAGGAGTTTCGGTTTAGCACACCATTTCAAATGGTAGTCAATACTGTATTCTCTACAATAATTCTGCTTGTAATTAGTTTTATTCCATTTGAAATGTTTTGTTCTAGCCCTCAGAAACTCACTCAAATATTTTTTTGTCCTTAATTGAGGAAGAAAAAAGCATCTCATCACTCTCAAATCTTAAGATATTGTCTAAAAAGTTTAAGTCTCATTCCTGGAAACCATCTGCACAGCCAGCCAGTTTCCTTCCATTTTCTCTTACAAAGTTTCAGTCTTCAGTAACATGAGCAAACACTGGGCATGTTTTGAAGTTCTTCAACCTCTTGTCTGACTTCTTGGCTCCCAGACCAGAGTGCCTTCTTACATGATTGCTGATGTGTGTTGCCCAGGGTTCTTCCAGGTTTATCATTACCCTTCTATACCCTTCTTTTCCTGTGGGAGTAGGAAAACTACATATGCATTTCCCAGAATTCCTTGCAAGCTGGCATCGAGGGCATAGGAGACATGAAGGTTTGGGGAAAACCGAGTTCTTTGTTGTTGTTGCTTTGTTTTTCTCCCCTTACTTTCCTTTATCTGCATTAGTAGCAGCAGCAGTAGGGACAGCAGCAGTGGAGATAACAGTCATATCAGCAATTAGGGCCTGAACATGGAAGCAACAATACGCGGTAACTGTCGGAGCCTCAGAGCTCTCTTCTGTATTCAAGGCAGTTTAGTGTAATCGCTTAGTAATGGCAAGGGTAATAGCTAGGTTAACCCAATCTTGCCTTGTTTTATCCCAGCTACTATTTCTATAACGTGCTGCCGTAGATGAACACCTTCATTATCAAACACCTGTATCCGTTAGTATTTCCCTGACTGGGGACGACAGCACACTATAATGAGTGAACAAGGGTGTGCAACATCAGCTGGTTCGGTGTGCCCTGAAAGCTGTCATATTCTGGAAAAACATGCAGGGAAGACTCAGTGGGCAATCTCAGCTCTGCACACAACAGTTCTTTATCTCCCAGGAGAGAATGGGCAAGCCCTCAGACCCTGTGTGAGGCTGCATGTTCTCCGCTGACGTTTACTGATCTTGTCTCTACCATGCTCATTGCCGGAAGGAAAGTATTCAAATTATTGGCAAGAGTTGCAAACCTTTAAGTCCGTTGAATGCTTTCATCTTTAAGGTATGCGATTCAATGCTCTTATCTGCTGGAGCCTTTTCTTCCCTTCAGCCAAAGAATTTTCAGTCCTTGTTTTCTTCTGAGATCTCTGCTTTTGTTTTCTCTCAAACTCTCTCTTTGCAGATAAATTGTATTCAGGGTGCTTTTTCAATTCAACCCTTCATAGGTGACAGTTTTTAATTGATTTTTAGTAGGTATGTAAAATAAGTTGATGACATTTCATACATGTGGACTATTGTAATTCATTCATTTGCCCCCCCTTGCCATCTCTTGTTACACCTTCCCCCTCTCACCAATGGGCTGTCTCTCCCTGCAAATGGCCCCTTTTTATTTTCATGTCTTGTGTGTGTGTGTGTGTGTGTGTGTGTGTGTGTGTTGCCAAGCTTCACATGTGACAGAGAACATGCATGTTTGCCTTTTTTGTTCTTTCCCATTGTCCTCTCCTCCTCCCCACCTCTAATTCTTTATCAAATATATGCATGTATATACATATATATGTACACGCATATATATGCTATGTATGAGAAAAAACATGATGTTTATATTTCTGAATCTGCCTTAGTTTGCTTAACCTAATCTCTAGTTTCACCCATTTTCCTGCAAAATGAAATGGTTTTAGTCTTCTTTGTTGCTGAAAATAATCCACTGAATATATGCACATTCTAAAAATCCATTCGTCTGTTCATCTATATGTATGTTGATTCTGTACCTTGGCCAGGTCAATAGTGCTGGAGGGAGCTGGAAGACAGTCAGAAAATGATATATGAAAAATGCATAAAAAATATGATACTTGGTAAGTATCCTAAATATTTATCCTTTTAATTCCAGATATGTGTAGTTCTCCTGATTCATCACCAAAAGCTCCTTTTTGCAGTAAATAGAGACCATTGCAGAAATCTACAACTGGTCAAAATGCAGAAAACAACTGGCTACGGGGTGCCCAGCAGCAGCGGGTATGTCTGTAGCACAACCTCTACTGCCAAGGCTCAGGTGGCGTCCAAGCACGGGGGCCCGGGAAGATGGTAAGGGCCAGAGGACCGGGAAGCCTGTTCCAAGACTATGCCTTCTAAAAATTATGGGGAAGCTACATGTCTGAAATCTTAAACAAAACCTTAACACTGGCCTCAGCAGTTGACATGCCAGTGTGGCTGGGTAAAATCTCATGGGCCCCAACCCTAGACGAGGAGCTAAAATCTTATAGAGGAATGTCTCCATTTCCCCTTAATTTATAGGACTTTACTGGATATCCGAATCTTGGTTGGCAGTTATTCCCTTTCAGGGTCAGAGTCTAGCATCCCACACTTTCTACGTCCCCACTGGCTTGGGGGTTTCAGTTATGATCTCATTCATTCTTGGTTTCAGCTTTTGGAGGTGAGTTGGCATTTTCCCCTCACATGTTTAACACTGTTTATTTGCTTTGCAGTTCTGACATCTTGACAGTTACAGAGGTTCTTCTCTGGTCATGAGGACTTGGGTCTATAAATGCCTCTTGTGTTTAAATGTCCGTTTTCATCCCTAGATTGAGGGTTTTTTTTTTTTTTGCTATAGTTTTATTAAATATATTTTTCTATGGTTTTAGTTTTACCTCAGCTTCTTAATCTACCCTATGAATTCTTAGGCTTGGTCTCTAGGTTGTATTTCAGAATTATGAAATTAAGTCATGTGGTAATTAAAATAAAGCACTAGTGTCTAAGTACTTCTAAAAATTAAAAAGACAAGAATAAATAAATATAATACTTCCCCCCCCCCCATTTCTGGCGTTCTTCCTTCTACTTGATGATGATTTCCACTGTGATTTTTAATTTAGGTCCTTGAAGTTTACATTTCCAACATATCCAACATTTCTTTTTAAATATATACTATTTTAATTAACTCTGAGAATTTCATACATGCATGCAATATATCTTGATCATATTTTCTCTGCTCGTTCTAACTCCTCCCAGATGTGTCCTCTAACCCCATCTCCTTCCAATTTCCTGTCCTGTTTGTTAATAGCCCCCAAGTCTTTGTGCTGCCTTTGTACTCCTACATATGAGGGCATCTACTGGAGTGTAGCTGACTTACCAAGGGCCACACACTAAAGAAAATGGACTCCCTACCCCAGACACCATCCATTGTCAATAGCTCCTCAGGTGGAGTGGGGACTCCTGATCCCCTCTCCCCTCCATACTGGAGTCTTGACTAGTTTTATCTTATGCAGCTATTTTGCAGGCAAACTATTGGTGAAATTATTAAGGCCACTCCACGTAGTTAAAAGGGAGGTTTATTTTGTGGGGTAACTTACAAATGAAGGGATAGGGTCTGGCAAAGGTATGGCACAGTCCAGTGGTGTTCTCTGGAGAACTCTGCTCGGTCTACCTCCAGCCTCCAGGGTCCCAGAACCAAGAGAGACCTCTCCCCTCGATCCTGGGTCTTCAGCTTTCTCCCTCTGCCCCGCTTTGTGGGTGTGACCATTACCGAAGCCTCAATGGGAGTTGGAACTTCCAGGCCAAGGCTGGGATGGCTACCCACTACAGCAAACAGCCACTGTGAGTTCATGGATGCATTGTCCTGTCATGTCTAGAAGACACTATTTTGCCCTTGTCTTCTCTGGCCTCTGGCTCTTACAGTCTTTCTGCCTCCTGTTCCATGACGGTTCTGAGCTTTAAGGAACACAGGATATAGATGCCCCATTTATGTCCGAGCATGCCATAGACACTTTGATAAGTTGCAAGTTTCTCCACTAACCACCATCCACTACACAACAAAGCTTCCCCAATGGATTCTGAGGACAGCCCCAGTCTGTGGATACAGAGATACACATTTAGAAGGTAGCTTGATATTGTGTTCATTTAACAAAATGATAGGACTAGACTCTCACTTCTGGGACCTATGAGTTCACCAGCCATGATTTCTTGGCCAGATTTACAGTGCCAGATATGGGTTTCCTCCTGTGGAGTGGCCTTAGATCCAATTAGAAAACAGTTGGCTACTCTCATAATATTCATGCTGCTATTGTGCCAATGGGCATATCTTGCCAGGTCAGTCATTATTGTAACTCATAGGGTTCACAGCTGGGTAAGACCAGCTCCGGTCAGTACCAACTTGATTTTTTTTTTCATGTCCTATGACTGAAGTATGTGATGTCTTTACAATAAGGTCTTATCATCTAGCTCTTGTGAGCAACCAACAGCAATGACAATTCCCTGTACTGTTTGAGGGGTCTCAGGACACCTGCAACTAATAACTTGAGGGAATGTATCTCACACCTGGCACTGGACTTTTACACACTATTCCCTGTGTAAGGTAGCTCCAGTGTGTGTGTGTGTGTGTGTGTGTGTGTGTGTGTGTGTGTGTGTGTGTGTCCTATATAGCTTTTTAAATCACCCTCAGTGCTAGTAATTTTCCTCCAGCACCTTCCTCTGCCCTATCCTCCCATCCCTCTCCCCACTTAAATTTATCCCCCATCATTATTCCCTCTATCCCTTCATACCACTGTCTTCTGTCTCCCCCCAACACACATTTAAGATGTGTCTTCCCCTCGCCACCCAATGGTCTCTTTCTAGTTCCCTAGCTTCTAATGGTACTTAAAAAACAAACAAACAAACAAACAAAACAAAACAAAAAAAAAAACCCTCAAAGCTAGGGTCCACATAAGAGTTAGAACACACAGTACTTTTCTTTCTGGGTCTGGGTGACCTCATTCAGTATAATGCTTTCCAGTTCCATCCCTCCACTTTCTTAATTTCATTTTCTTTATAGCCGAATAAAATTCTACCGTGTATAGGGGCTGTGTTGATGTGAATGAGAAATGGCGCCCATAGCCTCTTATTATTTGAGCACTTGACCCCTGGTTGGTGGTGCTGTTTGGGAAGATTATGGAGCTTTTAGGAAGTGGAGCCTTGCTGGAGGAAATCTGTCACTGGGAGACAGCTTTGAGAGTTTATAGTCCTGCTCCTCTTCGTGTTCTTTCTGACACCTATAGGAGAAATGTGATTAATCAGGAGTTTGCTCCCGCTGTTACACCTTCCCAGCCTGTCGCCATGCCTTCCCGACCTTGACGGACTCCATCCTTCTGAAGTTGCTTTGGTCAGAGTGCTCTGTGTCAGCAGCAGAGACATAATGAATACTGGTTCCACCTTTTCCTTAGCCAGTCTTCAACTGGTGTCTTTGTTCTTGTGACTAGAACAGTGCTGAACATGGATGAACTTACAGCTCTGCAGTAGCAAGTAGGGTCCTTTGGCATAGGCCCAGGAGTGC
This sequence comes from Onychomys torridus, assembly GCF_903995425.1. Lineage (NCBI taxonomy): Eukaryota > Metazoa > Chordata > Mammalia > Rodentia > Cricetidae > Onychomys > Onychomys torridus. The sequence continues at coordinate 66,463,997 of NC_050451.1, read as the reverse complement.
TGTAGCTGGGTTGCACCTTAGATCTCTGTCTAGATGTTTAGAAAGCACCATGCTGATTTCTACAGAGGCTGTACCTCTGCTGGAGTCCACCAACAATGCACGCGGCTCCCTCTCCTTATGGGTCACTTGTTTTCTTAGTCTTAGCCAGTCTGACCTGGGGGAGATGTGTTTTCCAACTTTTCTATTTGCTTTTTGGCTAAATTTCCCTTCCCTTCCCTTGCTCACAGTATCAAGTTTCTCATCCATGGTATCGATTCCCATCTCTGTTTCTCCTTTCTTCTCTGGGTCCTGAATTGAGTTTTTGCTTCAATAGTCTGATTATTTGCATCCACTTTGCATCACTAATTTTTTTTTAATAAATTCTGAATCTGTTTCCCAGTGTTTCATCCATTACCCAGTGTCTTTGCATTTTTTAATTATGGTCTTTCAGAAGAATAGTCTTTGCCTTGGTTTTTCATGGTTTTTGTTTTTTTCTGTGTTATGATTTATACATCTATTGGGATGGATGTATTTTCTGGTTTGGTGAGTCTCTTTAGTGAGCAGTCTTCACTAGAGGGCCCCAAATCTCAAACCACTCAACATGAAGGTAATAAGTTGTCATAAAAGCAATAACAACTCCAGACCAAAAAAAAAAAAAAAATCAGACATAGAAATATACTTAAAAGCAACTGTTAAACCACCAATAGAAAAGCAAGTGGAAAAACTAATGAAAGCTTTATTCTGTTGAACTGGTGCTGAGCCGGCATGGTTGAGGGTCAGCTGCTGCAATCATTTCTTTGTGTACAAGGAGCCGTGTCTGACCACGAGCAGCTTTGGCACCTGCAGGCCAGGCAGGTTCCCATTCAGGGATTCTTCAGCTTGTACATCTTTGGATTGCTAATGTCTAAGGCAAAGGGGTATCTCTTGAGGATAGTGGGGTGTGGGAGAGGTGATGAAGCACCAATTGGATTGCTAAAGGACCCAATCTTGCTCAGTATTAAGCACGCTACAGTACAGAGTGTGTAGTAATGTCCACAGGACCTGAGAACTGCATGGTGAAGAGGAAGCTATGCAGTTCCAGAGCCTTGCTGACTTTTGGCACAGGGCTATCAATCTCCATGGAATTACCTGCTTCCAGTCAAAGAAAGAAGGGGCATCAGGCTTCACAGTCTGAGCCTCCTACAACTTTCTGAGCATGTCCCTATCAAGTTCTCAGAGGAGCCATCACTGCTTCATACAGACACCTCAGTGTTTTCAGACCTTAGTAGTCCAGTCTTAAGCAATATGCCCCCTGTCCTGATAGTCTGGGAATAGCCCTGAGTGTAGAGTGCCACATAGACTTCTGACTGTGGCACACCAAAAGTCTGTCATGCCAAATCCCCAGATGGATTTAGGACTTGTGAGAACTGTAGACTTGTTCTGTGTGTAGGACTGACTCTCTTCATACATATATGAAGAAACACATACAGGAGTGTGTGTGCGTGTGTGTGTGTGTGTGTGTGTGTGTGTGTGTGTGTGTGTGTGTAGATCAGTAGAAAACTTTGGAGAGTTGGTTCTCTCCAGTGTGGATGTGAGTATCAAACTCAGGTTGTCAAACTTGGCAGCAAACATCTTTAGCCAGTGAGCCATCTCACCAGTCCCCTGCTGGTCTGGCTTACATTGTGGAAGAGTCTTTGGTTCCCTTTCTTCCTCTGGGAGCCTGCTGGACTGGCTCCTCACTTCATGCTGCTTAGCCTTTGTATTTCTCCAGGCTATTCTCTGTCTCTGAATTCCTTTGTGTTTTCTCATGCCCATCTATGTTTTCCCTCTTTGCCTAACATCCCTCCCCCTTCCATCTGACTTTTCTCAATCCTAGAATCTCCTGGAAACTACTTCTAATCTTCCATGTTGGCATACCCCTCACATAGCCCTGCAAAAAGGATTCTTGAGAAATAATAACGCCATCACAGAGAAAGGCAATATCTTCTGCTATGCATGTAGCTTCTAACCAACATGAGTGTAGAGAATACATTACTCCCCCCAAGAAATAGGAAGAAGGACATTGTGTTAGATTATGATGTGATTCCATAGGTTATCACAGTCAGATTCCTGCCTTATGTATGTAGGAACCATTTCTTCACCATTCTGAGCAAGGGGAATGGATGTTTCTGACTCCAAATTTGGGGAGTACACATGGAGTGGCCTGTTGCACTAATAGATTTCTTTACCTTTAACCCTTAGCACCTATCTCCATGAACTTTTCTGCTATTCCTGTATATAATGCAGATATAATAGGTTTAGAAGTTGACCCTTCCTTAGATATGAAATTAGGAAAACAACAACAACAACAACAACAAACCTCAGCTGTGCTCTTGAATGTCACCCACAAACAGGAAGGTATGAAGCCAAGTTTCTCCAGTTCTTTGTTTCATCTCCTAGTGTTGCTTGGATATTATTTTATCAACACAATGGAAATCCTGCTACTGCTGTATGACTAGAAAACATTGCAAGAAAACTACCTGGGGTATGGATGTTAGCATTTAAAACAGGGAACCACAATATAAGGTAAGTTCTTTTTAAGCAAATTTGTCTTTTGGTTTCTGATTTCATTTAACCTGTAGGTTGTTTTTTCCATGCATTCTCCAGGCATTTAAAGCAAATTTTATCCTGTGTAGACCACTTGAATGGTTAAGATGGATTTCTTCAGCAATAGCCCAAGAAAAAGCATACGTGAGCTGTTGCCACAAGAAACATCATTAGTCATTTTCTCACACTGTTTGAAGACAAAAGGAATCATTCTAACTTTGAAGAATATTTATTCTTTGCTCTGCAGACCTGGAAAATGGGAGGAGGGATTTTGAAATAATTTGAGTGCAGGAAAGAAAGAATGTGGGTTTCAATCAGGGAGAACATGCAAAGAGTATGTCTTGATTGGTACAGATTCCTGGGTACCCACTAAAGAAAAGTGATATTAAATAAAATATTCATAGTTTTATTTATAAGCTTATATCATGGAAACAGAACACAAAGAGATGCTGACTGATGTTTCTATAATAAATTTCAGCTATAGAAGATTCCCATGGCTAGACCTCATATCTGAGCCAATCATAATTCTCCCATGTATTGGGATTTTTGTTGTTGTTTAAAGACAAGGTCTCTCTCTATAGTCCTGGAACTCTCTTTGGAGATCAGCCTGGCCTGGAACTCACAGAGACCTGTCTGCCTCTGGCCACCAAATGCTGGGATTAAAGGTGTGCACCACCACACCTGGCGATTGAAATATTTTTAAGAATGTGTATGTGCATGCATGACCATTCACTGGGGACAGGTAGAAAGAGAAGATGCAGGTACAAACTGAGAGATCTGTACCCATGACTCCAGGAATTCAATAAACTATGAAGCAGGTAGCAGGAGAGGCTAACAAGGGAAGAAACTCGGGTCTGAGGGGCCACTATTCCAGGTCTTCTTCTCTAGTTAGCTGGTGATATAGGTACTGATACCAGTCTGCTCCATCTAGAGGGCCTGTTGCTACACTTGGTTTGTTGTGTTCTTTTTTTCTGTCATCTGTAGTTTGTACTGGTAAGGGCAGAGAAGTGAGCAGAGAGGAAGATGCTCAGGATTTCTGTTTGCCTCTACAACCCTAACCAACACACTCTTTCTTCTCAGACTGTTAAGTTTTCCCTCATTGGATAGACCTTAGATTCTAAACCCTAATCTACTGAGAAAGGACATGTTGTCACTGCACAGCAGTCCTTTATTCTGACCTTGTCAGGCAGGGGAGAGAAAAGTGATGGAGTCCCAGGTTATTTTGTAGCACTGTGGTATAGAACTGTAGATCTAAGTGTGCAAGAAATGGATATACTTTGTGTCTGCTAGCAGTTGTATTTCAGGGAACGTTTAATGACCTAAGGAGGTTCATAACATATCTGTATTGTGATCACCTTTTCCTAAAATCAAATACAATACATACTAACTAAATAAATAAATGGAAACTAATCAAATGCCAACAGTATTTAAGGATGGATAATCTTATTTTCTTCTCCAATTTGAATTCTGTGCCCCCCCCTCCAACTCACAAAAACATATACATTTCTTTTAGAGCCAGATAAGCTTACAGCACTATTTAAAATTGTAAAGAAGTAACTGCTACAGACTGGAATGTCTCTATAAGATACCTACTCTGGACACAGGGAAGCAGGAAGACAAGGATCTGGATGATTCTTTCCATCACAATGAGGGAGGATTGGAAAAGACAGGATACTAGTAGACTACAAACATCTCCTTACTTGGAAATAGGAGAAAATATCTTCCTTGGGAAAAATTATTTACTTATTTGCTTACTAACTGTCTTAGGTCCATCTCATAGCTGGTTAAATAGAATGTAAACTGATTATGTGTCTGTTATTCCTTGGAGGTACAAGACAAAGAAAAATGAGGAGAAACTTGAAAAAGCAGCACCAGCCCCAGAATGTTCCACAAATACCTCGCATTCAAGTGCCTGCCTCTGCTGTTGACAATTCATTACTGAAGGTGCCACATCTTGTTGGAAGAGAGAGGCCTTTTCTTCTTTCTTTGAAGGGTTGAGGACTTTTTTCAACTGTCTGTGCGGGAAGTGGGTATTCTTTGATCCCGCAGTAAGTGCCTGCTGAAGGAATGAATGAAGGTGGACAAGGACAGCCTAACCCTAAACACCCCCAGTGGCTGGAGTCTGAGAAGCAGTCTTCTCCTTTCTTGGCTGTCCCACCACCATGGGAACTCACTTAATTGGCAACATCAATATCGCGGCTTCCTGCTTGAGATGTCTTTCCCACCAAGCTAATTATAGCCATTCACACAGGAACTCTCTGTAGAGATTTCCTTTTTCTTCACATCTCTTCCAAGAAAGATAGGAGGCAATGTAAGAATATGAGAAATGTAACCTGCTACTGACTTCTCACTTAGGATGTTTAAAGTTTTACACAGGGGAGGAAGTAGGCATAGTTTTTCTTGATAAAATAAAAACTGTAACTTTCAAGATTTTTTTTTTTAATCTGATGTAAGGGAAATTCCCATTGTATGGGGAGCTTTGCTGTTGAAGTGGGCTAGCAATTTTCCTATTATCTTGTCTGCAATCATGTGAAAGGCTTAATTAGTTACTCAGGAATGAAATCCATTCTCTTCTTCAAATGTATTATCCCCAAGCATACATAATATAGAAACTGGGAGTGAATTGATGTCTTGCTTGTGAGGCTCTTGGCTTTGCTACTTTTACTCTGGGTTTACTTTTAATATCAAATTCAAAGACTCTAGACTTAAAAACAAATTGTGGTGATATTGTGTTCCCCCAAAATATTGTGCACCCTAATAAACTTATCTGGGGTCAGAGAATAGAACAGCCACTAGACAGACATAGAGGCCAGAAAATGGTGGCACTCACACCTTTAATCCTAGCATTCCAGAGGCAGAGATCCACCTGGATCTCTGTGAGTTCAAAGCCACACTGGAAACACGCCTTTAATCCCAGGAAGTGATGGCAGAAAACAGAAAGGTATATAAGGCATGAGGTCCAGGAACTAGAGCTGGTTAAGCTTTTAGGCTTTTTAGCAGTAGTTCAGCTGAGATTCATTCTGGATGAGGAATCAGAGGCTTCCAGTCTGAGGAAACAGGGTCAACTGAGGAATTGGCAAGGTGAGGTGGCTGTGGCTTGTTCTGCTTCTCTGATCTTCCAGCATTCACCCCAATACTTGGCTCCTGAGTTTGTTTTTATTAATAAGACCTTTTAAGATTTGTGCTACAACAAATTGTCTTACAGATTTCAGATTTTAGTCCCCCACAGAATGTCTAACCAGTAAGCCGCCCTAACCTATGTATATATGTAAAAGTGTAAGAGCAGTTCTCCCACATGGTTTCCAGTTGGATTTGAAATTTGTCTCTTGGGTATTTTGTATCCAGGACAAACTTATTTTAACTTGGCTTTTCTAGAAGGTTCATGCCATTATCACAGTTTCCACACTTACTTTTGAGATAGGGTTTCATGTAACCTAGGCTGGCCTTCAACTTACTATATGGTTAGGGAGGGCTTGAAACTTCTGATCTTTCTAGTGCCCCCTCCCTCCCTCTCTCTTTGAAACAGGATCTCACTATGTAGCCCGGCTGGCATAGAACTCACTGGTAGATCAGACTGGCCTTGAACTTGAGGTGCTCCTTTGTCCCCTGCCTCCTAAGGGCTGGCCTATACCACCAAGCCTGGTTCCTCTGTTCCCATGGCCCTGTTTTACTGCCCATGTTGATCTCCCAGCACATTGTCCACTTGATGGTCTGTCCCTGTTCCTGACTGGGAACTTCCACTGAACATCTCAGCTATCTGGAAGCCTCCTCCTCCGCCCTGTGTAGATTCCCGCAACCTATTTTTCTCGATAAAGATCAGTAAAATCCTCACATCCTGGAAGCATTTATATCTCCTTCAGTATATAATTATGACTTACAGCACCTAGAACCTTCTTCTTCCCTGCCATCCAGACCTTTTCCTTCATTGTCATCCAAACACGGAGAAGATTGTTTACACAAATGGTGAAGGGAAATTTCCTGATTATTCATCTCCCAGGCTCCTTAAAAATATGTGTCACCTTAAGAGAAGCCTCTTATTCCTGTGAACACTAGTTTTGAATGTGTTACACTTTTAATTACATAGGGGTTTATCAAAGTCACCTCTTTCTTCTAACAGGACCTAAATCAAGGGCAGCGACGCTACTTTTACAGCATCATGAGGATTTATGACTCCAGGTCCCAGTGGAAGGCCCTGCAGACCCGCTACATTCACAGCCTTGGGTACCAGCAGCAGCTGGGTGAGTTTGACTACCTTACCAGAACAGGCATATCAGCAGGGAACTTTTCATTACAGCCAGAAGTCACATCTCCAGATAAATAATCCAAGAAGAATGGCCTCTGCCAACCTACTTTATCAACATGGTTGGCTAGCCAAGTTTAAAAATGATTATCCCTGACAATAGACAATGAGGTTTTATAGGTGAATTAAGAGGGTTTAAAGAAATTAGAGTATGGATTCTTATAAAATGTTAACAACTGTCTGAGATTTATATGAACTTGACCTAGTAGATCAATACACTGGACTTGGAAAGCCAACAGAAGCTGAAACAATGGCTCCCCTACTTCGTGTTTGTGTAAGATCAAAGACAGTTTACTCCCAACAATAACAACTGTGTGTTTCAGCAGTTGGCATAGCCCCTATATCCTGCTCAATCTAGTTATAGAACCAGGATCCCACACAATTCTGTAATATGATGAAGACCATTCAGCCAACCATCATCAAAGAGGACTTCAGGCAAGAAGTGACTTCTCCAAAGACCATGGCTTCCATCTGCTCATACTTGGCTTTCTCCCTTTCTATCAAATCCACTCAGATTTTACAAAGCTCAGATGAAACCATAGTTTCAACAGAACTGAATGCATCATGAGCATCAACCTGCTAAAAGGCTTTATGGCTATTAATTCCTTTATCCTACAGGAACGCCTCTAGTTGCTTGCCCCCTCCACTGCACTGTCCTCCCAACTCAGGTAGAAAATTTAAACCCAGATGAGTTAAATAACTTTACCACAGTCATAAAACTAGTGAACAAGGACCTGGAGTTTGGTGATTACTGACGAGTGTCTGAAATATGGTAGAAGCACCATCTGGTGGTTTTTATTTTCAGAGCCAAATGCCAAAGAAGCCAATAAACTTAAACGCAGAGGAATTTTGTAATGTTCATAAAATCTAATTGTCATCTTACTAAAATGCAGATTCCCATGCCTTGCTTTCTGGGCTTCCATTTCAGAAGGTCTTTGAAGAGAGTAGAGTTTTGAATTATAGTGGGATTTTGTTAAAAGCACATGGATTCAGAGCATCTAGTGGGTACAATGAAGACTGTATTTTGAGAAACACTGAAAGAAATCATTTTTATCTTTTTAACCAGGGATTATTTTTCTCTGAATTGAAGAAAGTTTTGATAACTAAGATAAGTCATGTGAGAAGGCTACTCATCACTCAAGTTTCTTTCCAAATGTCTTGACATTCTAGTTGGTGACTATAGTAATTTGTGTTACTTAGCTCTTCTCATTTATATGACAGAATATCTTATGGAAACCACTCTGGTTAGGAAGGACTTATTTTGGCTCATGGTTTCTAGAGGTGTCAGTCCATCATGACATGGAAGGGGTAATACAGGACAGCTTTTCACATCCTGACAGCCAGGAAGAAGAGAACAGAGAGTATGGGTACTCAGCCACATTCAGGAAGGGGCTCCCCCAGTTCATCTTCTCTAGAAATAACCTTCACAGACACACAAGGTGTGCCTCAACAATCTTTAGGTTATCTAGGTCATTCAGGTTGATAGTGAAGACTAACCATCATGCTCACTGAAGGAAAAATGCAAAACAAAAAATAAATTCTTCCTGTCCTCAAAGACAGTATAACCAGGGCATGCTAACCACGGAAGCAGAACTTCCATTCACCTCTGTGAATATTTTTGTTCTATAAATTTGTTGAGTTGAAGAGATGGCTCAGTGGCTAAGAGTACTTGCTGTTCTTTCAAAGGACCTGGGGTCATTTCCCATCACCCAGTTGGCTGACAACCACCTGCAAGTCCAGCTCTAGGAGATCTGTCACCCTCTTCTGGCCTCTGGGGCCAGCAGGCACACATGTGGAATACATACACATATCCAGACAAAATGTTCATACACACAAAACAAAAACTAAAGAAACCTTTCCAAGAAAAATACTGACCTTGGCATTCCTCTTGTTTCTTTGCTCAGGCTATATCACTCAGCAGGAGGCCTTGTCTTGTGCTGCTCTGCTTAGACATTCAACCATGCGAGCCTCAACCAAGGTAGATCCGCAAAGGACCATTCCCCGAAACTCTTCAGCCACGCAAAGAAAACGCCGACCAGCAAAACCAGAGTCTAGAGTTAGACCCAGGGCCCCTAGCACAGCACACTGAGCATCAAGACCCGAGACTAATCTCTAAAATAGACAGCTCATCTGTGTATTCCTGGCATCCTAGTGGGGGCTTGGTATATGTTTGCTGTATGACAATGAATAAAAGAACACTAATATAAACTCCAGATCTACACATAATCCCATCTTCACATAAATGCCACCAACAGGAAGTTGAAAGATTTGCAAGCTATAGAGCAGATAATAAGCAAGGTTTACCACATATAATCTGTAAAATAAAGGAGCTTTCACAGCTTTCAAAGTAAAAGCTGCTTTTGAGTTCCAGTGTCCCGGTGAAGTCTCGGGGGAGTAGAAGGGGGTCAAGTGCCTGGACCCGTCTCCCTGGGTGACAGCTGCCTGCAAGCTGCCCGTTGCACATCTGGAAACATCTGGAAACACACAAAGCCACACAGTCAATACTGATTACAGACGTTTCTGGAGTCACAGTGTTCCCACCAGGCAGTGAGATTCACTGTGGCCCTGCAGTTTCCTGTTCTCTTGACTCAATCACATTTCTGACATTTTGAAATTTATTCTCATCAGTCTGCTACTGCCAGGCTGATTCTAGACAGCCGTGATTGGCCTTCACGTGGGTAAGGTAATTCATGCACACACCTGCCCCTGGCAGTAACAAACACTATCAGCAGAACAGAAAACAGCCCCAAAGAATTGATCGCAAGTCTTGTCTTTGAAGATCTTAAGAACTCGTACAAGACCATGCAAATGAGCAGACAATGAGAAATGGCCAGGCAAGTTTCTCTACAAGTGGCACAGTATCATATTAGATATGTTTAATAATGACTTTCTTCACCAATTATTCTCCTGTGTGTGCCAAAAATTCATGATCCTATACAGTCAAATTAAAAACTGTCACTTCCTTTATTTTTTAAATGCCATTCATCTCAGCCAATGACTATTACCACATGAAGAAATTGTTGAGATAGAACTTATTTTACAAGAGACATGGAACATTCATTTGAAAAGGAGTTGTTACAATATTACCACACACCCTTTCCAGCCAAAACCCAAAATAACAAAAAACCCAAATCCTCTCATTGATAATTGCCTTCTCTCTGCAGCCATTGACATAAAAGGTATGAAATCAGTCAAAGGCTTCTAAAGAGCCTCATTATTGGGTCTACAATTCCACCTGACTTTTCTTTGGATGGGGTGAGGGGCATGGTTGTCTCACCTGTCTGTCAGGAAGTCTTGGGAAAGCAGGGACAACCTCTGACCAGATGGAGACTGTGCTGCTGTGGCTCATACTGTCCATCATCAGCGTGGAGAGACTAAGGGGCCATTTGCCTAATCATGAAGCAGCTTCTTGAGCACCCTGACACTGATTCAAGTACTCTGTGTAGATCACACTGTTATGTTAGGGGTTGTTAGGCAGCTTTTAAAAATCTTATAGAACTGGGGTAAGCTGTGAGGTAACCCTCCTAAGAGTTAGAGGATGATGGCAACCCTTCCCCTGTTTCCACTCGGAGCCTTTTATCTCCGTGAACTGCTGATGTGCACTTTATCGTGGGCTTTTGTGACTTGGCTGGCCTAGGTACCTGCTGAGTCAGCGTTAACTTGTGTTACAGAATAACAAGAATAACAAGCATGGAGGATCCGTGCTGCAACCCTGCATCAAAACCACTCGGGAGCATTTGTTCCAACAGAGACTTTTACAATCCTATGGGCAGGTGAATGTCACCGGCCTGTAAGAAGGACAGATGGGTTTAATAGATGTGAATTGGTGCAGGATCCCTTCTTGCTGATTCCCCCTCTGAGAAGATAATGTTCTCCCTACAGCTAGAGCTCCACATTTCAAACTTGCAAAGATGTGGTAGGTTAGGGAGCTTTAAAAAAAAATGATGCTCACGGGAAAGGACACTGAGAAAGATAATCAAGGGCGTAGAAAGGACACAAGAAGGTTTTAGGTAACCCTACTGCTCTGACCAATTGGAGACTATGCTGCTGGGGCTCACAATGGCCGCCATCAACACAGGGAGATCAAGGAACCATTTTATCTACAGTTGCTGACACCTGAAAGAGACCCTGACTGTGGAAAGCTGTCCATAAAGCTTGTTGAACAATACTGATGTTTTCCAAGTCTGCAATGAGACTGGCCTCTGGGTTTGGGATGTGCTTCAAGGGTCCCAACAAGCTACACTGCTAGGGAGGCCTGGCAGTGGTTATCAGGGAGAGGTGATCAGAACAGTTCATCCAAGGTGCAGGTAATAGCGGGGCACCAACAAATTTTCAAAAGGTAATAAAGCCAGGTAAAGTTGGTCTCCTTCATATAATTGCCACAAGATGGTCAGGGGCAGAATGTGCTCCCCACTCCTTCCTGGCTATAAATCCTAAACAATTTCTAAGGGAACACGAGTTCTGGGTTTTAATTATCCTTCTTGTCTCTGTTGGAAGTGGAAAACTTGTGTTATGGTTCAGATATTATTTAGTTGTACTGAATGGGACCTGTGTTGGGAGTTTTGTCCTCCTTGTGGAGATGGGACAGAACTGTTGTGATGTGGAACCTCACAGGTGTAACAGGAATCTTAAAAGTTCTTATCAATAAAATCAAACCTGAGGCCAGTTATTGGGGTGAATGCTGGAAGATCAGAGAAGCAGAACAAGCCACAGCTTCATCACTTCTCCAGTTCCTCAGCTGGTCTTGTTTCCTCAGACTGCAAGCTTCTGAGTCCTCATCCAGAATGAATCTCAGCTGAACTGTGTTGCTCCAAAGCCTAAAAGCTTAACCAGCCAAATGCTTCTAGTTTCTGGTCTTCACGCCTTATATATCTTTCTGCCGTCACTCCCTAGGATTAAAGGCATGTGTCACCATGCCCGGCTGTTTCTAATGTGACCTTGAACTCAGAGATCCAGAGGGATTTCTGTCTCTTAAATGCTAGGATTAAAGGCGTGTGCTACCACTGCCTATCCTCCTGTTTAATATTGTGGCCGTCTGGTTCTCTGACCCCAGATAAGTTTATTAGCCTGCACAATTTTGGGGAACACAATACCACCACACACGGGTTTATGGGGAGTTATGGAAGACATCCCTCTCAGAGGACTTGATGTGGCTCTTATGAGACCCCAGGTAGTTCTCAGGAAAAGGCTGTCACAAAACCCAGCAGCTGTAAGACAGCAGTTCTGATACTTCCTTGGGCCTCTTGGTGAGCAGCCATTTTGTAAATATTCAAATGTTCTTAGACAATTGTATATTCTTTCATGGATGACTGTTATTGGTGAAATTATTAAGGCCACTCCATGTAGTTAAAAGGGAGGTTTATTTTGTGGGGTAACTTACAAATGAAGGGATAGGTAGGTTGTAGGGTCTGGCAAAGGCATGTCGCAGTCCGGCGGTGTTCTCTGGAGAACTCTGCTTGGTCTACCTCCAGCGTCCAGGGTCCAGGCACCAAGAGCGCCCTTGAATCTGGATCCTGGGTCTTAAGTGTCCTTTCTCAGCCCCGCCTTATGGGCATGACTATTACTGAAGCCTCAGTGGGGCTTAGAACTTCCAGGCCAAGGCTGGAATGGCTACCCACTACAGACTGTAGGAATAACACTTTATGTCCAATAAGCCATACTCAGTAATTTTTTGAAATTAAAGTGTTGATCCCTAAATATGCTCAAATGTGCAATGGCTTCCCTGATTGATGTTAGTTATTTATTTTGGTGCTCTTACCCCGCGAGGAACACGTCCCAAACACGACAAATCCACAGAAGAGCTGTTTATTAATATAGGATAGGAAGAGAGGTGACAGGCCTGTGTGAAGCACACACGTGAGTGAGGAGAGGAGAGAAGAGGAGAGAAAACAGAGGAGACCTGTGCAAAATGGCGCCGGCTTTTTAAAGAGTGAGCCGCGCATGCGTGCAGGACCACATGTGGCTACTCCACGCATGCGCGCTTTACGCAACCATGTAAAGCCACGGAGTCCTAGTCATGCGAGATCTTCTGACCTGGAAATGGCTATTTTGAACCGGAAATAACTAGGCGGTCCGCCGGGAAAGCTCAACCGTGTGGACATGTTGTGACTTCCTATCAATTGACATGTTCTCTCTTTTCTCTTCTCTGTTCTTCTCTCTCTCTCTCTCTCTCTCTCTCTCTCTCTCTCTCTCTCTCTCTCACTCACACACACACACACACACACACACACACACACAAGAAATACTTTGTGATCTTGAAAATGCAACTCATATGTGTCCAGAGATTTTTTCTGTGGAGACAGAGCTGTGTATGTAGAGCAGAAAGGTGTGTGTAAAAGCGAGTGAGTGAGTGAGTAAGAGAGTGAGTGAGCATGAATGATGTAGTAGTGTGTGAAGGGATGTAGAAGAGTAAAGGGAAGGAATGTGTATGGAAGAGAGATGTAGAGAAGAGACGCAGCTACTGAGGAGAGAGCTGTGGCAATATGGAAAGATGTGTAGCTATGTAGAAGAGAGCTCTTCCAAGGTAAAAGAGAAAGTTACCATCAGAAAGCGTGTGCTTCCTTATTTCCCCTCAGTTTTTGTTTTTGTTTTTGTTTTTGTTTTTTTTTTTGCATACCCTGGAGGCAGCTTGGAGCATGCTCTCCAATAGGCCGCTGCTGCTCTCCGCCCCACTCCCCACCTCCCACCTCCCACCCCCACCCCCGCCCCAGGATACCAGCTACTATGAGGTGGTGTAGCAGAGGGGACCCTAGAGCCAGAAGGAATATCATACTGTTCAGAATTGCAGTCTCCAAAACTGTGATATTTCATTACAGCGAAGAAGAAAGCAGGCTACTACAGCCTGCTACCTGGCTGGCTCACAATATGCACAGACAGTGTCAACTGATGTGTCTCTAACCACTGTATGGCATGTCCTTCTTTTTAAAAATCTTTTCTTTGTATTTATTCATTGTGTCTTTAACATCATGTCTCCACATCATATCTCCCAATCTCACCCATCTCCCCCCCCCCCCCCCCTCAAAAAAAATTTAAGAGAAGAGAGGGGACAGGAGAAAGAAAGGGAGAATTGCCGTGGAAGCTGCAGTGTGATACAGTGAGTCACGCAGTAAACACCTTAATCCATAGATTTTTTTTTTTACTTGCTAAAGAATCACTTATGTGGTTCAAGGCCCCTGGTCTCTGCTACACAATCGACCCTGGGCCCTCACTGGGACTCTTCCTGAACATCCCGTTGCTACCCTGAGTCATGGAGATCTTACAGCCCTGCGTTTGCAGGACCAACTCCTCCAGCTCCCAACGCCATGCTCTGGCAGATCACAGATGGGGTTGTTTCTGGGGTAGGTCAACGCATAATCCTGGTTCTGGGCCTGGGTAGTTGTAGCCTTGGTCAGACCGCCAACTCTCTCCTGTCTTCACCACAGGGGGAGCTCTCCTGCAAAGTCAAGGTATTTACATTCCTCTAAATTCCCCTCGTGGCTCCCTGTAGTCAGTTTCCTCTACCAAACTGTGATGGATGGACATCACAGCTTTGACCACTGTAGTCTGGTCTTTCTAGAATTTTACAGAAGTGGGATTTTTGTTTGGCTTCTCTTGCTTAGTGTAATGCTTCTGTTAGGATTCATCATGTTACATTTATCAGTACTTTATTCCTTTTCATTCCAGAGTAATGTTTATTGCATAGTTATGCCACAATGCAAGCATTCACTCACCCATTAATGAACATTTGTGTTGTTTCTAGTTTTGAACCCTTTGAATATAGCACTAGAGACAGCCAATGTTAAGTCTTACTTGAACGTTAGTTTGTCTTGGAAAGACACCTAGAAGTACACTTGGCTCATATGCATTGCATAGCAATATATGCGAAACTGCCATGGTGCTTTCCAAAGTGGCTGTGCCATTCTCAATCCTAGAAATGTTACACAGTTTAATGTTTGTATTCTAATGACTATTGCTGCCCAGCTGCTTGGGTTTGGGGAAAAACATTGTCACTATGAGTGATGGCCACTTCTCAGTGGCAAGTTTTAAAGAAGACAGTCATATGTGTCATGGGGGGGGGGGGGGGGGGGGGATGCTGCTGAGATTCCTGGAGATTGAATGGAAGAAACAGCAAGGCTTAGCAGTTCACCCTGAAAGGTAGCCCTTCAGTGTCAGCAGAGGAATGCAGACAGAAGCAGCCTCTTCAGGAGGACTGTCCCTGGATGGAAGCCTGGTGCAGCATCAGCATGGGCTCATTAATTCCTCACCTTTCTTGTTTGCATTCTTCTGCAGGCCCCTCACTCCCCAAATCTGTAGTTACTTATTGTTACATACTAAATTGTTCCAAAGGTCAGTGACTTAAAACTGCATTATTTATCATATCACATTTTGCTTGCGGGGC
This sequence comes from Onychomys torridus, assembly GCF_903995425.1. NCBI lineage: Eukaryota > Metazoa > Chordata > Mammalia > Rodentia > Cricetidae > Onychomys > Onychomys torridus. The sequence goes on along the minus strand of NC_050451.1, from coordinate 66,448,776 downwards.
ATAGAATTGGGCATGGCTTAGCTGGCTAACTTAGGCTGCAACCGAGGTATGTGATGAAGCTGTGAGGTCTACATATTCATCCAAGGAAGGACTCACTGTCAAGCTCACACAGGCGGTTGTGGTAGAATTGTGTGCATTGGGATCTAGTGCACTCAGAGCCTGGGTTCTTACTAGCTAGAGACTGTCCTGTCTTTCCAGTCACAGATATCTCAATAAGGTAACTCGAAATGGTGGCTTACTGCCTCAGGGTTAGAATGTGTGTGAGGTGGAAGTCAGAGCCATTTATAACCTAGTCCATAACGTCTGGTGTTGTTGTATGCCTTAGAATTAAGCCACCAGGTCCACATTCCACACTAGGGTAGGGTATTACCCAAGGGCAGGGCTCATTGGGTGTCATTTTATGGGAGATGGGGAATGGCTGGCATGCCTAAGGGCACAAAAGGAAAGGAAAGACTTGTTCTTACACAGCCCAGAAAGAGACTCCAACTTGACTCCCTATCCACATGACTGTTGTCTCACTGCTGGCCACATAAACCCAGTGCACTCCCAGGCTAACTTCTGAGTCTAGTAAGAGGGTTAGTTGCCTTTGAACCAATCTACACTGCAGGCGCTGTTCCTGCATGACCCTCCTGACGTTTGTTTTTAAACTCCCAAACACTGTAGGGGAAAAGCAATACCAAGTAAACTGAAGACGTTTAATAATTGATGCCTTGTTCCTGTGTGTGATATACAGTTAGAATAGTATTTATCGGAATATTAATCCATATACCAGACTTAGTGAGGATGCTTTAAAATGCAAAATCTTGTGTCTCTCCCAGGCTCAATTAATCAGAAGAGACAGCATCCCTGATATTTGATACCTAAGCAGGGTAAAGCAGAGTATCCTTTTACATTTACTGGGTGATTCAAAAAGTAATGTGCTTAAACCTAGAAGAGATAAATTTCTCTCTGATAAATTTGATTTTTAAAATGAGAGGTAGGAGCTGCATGATGGAAGAGATGTTGAGGGAGAGTCAAGAGAAATACCTCCCTGATAGCCTTCAATATCCCATATGAATCAACTGCATATTATTGTGATTCAAAAGCCAAGGCATGTTACAGCACAACACTGAATCTACTAAAATGCTTTCTTTCCCCTGGAGCTGGCATTACTAACTACACAATACAGTTCTTCTAAAGCAAACCCTCATCTTGTTTTCAGTACCATCCCTATTTGTGATAAAGGCCAAAGGTTAATGTCCATGCGTTCCACACCTTTTCAATTAACATGAGTTCCTAATTGCATTGGTGCTTATAGAAGAAACCATACAGAAGAAATCATTTTATCAGCCTCATTGACTGTTTTTCTCCCTAAATCAGTCCATTGCCTGAAGTATAATCAATCCCTGCTTTGGAAATCAATCCTCATCTAGCTCTAGAGGATGCTTGTGTGTTTTTCCTCCACATTAGAGCTATCATAGTGTGCCAGTTATACAATGGACTTAGTCTGGCCAGAAAAGGGAACCTCTGTGGCTACTGAAAACCACAGTTCGGATAGGTCAGGACAATTAGTAAACTCACTGTACAGGGCTGAATACTGGGATATGCAGCATGATCTCTTGACAAACTTATTGGTTCATGAAGCTTAGATCTTAAGGCACCTAAGACCTGTCTAGAAACAAAAGTTCTAGAGAAAAAAAAATGTCTTCCTTTAATTTTTAAGATTACGTGTGTGTGTGTGTGTGTGTGTGTGTGTGTGTGTGTGTGTGTACCTGTGGAGGTCAGAGAACAGCTTGTAGGAGTTGGTTCTCTTCTTGTACACATATGTGAATATAGGGGTTTGAGCTCTGGTCCCCAAGCTTGGTAGAAAATGCCTTTACCCAGTCAACTATCTCACCAGACCAAATTTCTTCTTTAAATGTTAAGTCCAGGGAGACAATTGAAATGATTTAACTGATATCATTAAATGTTAAGGATGTTCAGCAGATGGCCGGATAAGAACAATGTCGTGTATATACACAAAATGCAATTTTATTCAGCCATAAAGAAAAATGGATAGAAATGGAAAATAATAGGTGAGGTAACACATATTCTCTCATATGCAAATCCTGACTTCTAACTTTTACTGATGTGTATTTATGTGGGAGAGGTATGCAGACTCCAAGAAACCAGGAAGAGAACCATGAAAATAGCAGGGGGAGATGTGAGGGTAAGAGAACGTACATTACATGAAATGGAAGGGAAGAACGTGAGGGCGGCAGGGTACACACAGGGGTGGGGAGAGAGGAGACAGAGAAGGCAGGGAACAGTTTACTAAAACTTAGTATGCAACAAAATGCCATAAAGAAAGCTGCAGCTTTGTATGCTAATTAAAAATTAAAGTAGAAGTCAGTGATGTTTCAGAAGTCTAGCTTTCTACATAAAAAAAACTACTTTATAAATATATGTTCTAAAATTCAACGAGCTGTGATATGTGTAGCATTATGTTTATGGAAGAAAGCAAAGATCAGAAGGTGAAGTCCCATATGTCAGTGGGTCTGTTGGAAGCACATTTGTGATTAGGTGGGGAAAGAGGATGGGGTGGTGGGAAGGGGAGTGGCAAAGAGGTGAAAGGAAGTGGGGTAAACCAGAGAGAAGCAGAGGTGAGAGAACAAGAAAACAGAGCCAGGGCGGGGGAGGGGGCATGGTGTGCCATGTGGAACTCTGGAGGATCCAGAAGAGGTAGGTCAACAGGAGAGAGGAGCAACAGTCCACAGAGGTCAAAACCAGTGTGGGGTCGGGCAAGGAAACACCTGCCCATAGGAGGAAGATGAAGAGCCAGACCAAGCCTCTGAGGCTGCCAATCACGAGCCTGCTGCTGGACTTGGGAAAGTGGCTCAGTTCAGGAAGAAGTGCAGCTGCTCTCCAGCGGTGTGTCTTAGACAGTGTTCTTTTGCTGTGAAGAAACACCATGACCACGGCAACTCTTCTTTTCTTTTTTTTCTTAAGAAATATTTTATTCATTTTACATACCAACCACAGATCCACTCTCATCCCTCCTCCCACTCTCCACCAGCCTTCCCCTCCAACCCACCCCATCCCCTCCTCTGAAAAGGTAAGGCCTTCCATGGGAAGTCAGCAAAGCCTAGTACATTCAGTTGAGGCAGGTCCAAGCCCCTGCCTACTGTATTAAGGCTGTGCAAGGTGTCCGACCATAGGTAATGGGCTCCAAAGAGCCAGCTCATGCACCAGGGATGGATCCTGATCCCACTGCCAGGGCCCCTTAAATAGACCAAGCTACATAACTGTCTCCCGTATGCAAAGGGCCTAGTCCAGTCCCATGCAGGCTCTACAACTGTAGTCTAAAGTTTGTGAGTTTCCACTAGCTTAGCTTAGTTGTCTCTATAGATTTCCCCATCATGATCTTGATGCCCCTTGCTCATAGAATCCCTCTTCCCTCTCTTCACCTGGACTCCTAGAGCTTGGTCTGGTGCTTGGCTGTGGATCTCTGCATCTGCTTCCATCAGTTACTAGATGAAGGGTCTATGATGACAGTTAAGATATTCACCGATCTAATTACCAGAGTAGGCCAGATCAGGCACCCTCTCCACTATTGCTAGTAGTCTAAGGTGGGGTCATCCTTGTGGATTCCTGGGAACTTCCTTAATACCAGATTTCTCCCTATCCCCATGATGTCTCACTCTGTCATGATCTTTTTTTCATTGCTTTCCCATTCTATTCCTGTTCCAGCTCAATCATCCCATTCCCTTATGATCTCATCCCCCATCCCCTATCCTCTATTGCCTCCCCTTCCCCCTAGTTTACTCAGGAGATCTCATCTATTTCCCCTTCCCAGGATGACCCATTTGTCCTTCTTACGGTCCTCCTTGTTAACTAGCTTCTCTGGAGCTGTAGGTTGTAGTCTGGTTATCCTTTGCTTTATATCCACTATCCAATTATGAGTGAGTACATACCATGTTTGTCTTTCTGAGTCTGGGTTACCTCACTCAGGATGATATTCCTAGTTCCATTCATTTGCCTGCTAATTTCATGATGTCATTGTTTTTTTAACTGCTGAGTAGTACTCTGTTGTGTATATGTGCCACATTTTCTTTATCCATTCTTTGGTTGAGGGGCATCTAGGTTATTTCCAAGTTCTGGTTATTATGAATAATGCTACTATGAACATAGTTGAGCATGTGTCCTTGTGGTATGATTGAGCATCCCTGGGGTATATGCCCAAGAGTGGTATCATTAGGTCTTGAGGTAGATTGATTCCCAATTTTCTGAGAAGTCACCAAACTAATTTCCAAAGTGGCTATACAAGTTTGCACTCAATTCTTATAAAAGAAAGCATTTAATTGGGTTGGCTTACAGTTCAGAGGTTTAGTCCATTGTCATCATGTCAGGGAGCATTGCAGCATGCAGGCAGACATGGTGCTGGAGAAGTTGCTGAGAGTTCCTGCATCTGGATCCCCAGGCAGCAGGAAGAGAGAGAGAGAGAGAGAGAGAGAGAGAGAGAGAGAGAGAGAAGAAGAAGAAGAAGAAGAAGAAGAAGAAGAAGAAGAAGAAGAAGAAGCCGACTTCCTCCAAAAAGGCCACGCCTACTCCAACATCCCTCCCAGGTAGTGCCACTCCCTGATGACTAAGCATTCAGACATATGAGCCTGTGGGGGCCATTCTTATCCAAACCACCACAGGTGGTAGAGTAGAAATGTAGGTGACAGTCCAGTGAATGTCAGTGTTTAGTCATGGGCTGTTCTAATCTCTGCCTTCTAGAAAGTCCCATTGAATCCCACTTTCTCCGTTCCATTGTGCAGAGCATTTTACTTCCTCACAAGGAAGGCACGTTGAAAAGCCGATGCCCACCAAACACAGAGTCTCACCATGGAATCCTAGCCCATAGAGCATATTGTCACTGCAATGCATTTCATCACTCTATTAGCACATGCTATAAAATAGGACTTTATGAACCATTATTGCTGTGGACTCATATAGCCAACCCATTGATGGAGGAATTTGGAGCTATGGAGCAGTTCTCAGTGAAGAAACTGAGGTGAGTAAAGGTGAAATTCCAGATCCTATAGCATGTGTGAAATGAAAAGATCTGTTTTAGAGAATGGCTATGATGGCGCTGCCACACATACACTGCCTTTGAAGACAGACCACTCCATGTGTAACAGTTAAGAATACATTAAAGCCGGGAAATTAACGTCAGATCAAAACCTCTTAACACAACAGCGACTGTTCCGTTCAGAGACCAGCGGGAGCCTCTTCCCCAGACCTCTTCTTTGTAGTTAATGGTTTGAAGCCCCATGCTAATTTCAGTAAATGCAAGGAATGATTATAGTCAGCACTTAGCACATGGGACAATGAATGGTTTAAGACAGAGACCATATATATATATAATTTGAAAGGAAATCTAGTCCCTGTAGAATTTATCACCCAACAAAGCTCAGGGGGTGGAGAAGGATGGAAAAGGCTGATACCAAAGAGCCAGAGACAGGGGGATTTTATGTGGAGAAAAGATAAATCAATTAAAGCAGGAACCCTGCTGTTTATTGTGATAAATCATATTATTAGAACCCTGCTTAACAAGAGATTCAATTGAAAACACGAAGGAGGCATAAATAAATCAGGATCTTAATTGACTGCTTTTGCTTCTGGATGCAAGAAGACAATGCCACACCTCACAGCTGTGCCTGCAAAGCTAAAAACAAATGCTCTGCCAGAGAGAGTCCCAGGATGGGCTGCTTAGGAGCATGCCCCCGGCGTGTTTCCAGGGAGGAAGGATATGAGCAAGCTGAGCTTTGCTCAGAATGAGTTCTAATGATTCCCACCAAGTGCAAAACGATGGAGCTGCAGAAACTCATCAAGCCAGCTTCATATGTTTTCTTCAAGCTCATCTACCAGACATTTAATGGTGCTGGCAAGCAAGTAGCTCTCGTGCTTGGCACTTAAGACTTTGTATGGAAAGAGAGGCTGCTGGGTAGCTTATTCTTCCTGCTTTCCCTATTTGCTTGGAGAGTCTCGCTGCCTTTTGAGCCTCTTTTCCCCCCAAGGCCTTCATCTTTGCAGTGGATGAATAAAACAGAGTCCCAGGAGACTGCAGGGGAATCATGTATAAACCCTTGTGCCCGACATAGGTTTTGACAATTGTATGAAAATGTGAGATGTTGATCAGAACTAAGCATCATGCAGTGTTTGCAAACCTAATTATGGGAGTATTCCTTCTGAATGGTTTTTCAATGTTTGCTCCTAGTTTGAGGTATTGGTCTGACCTTGGGAGCACAAATATGGAATCTGGTTATCTAGTCCAAATTCTAGGTATGATATTAAATAGCTACATGATTGCATGTAAGAGAAACTAGTTCTGTGCCTCAGTTTCTCATCTGAAAATGGAGACTTCTGCTTCACAGAGCATCAGACGGGCTAGCACCCAATGCCTGGCACTGTGTACATTCAAGAATGTTACCTAGTTAAACTTACTTTGATAGTGTAAAACTTGCAGCATCAGAGCAACTAATATTCACTATTTTTAGTGTTTACCATTTACAAGACACTGTCATAAGCATCACGTGTAATCAAAACGTAAGTTTGGTATGTGCTATATTCTATTTCTCCTTCCTTGTAAGAACTGCTCCTTCCCCATGATCCCTTGCTAGCCATGTAACATGTTTATTTGGATTGAAACACACATATACACTGCTAAGGTGGCCAAGATCTCAAGACTAGATAGGTCATGGGTCTAGAGAAAAACCAAATACTATTATTCTGCTAAAGGAATATAGGAATAAAATGGCCTCTAATGACATTCTACTCTACCCATAGATCAATGCTTCACTAACCTCACATCAGAAATGCTGCCTCTTGCAGTAGATGGGAACTAACACAGAGACCCACAACTGGATAATGCGCAGAGAGTGAAAAACTTTGGAGCACTCGGTCCTAAATGGGATGTCTTCATTAAACCACTTTCCCCTTGAGGCTCAGGGGTCTATGTGGAAGAAGAGGTAGAAAAATGTTAAGAGCCAGAAGTGGTGGATGACTCCAAATAAACAGCATCATCCAGACACAACAGGATTGATGTACATACATATATTATATGAAAAATATTTAATAAAATTAATTAATTAAAGAATATAAGTTTGGCCAAATGATCCTGCAGAAGACAATTCCAGAAAAAAAAGTTTGTCAAGGCTGTTGGCAGCTTTCAAATCTCATTATATTTAATAAAGTTTATTATCAAAGAAGAGCAATGTGGGTCATTTAAAAATGCAATGGGGAAATCTTCAAATTCAAAATTATTCAAATTTACCAATTACTCAAATTAGGAATTACTCACATTTACCAATAATCAAATGGATAAGGAATTGGGTCTTGTACAACAATAACATATTGTAGTGCTATGAAAATGGCAACCACAGGACACAATGGTACAAATAAATGATAAAGGTATAAGATTGATCATAAGAAACTAAATTACATGTGTGTGTGTATGTGTGTGTGTGTGTGTGTGTGTGTGTGTGTGTGTGTGTGTATTCTATATATATTCCACTTATATAAAATTCAAAATGCCAACATTTATGGATGCCCAAAAGCCATCATAAAAGTGAAGATTATGATTATGGTGGCCCAGAGAGGCTGCTGTTGGGAAGGGATGCATGCATGAATATGGGATAGTCCTGCAAATCTGCCAATCATGTCTTGGTCTGCAGAGTGGATGCTTTAAAGTGTTTATTCATATTCTTGATAATTTATAATGATCTATATTTATGTTATATCACTTTCCTTTTTGAGTATTATAGTTTGCCAAAAGGCCTTAAACTCATGCCACATGTGGATTAGGAAGTGTTGACAAATGCAAAGAACAGTTTGGCGAGTGAAGGTTTTCAGAACTCTGCATGGCCATGTGTTCCACCTGTGGCTGTTGTCTGCATGTACCCTTCCTAGACTCTATCCCCTTTAACATCTCAAGTCCCAGAATCTCTCAGTCACCAAAGGTTGACGGGTAATTATGAACAAATGCAGGTCTCTGCACTAAGGATGTTTTCACAGAGCCCGTAAAGGTTTGGTTTTGCTGAGGAGTAGGAATTGAAACCCAGGTGGTAAAACACTGGGGAGATGCTCTTTGTGAGAAGAGATTGAGAGCCTGCCTCTCTTCTATTTCTGACTCTAGGAGTACTCACTAAGCTTTTAGCAGAGATGGGTAAAAGTCCTAGATAATAATAGACCAGGGAAAGTCCATTCCCACGTCCCAGATAATGGCTCATAGAAACAGTGTTCCATTAATCTAGTTGCAAGATTTACAATGTGAAAAGCTTTTTCTTGCCTGCACCTAATGATGTGGAAAACCCCTGCCCTCTCAAAGTTGACCTCTTCAAGAAATCATTTAAGTGTATAAATATAAGAGAAGAAAGTTAAACAAAGTTCATAAAATAAGAGAAGAAAACTATCTTTTTATGAACTTTACTTGGTCCAGTCTCTCTTCTCCATGGCAACCAAGAAGAATGATCAACTGGAAACTTTAAGATGGATCAGGAACTCCCAAGCTCATATAAATTTCGGTTGCACAAACTTATACCCCAATGCTCTGAAAATCCAAAGACATAGCAGTCCAATAAAGTTAATTTTATTTTTATCATGAGATTATTAAAAAAGTTGTTTGCCACCTGGGACTGGAAACTCTCATATCCCAGGACCAAGAGGCACTAGATTTTTCTAAATCACAGATGGTTCATCTTATAAAGACTATAACCAGGTAATTGCCAAATTCTGTGCATTAGTTAAAAGGAACTTTGGTGCAAAAAGTGAAGTCTGCTGTTAGCATAGGCAAGCTTCAGCTTGACTTTGTGTCTCATATCTATCTTTTAATGTTTCCATGGACTTCTGTACTTGTCCATTTTGACTTTGTAATTTGAATTTCCCAGAACACAGGAAAGTAACTACCCTGTTTCTGAATCCAAGTACCTTAGTTAATCAGGTCTTTAACTCTACCTCAGAATTTCCCAAACAACTGGCATACTACACATCCAGTGGCTTAGCAGAGCCACCAAGATTTGCCACAAGTTCGTGAAAAGTCTATCAGTTTCCCCAAACTATGTATCCCCTTTCTCTATCCCCTTCTCTGTCTTGATCAGTGTCATCAGGTTACAATGGTTGAACTTCAGGGCTCACCCTGGTTCTCTCTACATAGTTCTTTCCAGTTGTCAACAGTTCATATCATGTCTCTCTCCCAAGAATCTCTTGATCCCTTTCCACATTATCACTGACAAGCTTTGGTCACTCACTTCATCACATCCCACCAAACACATGATACTCCCAACTCCCATGCTTTTGGCTAGTCACACTCAACCCCATCAATGCCACTGCTGGAATCTCTAACACTCGTATTACTAACACTCTGTTACTGCTTGGCTCAAAAAAATTCTAATCAATGGATCCCTACTGCCTAAAAGAAGAACAAAATTCTTCAGATGACTTATAAATAATCTTTTATAACTAAACATCAAAGCCTTTGTCTCTCCTCTCCTTGCACATTGGTGGCACCTCAAACAAGCCAAACTCTTTTATTTCCCAATTTATGCACGCACTGACTCCTTTGCATGTTAGTTGGTCAGGGATAATTCTGCCTGTTTTCAAGATCCAGCACAAGTCTTGCCTCGTGTCTTTCTTGACATCCAAGGAAACTTAGGCATTTTCTCCATTGCATCTATAGGAGAAATCACAGCGGTGTTTTGAAATTACTTCCTAATAGATCTACTTAGATATCAACCTCCCTTACTTCAAGTTCGATGTTTCCCAGGTCCTGGCATAGAATTAATTCAGTTAAACAAATTCCTGAGGAATGGTAGATGGAAGGATGTTATTTAATGGGCTGTATGTCAGCTATAAAGGACTGCATTTTTTAAAGCAGTAGACTAAAGCAGAACTCAGTAAAGTGTGGCCTATTGGCCAAATTAACCTATTTTTGTAAGTAGCATTTTATTGGAAAACAATCATAATTATTAGCTTACATGTTGTTTAGGCTGCCTTTGTAGATTTGGCAGAAAACATACAACTTATAAGGTCTAAAATTTCTATCCATCCTGCACAGAAAAAAAGTTCTCTAACTCCTGGACTGGATACACAACCATGGGCCAGAGTCACGGATTTCAGAGTATCTTACTATAGCACAATATCCATAATAACAGATTTATCTTCTAAGGATTCCTTTCTCATTTACTGCTCCCCTCAAAAACCAGCACACCCCACTTCTGCCACCTAAATGTATGTCAGCCTTGAAACTCTGTGTAGTCTATACAGATCTATTTAGATTTAGGCAATGACTAAGCACAGAGACTATTAATTGCCCCTTGGTTTATACTATTCTCCTTTCTCTTTAAATAACAAGCTCCCTGACCAGCTTCTCTTGCAGCTAGGTGCCACCATTTGATGATGTCCACAGACGTGAACAGTGGTGTGTACAATTCAGTTTCTCTTTGTACAAGAAGCCTCTGTCTCTTGCGTTCTCTTCCCTTCCTCACTGGGTTGGACTATGGAGGGCTTGAGCCAACTTTGACTACCCAGACTGTACCAATGCCAATAGAAAAAGAAAGAGAAGCACAGGCATCTCTGCTGACTTCATAGAGCATGACTATCCTGGACTCCCTTCAGTCCAATGTTCCATCCATTTTATAGGATTTTGGACACTATTAAAGCAACAAACTAGTAAGTAATTGTCTCCCTCCTGCCCTCGCCATGTCTCACTTTTCCTTTAGTATTCAGGTTTCTACCTCCAGAACCAGACTTCAGCTGATTTTGAGTTAGCAAATGGCCCAGATGCTTCATAGCTTTACTCCCAACAATATTCTCTTAACTCAATTATTTCTTAAATTCTTTTTTGGTTTCTTAAAGTCTCTATCTGTTTTCTATCTCTGGCGTTTCTTGTCTTATATAAAAATGAAATGATAATGAAGTTTTTAGCCCTTCTAATGCCGCCATTGTTCTCACTTTGAAAATCATTTCTCTATTTTTCCAAGAAGGGACTGAACAGATGAAGGCAGATGCTGCACAGAAGATAGGAGAGGAGAAGCAGAGTTGGAATAAGGGACTTCGGGTTACAAATACAGCTATTGATTCTGGCAACTTCATGATGGGATGGTAGGAGCTGGGAATCTAGAATGAGAGGCTGGAGAAACGGCTCGGCAGTTAAGAGCACTTGTTCTTTCAGAAGATCTGGAGTGGATCCCCAGCACCCATATGGCAGCTTAAAACTGTTAGTAATCACAGCTCCAGGAGATTCAAAGTTCTCTTCTGGTGTCCACGGGTACCAGGCACATATGTGGAGCACAGACATACATACAAACCAAATACTAATACACATCAAATAAAAAAATGCTTTAAATTCTAGAAACAAATCCAGAATGTGATGAGTGGAATGAGTAACTTTTGATTACTAACTTTAAAGGCCCCCGAGCACTGGATGAGTGGGAAAATATTCAGGAGGCAGAAAAAATAGATTGGATTGGATCGTTTGGGCTAAAGATCAAGTCAGTTAGGAGCTGAGGAAATCCTGGTCTCCTGTAATGTAGTTGTAAGAGAAAGTAGGAAGGATTAGTTACCAGGTAAAGAAGGGAAGAAACTCAGGGCAGATAGAACACAAGTGTTCCAGAATGGTCTCCCTTTCTAACAAGAATATTTTCCTCCACATTTGGTCTTTTACATTCCTTGGTGTTGTAGAGGATGCACAGAATTTAAAGAAGGAAATGAAATAAGTGAATGTATTTCCAGGGAACAGCACAGTAAAATATATGCAAATGAAATCACAAGTATGCAAATGAGAGAACCTGGATGAAATGCCACTTCTTAAATACAATGGTTAACACCCTTTCCAAAGGGCATGTCAGGAGCCTGCTGATGAGCCTCGTCCTCTGCTAACGTGAACAGCTTCAGACCTGGGCTACTTTAATGAATAGTTTCCCTTCAGCTTATTTTCCTCTTTGTACAGTCTCCATCCAAGTTCTGCATGGCTTCCAGCCTCTGTGACTATTACGTAAATCTAATGAAGCAAAAGCCTCTCTCCATCTAACTAGCGAGATGCGAAGTATCCCTCATCTTTTGTTCTTCTGCAAGCTTTGTTCATGAGCCTCTGTGGAACTGAGGTTGAGATTGACACAAATAAAACAAAAAGAAACTCAGATTTCAGTTCCTCCTACTTGTGAACAGAAACACTGTGGGTTCAGTGCAGAGGGTGCAGACAGTACATTGGAATAATTGGCTACATAGTCCAGTCCAGCCACGTGCAGTTCAAACATCTCCATATTCTGGGTGTCAAAGGGTCCAGTCAAAAAAAAAAAAAAAAAGCCCAAATACTATAAACAATCTCAGGCTAATCTCGATGTCTAAGAACATGCAAAGTTCTCTGTGTGGAGTTAGAGTTTCCTTTCAAATGTCTTTGTCAAGCACATGCAGGGATTCACACTTTGGCATCATCTACAATGCCAAAGTGTGTCATCTACAATGCCCACACTCAAAAAATACACAATCAAGTTACCAAAATAACCATATAACCACACACACAGACACTACACACACACACACACACACACACACACACACACACACACACACACATCATGTTTTAAATAAGGTGATGTCTTGTGTTAGGTTGCATGCATAGCTATCCTTGACCACATGCAGTCACATATATATTATAGCTTGCATGTCACAGGTTGGACATGCCTTGATGAACAGCTGAAGACCAGCTCACTCTTTTTCTCCCTCCCACAAATTCTCACCCACACTCAGCTCTTCCCTTCCACTAGCAACCCTCTTACTTGGAAATACTCCCTTCCTGTCTATTCTAGAACCTACCCGTTATTTCTATTCTCCATTCCAGCTGGAGCCAGGAAGGAGTCTCTTGATCTCTCAGCATTGACTATTCTTAATCTATTTTTAACCTTCTCCCAAATCTTCATTTCAATATCCATAAATTGTGGATGCCACCTGTTTACTCCACGAGATTGTCTAACAACCACATATCATATGTATATAAATGCATTTTCAAATGCGTTAAAACATCTCAAGTGGCGAGTCATTATTTTTAGACCCGGAATTTTCTTCACTCTTAAGAGACTTTCCCTCCCAGGAAGGAAAGCCTCTGACTTCTCCCCGGCATGTGTCGATGGGAGGAGGCTTCTGACTGAGCTATGCCTTCTTCAGACAGTGTTCCCCCTTTCCTTCTTTTCAGAGCTCAGAGTTTGGAAAGTGCAGTCCAGACACATTAACCCACTTTTCCATCCATGTGTGTCCTGCCACATCACTCTCTACAAAACTACTGTGCTCTTTGGAGAACATAATGACTAGCAAGCTAACCTAACTCTGTGTCAACCCTCCGTGTGCTGGCCAAGACCACAGTGTGTGAAGCGCAGCACTAGAGTCCAATCCTTGGTCTCTCCACTCCCGGGGCCACATTGTCTCCTTCCCTTTTAGACTTCCTGAGTTTGTGTCTAGATTTTACACTGGATTTGTTACATGTAAATCCCAGCTAACTTAACCACTCTAGATGTAGTAGGGATCTTAAAAGTTTTATTAATAAAAACAAACCTGAGGCCAGATATTGGGGTGAACCCTGGAAGATCAGAAAAGCAGAACAAGCCACAGCTATCTCACCTTACCAGTTCCTCAGCTGGTCTTGTTTTCTTAGACTGGAAGCCTTTGAGACCTCATCCAGATGGGTCTCAGCTGAACTGTGCTGCTCCAATGCCTATATGCTTAACCAGCCAAATGCTTCTAGTTTCTGGTCTTCACGCCTTAAATACCTTTCTCTTTCTGCCATCATTCCTTGGGATTAAAGGCATGTGTTGCCATGCTGGCTTGAACACCCAGACATCCACCTAGCTCTGCCTCCCAAGTGCTGGGATTAAAGGAGTGTACTACCACCACCCAGCTTCTGCTATGGCTTGCTCTGATCCATTTTCTAGTCACCATTTTTGGCTCAGTATCTACTGGCTGTCTGTTCTCTGACCCCAGATAAATTTATTAGGGTGCATAATGTTTTGGGGAACACAGTTCCACCACAAGATCCCATTTTTTTTTCATCAGTAAAAGGAAGGTGATGGTAACACAGGCCTTTTAGTGTTGTTGTGAAGGTTCATTTCATAATTACTGCTACTTGGCAGAGTATAAATGGCGCCACTGCTTTTCATTTTACTTAATACACCCTTGTCCTGTCTCTCCTTTGTGTGTGTGTTCTTGGGACAGGCTCGCTTGTACACTGCTCCCAGAAGCACCTACATGTGAGAACCTACCACTTGTTGATGCCCTCCCAGTGGTCTGTCTGTCCAGTTCCTGGCTGGACTTCCTCTCTTGGAGAGCCCAGATACATCTCAGATGTGGCAGACTCATAATGAACTCATCTACACCCTCCCCAGAACCACTTCATCTCTATTTCCCTTAGATCAGTGATGGACAGGGACACTTGAGTCATGAACCCAACCTTTTTCTTTCATCCCTATGATTTCCTAATCTCACTCTGAAATGTAATCAGTCACTTTGTTCTTACTCTCCTAGACGTGTTCAAAGTCACTGCTGGTTCTGTGCCTTAGGGGGAAAAATTAGCTATTTTGTTCATTTTGGATTGTGGTACTAATTTTGATTTTTTGTTTGTTTGTTTTGTTTTGTTTTTCTTGAGACAGGGTTTCTCTGTGTAGCCCTGGCTATCCTGGAACTCACTCTGTAGACCAGGCTGGCCTCGAATGCAGAGATCTGTCTTCCTCTGCCTTCCGAGTGCTGGAACTAAAGGTGTGAACCACTACAGTATGCTCTAATCCTTGTCTTTTCTCACCCCTTATATTTTGTGTCTGAGAAGAGCACCTCACTCCCTTACCCTAGTTCTCATCTTGACATCAAGTTCTATCCTCATTCTATTTCCTATAGTAGAGGAAATACTGTATTAACTTCATTTAATTGAATTTAAATAAATGTAGACCTCGTCTTGGGATGGATGCCTCCATGGCTCCCCAAGCTCTGCAACCATATATTACCCTTATCCACGCCCACGGTCCTTATGGCACAACTTCTTCCAGCAATAGAATCAGTTCTTTGAAAGAGTCCACTTGCACACCCATGCCTTTGCAATCATGACCAGTGATTTTTGGCTATCCTTAGTAACCTGGGATGACTGGAAACTGGCTTTCCTTGCAAATAGTGACGTGTTTATGCTTTCACTGATAAAAACTTAAATTTCAACTAGATTTTATTAAAATACCTCAGAATTTATTGCACATCTCTGCAGTCCTCCATATAATACATTCATAACTGGAAATGTTTTGGATGACTCAGCTTCATCATTCTAAGCACTGGTTACAGCTTGGCCAGGATCCGGTGATGTCATCCTTGGGAGCTACTGAGATTTGTAAGTTGATGCTAGAATTGTCTCCCCCAAAAATATATGTTGAAAATTTCATCCCCAACTGATTTTAGGGAATGGGAATTTGGAGAGGGCTGACTAAGTTACAAGGGCTCTGCTCACATAAATGGGATTAATGCTCTCACGACATAAGCCTAAGGGAATGTGTTCACTTCCTTCTCCCACAGAAAAACACTGAAGCAATCATCTATGGTCTAGAAGGCAGAGCTCCACCAGCCCTCAAATCTGCTGTTGTCTTATTTTTATACATGCTGCCCTGTGGATCTCAGGGTAACATATTTCTGTTATTCATAAGCTGTCTGTTTTTTGGGGTTTTTTTTGTTTTTTGTTTTTGTTTTTGTTTTTTTTTTGACTGCTGGAATATACTAGGATAGCGTTCTGTTAGAAGTCCATGATGACATATAACCCACGCTTTTCCTTGCTGTGCTGTATTCTACTCCCTTGTTGTCTTTACTCTGTTGTCATTGGTTCTTTGGCTGTCCAGCCCTAAGTCTTGGTCTCATTCTATTTCCTTGCCCATGTCCCTCTAACCCTGACTCTGCTGTTTGTCACTCTCTCCACTTAGGGATACTGACAGTGCTTAATGATTTTCTGCCTTAGGCAGATGCTGACTACATTCTCTTCTGCTCAGCCAACTTGCTCACTCATTTTATTACTCAATCTTTGTTTCTCTGTCTTCTCATCTACCTTAACTACTGAGCTTGACATTGTTCTGCTTGGCTTGGGTGCACTGGATGGATATCTCATCATGTCCATGCAATCTGTAGGGTGTCCTTCAAGTTATACCTGCTATGGTACTTATCCATAGGGAAATTGTGGGTGGAGTTAAAAAAGAATTCTAACCCAGGGCATCTGGGGACTGAACTTAATCCTCACCCTTTATCCTTCTGCTCCTTAGAAAATGCCAAGCCTAAAGTTTTATGTGGGATGGGATAAAAAGTAACTGTCGAAGATCATCTCAAATATCTGAGTCTTACACATTCTTGAGTTAGCTACTTCTCTGTTGCTGTCCATAAACACCATGACCGAGGCAACATATTTAAGGAAGAGTTTATTTGAACTTACAGTTACAATGCAATTGGAATATGTCATGGTGGGAAGTCATGGCAGCAGTCAGGCATGGATGGGGCCAGAGCAGGAAGCAGGGAGATCACATTCTCAACCACAAGGAAGCAGAGAGAACAAATTGAAAGTAGGGTTGCTGCAGGGGAGCCACCTCCCTTGGTGACATGGAGCCTCACACAAGACAGTTTCTCACTCTCTCATGTGTCTGTAAGGGAATCTTGTCTAGCATGTCTCTGAAAAGCCCAAAGTAAAATAGATCCATAAAAGTGGATTCAAGTAGATGAACATATACATGAAGAACCATTTCCACATAAAAACGAAGAGAACAGTACCAAAACTCTGGGATTTTGTGACCTCCCAGTGCTCTAGGTCACCATCTTCAAGCCAGTAACTGGGGTGAGCTCTGCCAAGGGTTCAGCTTTCTACCTCTTAGGTCTTCTGGAATGAGACATGAAAACCAGTGAGTTAGCTGTCTCCCAGGCCCCAGCACACCATCTCCCAGGCCCTAGCACACTATCTCCCAGGCCTAAGCACACCATTTCCCAGGCCCAAGCATACCATCTCCCAGGTCCTAGCACACCATCTCTTAGGTACCAGCACACCATCTCTTAGGTACCAGCACACCATCTCCCAGGTCCCAGCACACCATCTCCCAGGCCCCAGCACACCATCTCCCAGGCCCCAGCACACCATCTCCCAGGCCCCAGCAAACCAACTCCCAGGCACCAGCTTGCTTGACCTATCTGGTTCCCAGACTCAGCAGCTGCACTCAGGTCATTGTCCTGAAGCCTCCATGCCCTTCAAGGATCCAGATTCTGAAAGATCCATGAGCAAGAGTTTCATTAAGCTACAGTTTTGATGCTTTGTAAAAGCAAGATTATTAAGTGATTATCTTAAACTCGTTTTTTTATTACCAACTTTGGGTATGACAACTTTGAAACTAAATGAGGGCTTATATTTTATCAATAAAGGTAAGTCATAACATGTGAAAAAATTTGAGTTGCCTGCATTGTGAGTCGCCCCTCCTTATATAATTAGGCCACCTCCAAAGGCCAAAATAGAACGAAGGAGCTGGAGGGTTCACTCGGTGTGCCACTGACCTCTGAACAAGCTCACTCTATTCATCTTTGAAGATGCAACAGCTGCCCCAAGCCAATGGGCCATGAATAATGTCCTCAGCCCTTGTGTGGGATATCAGGGGAGTGAGAGCCGCCCAGGGAAGGTGCTTTCTCAGCAACGCTGACACACCAGTGTTGTCTTCTCGGGTGGCTAGCCAGCTCAGCCAGCCCCATCAGAGTTTATTACCCCTCTTTGAATCCCTTCCAACCGTTCGATGTCCTTGAGGTTCAATGTTGAAAACTGCACATCATATATCTTACATTCCACCCAAAGCACCTTTAGGAATTTCTGGTTCAGCAGATCTTAGGTAAGGTATCACTGAATATAAAGAATCATCATCATCATCATCATCATCATCATCATCATCATCAGTCTGTTTTAAGAATTTCAATCATCATAAAATTGGCTTATCACTTTTGAGACATAGTTTTACTCCCTAAAATAAATTATGAAAACAAATCAGCTTATTCGAGAGCATAAACGTATAAAAAAAAGTATAAAAAGCAGTAGTATTAAGCCATCAGCCCAATGTACATTTTTATTAGTAGTATTTTACCTTTTGGAGCCAGGCTCCTCTTTTGGGTATCCACTGATTCTGTGGAGTATACTTGACAAGAGAGCACATGAGCCTTCTCCTGTAACCCTCTTATCAACTCTCCCATACCATGCTACTCACTGCTCACAGCAGTCTGAAAATGAGACTTTGCGGATTCAGTAAGTGAGTGTGATTTATGTTCGCACCGAGGGCACACTGTTCTGGAACAGACACATCCCTGGAATTCTGTGTCTCAGCACTCTGCCACGTCTTTGGAGGGTAGCTGCTGGTATTAGTGAGATAAACTAAAACCAGAGAACTCCAACTGGGACGTTAAGTCCTTTCCTTGGGAGCAGGAAGGAGCTCGTGTCTACATTTCATTTTTGAGATGTGTTTACAAACATGATAAAGGAATGCTCAAACAAAAGGCACATATTGCTGATGGAAATACACACAAATGTATGCACATGTACATGGATTCATATACATGCATATACATGCATGTTTTCATAGTCATATTCTCATCTGCCTTATTCACACTGATGACCTAATATTTGGGGGATTTGCATCTGGAAGCCTTCTTCAAGCCTTCTTTCTTGTGCCCCTTACACCCTGTTACAGCAATGATTAACTTTCCAACGTGAGTAAACAAGTCGTTGGCTATGCAGTTGCAGAGCTCAAATGCTCTGCAATCCCTCATTCTGAACCTGGCTCACTAGCTCACTAGCTCCATTTAAAAGCTCCAGTGGCCTTTCACTCACACACACACACACACACACACACACACACACACACACACACACACATTTGCCAAACACCTCATGCATAAAGCCCTGCATGCATGCTTGACTAGATGTCATCTCTACTTCTTTGATGAGAGCATTCAGTGCCTTCTGTTTAATGATCATCTATCTATTGCCTGCCACTCTGCCCTGAGAGCATCAGGCACAGCAGGAAAAAAATGGTCTTTCTCTCTCTCTCTCTCTCTCTCTCTCTCTCTCTCTCTCTCTCTCTCCTTTCCTCTCTCCTTCCCTCCCTCCTTCCTTCCTTCTTTTTTCAGTTTGTTCTCATTCATCAAATAAAGCCCAGAATACAGGTAAATAAAAAATTGAGTGAGTGAAGGAACAGAATTAATGAGTGTATTCTTGATCACGTCCTTAGGTAAATGGTTACCCTATGCATTTATCTCCTATGCAGCCCTCACCCTGAAGTCTAAAGTCAAGGCTTGTGGGTGGAGGATTTGGTTGTTTCCTAAGCAACAGGCAATGGCATGGCTGAACCATCTGCATCCCACTTGAATAGGGAGAAATTACCTAAGTGGGCAGTTACTCTTTGCCCAGTGACTTTTGTTGCACTGTGTGGCTCATTTGATCAAGTCTAGACGCATTATTTCATGTGCTGTGAAGTCCCAGTTCCTGTAACACAGCCCCCTCTAATCATTAGTCTTTCTGGCAGAATTTGATAGGGGTCATATAAAATCCCTTTCCTCATCTGCTAATGGCAATTTACAGACACTTACCGTGAGCAATGTGCACTGCAAAAGACCAGCAAACTCCCCTGTTATGATCCAGCCCTGTAACGTCAAAGCCCGGAACCCAGCCTGATACTTTCCTCAGTGATATGTGAGTCTTGTTTGTGGTTGGCTGCTCCATCAATTTTCATTTGGGAATTGAAATGGACTCTGAGGCAGATATGGCATTAATTACGGGGAAATTGGTTGCAATATGCCTGAGGTAAAGCCCTTCTGATGGGAAGCTGGGATGGAAAGAAAGCCAAATTATAAAAGGGTAATTTACTGGGAAAGGGAAATGTGTGCATTACCATCAACGTTTAGCAAAGAAAAGGGAACCGATAAACCAGAAAGATGGTGGCAGAAAGCGAAAGATACCCGGGATCTCAAAAAAGATTTATTCTTATGCTGCATGCATTGTATTTCCCCAGATGCAGATGGCATTTTCTAAGAGTGTGCTTCAATTAAAAGGCAAGTGAGCATTAACAATGGTTGGCAGGGCCCCTATTTCTTTCTAGATTGAAATATATTTCACTAAGAATGGACTAAGGAGTGTCTAGGGATGCCAAAGCTAAAATTCATTTTACCAGCTATGGTATCTGCTATTATATCAATTTTCTTGTTATAATATCACATTTCCCCCCTAAAGATATCAATTTTTTTCTTTGTTAATATCTCATTTTCTTTTGTTACTGAATCTTGTGTGTGTGTGTGTGTGTGTGTGTAAATATGCACAACAGATGCGTTTTATCAGAATGGCAGCTGGGAAAGGCCCAATAAGCTTAGCTTTAAGAACCCACACAACATGGACATGATGGGGAGGCCACTGGTTTGCATCAGGCTCGGAGGTTCAAGAGCACAATTGGCTTGTTTACTGTTACAGTCAGACCTTTATTCCGAGTCAATTGTTACTGAATCTTGATGAGGTAAAACACAGATGCAAAGTCAAGGCAGAAACGACAACCCTCGATCTAGTATGAGAAAAGTAAGACCAAAGAAGCTTGAGGTGGTCACTTTAAAAAAAAGCCACATAGTTTTTCCTCATCGGGCATAACAGTGGAGTACCAAGAAAAAAAAAAATCACATGTGCTGGTGAGTGCCTGTAATTGTGGTGCTCCGGGAGTTGAGGCAGGAGAATGTTAATTTCAAAGCACCAATCTGGGCTAAATACTGAGTGAAGGTCAGTCTGGGCTACACTTGGAGATCCTGAATTTAAAAAAAAAAAAAAAAAAAAAAAAGAGGAGGAGGAAGAGGAGGAAGAGGAGGAAGAGGAGGAAGAGGAGGAAGAGGAGGAGGAGGAGGGGGACTTATAAAACCCCTTCCCAATCTTACTGAAGTAAGGGTTGTGATGGGCTAACCTATACTCACTGGGAAGCAGAAAGGGAGTGGCTTTCATTTTGAAAACACAGCAGGAGACAGTGGGGAATAGCTGGAAGGGGAGCCAGCTTCGCCCCATCCCATCCCATCCCAGCTGCTTAGCAGCTGAGTAACTTCAGCCTTGGTCTTTGTGCCTCAGCCTTCCCCTCAGCGTAAGAGTGGTTGCTATTGTCTTGAGAATTCAGTTTGATTTCTTCTTTAGAAGGAGAGCTATGACAACAGAAAGTAGGTTCAATGGAAGCTTCCAGATCCTAGAGAGGTTGCGGAGTCCTGGGACTAGCTGTCTTCAGGATGGGGTCCTGGGAGGCACCCGGTGTGCCTAGTTGGAAGATAAGGATTCCTGATGCTAGAACTCCACACCTGATGGGCACACTGGCAGTCAGGAGAGTGGAAGGTTGTGAGGGTGCCTCTGTGTAGCCTTGGCTATCTTGGAACTCACCCTGTAGTTCAGGCTGGCTTCAAACTCAGAGTTCCCATCTGTGTCTGCCTCCTGAGTTCTGGGATTAAAGGTGAGTGCCACCCCACCTGGCGGTGTGTGTGTGTGTGTGTGTGTGTGTGTGTATGCAAATGACCTGGAATGGATTACACACCAGCTAGGTATATGAACACTCAGAGCACATTAAACATGATTGATGAGTGCGGCTCTAGAACGAAACTTGAATCACCTTCTACTATGGGGAATTACAACTAATGCTCTCCTCCGGAACTGGTAAGTACACATTCTGCAGAAACTTAAGCTATGCAAATTTGGGCTGTCAACAGCGCCATTTGGTCTTTCTCCTCTGTCACCCTTAGCATTCGATGTTTGTCACTTGGTTGTAAGAGGTCTATATGTAGCCTGTGAGGTCTTAGAAGCTTTAATTGGCACTCCAGGTTGAAAGAAAGAAGGCAGCCAAGGAGGAAGGGTGGTTCAAAAACAAGACAAGACAAGACAAAACAAAAAAATCCATATACGATTTCTAGAAACTGTCACTTCATGTTTCATTGGCCAGTGCTCTGTCACGTGTTCATGCTTCCACTGTGTGCTGGTAACTCTGGCATTTCTAGCTGGGAATATTGCCATACTGACCTCAGTGGGTCCATTTATTAGCTGGAAAAGAGAAAGGAGAGATTGAAGGAAAGCAGCCAGCCTGCCACACATGCTTTCCCAGTATCTGTATTGGATGTGTATCTGTGTAAGAAAATATACATCTTGTTTAAAGTACGCCATGTAAATGAAAATATGAAATTGCGATTTTAAAGTAGGGAAGGCAGGTTTGCTTGATCAAAGAGCTAATAAAATAACTCTCTTCAATTGTATTTTAAACACAATTTGATTTGTATAATATTTTAAGATTACAAACATTTTTATCTCAAGGAAATGTCTATTTTTAATTTTTAGTTATTTAACTTTTGATTATAACTACACAGATACATGGTGCGCCATGTGAGAATTCCATGCCTATGCACAATATGTAATGAACAAATCAGGGCCATTAGCATATCCTCCTCCGTAAACACTCAGAAATTCCTGAGTGTAAACCTTCCATTCTTCACTCTCAGTTTTTCAGCTGATATATACCTCCCCCATATATATATATACATATATACACACACATCTATACATACACACACACATATTTACACATATACACATACATACATCTATACATACACACACATACATACATCTATACACACACACACATATATATTTATACATATATACATACATACATACTCATATATATACTTACATATATACATTCACACATATATACATACATCTATACATACACACACATATATACTTACACACATATATACATACATACATTTATACATACACACACATATATACTTATATATACATACATGCATCTATACATACACATATATACTTACACATACATATATCTATACATACTCATACTTACGCATATACATATATACATACACACATATACTTACATATATACGTACATCTATACATACACACACATATATACTTACCTATATACATACACATACACACACAGACACACTTATACTCACCTGCTGTTTATAGAATATTAGAGCTTGTTTCTCCTATTTAACTCTCCTTTGGTATCTGCTAACAACTCACATCCTAACGTCACTCCTTGCCCTTCTTAATTTTCAGTGAATGAAGACACAAAGTTTTTATCTTTCTGAGTCTGGTTTATTTCACTAAATATGATACCTCCAGATCTATTGCCATCAAGGATAGCATTTCATTCTTTTAGGATTCTCTCTCTCTCTCTCTCTTTCTCTCTCTCTCTCTCTCTCTCTCTCTCTCTCTCTCTCTCTCACACACACACACACACACACACACACACACACACAGTGTATTATATTTATCTGTTTGTCTGTTGATACCCTCTTCCATTGTTTCCAAGTTTGACCGTTGTAAACAGTGCTACAGTAAGCACGAGGCAACAAGCATCTCTGTTTTAGACAGTGCCTCTCATGTAGCCCTAGGTATTACACAACTTGCTGTATAGACCAGGTCGGCCTCATACTCACAGAAACTGCCTGCCTTTGCTTCCTGGGTACAGGGTTAAAGGCAAGTTCCAACAAGTCCTACCTGCAAATATCTCTTGATAGGTTTTCCATTATTTTATGTCACAGAGAGTCTTAGAGATCCTCTACGCCATTTCTTTCATTATAATATTAATAAATTGAGAACCATAGAAATGTTACTTAATTTTCTCAAGTTTCTATTGCTACTTAGTAGCAAATAAAACTGCAAGTCTTGGAGTGATGAATGCTAATTTCAAGGTTATCTTTGCACTTTGGACTTTGAGTCTTCAAAAGTTTGATTAAATACAATACTAAATATGGCTTGTTGTGCTATTTGTAGTGAGTATTTCAAAAATAAATATGCAAATAAAATTATGTTAGATATGCACATCTTTCATTTGGAAATAATCAAAAGAGAATATCTTGCAAGTTTGAAAAAATACCTGCACTACAGCTTAATAACTACATAGAGCATAGACCAGTTATTCATCTTTTTAAGTAACTATATTGGCAATAATACCATTGTGTATACTTTCTTGAGGGTAGTATATGTACTGCACATAAAGTATATAACACAAAGGCTGGCATTTAACTTATTTAATTTTTTATTTTATGTGCATTAGTGTAAGAGTGTCAGATTCCCTGGAACTGGAGTTACAGACAGTTGTGAGCTGCCATGTGGGTGCTGGGAATTGAACCTAGGTCCTCTGGAAGAACACCCAGTGCTCTCAACCACTGAACCATCTCTCCAGCCCTAAAGATTGGCATTTAATAAAGGTTCAATAATGGTCCAGCTGTTTTCATCACCATTCTCACCACTACCATCACCATCATCTTCTTAGGAAGGTACCAAGTCCAATGATCCTCATATACCACTAAGAGATAAAGATTTGAAATCATGAGATTTGATTCAGAAAAACAGGAGAATTCTGGGAAGAAGAGGACTGCAGGACAACTTTCCTCTGTGTGGCTTGGGCAGAAAGGTTGATAGCCCTAAGAGGCCTCTGAGTCTCAGGATTCTCTCCAGAGCCTAGGGCAGGGAGATGGTATTAAACATCACTTATCTATGTTTCTGAGGAAGACTAAAAAATTAACAGAGTCAAAAGCTCACTTGTCTTCACACAAGGTGCTAGGTCAGTGGCTTCATGGTTCCTTGGGGTTGCTTAGCTGTAGGAAGCCTGTGCATCATTTTGGAGAAAGTCATACAGAATCAGCTTTCCCATGGATCAGACACTTCTGATCCTAGCTGAGCTGGAAAAGAACTCCACAGGTGGATATATGGCTGCCACTCCTTATGATTATAAAGAATGAGACCTGAAGGTAAGTGGGTTCCTCCCTGAGAGTCAACAGAAGGTCAATGGCTTTGTTCTATTTTTTCCTGGTGGCTCAAAAGTATAACAAGTGTTCTTCCTTCACCACTTACCAATAGGTGATCAGCTCTCTAAAGAGACCATCGACCCTGCCCTAACTGTTGAGAGCTGCTAGTTACAAACAGAAATGTGGAGCTATACAGAGAAAGTACATGCTTGATGAACTCAGCACCCAGACAGAAGAAAATAATAAGACCAACAATATCAGCAGACAGTCCTTAGTAGATGAAAAATATTTTAATTAAAAACACTAAGAACTCTTTTTGATGATGACCAATAGAAGCAACCTCCTTACTGAGGACAATTTGAAAAGCTGGAAACACAAAAATACATGTTTGATTTATTCAAGGACTTAACAGTGGGGAACTAAATAGCAAGCTATGAGGGAAATGGAAAGTTTTGCTAGATGAGTTGGGCTTCTCTTGCTCTGGGCAGGTTGGCTGCCATGAATATACCCAGAAAGCTGAGACTAGGAGCTTCTGATATCTTGTGAAATAGAAAGCCAACACTGGAGTGGAGGGATTGCCAGAAGAGCGAGATCTATATTCACACAAAAGGAATGTAGCATAGGAACAAGGGTGACTGTGAGTAAGCTGGGTCTCATGGGCACTAGGAGCCAGGTTGAGTCATCTCATTCCCTTGAACTGATCAGCATAGCCCAGGATACCTACAGCCTCTAGTCTGTGCCAGAGCAAACTTAGATCTTATCTTGGAATATGTAAAATTATACTAGGCTTTAAATTATTTCTACACTTTTTTTTTTGTCAGTAAAGAGCAGCACTCAATTAAAAAGAACCAGGCACATACAGAGACACAATATGAATGAAATTAAAGGGAAATGCTATCAAACAAAACAGATGTTAAAGGGAGATAAGACAGAGTTATTAGACATTTTTTCTGATTAACTTAGTATATTCATGGAGTTGTAAGACAAAACTGAGAATTCATTAGGAGACTGAAACTAGGGGGCTGGGGGGGTGCAGAATCTCAGATCTAAACAACAAAAACCACCATAAAGGAAGCTAACCATATACTGCTTCAACAGAAGATTGGAATGGCTTAAAGACAAATTATCGGGGGTCTAGGGAGATGGTTCAGCAGTTAAGAACATGTGTTGCTCATGTAGAGGACCAGACTTCAGTTCCCAGTCCCCCCATTCAGTAACCCACAACTACTTGTAACTGTTGCTCCAGGGAATCTGACGCCCTCTTCTGGCCTCTGCAGGTGCCTGCATGCATGTGTCCACAACATTCACAGACACACAGACACACAGACACACACACACACACACACACACACACACACACACACACACACATATAAAATAAAGTAAAATGATTAGTGATTTGGAGAATTGGGTAAAGAAATTAAACTAACTAACTAACTAACCTGGAGACAAGCTGATTTTGAGTGGTCAGAAAAGACAATGGCCTGAGGTCCCTGTCCTAGTTAGGGCTACTGTTGCTGTGATAAACACCATGACCAAAAGAAAGTTGGGGAGAAAAGGGTTCATTTCCATTTACACTGAAGGAAGTCAGTGCAGGAACTTCAACAGGTCAGAGGCCTGGGGCCAGGAGCTAATTCAGGGCCTTGGAAGGTGCTGCTTTCTGGCTTTGCTCTTGTGATTTGCTCAGGCTGCTTTCTTATATGATTCTGGATGACCTGCCTACAGTGCCATACACAATGGGCTCGTTAATCAAGAAAATGTACTACAGACCAAACTGGTAGAAACATTTTCTCAATTGAAGTCCCTTCTTCCAAAATAACTCTAGCTTATTTCAAGCTGACATAAAATTAACCAGGACAATCACTCAAATCATATCTCTGAATTCTTACACAGCAAAAACTGTTAAATGTGAAGAAATGAACTATCATGAGTTAAACAACTATATTCCATATCATAGAATAGTCAAATAATCAAGTGAGGATACATAATATATGTTTCAAATATCTAAGGAAATAAAAGCTAAAGAAAGGCAAGGGATGGTGGTGCTTGCTTATAATTCTGGCACTCAGGAAGCAGAGGCAGGTAGCCAGCCGAGGGGACAGAAGTCTGAGGCCAGCCTGTTCTAC
The DNA here is from genome assembly GCF_903995425.1 of Onychomys torridus. Taxonomy (NCBI): domain Eukaryota; kingdom Metazoa; phylum Chordata; class Mammalia; order Rodentia; family Cricetidae; genus Onychomys; species Onychomys torridus. The sequence continues at coordinate 66,421,837 of NC_050451.1, read as the reverse complement.
ATAAGCTCCAGGTCAGCCAGTAGTACACACACACACACACACACACACACACACACACACACACACACAAACTCTAAAGAAAACCTGGACTAGGAATTACATTCTATTATAAAAGAGGAAGTCTGAGAATTAGGCAAATACAGCCTTTTCCATCAAAAAATTTAAAGCATTAAAAATTTTAAAGGTAAAAGACACCCTAAGGAGCAGATTAGACATAAATAATCAGAGGTACTTGGGGTATTTGAAGATGTAACTGAGTGATGCTTTTAGAACGTGGTGTAATGAAAGGATGAGGTTGAAACAGCAAAAGAGCAGAGCACCAGGACCATGGAGGAACAACTGACAATTATCTATAGAGATCTTATTGGCCCTGAGACTCCTCCCTCCCCCAGCTCCCCCAGCTCCTTCATGTTACCCTTGTTCATGCTCTAGTATGCCCTCTAACACAATTTTTCCCCTTTGGGTTTGAAGATGGTAGGGAAGGGCTATGAGCTAGATAGATCCCTGATAGGCAGACAGATAGGGAAAGGGGGTACAGATAGGTAACGAAGATGGCAAACACCCAGCTTCTTCCTCACCCTCTGTACCCTAGACAAACCCAGGTTGATTTTCCTACCAGCAGGCCCTGGGTCACTGTCTCCCATCTTCACCCACCAAGCTGGTCAGATACGTTCAAGGCCAGTTCTAAACATGTTTCCTTAAAGCTTTGGTCCTGCAAGTTCCCCTCTCTTGATCTAAAGTGACCAACCTAAAACTGAGAAAGGGACCTGCCCTGTGCCACCCAAACCACTTAGAATGCCCAGGTCAGTTCCCATTCCATTCTGCATTTTTGTCTATGAAGGAAGAACTTTCTTTTCCTTATCTGTTTTTCTGGCTACCATCTCCACCCCTGCAAAGTGCAGAGGCAGCTAAGTGGGGTGATACGAAGGTGCTATAATGAGATGATATGTCAGGCAGGAAATCTAGAAGTTGATGTTGTCCCTCCCTCCCAGCTTCGGAGTCCCTGCCCAGGGCGGAGCTGGTTAGGGACATCTCCAAGGTTTAAAATAAGTTCAGAGTTTTTATTATTAAACTATTCACACCTTTAAATTGATGGACTGAGGCAGTCTTTGTGGCTTAACGTAATGGAGGGAGAACTTTTTATAATCTAGAAGTTACTGGAAAATCTATTTGGCTTAACAAGCACACTGGCTTGGTGTGAAAGGACCACAGGAGGGGACATAGTTACTTTATGGTACACCGGGCTGAGTTCATCTCTTCCTCCATGGCGGTTATACCTGCCCATGACACCATGAAGAATGAAAGCAGTCCTTGCTGTTCAGGAACACAAAATTCAGGGATGAAATGCTTGACTTCCTCACGATGACCATCTAACAGAAGCCCTGCTCTCATTACCATTTAAATGTGAAACCCTACCTGGAAGAGACTCTCCTATTTCAGAAAGGTTTTTTTTTTTTTTTTTTTTCCCCAGACATACACCATCCCTCTCAAGAGAGAGACCCATCCTAGCTCCTGTGAATCAGAAAGAAATGGCTGAGCACCTATCATTCAAAATGTCGCTGTACCAGGTAAGGCGTGAAGACAACTCTGCAAAAGTGAATGATGTGCAAGCAAAATGACTCTACTCTTCCTGTTGCTCTCTGATAAGTATGCTCAGCCGACTCTCCCCGAGGAAGCTACCGGAACCACAAAGCAACGGTTCTATAATCACTGCAATTACTAGGGAGGAGACATTTGATAATTCACTGTCTACATGTATTAAGTCATCTTTGCAATAGTTTAGCCCAACTGGGGTTAGCCAATCATGTTAACCAAATCAAAAGTTGCGTGGTGATGGTGAAGGCATTCTGGTTGTTTCCTTTTGGCAAATTTAAGTTTTTCCAGGGGCTGGAGAAATGGTTCAATAACAAAGAACACTTCCTGCTCAATCATGAGGTCAAGATTTCTAATACCAGCACCCATGTCAGGCAGCTCACAAATGCCTGTAACTCCTCATTGAGGGACCTGACACCCTCTTCTGTACTCTGCCATCACCCACACACATTGTGCACACACACACACACACACACACACACACACCAAAATTATTTAGAACAAGAGTTTTCTAAATTTATTCTCATGTTCATTCATTCTCTTTCATGTTCGTTTCTCATTCCCATTTCATTTTCTCCATCACTGAGTAACAATTCATTCAAGTCCATCCATCAGTTTCCCCGTGTTCTAGGAAGACATAATGTGCACATAGTTTATGTGGCAGCATTTCAGATTCCAGAAATGACACCCTGCTACTGCTATAGCGTTTATTCCACTTTTGCTTTGCTATGATTTTTAAACTTTTCCTTTTGTAAACCGGGTGCTGTGTTAGTACCCAGTCTCCTGCTCTGAGTGTCTGCATAGCAATCTGCAGTGTGTATCCATCATCTCATAATGACAAAGAAACAAGTTTTCTCCACATTTTCATCAATACCCTGCGATGGAAATCTTCATCTATCACCATATTAACCTGTGTGATGGGGTCTCTGGGGCATGTGCTGCAGGGGAAATGCTCCTGGAAGTCACATGTTCTGGTCTGGATCTACAAGCTGACTAAGCAGCAGCATATTGCCCTTCAGGGGAGTGACATCCATCACCCTCCCACGGCGGCTTGCTGGCACCTCTCCTCTCTGCATCACACTGGGTATTGCACAACTTTTCTCCCATGTGAAAAATAATTAGTATTTCTCCCAAACACCAGTTTTCTGATTACTCATAAATTTGAGCATCTTTTCATATATTTTCTAGCTTCTTGAGTAAAGAGCTTTTCTCTTTGTTCATTTTCCTGTAGGGGTTTCTGTCTTTTTCCTTTTTTTTTTTCTATATTTCTTTACACAGGTCTAGATATTGAACTTTTGTTGCTTTATACATTGCTAGAATTTTCCTGCAATTGCTCTTTTGTCTGTCTCCATTGTGGTTGTTTGGTTTTTCTCTTTTTGGGGGAGACCTGCCACCCAGCTCCCAAATAAATCACACATGGAGGCTTATTCTTAATTATAAATGCCCAGCCTTAGCTTAGCTTAGTTTCTAGTCAGCTTTCTTTAACTTAACTTATCTCATCTCATCTACATTTTTGCCTCTGGGCTTTCCCATTCTCTTACTTCTGTAAATCTTACTCTTACTCCATGGCTTGCTGTGTAGCTGAGTGGCTGGCCCCTGGAGTCCTCCTCCTTCTCTGGCTCCTAGATCTCTCTTCCCACTTTTCTCCTTCTGTATATACTCTCTGCCTGCCAGCCCTGCCTGTTCTTTCTCCTGCCTTGCCATAGGCCATTCAGTTCTTTATTAGATCATCAGGTGCTTTAGACAGGCACAGTAGCACAGCTTCACAGAGTCAAACAAATGCAACATAAACAAAAGTAACACAGCTTAAAGTAGTATTCCCCAACACTCCATCACTGAACAAAAACTTGATTTTTTATGTAATCAAAGTCATCATGTATTGCTTGACTTTGTTTTGTTTTGTCTTTGTTCATTTCTTTAAAAATCTCCTGGCTTCTGTATTATAAATATATTTTGCAATGTGACCTTGAATTGACTGATTTTTTTTTTAATGTTTAAGATGATAATTCATCTGCAGCACAGTTTTGGATATGATACGTGTAGCAGTGTAGTTTGCAAAATCCACTTCTTTCCTACAAATAAATGATGACTAGGAAGTAAAAGGAAATTTACATAATGGCATACGCACTCAGGAATGTTTAGGAATGAACATAATAGAAACAATGGAAGGTTGTGGTGGTGTGTGCCTGTAAGATATTCTGAGGACACAGAAGTAGAAGGGTCGTGAATTGCAGGCCAGCCTGGGCTACCCCTCAGGGGCTGGAGAGACAGCACACCAGTTAAAAGCACTTGCTGCTCTTGTAGAAGACCAGATTCAGTTCTGAACACCCACATAATGGCTCACAACCATCTGTAACTCCAGTCCTAGGGGATTTGATACCCTCTTCTGGCTTTAGCAGACACTACACACACATGGTGCATTTAAATAAAGAGGAAAAACTCATAAAATTAAAATTAAAAAGTCTTAAAAAAAGAAATGTTCAAAGCCTATATGAGAAGGTTTACTAAAGGATATAAAAATAAACACAATTTTAATAAAAATTAAAAACAAATAAAACAAAAATATATTTTAAAATTCTTGACAAATTAAGAAACATGTAATGTGACAATTCACTATAAATGATGTTATCTATTCTTCTCAAATGAATCTCATTGCAAATCCAATCAAAATCCCAAATTATACAAATAAAATTTAAATTGATTATTTGAATGTTTACTTGAGAAAAAACTGCAAAAGCAATCCCAAAACTTTCTGCAAAAAAAGGGGGCTTGCCACATTGACTATCAAATACACTATGAAAAGTACAATTAAAAATTTGTATCAGAAAAATTAATATCATGATTCTGTAGAATATTAGTATGAAATGAGACCCATAGGTTTATCTTCCAGTTAATGATAAAGTGAATTTTAGATTTTAAACAGTATCATCAAAATTTAAAGTTTGAGTAATATAAACTTAGTTATATTTTCTTTTTGTTTCTCCCTTAAGAAAATTGTTTTATTCATTTTACATACCAACCACAGATCCCTTCTCATTTCTCCTCCTGCTCCCACACCTCCCCTGCCTCACCCCTTCTCCAACAGGGTAAGTTCTCCCATGGGGGCACAGCTAAGCCTGACAGAAGAACCTAAAACACTCATGGAGGCTGTGATCCTTGATTCTAAAATGTAGCCTAGAAACTTGTCAGTTCTTATGATTTCAATGCCACACATGTCTCACCCATCAGACCAGGAGCACTTCTTCACTTCCTGACAATCCTGAGATGGTTCGTCTCTTGTGTCTAACCACCCCACCCCCACCCCTGTTCCCAGGAAATGGACACTTCTCCCATCTCCCACCCAGTGATTTTAATGATCAGAAAGTCAACATTTATTGAGAATGTGTCACACATTAGACATATTAACAAGGATGGGGGGCATGGTAAATCAGATGTGGTTCGTGCTTTTGAAAAGCCTGGAGGGGAAAATAGATGTGTTTAAAAAAATTTAAAAAACCAAACACTCCATCATAATGTTCTATGGAGATACAGAAGAATCGTCACTTTCCCCAGCATCTCTTAATCCATTTCTTTTGCTATCTTACTTACTAAGTCCTTCCTTTGTAATTTTCCCCTCCCTCATCTCTTCATTTTTATCTCCTTAACCTAATGCACAGTATACAAGGCAGCCTTTTCCCAAGCCGTGATATTCTGTTTCACCTCGGTCCTCAATAGTATTTTTAGTTTCTCATTCCCAAACCTACAAAATACAAACTTCTACACCTCAGAGCTAAGGAGAGAGCATAGTATATTCTTAGTAAGTAGCTGGTGAATCAAGGAATGAATCTAAACCAACCCTAACTATTGAAAAATTAGGTTTTATGACCACGTGCCTCTAATTATGTGAATGGGGTCCTAGGAGAGCGGGCTGACTCTGGGAGTACCGACACACAGGATCTGGGCACCTGATACCTCAGTGGTGCAGAGGTAAGGGCTATTAGACTAAGAAGGGGGATTATTCAATCTGACCACGGCAGGAAGGACCATGAGGATTGCTGTCCTATGCCCTTTCTCTCAATATTGACAGCAGCACTCGGACTGTTTGGACTATACAGACAGAAGAGTGAAAGTGGACAGCCGGACACGTACATAGTCATACAGTCTTAGTTAAAGAGGTGCTCCGTTCATTACCATCTCAGGTCCAGTCCCTGAGTGGGAGAAGGACTTCAGTTCCCATCAGAAGATAATTTCTCCTGCTTCGGGGATAGGCCCCAGTCCCAAGATTCGGTGTTTGTTTGAAATGTTTGCTGCACCTAGAATGATGAAAGTATTTTAGTTACTCTTATCTTAGTGTTCTCAGCCTTGGAGTGGGAAGAAATGAAGACATAGTGGGTAAATTTAGAACTATTTCAACTTCATAATGAACATACCTTAAATGACTAGCAAGTCTCAATCAGAGGAGACAAAGGCATTAAAAATTGGAGGTGTGAAGCTTTTGTCTGATTTTCAGTTACTGATTGGGCATCTCAGACCCAAGAATGGAGTCAATGACTTTAGCAAAAGTCTATTGAAAGTGTTTGTTATAGTCATACTACTTCCTCAACATGGATAAGCGTCTTTCATCTGGGCATGCTGACACACAATTATGATCCTGTTCTCAGAGGCAGAAGCAAGAGGGTTGTAAGTTCAAGGCTATCAGGGCACATAAGTAAGATCCTGTCTCAAAATGAAACACAAAATAACAATAACAAAGCCTTAAATCCCGCCCCATAGTGCCCCAGCCAGCGGGGTTTCAATGGGGGTGACCCACCTGTGAGAGCGAATGAAAGAGACAGAGGACACAAGGGATGACAGCAAGACAAGATTCTGATCAAACTGCAGATTTTTATTTTTCTCTTCAGGGCTTATATAGCATAGGAGGGGAGGGGGCAGGAAGGAGGGAAGGGGAAGAGATGTGGAAGGGGTGCAAGATGTGGGAAACATGCAGGTCGTGCAACTGCAAGATGTCGACCCCAGTGGGTCAAGGGCCATTTGTTCTGTTGCTAGGCTACCTGACCATGGAATGCTCTTTACGTTTGGTTGTCATGGCACCTGACTTTGGGAGCCTCTGGTTAGTAAACAGGTGTTACTGCTCCGGGGAAGGGCAGTGGGCTTATGACTTGTTCTCTGGCCTAGCAAGTACTTTCCATGGTTCATGTTTGGTTCCTGACATCTTGGTCCTTGACACCATAGCACATTAGCACATTGTCGCCTCTGCCCCTCTCTCTGTGGTACTCTTTCACAGCTCTGTGAAGCCCTTCCTACCTTTCTGACAACTATCTACACTGAAGCTCAATTCTGGACCCATTTCCTAAAAGAATTTTCCCAGACAAGACTTCTTCCAAATGTCGTTGAAGCTCTCTGCCTGAGCCATTCATCTGCTGCTTGGGAATGCGCTACTGGAAATTGTTATCTTTTGATTAATATGCTTTGTCTCTCCAAGTGAGATACCCATAATTTATCAGCTCCAGTGAAACTGGAGCTACAGTTGTTAACTCTCCTACAATAATTAGTTAGAATGCTGAGACAATGCATTTGGAAGCAAAAACAACATTTGTTCCCAGTGGGTACGAATGACACATTCCTATGTCTACCTCCATTGCTTGCTGAACAAGGGACCTGACAGGAAATCACGAGGCAGCGGTCCTTGCTAGCATGATAATGAATCAACAACACACAGATCAACGTCTTCTCTCCCATCAACATGACAAAATTACATTTTCATTTGCAGGACCAGCTCTGCCGAGCCCTCCAGCTGCCACGAAATTTTCATAATTTATTTGCTTTTATTATTAAAGATTTGGGCATGTTTAAATAGAGAAGTAGAGAGAAATGGCTTAGGAGGTCTTCCTGGATTCTTTGTGCTAAGTTGAAAAGTGTCCCTCTAATGGAATTCTTTATGACCATTGAGTACAGGAGAAGGGCCAAATAGAATGCTGTCCTCTCATGCCATAGTATAACCATCCACTCCATTCTACATTCAGATGTCAAGAGAAGTAGAAACGATGTACTTAACTTAGAACTCAAAGCAGCTAAGGGGGTCACCTGTTCAGAGAAGGTAGGTCTGCCCTAGTGCTGTAAGCCACTAAACAACAGTAATAGCAAAACCAAAGCCTGTTAGAGCCTTTGCGTGCCAGATGAAGCCTCCTCCAGCCCTACTCTGTGCCACAGCATCCTTGTTGATATTCTTTTTTCCATTTTCGTGTGTGTGTGTGTGTGTGTGTGTGTGTGTGTGTGTGTGTGTACAGGGGTTGTATACATATGCATGTTTGTGAGCAGTGTGTGTGGGGGGGGTTATATGGGCATGTGTGTACACATGTATGTGGTGGCCTGAGGTTGACGTTGGGAATCATTCCTGATCAGAGTCTGTCAGCCAAACGCTAGCCAGCTTGATTTGGGGGACTCCCCTGGTCTCTGCCTTCTGAGGCTGGAATTAAGGCAGACCGCACACCCACCTGGCATTTGCATTGGTCCTGGGGATCCAAATGTAGGTCCTCAGGGCAAGTGCTTAGCCACTGAGTCGTCTCCCCAGGTCCATTGCTGACATTCTATTATGCTATCCCTCACAGTGTATTCAGTCCTTATTTGTCTGTCTGTAGCAAATGGAAAATAATTTCCTCAAGACAGGGAATTCTTACCCCTATGATTTCAGTTCTTAAAAGACTGTCCAGCAAAGAGAAGGCTTAGTATTTAAACTGAATAATTTATCAACTCCTATGAAACTGGAACTATAGTTGTTAGTTCTCATACAATAATTAGTTAGAGTGCTGAGACAATGCATTTGGAACAAAATCAACATTTATTCCCAGTAGATCTTATGACTCCTTATGATTTTCAACTGTGAATTACCATAAAACCATTTCACAATATGTAGGACAGAATCTCTATGTACACGCAGACATAGAGACCTACAACAGACAAAGATAAAGAGGAGGAAACACGGAGACAGGAGAATGAGATGCATCCACAAGCAAAAGAGCATCCTCAGCCACTAGACATGGGAACAGATTACAAGCAAGCAAAGCCACCCTAAGACGTTGATTTTAGCCCCATGATACTCTCTCTGAATTTTCAGCCCCCAGAACAGCAGAAGAGTAAGTTTCTGTTATTTTAAGCTAAGGAGTTTATGATAATTTGCTATAGCAACCACAGGAAACTAACACAGTGGGTAACTACCCAGAATATCATAAACCTGTCAATCACAATTCAAAGCCAGGTGCTTTGGTTTTAAAGCCCAGACATGTTTCCCTTTTCAGTCTGAGATGTTCTTAACATGGCTTAGTTTCTGGTCAGGAGATTTTAGAAGCATCATCATCCTTTTAGCCTCTACAATGAATAGAGTGTTGACTTTTTACATTCCCCCTTAACACGGAGCATATCTTCAGGTGACATCCCCAGTAGTATACAAATAATTGTACATGCATTATACCTTTTAGTGCTCTCAACTTTAGGAAATAGATGTAATTACTATTTCCATTACAAGTGGGAATAAATGAAGGTAAAGAGAGCTTAAATTATCCCACCCAAGGTCCCACATATTTGAATTTGTGGCATATATATATATATATATATATATATATATATATATATATATATATATAAAAAACTAATTGTGCAGGCTAATGTTCTTTTGAAGACTTTAACTATGCTCAATCTTCCTCCCACATTAGCTTCTCATCTTCTTAGATTTCTTCATGCATCTCATAAAGTATCTTGTCTAATACAAGTGAGGCATGAATTACCTAAGGCCCCAGCAATATGAAAGCAGATGGATAATATGGATAATAGAGTGAAATTATTTACTCATGCTTGACAAGCTAAGTGGCAGTTCAGGTTGGTACAAAGTTAAAGAAAAAATAGAATTTGTGTGCCTCCTGTGCCTCTTAGTCCAGAAACTGATTTCAGAGTTGAGAGAGAGAGGAAAAAGATTGCACAGACTAGAATGGAGGCCCATGGAGAGAACTTCATGATGGAAGGCCGAGCACTGGAGTGACAGCAATCTGATGTCACTGTGACTGATGCCAACTAGGAGTGAAGTTTTGCCTCATCCACCTGACAGAGACAGTCACCTCCCTCCCCTTCAATGACATGTGTCATTCATGTAAGGAGCCAAACTGACTGAAAAGGATAGCAGGGCCCTGACAACAGGAAGAATGGGACAGAGGTATTAAAAGAGCCTCTAAGAATGAACACACTCATTCTTCAGGCTTCCAGGGGTCTATCCCCACCCCTACCATGATGGAAATCAGTAATCAATGTGTTGGGAAAGGATTTGCCCAATGGTTCCATTGAACACCGGATTACCTATATCAGCAATCTGACATGATGATGACACTATCTTTGAGATCCATCATAACACTGAGAGGCTTTGCTATTCAGTTTGTGATTGTAGCATACGCCTTCCCGTGGAGGTGTTTGGGGTCATCTGCTGATATTTCCATCTCATCTCATTCTTCTCCCACAAATGAGTCATTAGCAAGCCACTTGCAACCATGGAGCTTTGAACATGTGCTAGCCTAGTTCCCTTTTGTTCCCCTGGCAACACAGGTCTTGTCCATTTAACCCAGGGCCAGGGCCAGCAACAGTGTAAGTGCTAGAAAGGGCAAAGCACCAATCACCACACCTAAGGCTTGATCTGCAGGGTGAGGAGGAAGAAATAGCAAGTTTGACCTTTTAGACTTATGCTAATGATGGTCACCAGGATCCACTTAGCCAAAGACCTTTTTCTAAAACCCCTCACAAAATGAACAGTATCTCCTACCATATAAGCAAGCAGATCTTTCTAGGCAATCAGACTAAGGACATTTACATATTCATTTCTAAAATATTAATTTTGTTTTCACTTAATGAGGATATCTAGAGGACTTCAAAAAGGGGGAAATGGGAGATGCTGACATTATTGAACAATTAGCTCTAAGTGACCCTTTGGTCAGAAAATACTACATGTTCTTTTATTTACTTGCATTCCACAGATAGGCGAGCTAGTCCTCCACTGCATGTTATGGGTCCATCCCCAAATCAAGTACCAAAGAAAATAAAAGTCCCTCAAAAGTGACTAGCGCTTGTCCTGATGCCCATTTGTGCCTCTCCCTAGATGTTTGTGGAGCATTAAATCATCGCTAGGCCACAAAGTGACCCATCTCTGCCTTTCAGGATGCCATAGCTTCTGGCACGTGGGAATCATTATCATCTGATCTCATCTTGGGAGAGACTTGGAGCAGAAACCTCTGGCCACAGCTGAGCCTGTCTTCACACCACCCCTCTGTCATCCTCTCCGAGAGGAAGTTCCTGTCTCTTCTTTTGAAGCTTCCTCAGTAGATCAGGAGTCTCTCCTGGTGTCTCTGGGATGTATTTCTCTTGTAATTAGCAGAACGTTTATTAAGTCCCTGTACTGCATGAGATCACGACGTTGCTTGACGTGTGTATGTAACTGACAGAAACACCCCAAGGGTATCTAGCCATTGCTCATGTTCTCCCCCAGCAGGAAATACTGCAGAGGAAATGCACACCTGACTTGAACTTATGAGTGTCAACTTTTTTGAGGAAGGTAAATAGAGCAGGAACCCTGCCCTCACAGAAGCATTTGCAGGAGAACCAAGTCAGAGCATGAGCAGCAGATGGGGCTTGAGAGCCAAGATTGAAAAACTCAGGATGTGTCCAAACTCTAAATCATTATTGACTGAGCTCCATACTGTCTTAACGGCTTTTACTACCTCTTGGTTCCAATTTGAAATGCATATTAAAGCAAGCAACATTGGGAAGACCAGAGGGGCTAGAATAGTAAACTACCCATAGCTTAGTAATCGTTATGCATTAATTATTCAGGAGCCCAAGCTACTCTTTGCAAACATTAAAACCAGTGACAGCAAAGAAATATGCCTCCCCTTTGGAGGATGGGAAGGAGAAGTGTTATTTGGGGTTGATGCTGCCATGATATTTAGCAAAGCATGACAGCTTTAGTAGATAAATAACAGAATGTAGTATCATGCATACTGTTAGCACTGCATTGGAAGACTCAAGTATTCCCTGTAGGGCATTTACATTGGATTTGCTATGATTGCAATATCTGCACAGTGATGCATTGCGTGTTTTATTCTCTTTATTATATGTTTTCATTACTTTGTGTGTTTGAATGCAATAAAGAAAGCCGAAGCAATAAAGGCTGATTGATAATAATAATTCTGCAAAGATGCAACGTCCTCTCTAAAGCAGTTCTGGAGTTGGAGGAACCAATGGCCTCAGATCATCTGTTCCTTTGTTAAGGTTTTATCTTCCCTTCTGATAAAGGAATGGTAATGGGTATAGAAACAGCTTTCCATGACAGCTGGCCTTTCATGGTAAACGAAGAGGAAGGTAGGAGAGAATGGGTTCCATTTATAATGTGCCATCTTGCATATACTTTACTTTTCTGTTTGCATCCTTCCTTTTGTGTTCTGTAACTCAAATATCGGATGCTATGTTTTAAATGAACAGCAAGTCTTTGTGCCCCCTTTGTTTGCTTGGGTTTGAATTAGCACAGGTATCATTTGGGTTCTCTGTTGGTTAGCTCTCTGCAACTGTAACTGATAGCTGAGGCAATCAACTCACAAAGAGAAGCAGCTGATTCAGACTCCTGGCTTCAACTGATGCCCCATAAGGAAGCTTTAAGGCCTGTGGAGACGCAGGTCATCATGCTGAGAGTGCATGACAGACCCAAACCACTCATCTATAGCCTTGGAACTAAACACAGAAAGAGAAGGGGCTGGGACTCTGCATTCCTCTATAAGGGTCTTCCCCTAAAGACATAAAAAAGAAAAAAAAATAATAAACCAACCTTCCACTGGGTCTCACCTCTTCTAGTTTCCACTTTTGTTAACTAGCAAATCTTGATGGTCAATAGCCATCAGATCAGCCTGTGGGCCCATCTATTTGGGTATTTTCTTAATTGCTAATCAATGTAGAAGAGCCCAGCCCACTGTAGGCAATACCATCCCTAGACAGGTAGGCTTGGGATTTATTAAAAAAAAAAAAAAAAAAAAAAAAACAGTAACTGAATAAAAAGCCTGGAAGCAAGCTGTAAGCAGCAGTCTATGGCTTCTGCTTCAGTGTCTGCCTCCAGGTTCCTGTCTTGAGTTCCCATGAAGACGTCCCTTAATGATGGACCTGTAGGTCAAACAAACCCTTGCTTTATCCAGCTGTTTTGGTCAGTGTTTTATCACAGAAACAGAGGACAAACTAGGACACCACCACTTCCCCAAAGTGCCATAGTGGTGGCCAAGCCTTTACCATATGAACCTTAGAGAATACTTAAGACCCATACTACAGCAGGTTCTATCATTCTAAGGTTTGTGAAAAGCTTTTGTAAGCAGTTTTCACTAGTGACTCTGCTTTTGAGTTTCTATTACTGTGAAGAGTTACCGTGACCACCACGGCAACTCTTATAAGAAAAACATTTCATTGGGGTGGCTTACAGTTTCAGTGGTTCAGTCTGTTATCATCATGACAGGGAGCATGGTGGTGTGCAGGCAGACATGGTGCTGGCTGCATCTTGATATGCAGACCACAGGAAATGGACTCAATGTCACATGGAGGGGAGCTTTGAGCAAAAGAGACCTCAAAGCCCACCCCTACTGTGACACACTTTCTCCAACAAGGCCACACCTGCTAATCATGCCACTCCCTTTGGGGGCCATCTTCTTTCAAACCACCACAGACTCCTAATATACTGGAACCAGTGTGTGTGTGTGTGTGTGTGTGTGTGTGTGTGTGTGTGTGTGTGTGCACTCAACCTAATGTAAAAATGAGCTTTAGTCATAGCTGAGCATGTGTGATGAGCTGGTGATAGACAGGATCCATAAGGCTAAGACTTTGTACAACAGCTTTGTTTAGAGCATATGGTTTATCTGTGGGTACTCAGGGATGCGGTTGGGCTGGAAATACAGTATTTCTCTGGGGTGTTGCAGAGAGGTGCTGCATGCAGAAATTGAATGAAATGGCTTTGCCAGGGATGTTGGAAGAGGAGAGGACGTTTTGCTGAGATGGAGAAAAAGAAATCACAGCATCGGGGCAAATCAGCATTCCCTACACCCACTTCTGTGCCACACAGGCAATGGCCAGTGGCTACATGCAAGTCAGGATGCCTGGCAACACATTCCTAGCTCCCCCAGAGTTTGTGTCTTTGGGGCAAAGAGATGGAGGAAGAGGCCAGTTGCCCTATCTGGGGGAAGAAGGACATCCGCATCTTCATCTTCGGGAAGGTCATGGCTCTTCTTGATGTGGGGAAGTGCAGCCAAAGGAATCCAAAATCAATCCCACCAGATAGCAGCAATGTGTAGCCAAGCAAAGCAGCTGCTGAGACCCCCTCAGAAACACATGGGGGAGGTTTTCGCAGGGCATTGAGTTCTCATATTATGTAGGTGTGGGCATGAGTCAGTAAAACTTGGGCAATAAACATTAAGTGCCTTTATTTGTACCTACAAACAGATGAGGCCGGCCTGGGGGAAATGGGTTATTTGTGAAATAAAGGGAAAATTCCATTTGTGATTACAAAGGGCAGGCAGCCGCTCTTGGCATATGATTTTCTAAAAAGCCCAAACAATAGAAACAAGCACATTAACGGGACAGAACAATGTTATATTTGGGTCAGGCCAGTGAGTCACCCCACTGAGGGAAGCCATTGCAGAGGATGACATAAAGGACAGGGGTGGTTAGGGAGAATGTCAAGTTGGGAGGGCAGGGCTGGCAAAACGCTGGCCACATGAGAATGAACTAGAAAGCCTGTTAAAGTGCAGACCAAAGGGCTACACATCCCAGGGGGACTGACTCAGCCACTTTCAGACAAACACCCTTACAGGGCTATCTGTGAAGGCCACCCTAGTCTGCATGGACAACCTAGAGGCCAGACCATTGACAAGAGACTCATCCTGTGCCCAGAAGAGATAGAAGCTGTCTGTGGCAGAAAGGGGTAGGGAAGGCAGTATGGAAGGCTATGGTCACCAGCCACTGGGGCAGAAAACAGAAAATTAAGAGAAGCAGAGAAAAAGACAATGAGATATGATACAAGGCTGTGGAAAAACAGGGTATTGAATCCCAGCTTTTGCATAGCACCAGGAATCTGATGCCTAGACAAGTGAAGGAAGATGCTCCAGAGAGAACTCAGTCGGACCATTTGTTCAAGGTGATTCTGTAGTTTCTATGTGGGTATGTTTTTGTGGATGCCAGATGGGCTTCTTAACATGAGTGTTTACCTGCACACAGCTCACAAAGGTCTTTATTTCTTCATGGATTTTATTCCCCAGAAAGAATTCTATGAGTACACAGGAGGCTAAGACATGAAGAACAAGAGTATGTGGCAAGCCTGGGCTACATAGCAAGTTCAAGGACAGCCTGAGAAAATCAGAAATATCTTGTTTCAAAAACAAAAGGAAGTAAGGGAGGGTAGGAGAAAGAGAGCCTTGATAGGGGTCAGGAGACAAAAATTAATGTTAGTTTATGAGGCAACCTAGTATCTAAGAGGGCCATATTCCTTGGAAGCAGAAAGGCATCCGTCAATGCCTCTACCTATAAGCTACCTCTACTCCACTATACCTCTACTCATGAGCTGGGTGACAGTGGGAAAATCATGCTACTGTTGTTGGTTATTTTGCAATTTGGGCACTTTACTCTTTTGGGGGGCCTGCCACCCAGCTCCCAAATAAACCACACAAAGAGGCTTATTCTTCATTAAAAATGCCCAGCCTTAGCTTGGCTTGTTTCTTGCCAGCTTTTCTTAACTTAAATTATCCTGTGTATCTTTGGCCTCAGAGCTTTTATCTTTCTCTATTCCTGTATACATTTTCTTTCCTTCTTACTCCATGTCTGGCTGTGTAGCTGGGTGGCTGGGTGGCTGGCCCCTTAAGTTCTCCCCCTTCCTCAGTGTTTGTCCAGGCCCTTCTGGCTTTTAGAGTCTCCATTGAGAAGTCAGGTGTAATTCTAACAGGTCTGCCTTTATATGTTACTTGGTCTTTTTCCCTTGAAGCTTTTAATATTCTTTCTTTGTTCTGAACATTTAGTGGTTTTGATTATTATGTGCTGAGGGTAATTTCTTTTCTAGTTGAGTCTATTTGGTGTTCTGTATACTTCTTGTACCATGATAGGCATCTCCTTTAGATTGGGGAAGTTTTCTTCTATGAGTCTGTCGAAAATATTTTCTGTGCCTTTGACCTGAGTTTCTTCTCTTTCCTCTATTCCTATTATTCTTAGATTTGGTCTTTTCATAGTGTCCCAGATTTCCTGGATGTTTTGTGCCTGGAGTTTTTTAGATTTAACATGTTCTGGTCCAGTCTTTCTCATGCTCAGTTTCAAAATTCTATTCAATCCCCATTTAAAGGCAATAAAGGGGATGCTTAGATGGATCAGTGGGTATAGGAGCTGCCATCCCTGGTGGTAGAGAAAGAGAAGCCACTCCTACAATTTGTCTCTGACTTCTCTGTGCTGTGGTGTGTGTCCCTCCCCCAAACAAATGAATAAATGTCCAAAGAAAAGAAGAAAGGTTTTAAAGGTAATAAAAGTCCTAACCCCAGCATACTTCACCATTTCCTCTTGAGAACCACACCACCCCCTCCTTCCTCCACTGATCTTTTCTGACATCTATAGTTAGAAGTTTCTCTGGTCCTTCCTGCCTAGCCCCTGAAGTCCAGACAAATCTCTCTCACCCACAGTCCCACAGCTGTTTATAAAATAATCACTCAGAGGCTAAATATTATTTACAAACTGTATGGCTTATAGGAAGCTTCTTGCTAGGTAGCTCTTTCATCTTAAATTCACCTATTTCTATTAATCTATGTTTTTCCACATGGTGTGGTGATAGTTACTGGTCTGCTGGTCTCTTGTTGCTCCTTAAGTGGCTGGCTCATGTTTTCCCCACCCTCCTTTCTCATCTCCGTATCTCTCTTGAATTTTCCTGCCCAGATCCATCCTGCCCTGCCATAGGCCAATGCAGCTTTATTTATTAGGCAATGGGAGCAACACATATTCACAGCATGCAGAAAGACATCCAACAGCAGACATCTTCAATTCTCAGTAGCTGACTGAATCTCTCTTTTATGAAAACAACATGCCACCATGAAAAAACAGTAAACTAAAGTCTAATTGTCTATGCATATGTTAATAAATTGGTGTTCAATAAATACCTTTACAGAAAAAATTTGAAGTTTCATGATATGAGAGGTGTCTGTTGAAACAAAAACCACTAAAGAAGGTGGAAGAAATTAATGCAAATGTATCAGTAATACAATCAATATAAATGAATTCAATTCACACAATAAAATGCACATAACACATTTTTTAAAAAAAAATCACAAAACAGAAGGTATTGAATGAAAGGAGAAATTTGTAAATACAACAGATAGGAAGGATTTTAATATATCTCTCTTGGTTAGTTGAAGATTAAGTAACCAACCAGCCAATGCATATACAGAATATTTGAAGAACAGAGAAAATAACCCCCATACAATAGTGTATATTTATAAAACACAGCTAGAAAATAAATATTGCACCCAAGCATATATGGAATACTTATAAAAACTAATTTCACAAATGTCTCAACAAATTTTTTGAAGAATACTATCATCTGAATTGTCTGATTCAATTAAATTAGACATCAGTGTTCTGTTACTTTTAGTTTTTATTTATTTATTTTGGAGTATGAGTGTTTTGTCTGCATGTATGTCTGTGTACAACATACATTCCTGGTGCCCATGGAGACTAGAAGAGGGTGTTAGATGCCCAAGGACTGGAGTTACAGATGGTAATAAATCACCATATGGGTACTGGGAATTGAACCTGAATCCTCTGGAAATGCACCAGTACTCTTGATCACTAAGCCACCTCTTCAGTCACAGTGATAGGTTGTTTAAGGCCATTTGGAAAATTAAAAATGCACTTCTTATATTTTTGGTTGTGAGCCTAGCCTTTAATGGCTGAGCCATCTCTCCAGCCCTAACAATGCACTTCTAAACAATTCATAGATCAAAGGTGAAATCACATTTAATAGTCAAAATAACAAAGACTACAAAACAAAATTTGATAAAAACAGTAAAAAGGGTATGGAAAAAAAAAAAAAAAAAAAAAAAAAAAAAAAAAAAAAAACAACCAAAACTCTAGCTGTAAGTATTTTTACCAGAAAGAAAAGTAAGGTTTTCTGTCAATGAATGTAGAAAGAAATCTAAACTTATACAAATAAAAGTCTATGAGGGGGTGGAGAGATGGCTCAGTCGTTAAGAGTACCTATTGTGCTCATGGAGGAACAAACCCAAGACTTACTGTATGGTGGCTCATGCTGAGGATCCAATACCCTCTTCTGGTCACTGAGGGCACCTGCATGCCTGTGGGACGCCATGCAGGCACACACATGTTCACATAACTAAAAATAAAATAATCTTAAGAAAGAAAAATGGACATTTAAAAACAAGGAAATAAGGAAAAACAAAATGATAAAGATAAGCAGAAGTAGAAAGGAGATAGAAAGACAATGTCATTAATGAAGAGGGTCAACAAAGCAAAAAGGTGGCCTTTTATTTGACCTAGTTTTAGAAATATTGGTCTGAAACAATCAGAAGGCCATAAAATTAGGAATTAAAAAATGGTCACAATAATAGATTCCTGGTAAAAAATAACAATGGTAGTCTGTCAATACATTTGAAAAACAGGGAAAAATGACAAGTTCCCTAAAGTAGTTAAATTATTGACATTTACACATGAAAAAAAATCGGAGAGTTTGAAATAGCCCATGTTCATTAGGATAACAGAATTCTCTTTAAAACTGCAATAAAGAAAACCATAGGACCAGAAGTTTCTGTGGAAGTTCTAATAAACAGTCAACAAACAACTGATTCCAAAATCAAATGTACTCCTCCTGGAGTTTTGCCAAGAAATGATCTTCTGGGAGTGGGGGTGTGGCTCAGTATGGAGCCAAGGCTTGCTAGCATGTATTCTTAGCTCTGAGGATGTGGTAGACAGAAAGTGTTTTTCAACTATAGGTATAAAGCAATTCTAAATTGTTTTTTAAAATTAAAGTTTTATCTATCATATTTAAATCATACACATTTGAAATCAGTTTAGGCTATCCTATGAATATGGATGTAATTTCATGGCTTTTCATATCTATTCTTTTCTCTGTCACAATGATTACTTATCCATGCCTCCTCCTGGTGACAAGATTATGATGGCATTTAAGAATAAATTTTAGTGTGTCTGTTTAAGGATTACAGCATAATGTTATAAGATACAACAAGCTAACATGGTTACTGTACAATATCCATCATCTAGTATAACTGCCCATCTTTCTCCTTGTAGCCAAAGCAGATATAACCTAGACTTTAGCCATGCTTAAAGATTTCTATTCATAATATTTAATACCAGGTAAATAGTGGCAAGAAAATCACACACATTCTGTTCAGATGCAGTCCTTCCTCCTGGTCCCACCACCTTCTTCCTCTCGCTTCTCTGTCCTTTTCTCTCACAAAAATGCCCTCTTCTCTATCTCCTGTGTTCACTTGCTCTGTCCACCTCATTTTAAAGCCTCTTTTTCAGAGTTCCTTAAACCCCTTTCTGGGTTTCTGTTAGTTTAGCAAATTTTCATGTACAACCCCTCCTTCACCCAAAGTGCATTTCTTCAGGAGTACCTGAGCTATTTTTAATATTTGGTTCCTTTTTAGCAATTTAAATTCTGTTAAATTTTTCATTAAAACTCTCTTGAGGATTTTATTGGAATTTCTTTCTTTTTAAATATTTATTCTTATTTACCAGTTGTATGTGCCTGTGTGCACACCATGTGTATGTGGGTGCCCACAGAGGTCAGCAGAGAGCATTGGATCCTCCGGAACTGGAGTTCCAGGTGGTTTTGTGCTGCCTAATAGGGGTGCTGGAAGCCCATTTCAGTGTCTGGAAGAGCAGCAAGAGCTCTCAGCCACTGAGCCATTTCTCCAGCTCCAGCTGAAATTTCTCTTAAGATGTCTGTGAGTTTGGTGAGACCTAACATTTATCAGTTAGTGATATGAAGAAACAAGAACTGGGGTTTCCAGAGAACAAGGATTGCTGCCTCAGCGCAGAAACACAGAAATCTTGCCAGAGTTTTTAGGCTACCCTAGAGACTTCAGACCCAGACTACAACTCCCCAGATTTCAAAAGCCTTACAAAGTTTGGAGTTGGCAAGCAGTCAGCCCTCTGCCATCATAGGAGCCAAGTTCTTATCATTATTCTTGTTTATTCCCTTTCTCTGGTCCTCCCTCAGACTGATGATACCCTAGAAGATCCGTGATGCTTCGGGAATCCTATGCCTCATCTGCACTATCCTCCTTCTCAGAACTGAGAAACAACTGCTTTGTTTCTTCCATACTGGAAACAGAGTAAAGTGAACCAGACAGAAAAAGACAAATGTCACATGTTACTTCTCATGAGTAATCTGTGTTCTTAAAGCATGACATGAGGGTAAAGACCATCTGAGAACAGGAGGAATGGAAGAACAAGAGAGCGTAAGTAATACAATCCAAACATTATAGCACAGTCTACACACATATGAAAATATCACCATGAAACCCATTCTTTTATATAATTAATACAAACCAATAAAAATTAATGAAAAGGGTCATGTAGTAAAAACTCTTGGTTGCTATGATAGAGCACCACAATTTCTTATGGAAGAAATGGTTTCTTTTGCCTTACGGTTCCAGAGGGAGCATGTACAATGGCGAGGGGGCGTGGCAGCCGGCATCTGGAGGAGGGAGGTGAGAGAGCATATCTTTAATCACAAACACAAGCCAGAGAGAAATCTGGAAGTGGACTGAGACTCAGAACTCTCAAAGTCCCCCCTTGACCCCTGGATTTCCTGCAGCAAGGCTCTTCCTCCTAAAGGTGTTATAGCCTCCTCAAACAGCACCACCCAACTGGGGGCTGAGTGTTCAAATGTGTGAGCTGTGGGGGACATTTCTCGTTCAATCCATCACAGTCACTTACAAGACAAATTGTGAATGTCAAAAATCTACAGATTATTTCAATATGTTTATTATAAATTAATAAGAAAAATCAATGAAGTCTTTAAATTTGGAAGGTATGTATGGACTTAAATAATATTACATATAATACACGTATATAAAACTTATATAATATTATATAACGAGAACTGTGCAGATTTATATAAACTACCCTCGCCAATTCTTTCTCTTCTTACTTAAAATGAGGATGACCTAAATCACAAGAGTCAATTGTGTTCAAGCTTCATGCATTATCCTCAGTAGGAAGTGGACTGAACGCAATTAGATTGGACAGTAGTTATTTCCTGCATACAGGGATTGTGTAATCATCCTGACTGCCATGGATGAGACTCCATAGGTAGAGTCACGAGGCGAGGTTTCTTGTGCTTACAGAAATGCATGTTGCACATACACCACCTCTGGATAGATTTCTTTCACATCAGGCTCAGCTACTGTCTCAAAATCAGCAAAGACACTCAGCATCCTGTTCCAATCAGCAAGATGAGCCCTTCCCTCACCACTCCCTGCAAATAGAGCCTGAATCCCTAGCTGCCCTCTAGTGGGTGGGCGGGTGGGTGGGTGGCAGCTCAGATCTGGGTCACCTAGACAGAATGAGAATCCAACCTAAACATCTCAAGGGCAAAAAAGCAACAGACACAAATAAAAACAAAGGAACAAATCTATAAAGAAAAGCACAGGCGTTGCTTTGCACAAAGAAAACCTCTGAGCCTTTGAGATTTAGTCACCTCTTTGGCTGTAAAGTCTGCGTCACAATTGGGCACTCTCTCCAACACTGAGAAGCAGAAAACAGTCTTCAATCCTGGTTATGTTAAGGCAAGGTCAGCCTTGAACAACTAAGAAAGAAAAGGATGAAAATCACGAGGCAGAAATTGCATAGCACCCTTTGCCAACTCTTGCTTTTGAAATTCAGAATTGCAAGCTGAGCCATATGGCTCCACGCACCTTTTTGACTAATGGCTTTTCTCATGGGGAATGGCTCAATCAGGCATTTGTTTGTGCTTCTGGGGATGGCTGAGTTTTCTAAAAGCCCTCTGCCCCCCCCAAGCCTATACACTTTATGCTGAAGGAAAACCTTGTGAGAAACAGAACATTCGAGAGTCATTGGCAGTCATGCTCTTAAGCCTTCATACTTAGCCACAGCCTTCCAAGTAGGCTTCCCTGTGGTTACTAAATTTTTCGTCTTGCTGAGATTTCCCAGCATGCTCTAGGATTATCAAGCAAAGCCAAATATTAAGAGAAAAATCTTGAAAATCCTTCAGTGCCTAGGGTGGAATCAAATCAGAGGAGCTCTTCACTCTGGCACCAGCCAGCTGAGCTACAGACACTGACCCAGCCCACGCTGAGAAGATCATCATGAGCAGAAGCCCAGAATGCAGCTGGAATCCATTGCAGACTCACAAATGGGGGAAATGAAGTCTATAAAACAGTGGGAACATTTGCAGAAATAACAGTTAATATTTATTTCGGGCAGTCATCTGTACATGATGTTGAGATGTTTCTCCCTCGGTGTTTCGTTCTGCCCTCAAGGCTTTCTGTTGGATAGATTCTGAATTCCTTAATCACAGAAGCTTTGCGCCGTATCTCAACTGGCAATCCAGCACAGCTTTTGTCCAAGTGAGTGCTGGGCCCAGAAAATAGCTGCCATTACAATGAAGCAAAACCAAGCCAAAGACAAAAACACGGGCACCTGTACCACTGGTCAGAAGAATTTTATTAGGCCACGTTTTAGTATCTTCTTTATGGATTCTACTTGGTTGCTCAGATTGTGAAAATTACAAGATAAAAATTAAGTGGCTGTGTAATGTCTGACTTGTCAAGTTTTCCACCTGGTATTTCTTTCTCTTGCAGCATTACTCATTCTCACAAGGAGGGGAGCCGTGAAATGGGGAAAGCCACCTGTCCTGTGCAGTGAATGGGAAGGGTAGTGAGCTGGAAATCCGAGGCGCCTGGTTTTCCAAACAAGATCACAGTACTTTTTGCTCAGCCTTAAGCAAAGCCCATGGCTCCCGGAACCCTATGTGTAAGCTCTTACAGAAAACACCATCCTCACTGAGAAATAGAATCTCAGGGTGGGGCAATAACTCAATTGGTGATACACTTGCTGCATAAACATGAAGACCTGAGTTGGATCTTCCACAGCCTGTGTGAAAAGCTAGGGGTAGTGGCTGGTGCTTGTGATCTCAGTGTTGGGAGGCAGAGACAGGGAGATCCCTAGTGCTCCCTGGCCACCCACCCTCATGAAATCAATGAGCTCCTGGCCAGTGAGAGACTCCATCTCCACAAACAAGATGGGTGTTCCTGAGGAAGGACACTTGAAGTTGTTGAAGTTGTCTTCTCACCTCCACAAGAATACACACACACACACACACACACACACACACACACACGCACGCACGCACACATGCACACACACACCAAATCTCATGGATGACTGCTTCCAAGCTTCTGACCATGAAGATACACATCTCCCAAAGACACTATTTCTGAATAATATTCATAACCAGAGTTTGTCTGTCCAGGATAACTGTTTGTGGGAGTCACAGGAATGCCATTTTTGCACTTTCATATATAATGGAAATGCCTTGCTTGTCTGCCCCACACCATCACATAGAATATTTTAAAAGGTGCACATTCAAGCAGCAACATTTAATCAGATTAAGCATTTTGCTGGATCATCAAGGTTACTCTTAAGGGACATTCTTTCTGTCTTTGCTTTCTGCCATTGCATAACGATCAGGACAAAGGCGTTTACCAGGGCACTTTGCAGCGCTGCCTGGGTTTGCCGGTTTGTGCTAAGATGTCAGCAATTCACTGTGTCTTGGCTTTATGTTGTCACTGTCAGGGCAGTGAAAGGATGAAAGAGAATGCATTTGGCCTCAGAGGCCCCCAGAAGGGTCCCAGGGACTCCCAAAGGACTAGAGATAATACTTTGAAAATCACTGTGTCAATATCTTAATATAAAGACATGGACAACATTAATCTCCAGACGAGTAGATATCAACACAAGGAGAGAATACAACGTTTCATAAAAAGGTCTAGCCGACGTCTGGCACTCGGTATAACCTCATATTTCCTGTTTGGTATTATCACCGTTATTTAGACTAGACTAGTAAGCAAATTTTGATATGCTGTGTGTGCTGGTTTCCAGTGGCTACCATCATACCTATTTTGTGGCTGACAACAGAAACTTAATCTGTCCCACTCCTTAAGGGCTTCAAAGTCTAAAATCTGGAGTGCCACAACACTGGGGGATCTGGGAAGAATCCTCCGTTGTTTTTTCCTAGCTTTTGATGGCTCCCACCCTTATCACTCCAACTGCAGCTTCCGCTTACACAAAGCTCTCCCTTTCGTCTCTCCTTCTAAACACACACACACACACACACACACACACACACACACACACATCATCATCATCATCATCATCATCATCATCATCATCCAACAGTCTGCAAAGTCTTCATTTCCAAATAAGGTCATAGATTCCTATGTTAAGAATTGAACACGTCTTTCTTTTTTGATACAAAAAATAAGGGGCACAAATTGCTGCCATTGTAATATTCTACTACAGTATTAATTAATTAATTAATTAATTAATGTGTTTCTTGAACCCATTGCACTCTATACGAAAGAATTCGTGTAATTATCTTTTGATCTTCCCATTGTTGAAATACTGAGCAGTATAGTTTGCTTTAAAGAACTTGGTTGAGGTATAATTGATGTTGTATATAACTTGCATATTTACAGTGGTAATATGTGGTAAGTTGTGATTTGTGTGTGTCCTCATTAAATACCATAATCAAGATAATAAGCACACCCAGAGAAGCCCAAAGCACCCATGTCTTCCTTTGCCAGCTTCCCTCTCCATTTTCCTAAGCTCCCACCCCAGATCCCCAAGGCAACCACCATTTTGCTTTTGATCACCACATTTTACTGCATTTTATAGTTATTCATAATGGAATCACAGATTGTGTAATTTTTTCATGTTGAAATCCTTCACTCAGCACAATTATTTCATAATCCATCCAGTCCCCATATAGGTACCTAGAATTACTCTTAATTGTTACATAAATTCAATTATTTAGATATACCACAATTTATCCATTTTCTTGCCAATGAAACTTCAGGTTTCTTCAATAATTGACTATTACAAATAAAACTGAATGATCCTAGTCAATCCTGCAAGTGGGAGGAATTACTCCTACAGTCTGTTGTATATTTTGACTATGACCCTAACAAACCTGACAAAGCATTTTTTGCTAGAAGTCAACACTTGCACTGAGAAGGTTGGATGGCTTTCTCTGGTACACATTACACAAAACCTTTTGTGAAGAAGAATGTAGCATAAATCATGAGTCAAAAATTATAATGTTCTACTTGGATATCATATTCTTAGGATTTTTGCCTCCTGAATTAACTTTTAAAAAAAGAAAACAAAAAGCAAATTGGTGAATTTATTTTTTATAGACCTGTATACAACAGTAAAACATTAGATGCAATCTGAATTATATATAGGTTCACATATAATACATATAAGAAGGGAGTTGTTACACAAAACGTGAGGGTGTGTCAGATAAAACATTTAACCCAACAAGAGCACAATGTGGAATTTGTCTAGACTATGAAGTCAGCCATATAAAATTTAGTTATGCTTATAGATGTGGAAACTAATGAATTGTTACTTTATTATGTTACCATAGTAGAAATATGAATGATATTTCTCTTTCACTGTCTTTAGTGCTTGCCACAGCATTTATGCAACAATAACCACCCTCTTCTATCACTGCATGGCAAGCCTTTTCTTTCTGATGACATGCAGAGCTGATCTCATCCAGTTGATGTCTTTCCTACCATGGACGAAAAAAAGCCTGGATGCTGTTAGGATCAGTCAACTCTACCCCAACACATTGCTATATTTCAAATAGAATCCAAAGGCTGACATTAGGTAGTCATGTGCTATGGAGACCCATAAACTCAAATGTACACATAGTAAAAGAGACAAAGGGAAAGGCTGAAGGGTGGGAACAATGCATCTTATCCCAACCTCTCACACACTGGAGCTGGAAGTGTGAGTTGGTAAAAAACCACTCTAGAAAACTAACTGGAGTTATCTAACAAAGAAGAACACGTTGCACACTCTGACACCATAAATCTCCCTCCCGTGGGTATACCCAAGAGAAACATATGTGTACGTTCAGCAAAGATGTGTGCTAGAATGGTGATAACTGCCAAAATTGTAACCGTCTACATTGGAAACCACTCGACATTTATTTTTCAAACAATGGGCAAATGCATTGTGGTAGAGACATATGATAGAATACCATACAACAATTAGAGTTTATAGTTATACATATTAATAGGGTTAAATATCACAAATACTCAAATAAGCCAGATGCAAGAGTGCATAGTGCATGTCTAGTTATATATATAAGCCAGACAAAATTAATCTGTGCCTTTAAGGATCAGGAAATGGTTGGCATTGGGGGCAAAAGGGCACATACTTACTGCAAAGAATATAAAGAGGCTCCCGGGGTGCTCATAACATACTATTTACTGATTCAAGTGCAAATTAAATGAATGTGTTCAGTTTGCAAAACTCCACAAGCTGCATACTTATATGTACTTTTCTGTAACATATATAATATTCTAACAAAACTTTCTTTTTTGTGAAGTCATAAGCATTATTAAAAGCTGTAAGAGCGTTACCAGGAGCTTTCTTTTTTATGTAGATACTAAAAGAGGGACAGTTGGCAGTGTTAGTGTAGTGTGGTGGATTTACAATGAGCTTAGAAATCAGGGTTATATAGCAGGGTGCATCTGGGGAACTTTGTCACCAGCCAGGAATGGTTATTGCTAGTTATAGAGCTGAAAGCTCTCAATAAATTTTGTTTCCTCCATTTCACACTGTCCAGTGATTGGCAAAGAAATAAAATGTAGAATCAAGAAGGCTAGAATGCCCTCTGTGAGAATAAAATGTACTGCCAATATGGCACACAGCTGCACCTCCATCCAGAGCTGTATGGAGCACATGAGAGGTCCAAGCTGCTAGATGACTTGGAGGGCCAGCAGGCTTCCTTTGCCAGATGCACAGTTAGAAAAGGCAAAGAGAAAATGTGCTTCCACTAAAGTCCCCATGGGAACGAAAAGAAAACTTTTCTCCAATGGAGAGAGGAAAGGAGAGAATTCCATCTCTAGGCTTCTAAAGAAGCTCTCCATGAGGCAAAGGAGAAACTCTCTACCCAGCTGAAGAAGCAGCATTGTGCACTAGTACTCACTAGCATTGGGTTGTCAGAATTTCTACTACAAATTCCAGCTCTGCACATCTTTGTTTTCAGTCTTATCCTTCTGCAGATGAAGGAAGGGCCATCAAGACCTTTGTGGACAATTTTATCCTGTCTTATGTGTAGCTCTGGAATTGATAGGATCTATAAAAACTGTAAGCAAAGTGAATGTGAGCAAGGGGAGAAGTTAAATATTTCATGGTATGCCCTATAATACAATGTAGACACGATTTTAGAACTAAACTGTGTCCTATAAATGTCACTTCCCACTAAATGAGACCTATCCACCTTAGAGAGATGACTCAACCTAAATCCAATGTAGAAATACACTGGGTAGATCTAGGCTACTTTAAGTACCAGGAAATTAGGCAACCACAACAAGCTACCAGAGTCTCATTGCATAAGAGCAAAGGAGTGTCTGAGGGGTCCCTGTCTGCCAAGGAATGAGACCTTGAAACACATGTAATAAATAAATAGAAGTGCAAAGACCATATTGATTACCATTAGAGGTTGTCAAAGCAAGATGAAGAGGAAGAAGAAGAAGAAGAAGAAGAAGAAGAAGAAGAAGAAGAAGAAGGAGAAGGAGAAGGAGAAGGAGAAGGAGAAGGAGAAGGAGAAGGAGAAGGAGAAGGAGAAGGAGAAGGAGAAGGAGAAGGAGAAGGAGAAGGAGAAGGAGGAGAAGGAGAAGGAGAAGGAGAAGGAGAAGAAGAGAAGGAGGAGGAAGAGGAGGGGGAAGAGGGAGGGGAAGGAGGAGAAGAAGAGGAAGAGGGGGAAGAGGGAGGGGAAGGAGGAGGAGGAGAAGGAGGAGGAGAAGGAGAAGGAGGAGAAGGAGAAGGAGAAGGAGAAGGAGAAGGAGAAGGAGAAGGAGAAGGAGAAGGAGAAGGAGAAGGAGAAGGAGAAGGAGAAGAAGAAGAAGAAGAAGAAGAAGAAGAAGAAGAAGAAGAAGAAGAAGAAGAAGAAGAAGAAGAAGAAGAAGAAGAAGAAGAAGAAAGTTGTTGTTGTTGTTGTCAAGGTACCAGTACTCATGATAATATAGCAGGAAGTACCTAGCAGTAGCTACTAAGTGTTCATGCTACAAGAATACCTCTCTATTCAACAGAGAATTAAAGGAACCACAGAGCAAAAGAACATGTTAAATTGCACCCTGAGGATGCATCAGGCCAAATATGGAAGCCAGGGGATTGTAAAAGGAAAATCAATTGGGTCACTTCAACAAGTAAGTTTCAAAAAGGAAAGTGAAAGGGAAACTCTTAAGCATCAGAGAGACTTATCAGTTGTATGAGTCAGATGCAATGTTTTGCACTGGGACCGCCCCCCCCCCCACCCACCCCACCCCCGCACACAAGCCAGACAGTTTATAGAGGAAACAGGGGAGATTAGAACATATCCTGGGAATTGGATGGTGTAAAGAATTATTATAAATTAGGCTGTAAATGATATTAGTATAATGCTAATTTTGTTTTTACAACTAGCTACCTGCTTGTTAGTGATATATATTAAAGAGTGCTGTGCTGGATAAAACAACAAAGTCTAGGTTTACATTAAGGAAGTCTGGCAAAAATAAATACAAAGCCAGCTACAGATAAAATAATATTAGCACAATGTCAATAGATGTTGAAACCAGGGAACAGGCAATGAGGAATCTACATATTTTCACCATCCTTGTATATGTCTTAAATTTCTCCTTTTGAATTAAAAAAATATAGAATAAATTGAAACTCTTCCAATTGACCTAGAGCAACGTCCACAATTTTTAACAGGGTCTCATTCTGTAACCCTGGCTAGCCTGGAACTTCCAATATAGAACCAGCCGGCCTGAACCCACAGAGAACTGCCTCCTGAGAAGCAGGTACTCATGGTATTGCTAGCATGTCAAGCTTCAAATGCACAATTCCTTGTTGAGTCAAAAACCAAAATGAGGAACACACAGATTATATGATCTCATTTATAAATAAAGCCCTGGTTTTACAAATAAACATAAAGATTTGTAGGTTATGTATAGACATACATATTTGTATGTGATGTTATGAGCATGGAGAATTATTTGAAGTTCCTATACTACATTACAAATATGGAAGTGGAAGTTGATACAGATGGAGACATGCTAAGTAGGGGCAAATATTAGCAAGATCTCACATTTAAAAAGCAATAGGACATAACCCAGCATAAGGGTTTATACATGATACAAATAGACTTTTTAAATAAAAAATTATTCTTAATTTCTATTGGTTTTGTTTTTTATTATTTGGTGTTTTTGTTTGTTTTGTTTTGAGACAGGGTTTCTCCATGTAGCCCTGGCTGTCCTGGAACACTCTCTATAGACCAGGTTGGCCCTAAACTCAGAGATCCACCTGCCTCGGCCTCCCCAGTGCTGTGATTAGAGGCATGTGCCACCATACCCAGCTACTGCTCTTAATTTTTAAAAACATAGTAAAATATACTCAGATTTCTGAAACCTGGTTGTTTTCTTAGTCCTGACATCTTGGTAGCTGTAGTGAGCTGCTGCCACCTGTGTGTAAGAGGAGTGAGTGAGACCAAACCAAGGGCTTCCAGAGGCAGCACACAGAGAGCTGAGGTGAGGCAGACAGGATTGGGTGTGTGGCAGGGACTTGGGGATGGATGGGGGCTGGCTGGAAATCAGCGCTTCAGGGTACACTGAAACAAACATCACTGCGGTGTGTGAGCGCGGACGGCAAGGGAACAACATGAAGTCAGCAGAGCGCACTGCAGACAGCGCACTGCAGACAGTGAACGTCTACTTCGGAGCCGTGTGTCCCACAGAAGGCACGCCAGCATCAGGTAGCCATGGAGCAGAAGACAAGCACTGATGGGGAGCTTAGGTCTATGGCACACGCCTTGCCAGCTTAGATAGACCGAAAGTTTAGACCTTGGAAAAGACGCTTGCCTTCAATTCCTACACGTGTGAAATGGGGATGTAAATAATGCTCTATCCATAGTCATTGAGTACGGTAACATATATCTACTTTCCAAAAGAAGGCCAACTACAAAATACTAGGCATATGAAAGTATCAGAAAAAAATTATTGCACTCTTCCACATATGTGTGTGTGTGCATGCACACCCTCAACACTCACATATATACTCACTATAGAATCATGTGTAATTCATCTATAATTGTGCTCTGTAGTTGGTTTTCCACATCTGCAAATCCACATTGCAGAATCAACTTATTGTAGATCAAAAAAGAATGAAAAAATTGTGTCTGTGTTGAAGATGTAGGCTTTTCTGCCATTATTCCCTGAGTGATACAATGCCATCTAAGGATGATTTAACATACATGAGGGAATGTGCATAGGTTATATGTAAGTAGTACACTCTTTCACATAAGGAGCTTGAGCATCCATGGACATCCATAGGTACCCAGCAACAACTGTATCTGTGTTGTTTTACAACAACACAGGTTTTCTCAAAGATTAAGGATCTTAGGAAGCTGACAGTCACATAACAGGGTAGTTAGGATAATGCTGGGATGTAGCTGAGGCTTCTGTGGGAAGACAGTCTCATTCACCGTTCTTAAATATCATTTATTATCTATAATAAGGCCTTAAACCCAGAAAACTTACAAGGCCAGACACTATTGGCTGAATTATGTCCATCAAATCCACACACTGAAGTGCCAACCCCTAAATGACAGTATTTGGATGTGTAACCTCTGGAAAGTCATCGAGGTTAGGCAAAGTCATGAGTCTGGGACTCTTGTAACAGGATTGGTGCATTTATTAGAAGACATCAAGGGGTGGGGGCAGACAGGAAAGCTATCTATGTGTGAGGGGACCTTACCAGAGACTCAAACCTGCTGGACCTAGATCTTAGACTTCCAGACTCCAAGGCTGTCAGACAATAAGCGTTGGTCATTAAAGCCACCTAGTCTATGGGGGTTTTGTTAGAGTAGCCTCGGTAGGCTAAGACAATGGTGAAGAGTCTCTACATCACGTTCATGAAATATCTGGACTCCGCAGAATACAACATCTGCCGCATCATGTTGTCAGAACCACTTCCTGACCATAAGATCCTGCCCTGGTTATGTAACATTTCCTCTGTCTCTTTCCTTCTTCATACAGTGGGGAGAACGGTGGGAACCTGCCTCACGTGATTAGGTACATCTTACATCCGGTTGTAATGATGAGGTGATAGGACATAAGCTCACCTGGAGAAGCTCCTGGAGAACAGTAAACCAGACAGAATGGAGGCTGCAGTCACTGGTTTTGCTATCAGCCTACCAGACTAAACTGAGATTCCATAACTACCTATAGACTTCGATAATTTTCATTAGAGGTGTCACCCTAAGAAGAAACACAAGGACATGACACATAAATAAATGCTGCCGAAATCAACAGGTAGACAATGAGAAAGGACAGGCTGACTCAGCAGGGAGGGAATTTTCAGACACTGGATCCAATACCTACAGATAAAGAAGAAAGCAATGTCTTAAGATTTCAAGCAGAAATTTATAAGTTACAATTTAATTGATTCAACACATAACCCCCCCCCAAAAATGAGGGAAGACTAGTATAGTATAATATTCCTTGAACAATTGCCCCGTGAATAGTGAAATATCTGTTGGAGAAGTGTCAAGGGTGTGCTCCATTCTAAAGCTCATTAAAGCTGCTTGAACAGCCATGGTGCAGGGGTGGGGTTCTCATTTCATTTTAATACAATATTTTATTGGAGAAAAGTTCAGGCTATGACAGCAGTGAGGGGTGTCTACTGCATTGGGTGACATTTCATTTCATTTCTGGGTACCTGTGGAGATGAGTACACTAATTCCAAGTCTGGGAATTCAGGTTGCTGAGCTTCTGCAAAGGAAAATATACTAAAATGTACTCTTTATCATTTAATTTCTAACTGCCCGCTCATCAAATCAGAATAACAAAGACAAGAGCTATTACGGGATGGGGTGCCACATGAATTCTAGAAATCCACCACACTTGGAACTTTAGCCTCGTTCATGTCAAGAGATAGATGAAAATGTAAATTTTAAAATATTCCTCATTGCTTCCAGAACACAGGTGATTATGAGACTTTAATTTTGTTTTGGCTGAAATCGTAAAGCAAGGGCATGGATATATTGCTTAGTTGCAGTCTCACAGTCTACATAAACAACCTGCATTGCTAGGCAAACCTTTTATTGCCTGAATAAGTCTGGCAGACAGTGAGAGCAGTAAGTGAGTTAGATTTAAAGACAGGGTGGTGATGTGTGGCTGGAGGAAACCGCAGTAGACAGGGAGCCTGTTCATTCCATTACCAGAACCATAGGTGACCATCTTTCAACCCTATCACATGTCTCAAAACATCAGAGACTAATTCCCACCTTGGATTAAATCATCTGATGAAATTTAGAAATGTCCCACTCCTCCGAACTATAAATAAGTTGCCCAATTCTCTCCTCAAAACAAAAAAGGAAGGAATTCTCTGTTCTAGTCTCCTTAGCCTTTGGGGATACTAAGAAAATAAACCTTCTCAGAGTTTGGACATAACTATTTGTACCGGGCAATACCCACTGGTCATCTGTGACAGAACCCACTCTAACTATTTGTGTGGGAAAGGAGGAAGGAAGGAATAAAATATGTGATCATTCTTTATGTTTGTGTAGAGAGCTTGAGTTCAGTTAGTGAGGACGCTGATCCATAGCCGCTACCACTGGATTTCTATACCTTAAACTCTGACTGGCAAGAGTGATAAACTAAAAAGGAATAACAGGAGTGTCTAAGTTCTTAATGCTGCCGACTATGAGAGTCTTCATGGAGTGGCATTGCCTTGTAGACCTGATTGTTCCACATTGGGCACTGTTTCTTGACATACATTACCATCATTTTGCCAATGACATTTCCTCATCTCCAAGTTCCTACCATCTAGTCATGTGGCTTTCCATAGTAGCTGTGTGTGTTGACAATCAAGCATTTATCTCCATCACAGACTGTGGGGGGAGTTCTAGACTCTCATGTACAACTTCACAGTTTTTAATCCATTGGGATGAGGAATAGCAAATGTGAAGTCAAAATGTCAAAAATAAAAACAAAAATCCCCACATTTTAACAGACACTGATTACTTGTAACGTAGCTCTCAATGACACGTTGCACCAAGCATTTTACCCCAAACAGCCGATTTTAAGGAAGAAAACGGATGCTGTGAACTGTGCTACTCGACAGGATCGTGAGATGCCTGTCCATGCATCCAGATATGACCCTACATCAATGATCACAACCTAATAGCGTCCTTTCGCTGTTACAGAAAGAGCTCCAATTCTCTCCCTCTTAGAATTCACCTACTTACCGTCTCTATCCTTTCTGCAGCACTATTTTATTTACTAAATTTTTATGTTTGTTTGATAAAATGCTTCCACATACATGTCTTTGGCTTGTCATCATTATTAGTGTCACAACATTTAGGTGGCCCATGTGGGGGGAAGCCTCTCCTTGCTTCTCTTAGCCTCTCTCCACTCTCATGATTATGGTGCTTGACTAACCAACAGGGTCAGACTCTTCTCATTTAAACTCCAGAGCTTATTATAAAATCTTGTCAAATAAAATCTTACTACCTAAGAGCCAGACCCTCACCCTGAGGCCTCTCTGTAGAGTTCCTGTGTGAAGACAATGAACCCTACCCCAGTGCTAGACCACAGCTATAACATTCACTGCTTTCCCAATCTGAGGCTATCTGACTCATGGGTGGTAGTAGTTTTATAGAGGCAGGACATAGATTTAGTTTTCAGGCTATGCAGTAGTGTGCCTCTAATAGACCATAGACTCTCATACCTTCCAGGTAATTACATATTATCCCAAATGCAGACCTAATTGCCCTCACTAGGACTCTCCATCTGAAAGCAGAGATGAGAGCTCACATCCCCCCACATTCACGATTTACTTTCTATGTAACCAGGCATGTAGCCACCTAGACAGAAAGAATTCTCCTCACTGACCACAATGCCTCAATTAAACTTGCCCCTGGGATTTTGGCACATCATTTGCCTTCCAACCTAGGTGGGCACTAGATATCAGAAGGCTCATTATTAAGATGACCATTTTGACATCCTTCTAGAAAACAACTTAGTATATTCACAGGCCAAACTGGTAACTAGGCTTCCTTAGTTTCCAATACCATTCTTCTACATCATGATATACTTTTAGAAAAACCCAAAAGGCTTTATATCAGAGCTTTACAACACTCTCCTCTCTTCCTCAGTGCTGGATAATAGTATGTTAACTTGACACAAGCTAGTTATCTGAAAGCTCAATTGAGAAATGATTGGGGCTGGAGAGATGGCTCAGCCGTTAAAGGCTAGGCTCACAACCAAAAATATAAGAGAAATGATTGAGGGGGGGGGGGGATCCAGCCCATTGTGAGTGGAGCCATCCCTGGGCTGGTGGTCGTGGGTTCTCATAGCTGAGTAAGCTATGAGGAGCAAGCCAGTAAGCAGCACCCCTCCATGGCCTCTGCATCAGCTCCTGCCTCCAGGTTCCTGCCCTGTTTGAGTTCCTGTCCTGACTTCCTTCAATGATGAACAGTGCTGTGGAAGTGTAAGTCAAAGAAATTCTTTCCTCCCCAAGTTACTTCAGTCATGGTGTTTCATCACAGTAAGAGTAACCCTAACTGTGACACTCCCCAAAGAGAGATGGTTATAAATCCAAGAGAATAAGCTGCCAACCTTTGGATTATCTCAATGGAAGATCCTTGACAATTTTTACCAGGCCAAACATTTGGGGACCAAAGTCTACCAATGTCTAAATGAGCCATTAATCATGGATATAGAAATGTCCCAGAATTTGTAGCCTATTTCTAAACATCTTCCTATCTATTGTCAGGCTGATCCTGAAGAAGCCTTCAAGTTCTTTTCCTTTCCTCCCATATAGCCCACCAATCTAAGGAATTATGCTGAGGAAGACTGGCAAATAGATTTTACCGACCTGCCTTCATGCCATATAACTGGATGGCCTCAGATATCTGTAAGTTCTGGCGGAACACCTTCTGTAGATGCACAAAGGAGCCTCAGAAGGAATCACTGTCCTCACAGAACATGTTAATCCTCACTTAGAGCTCTCCTGGCCTCTACAGTCTAATAATGGCCCATGCTTTCACTTCTAGCACTACTCTGGGAATGCGTGAAGCTCTCAAAACCAAACATTATCTCAACATTACTTGGCATCTTCAATCTTCTGGAAAGGTTGAGAGAGATCATCTAACCCTTATGATATCTCTCAGTGCACAGTTGAAACTCAACAGCCTTGGCCTACTCTCCTCCCAAGAGCACCTTTAAGATTGTGCATTACTCTCAAGCCTACAACCCACGTCAGCACCTTTGAAATCCATTACAGTAGGCTCCTCCTCCAGGCAGGACAGCTCCAAGTCTGCCCTCACCATTTTAGAGGTATCCCTCCTTAACTAGGGGAATCGGATCTATTTGACAACTTTCCCATGGGACAAAAGACTGCTTAAAGCTGTTAAGACTAGACCTTATCAAATGCAACTCACATCTCCAATCACACTCAGGCTGTACAGACCATCACCATAGGCTCATGTGTCCAGAGTTAAGATGGTTCCAGACCCAGAAGTTCAAATGTGTGAGCCTCTGAGCCTTGTACAGAGCTCTACCCTCAAACACCTCTAGACACTAATGAGTGATAGAGGTTGTTTTTCCAACCTTTCTGAGTCCCATGGTGTGATGTGACAGGCACTGTTTTTTATTCCCCCAGTACTCTGCAAGATACAACCCAGTTTAGAGAATTCATCCCAGTCCTGTTCCTTCAAGAAGACTTCTTAGACTATTCCTAGATACAAGTCATCCCTACCCTAGAGTTTCCTTCATCTTTATTCACTTAAACCATCATCAAACTGAGGTCCTACGCTAGGTGTAAACTGTCTTCTCATCTTCACAGTCCCTATTATCAGGCTTCTTACCTGGCTTCCTGAAATTACATCACGGTGCCAATTTTAATCATTATTACTTTTTTAAAACCCACGTACTCCTTCCTGTTTTAGCCCCTACAGTTACCTCCCTTCATCACCATATATAAAATGCTTATGATGTGCTCAAAGAGCACATCTCAATCCTTGTAGAAGCTTGCTGGCTTTGTCTGCCCTCAACTCCTAA
The DNA here is from genome assembly GCF_903995425.1 of Onychomys torridus. Classification (NCBI taxonomy): domain Eukaryota; kingdom Metazoa; phylum Chordata; class Mammalia; order Rodentia; family Cricetidae; genus Onychomys; species Onychomys torridus. The sequence goes on along the minus strand of NC_050451.1, from coordinate 66,385,829 downwards.
TTGGTGGTCCCTTCGGGCCAGGTTGACTCTCTTACTTCACTCAAACTGTTGTACCCCTGACATGCTGATATAGCAGCCCAAAGTGGTACATGCCTGGGTCTGAGAGAAGAATGCTGTATGTATGCCAGTTGGCCAGGGGTAGCCTGAGATCAGCTAGAAGATGAGCAAAGCAGATATCTGTTTAAAAAAAAAGAGAGTGTCAGAGAGATCACTCCAATGGTAGAGCACATGGAGACTGGCACTTCCAATTACAACCTCTCCTTGGTCTGCTCACCAGTATAATTCTCCTTTCAGCCATTATTTGCTTAATTTTATGGTACATTTGTATCCTCTAGATGACAGGCCATTAAGTTCCAGATGGTATTGTCACAGAGATAGTAACTATTACCATCAATATCTGTTCCCCATCACTGAGGACCTCTCAGCCTCCAAGTGATGTCACAGTCTGGGCTTCCACCTCTTAGGGTAATCACTCTATGTCCTCTTACAAATGGCATTTGATTCCTTTATGTTTTGTGGTCTTACAACCCATGACAGAGTAGCAATGCCAACCAGGGCCCTCTGATACCCCTACTTAGCTCTGAAGACATTTCATCCATTGTCAATGATTCTACCTTGTTGATCTGTTCAGAAAGTATGAAGACAACAAGACCAAAAAGTAAAAGCAGAAATTCCTAAATGTCAACAAACAGACACTGACTATTTGGTGACTCACTCAAGTGATTTGTGATGTCCTGATGACACATGGCACTTTATCACAAATGGCCAATCTCAAGAGAGATAACTGATGCTGTAAATTTTCTTCTTAACAAGATAATGGGATGCCTAGTATTGTATATCCAGATATGGAATCTACATAAATGGCACACTTCACTTGGTAACAAGTAACTTCCCTTAATTTCTATACAAAAAACCCCTGTCTGTTCTATCTATGTCCTTTTTGTGCTATATTTTGGTTTGGTAAATAGCTTTGCCTCAGCACCTCAGTTTGCTGCTATCAATCCTGGCATGAAATCTCAACGTAAGCATCTTTAAAACACGAATCCCAGTTCTCATCCTTCATCTCTTTCTTTGAAAATGTCTACTCACTTGCTGAGACATCAGATGTAGGATACATTCTTGGTTATTTCCTTCTTTCCACTTCTGGAAGTCCGGTCACCTAGTTCCTTAAATAAGCACAAATTCATCCCATTCATGATATGTATTGTGCAGACTATAAAACAGGATGTTACAAGGGAGGCCAAGGGACTTCATAGTATGGCTAGGAAGCCCTTTCAGAAAGCAACAACTCCATTATCAGGTTTTGAGGAGGTCATACAAAGACCAAGGAATCTGTCATCTCAGGAAGAAAGAACAGCTTAGAACACAATTCTAAGGCAAAGTATGGTGGATTGAATAAGGGATACTACTGTGAGTTTTCACTGAGCAGGGAGCTAGGGGACAACTTATATAGGACAATTTAAGCCAAATTTTCAAGTTTATATATCAAAGTACAGTAATTGGCAACTTGAACTTGAGTAGTGGTATCTTAGTTTTGGTTTTAATTGCTGTGAAAAGACACTATGACCATGACAACACTTATAAAGAAAACATTTAATTGAGGTGGCCCACTTATAGTTTCAAAGGTTCAGTCAATTATTGTCAGGGTAGAGAGCATGGCAGAGTACAGGCAGAGGTGGTGTGGGAGCTGAGACCGCTACCTCTTTCAGGCAACAGGAAATCAACTGACATACTGGGCAGTATATAAAACCTCAAAGCCTGCCCCCACAGTGACAGACTTCTTCCAACAAAGCCACACCTCATAATAGTGCCACTCCCTATGAGAATATGGGATTGTGGGATTATGGGGGCCAATTACATTCAAACTACCGCAAGTGGCATGAATTATTTTGTTTTTCAAAAATCACTCAAGACTCCTGGTCAAATGACATGAGTAGGTTTACAGCTTTGGCTCCACCTACTGCTGCACTTTTGCACTACTGATTGTATGGAAAACACAGAGATGTTTGGGGTACACATGCAGGGCTCATGGAAGAAAGGAGGAATGGAGAAAAGGAGCAACAGACAGGGACAGCATAGGAAGGAGGGAAATCTTCAGAAACCAAGATTGAAAAAAAATAACCTAAGCCAGACTGGCAATCCTGTCAATTAAAAAGGAAAGAGACCAAAGGGCATGGGTAGAATACCCAGGGTAACCAGTGCAGGGGATTTATCTTCTAGGACAAGGGAGTCATAGTTCTGAGGCAGGGTCAGGCAGAAAGCAGAAAGCAAGACTCCAGCATTTAGTGATGTTCCTCCAAAGACTTTCCTACCTTAAAAAAGGAAGATGGAAAAACTCTACTTGGTTGTTCTGGAAGAAGAAACGATGCCTGGAAATCTTCCTGTGATAGAAACCCACGTTAGATAAGGCATCAAAAGTTAAGATGCAGAAAAGTTATTTGCCAAATTAAAAAAGAAAAAAAGTTAAGATGCCCACAAGCAATTCAAACCAGGAGAATAAAATTTAAAGACAAACAAACAACAACAACAATGAAACTACTGCCGTAGGCCACTGAAAGTCCACCCAGAAGTAAATGCAAAAGCATTACACAAGAGTACATGAGTACACATTGCAAGGGGTGGGGGTGGGGGTTGACCCTAGTGTAGCATTTTGTAGCTGGAGTTTTTCTGTGTCTACCTGGCTCTGTAGCCACTTAGACCTAAGTAAACACACAGAGACTTATATTACTCATAAACTGTATGGCTGTGGCAGGCTTCTTGCTATCTAGTTCTTATATCTTAAATTAACCCATAATTCTTATTTATGCTTAGCCACATGGCTTGGTACCTTTTCTCAGTTCTGCCTTCATATCTTGCTTCTTATGGTGGCAGCTAGCAGCGTCTCCTGACTCAGCCCTCCTGTTCCCAGAATTCTCCTCTCCCTCTGTCCTGCCTATACTTCCTGCCTGGCTACTAGCCAATCAGTACTTTATTTATTAACCAATCAGAGCAAAACATTCACAGCATACAGATATCCACAGCACTTCCCCTTTTCTTTTTTCAAAAAGGAAGTTTTAACTTCAACATAGTAAAATTACATATAACAAAATAATTATCAAGCAAGAATTACAGTTACAGAAGTTTATAGTAAAAATATTACAATGTACCCGAGAAAGTAAACGTAGGGAGCTGACAGAGAGTATGAGCTCTAATACTGAAAAGTCTAGAGTGGTTGATAACACAACCTGAACAAGACCATAAATCAAGCACAAAAATGACAGCAAAGGCACTGGGAATCACAAGAGAAAGAGGCAAAGTGAAAAGAAAAGCCAAAATACATATTGCTTTTGAATATTAAAACTAAGTCATTAAGATTTAAAAATTAATGAGTAGGTTAAACAGCAGATGAGAAGCGACCCGGGAGAAAATTAGTAAACTGCAGAATATATTTGGAGAAACAGCATAAAACACAGCACAATCATATACAAAGAAATACGAAGTTTGCACAAGTGATTAAAAAACACAAAGAACTGAAGCAAATGTTGAGCATTTATCTGGTGGGATAACAAGAAGTATGGAGGGGTAACATTTGGGTTAACCACAGTACTTTATTCTCTTGCACATAGGATTGGTACAGATTCATCTGAATGTTTCCCTAGGGAAGATATATAATGTAGGTTATTGAAGATATTTGCCTAGTATTGCTATCCTAGCTCACAATGAACAGAGTCAGTAAGAGAGTCTCATGTACTGGGTGGTGAGATCAGAGTGTGCCCAGTGTGGGATGAAGAACTTTCACAGCCCCTTAGCTTTTGTCCCATGTCCACTTTCCTCATATCTTGGCAGTAGGGGATGGCACAATGAGTTTGACATGACCATACCAGAGCCAGAAACATCAGAGGTGGAGAGGGGCTGGGACCAAGACCTCCCGATGTCTGGTCAATAGCTCTTCCCACTGTATCTTCCTCCTTTTCAATTCTGTAGTGCTGTGTACCAGGCCTGACAATGATTGAGAGCTAAATCAAGTTATCTTAACCTTCTCTCACTCCTGGCTGGAGTCCACAACAAAGCAAAATGCAACAGCTTCCCTCTGGTGCCCAGAGCCTCTCAATGCGTCATTTTGGCAGAAGTATCCCATTTGGACAGGGTGGGCATCCAGGAACTCTGTAAAGGCTAGTGGGCATGAGGTTTAATGTTTTACAATTGGTATGAAAAATCCTGTGCTCACACCATAAGGGAAAGCGAGGCCAAATAATCATGCCCAGAGCATGCTGGAACCTGAAGCCAGCTGACTCTGAGTGTCAATGGGGTGTGGGGTATGCTGAGTGATCAAGACAAGGCAACAGGCACAATGATTAATTGGGAAGGATGGGTTACCAGAAATGCAAAGCACCACTGCCTGTACGAAAGGCAATGTATTCATAGACAAGAGGAATGAGATAATCTACTTAAACCCCCTTGCATTTTGAGTTAAATCCAAGGGAAGCCAACTAAATCAGCTCAAAAGATTCCTGGATCTTTCCACTCACCTTCCAAGCCACCAGATAGTTCTTCTTCCATAGAGTTAATGCCTGAAAGTGCACTGTAAATAGATGGGTTGTTCCTGTTTTGCTCAGGGGCCCTCTTGGTTACACCTGCTGTGTCAGCACCTCACCACAGGCCAGCATTTGTACTGGGTGACAACGAGCGAAGTATTATTCACAGGATGAAGAGCTGCATTAAAGTCAGTCAGGATGGGTTCGGCAGACTTTCAGAAGTCAGTGCTGTGCCTCCCAAAGCACCTTCCAGAACAGAACTATTCACAGCTACCAGGTAAGCACCTGGTAGAAGGCCTCAGCTCTCAGTCTGTCTTAGTGACTGTTTCTGTTGCTGTGACGAAACACTATGACCAAGGCAACTCATGAAGGAAAGCATTTAATTGGGGCTCATGGTTCCAGAGGGTGAGCCCATGACCATTACAGCAGGTAGCATGGCAGCAAGCACGCAGGCAGGCATGGTGCTAGAGCAGTAGCTGAGAGCTTACATTTGAGATGACAACCACAAGGCAGAGAGACACAGACACAGACACAGGACAAAGACAGAGACACTGAGAGAGACACACAGAGCACACTAACTGGAAATAGCATGGGCTTTTGAGACCTCAAAGCCCACCGCTACTGACAAACCTCCTCAACAAGACTATGCCTCCTAATCCTTCCCAAACAGTTCCACCAACTGTAGGCCAGGCATTCAAATAGATGACTCTATTTTCATTCAAATCACCACACATCTCTCTTCAGAATTGCTTTGAATGACAAATGTCAACTCAGATATGGCCACACCTTATCCCAATATAAGGTACACATAACCAATGGCTGATTTATAAGGAGATATGCAGTTCATCCATCTTCCCAGATAACCACAAACTTGACCTTGTATGAGACTGAATGAGAGGCCAGCTTTTCCTTCTGCCTAGTCCTAGGACACATTTTCCCCTTCCAGAGGAACTAATCCCAAGATTAGCATCCCTCAACAAATCTACCAGACTTCCATCTACATCTCAGCATCTCCTTGCTAAGCTGCCAGAGCCCATGACAATCATCACTTAGTGCTTTTGCTTCTTCTACAGGTTTGACTGGTATATGTAAGATGTGTGCAATGGACTGAATTATTTTAAGGCTGGTTTGTGGTGGTGGTATTGTGTTCCCCAAAATATTGTGCACCCTAATAAACTTATCTGAGGTCAGAGACAGAACAGCCACAATATTAAACATGAGGATTGGCAGTGGTAGCACATGTCTTTAATCCTAGCATTCCAGAGGCAGAAATCTAGCTGTTCAAGGATACAGCCAAGCATGGTGACTCAAGTCTTTAATTCCAAGGAGTAGTGGTATGAAGCAGAAAGGTATATAAGGCGTGAAGACCAGGAACTAGAAGCTTTTAGCTGGTTAAGCATTTAGGCTTTCGAGCAGCAGTTCAGCTGAGATTCATTCTGGATGAGGACTGAGAGGCTTCCAGTCAGAGGAAACAGGATCAGCTGAGGAACTGGCAAGGTGAGGAAGCTGTGGCTTGTTCTGCTTCTCTGATCTTCCAGCGTTCACCCCAATAACTGGCCTCAGGTTTGATTTTATTAATAAGACCTTTTAAGATTCCTGCTACACTGGTTAAATAAGAGGATTTTCAGAGAGAAACTAGCTCATCTTTGCCAGTTCTATAAAAATGTAACACATAAGACCAAAATGATGTGATGTGCAGATGCCTATCTGTGAGCAGTCCAGTGAAGAGCCTCTAGCTGTCAGCATCATCAGGGTCAGCCTTACCAAAGGAGTGGCCCCACTGACGGACAGGCCCCTTCTAGGACAGTCCACAGTTGGCAACTAAGTGAGTTGGTGCATACACCTCCAGCTACTTCAGCTCCACATGGGACACCTCCACATTGGTTTCCAGGGCAAGGTCAGCTGCAACTTTGTCTAACCCATATCACAACTGCCCATCTTTTTTTTTTACCCAATCTGGTTTTTCCCTCCTTCTCCTTGAGCCCCAGATTTCCTCTCTGCATTTGTACCTCAATACTTCAACCTACACCACAATATGACGAACACCTACGTTCCAAGGACAGCTTGTTGGGTGCTTGCTGAACACAAGAAGTGCCTGGGCACTAGCAGTCGGGGATAGCTAAGTCTTCATCTGGGATAATGGGGAGAAAAGATTTGGTATTGTCACTCTTAAGCATAACAGGCGATTGTGTAGTGACCGACCTTGGCCTCAATTAGAGAGATCTCTGAGGCCAGGAGGTCACCATTCAGTGCAGTCAATAGAAAACATGAGACATTTTTATCTAAGTGGCTGTGAAGCAGAACCTGAGCATCCTGCCAGGCAACATATAATGAAAGAGTCTCATGGCTCTTGCACAATGACTATAATATTAATGGCATGCTGTATTAATCTACAGCTGTGAAATGGTTAGTATTTGATAACACATTTTAAATTTGAAATAAATATTTTGGAGTTAATGGAATAAGAAAAAGATGAAATGGAACAGTTAATAAAAAATCAAATATTCTGTCCATGAGAGAGCTGGTAAACCTACAAATTCCAAAATGCTTATTGCTACTAATCATGGTCCCCCAAGAGACATGACATCATTGATCACGTAATATCCAGAAGATACAAATCTACTCAAATTACGGTGAATACTTCCAGCGACTGTACAGAAACATAGTAGAAAGTAGAAAGCATGGCATTTCATTTTGGTCAAATAATCGTTCCTCTAAACAATTATATTTTCTGTTTCTTGCACATGAGAAAGTTAAATCAATAGAATTTAGGACACTACTCCAAAATAATGGTACCTTGACATACTGACTATTCTAAGCTGAAGGAATCTGGGGAAAACCACAAGAGCTGGAAGGTCACTGTCCCCTTCTCCCCTTCTCCTTGATGCAGAGCTAATGTCTGGCAAGGGTTTTCTGATCCCTCCCAGAGGCCCTTCTCTGAAAGGCACCCTCTCTTTACTTGGAAAAAAGGAATGTTTTCATCTCTGTAGTCACAGAGAATCTAACAAACAGACCTTGCAAAATAAACTGTGACAAACTATGTGGACCAGAAAGCATCTTGGAATTTGGTGTGGCTGCAATAGAATTCATTTCCATAATCAAGTAAGTAGTGATACTCCATGGGCATCCAAACAGTAACATTGCTGAGAAATATGTAAACATTGCACACAGTTAAACTGAGCTACATGTTTTTTGTAAATTCAAACACAAGGAACTATATGCCTTCATCCTCCACTGTCTGTTGGTCATAGAACTTTGAAATCATTTGAATATTTGAATAAATAATTTTTAAAATTTATCTATATGTCCCATAATGTTATTGGATGTTTTTGAAAATGAGTTTGAGTTGTTTTTATCTAAATCAGTTAGAAATGTTTTATACATGTTTTCAATGGATTAAATCCAAATTTTCCAGCTTTCTAGATGCCGTGATAATTGAGATTATTAGATAACAAGGTTGAAAAGCAGCAAGACACTAAAATGTACCCCTACTGCCAAAAGGCAAATTAAAACAGATTTAGTAATGGATCTAATTGGTTTTTATTTGCAGTTTATGAATTGGAGTAGTTTCTACAAATCGAAATGACAGTTCCTCTAGGGTGATGACTGAACTGTAACACAAATTTTAAAAGGTCTTATAATAAAAAACCCAGAGCCAGATATTGGGGTGAAAGCTGAAAGATCGGAGAAGCAGTACAGCCACCCACTAACTGACCTCTACGAAATCCTCAGCCTCAAAAGAGAGAGTTCCTGTTTCCTCACCCTTATATACATTTCTGTGTCCTGCCATATTACTTCCTGGGATTAAAGCCATGTGTCACCACTGCCTGGTTCTGTTTCTCTCATGTAGCCCAGTGTGACCTTGAACTCATGGAGATCCAGATGGATCTCTAACTCTGGAGCGATAGGATTAAAGGTATGTGCCTCCACTGCCTGACCTCTATGTCTAATTTAGTGGCTGGCTCCATTCTCTGATCCCCGGTAGGCTTTACTGGGGTACATAATACATCACCACACTGAACAGTAGGTTTTACAAGATGACAACAAACAGATTACAGGAAATCCAATTGGCTAACTCTGCGGTACATTTCTGTAGACAACACAACAGAAAGAAGTTCCTTATTTGCAGTGACGAGAGTCTGTGTTGAGATCTGGACTGTTTTGGAACCTGCTTCATTGAAGTATTGAGTGAATTATGTGACATTTGGCATGAGGGGTTCTATCTTGTTGGAGCACACTCCAAAACCTTGCCCTGTCTTAACAGCACAAAACCAAAAACAGACTTCAATTCACTCACTGTTAAAATTCTATAATTATCTTTGGAGTATCTCAGTTTGTGGACAGATTTTTTTTTTCTTTTTAAGCAAAAGGAAGGCTTAAAATATTTCACAAGACATTGTCAGAATTGTATTCAGACTTGGATCTCAGAAAGATTCTTGCTATCCCTTCAATTTGTTTGCAGAATAATTGTAGGTGGGAAGATAGGAGGAAGGCTAGATGCCATAATCCTTTGCCTCTGGGCCACAGACAGACAGACTTCATTTAGGAGTTAAATGGGGCAGGTCCACAGCCTTCCAGCTGAGCTAGATTATCCAACATGACAGAATGTCAACTTTCTGAACTATCATTCCTTTCTCCTGTGTGTCAAGTGTGTCCTCTGGGAGTCCTGCGTCTGGTTACCCAAAGCCTACATTCCTCTTCTCAGAGCATAACCACAGGTCTCACTGTCCCAGTATCACAGTGAGTATCACTGATGTAACTTCTAACTCCCCTGATGGTGTAGACAGACACTTTTATTAATGCTTTTATTTTAAATTATACAAGTGGGCAGAGTTAAGAAAAACTAAATCTTGCCAAATATAAATTAGGCAAAACAATAATGAATAGACAAAATTAATCTGGCAAGTAAAATATTGTTTGAAGAAAGATCCTCCAAGTAGAGATTTAAATGTTAGTACCCTTGAAAATAAATTAGAGTAGAGAATAGTGTGCTTTACCACAGTTGTACTAATCCAATCAAGTGTGGTAGCCGAAGCACATTCTCAGACAAGCTCTGGTCTACAGAGGAGGTCAATCAAAGGTTCGTTTCAAATTTATTAGCCATAAAATACAACTTTGAAGAGAATTCCTATTTGACACAGAAAGATCTTATTAAGATGAAAATCACATTCTTAAGGAAGATACAGTGATGTGATAGTTTGAGACAAATATGTTTTTAAAAAACTAAAGGAGGTGATAACCTGATTTTGTTTAATGTTTGATTTTCAATAGGAGGAAGTTGTAAGTTTACCTTGGTGGACACGGACATATGTTAACTTTGGTAAAGAAAAATGTTTTTAGACAGTGTTGGAATATGACTATCTTATCAACCCATCAATACGACTGAAACTAAAATGCCAATTCATAGATATTTAAAGATGTGTATGGCTAATTTTAGTGTCTTTTTTCCTTCTCAAAGGTAAACTAGCTTGAAATACAAACTTCTTGGTCACCACGGCTATAGAGTCATCAGACACCCCACACTGAGAGAGAGAGAGAGAGAGAGAGAGAGAGAGAGAGAGAGAGAGAGAGAGAGAGAGATCCGGTTTCCCTTTCTAGGACCTATACAGTCAACGGCTCCCAGGACTGGAGGGCATCTCAAAGAAAAAATGCACCAAATGCCTCCAAGGTATTCAATTTCAGTGTACTGAGTATCTTTGAGAATTTACTAGAAGATAAATTTCTGGTCCTTGGTGATAAGACATGTGATATAAATCCTGAATGGGGTCCAGTGGTCTATGTTTTTCTCAAGATCTTCCCCCATTTTGGGAAGGAGTCCCAAAAGATTCTTTTGAAAATTTGTACCTGGTCAGCTTTCAAATAATTCTAAAATATTTTATTGGTATCAAGCTGAACTTCACATCCAGAAGTACTATTGACCAGCATTAATAGTCATAGGAAAATCAGTCCTCGTCCTCATGGTGGATTTTTAAACGGAGGAGAGAGATACCATCTGTTGCCGGGGTCTTTCCTTCTCTGCCCTTCACCTCTACACGCATGCACATATACAGACATTCAAGCATGCACACACATAAACACATAAACACTCAAACAAGATGGAGAATAAAAAAACAAGGATCCCTCTATGTGGTTGACGAGCAACCTGTGCAGACAAGCTAAGGGTGGCAGCTGAGGGCAAGCTTTATGGACCCAACACTAGGAATTACACAAGAGAATCAGGGAGTAGAAGATATAGGGCAAGGTAAAGAGAGGGAACGAAAGGACCAAGAGGAGAGAACTCTACATCCATCAATTGCCCAGGCTTCCCCAACACTCCACTGCAATTGCCATTTCATTGCTAAATATTTTCTGTCTCCTAGATATCAGATCTACTAGTCCTCCAAAGCAGCCAGCCTTTCCCTTCTTTTTTCTTTTCTTCTTGTAGTAACAGCTTGTTTTTTATCTTTTAAAATTGTTTTTAGTAAGTGTATGAAGTACTGGGTTTCATTGTGACATTTTCATAGATATTATATTGTGTCCCTTTCTGTTCTCCCCTCCTGAGCATCCCTTCTTCCCTCCAGATGGGTCCTTCCTTCTGCTTTAAGCCACAGGTATCCCACTAACACTCTTTCTCACTCCCCCCTTTCCCTCGGCCTCTCCCTCCCCTGTGACCACTGCCTTTCTACTTCCGTGTCCTATGTATTAGTAAATTTGAACTGAGATTCCACATACAAAATTAAAATATACACTATCTTTGTGAATCTAGCTTATTTCACTTAACATAATGACCTCCAGTTCCATCCATTTTCCTGCAAATGTCATAATTTCATTCTTCTTTATAACTGGATAAAAGTCCTTTGTGTGTGTATACCACATCTTCTTTATCCATTTATCCACTTCTCTCCTCAAAGTTATTCTTTTCTGTGTTCTTGTGGAGACTGCATTGATTCTGCCTCTGTGTACAGTAATCATTAAGTACCTGCAGTGTTGGCTTGAGGAACACATGCTTTCTTAGTCTTTGCTTATTTTAAAATGTTCATATTTCTTCATCAATTTTCAAAGATACAGCAATCTTGCTTGGCAGTTATTTACTTTAGAAACTTGAAATATAACCTTCCACTGATTCTTGGTTTTGTATGAGATTTGGCGTTATTTTCTTTTTCTTTTTTAAAAAGATTTATTTATTTATTATGTATACAGTGTTCTGTCTACATGTTTCCTTGCAGGCTAGAAGAGGGCACCAGATCTCATTATAGATGGTTGTGGACCACCATGTAGTTGCTGGGAATTGAACTCAGGACTTCTGGAAGAGCAGCCAGTGCTCTTAACCTCTGAGCCATCTCTCCAGCCTTCAGTATTGGTTCTTTGTGGATCTTCTCTGGTCATATCTATTCGGGGTTCTGAGAGCCTCTTGAAATTGGATGTCCATTTCTTTCACTAGATGTGGGGGATTCTTTGCTAGAATCTCACGGAATAGTTCCCTGCCTTTAGTTTTCTATTTCAGCCTCTTCTCACACCCTACTGATTCCTAGGTTTGGTCTCCTGGTCGAATCCCAGGGCTCCTGAGCACTGAGGCCAAGCTTGCTTATCTTCCGTCTTTATTGGTGTCACAATGTGGTACTTCTCTTGACCTTATCTTCCATTCTGGACATTCTTGCCTTTGTTTAGTCAGGTCTATTGAAGTAGCCATCTCTGTCTGCCTCCTCCCCCAAGATTCAACTCAAACATCATCTTCTACTTCACTGGAGATGATTTATCCCTCTCCTTTGGACATCAACTGTCCCCAGAAACCCCAGATTCTGTGTGCTATTTATACCTGCTTTCTTGTATCTAGACCTCTTAATAAGCTATTTCATTTACTTAGATATGATTTTCATTGCTAGTGCCTCTCTTCCAACACTCTAAGTTTCATGAGGGCAAGACTTATGTTTTACAGAATACCATATCCCCAGTACTTGGAAGAGGACCTGGCACATAGGAAGACACAAAGTACAATGAAAAACAAAACTTCCCAGACCAGAAATCAACAACTTTCCTCATAGTGAAAGAGGATTTAAGAACGTTATTGACTGAGAACTTAACTGGAAAGTGACACATATTACAGAAAATTTGCCTAAAAAGGTTCAAAACAGTAAGAAAGCTCATCTGCTTACAGCTAAGTGGATACAGCCACGCTGCATCGTGTAGGTTCACTGATCTGAGGTCAGGACAGACTTGAAGCCTGTCCTCTTTAATGATTCATTCAAAGAGGTGGTTCTTGGGGCCTGAAGGAAGCACTTCTGAGAGGCAGGCCAGACCTGTAGTTACAGAGAGTTGCACACACAGAGACAGTGAATCAAATTCTCAAAGAAAAAAGGGAGAATGGGGGAGTGTCTCCCAGTTTTTAATAAGGAGAGTTACGACTCACAATTCTACACTGAAATTGGTTCTGTTAACCCTTTCTGGACTTGATATTTGTTGACTAAACAAATAACTAAATTCACAAGGTAAGCACTCAAGAGCCAAACCTGCGCCATTTTTATTTTTCTCTACAAGACCAGCACAGCGTTCATGGAAATGGAAGAAAGGAGTGAATGATTTCAAAGACTATAAAGCCATCTCTACATCAGGGACTTAACGTATTAAAGATGAGAATAAAATGTGTGATGGATAAGCTGGGCTTGTTATGAATCCCTAAATATCCCTAAAAAGTCTCTAAATATACATCAGTGAAGCAGATAAGGGTTGAACTGGATACCCAGGACCGTATCCCGTGCTGAATTCTACAGTCCGTAGCTCACAGCATTTACTTATTCCCAAGCCCCTTGTATTTCTTCCTTCCCCATCAGACAGACTTCTCCCTGCTCAGCTGGGTGAACTCGTGCAGCATTTTCTCAGATGCCTGCTCTACATTTCATTCAGAGCCAGACACGTAGGCTCATTTACAGGGGACGCATGCTCTCGCATAATCTCTTCACCCATCTTGAGCTTCAATTTTCTCTTAACAATGTTCACTCTAGCCTATTTGGTCCAAAGATCACTCTCCTTGACAGAGAAGACAGGAGCAAATGGAAGAAGAGGAGTTCTGTTTTCTTTGTGTCATCCATCAACATCACACTGTTTGGCCTAAGCAGCTGGCCGCTTCCTTGTTCCTGCTCTGAACTTAAAAGCCCTCCACTACCCTGAGCCTTTTGCCTCAAATGCTTCTGTTCATTCTGCCCTTCAGGCTTGATCTACTATTGCTCTCTCTTTTTCTTTCTTTCTTTCTTTCTTTCTTTCTTTCTTTCTTTCTCTCTCTCTCTCTCTCTCTCTCTCTCTCTCTCTCTCTCTCTCTAATGTGTGTGGGTGGGGTGCGGGGTACACACGCCACCTATGTATGTGCCCACAGAGGCCAGCAGAGGCCAGAAGGGGCTGTCAGGACTCCTGTTCCTCACTCCCCACCTTCCTCCTTCATGAGCTCTCTTACTGAATCCTGAGCTCCCCATTTTCTGCCTAGGCTGGCTGACCAGCAAGCCCCAGCAATTCTCTATCCTCTATAGCACCAGGAACACAGATTCGTGTGGCTACACCCAGTGTTTGTATGTGTGCTGTGGACTGAGCTTAGGCTCTTACAGTTGCCCAGTAGGTGCTCTTACCTTTATGGCCATCCCCCAGTTCTTTTCAGCATCTCTTACACACCAGCATTGGAAATAGGTTTCTTCCCACTTTTTGGCACATGCCCTTTTACAATACGAGTCTCTTGGTAGGGTGTACAGGATCCTGGTTCTAAACGTCATCTTCTCTTGTCTTCCCAGCATATGGATGGCAAATACAGAATTATAACTTCAAAGGAGAGCCAGGCGGTGGTGGCGCACGCCTGTAATCCCAGCACTCGGGAGGCAGAGGCAGATGGATTTCTGTGAGTTCGAGGCCAGCCTGATCTACAAAGGGAGTTCCAGGACAGCCTCCAAAGCTACAGAGAAACCCTGTCTTGAAAAACCACAAAACAAAACAAAAACCATAACTTCAAAGGAAAATGTAGTATGTATACTTAATGGAGTTTTTTTTCATCCATAAAGAAAAAAAGTTATGTCATTGAAAGAAAATAAAGATAACTATATAAATGAACTAACCCAACCCCATAAAGATAAATATTACACACATTTCCTCATTTATGGCTATTTGATCTTATACAGATTATACAGACACTTTTTAAAAAGTGTGTGCATAATAAAAGTTTTTAAAATACCATGTGGTGAGAGGTAAGAGGCAAGAAAAATGAGGATGAGGCTATGAGGGAGGATGTGTTCAGAATATGTATTACTTGTATTAAAGCTTCAAAAAAAAAATCAAACATGACCTTAAAATGAATTACAGCTTTAAAATCTCACCAATTCATTTGAGTCCTCTCTTCAGAAATAGTATTTTAATGATCCTTTCTTGGATTCTTTAAAATCTACATTTTCCATGTGTTAAGTACCATCTCAGAATCCCAAGCTCCATCCTTTGGGCTGGCACAAATCTCAAAGGATTCATTTGTCCACCAAATTCCAACCTTCCTGTCAGGCTGTAGTGCAAGGTGCAAGAGACAAAACCAGACAGTCCTTTCTGACAATAGTGTGTGGCTGTGAAGTTGGGGCAGGGAGAGTGGGCTGGGGGTTTATGGAAGTGGAATTCCTGCCAATAGCTGACGCATAGGAGTGGGGAGACTGCCGAGGTTGCACTTGCCCGGGGCAGGTGGGAGAAGGGAAGAAGAGCGAGCAGTGTTAGTAAAGACGATGGAGTCCTTTTATTTACCACGAAGTCAGCACCTCCTTGCCATTCTTCTACCTTGCCATCATGCTAACCTAAGACTGTTCACCTTGTCAACTTATGGAAACACTGTCCTGTGTGGTAGCTAAGGAAGAGATTTATCCAACAATTCAACACTAGTGAACAACAGGGCAGGACCCCTGTATCTCCCAGGAGATCTAGTGGTTCTTCTTTCTGTTCCAAAGGGTCACTGTTCACCATCCACAGCAATTAAAGAACAGCCTTTGCCAACATCCTTTACACACACCAGTGTGCAAAGCCAGCCATTTGGCTGATGTCAGTGGTTGCCTACAGCAGGGTTTGAGGCTATGAAAACTATTCCGTGTAGTCTGGAATTCTTAGACCAGGAGTCCCTCCATCCTTGACTGTCACAATGGAGTTGGCAAACGACTTATGAGAAGCTCCAAGAGCCTGAAAGTTTCTCCAGGGTGCTTCTCCTCTACTGCAATATATCCCCCATTCCATTTCATACTCAGCCACAACCATCTCAGCCCTGTGGACCTCTCTTTCTGTCTGTCTGTCTGTCTGTCTGTCTGTCTGTCTCTGTCTCTCTCTCTCTCTCTCTCTCTCTCTCTCTCTCTCTCTCTCTCTCTCTCTCTCTCTCTCCTTTCTCTCTCTCTCCCTTCCAACACATTTCTACACCCACATCAGTACAATGTGCTTTCCTCCAGTTCTCTGTATCCTACCCCTTACCAGCAAACACCATACTTACTTCTACAAGCGCAGTTTTATCCTGAAACCAACCTATTCATCAGCAAATGCTCCCTGCATGGCTAGTATGAGCAGGCATCACACATAAGCCTGGGAGTAAGGCACTGAACAAGGCAGAGTAGCTTTTTTAGATTTTTAATTTTTGAAGTTCTTCTTGACTACACCCTCTTCTCCCTTTGAAATTCTTCAGATTTTCCTTTCATGGTCATGTCACCATCAATATATTCACATATGAAATTTACCTCTGACTTGTCGCTCTGTCTCTGCCCTACAAACTCCACATATGTACTCTCTTCTCCCTAGCCATACTCACTGCTCTGGACTGGGACCTCCATCTCTGCTCACTGGGGCTGATGTCATCCCCTACAGCTTCCTAAGTACGTACTCAGACTCCATTCTTGACTTCCACAAATCTGGATCCTATGAGTCAATAACTCTTGATTTATTTAAACAAATATCTAGTTTGATCCATTGCCTTCTTATGGCTTTTGAAAAGCATAAACTACTTGAGATGCATGCACAAAGATTTAGGTTCTACCTATGCCTTGTATCTCTGGCTTCATCTTCCTGCACAGTTCTTATTGTATTTGACTTAGGTTATCTGTGTATATTCTCCTAACTCAAATGAGAGACTTTTTTTGTCTATTGGTTTTATATGGTGCTGGTATTTGAATCCTGCACTTCCCACATACTACACAGATGTTCTTCCAACAAGCCACATTCCTAGTCCAGAGTTCCTTACGGCTGACTTGCCCATCATGGCAGTCTCCATGCCTAGCACAGTCCCTGACCTATACTATCCCTGTAACATATTTTAGACTGAACTAGGTATCTGATATTACCTCACATGTATGTGCATCTTTAATTAGAAGTTTTCATGGGTGAGTCTTACACATTTGGGGTAGTTACTCATCCTACTTACAAATCTTCTTAATTTCTTCTGAGAACATTGTGGAATCCTCTTTCCAACTGTCTTTAAAAATAAGTAGATGGGGTAGGGGGACAAGAAAGGTTAACTGGGGTAAATGATCATATATACAATGAAATTCGTTATTATGTATACATAGTGCATGCTAATACTAAAAAGATAGAGATGGCCATATAATTTGTCCTGACTAGCATAATGGAAAAAATGAAGACGTTCTTTTGTGTGGCTCAGAAGGGAAAAGTGCAAGCTGTGCAGGCCCAATTACCTGAGTTCAAATACAAAAGCTGTATGTGGTGGCATGTCGCTAGAATTTCAGCACTCCTACAAGGAGGTAGGAGGCATCGACAGGAGGAATTCCAAGACTTACAGGGCAGCTAGCAAGGTGGAAGATGAGGAAGATGAGAAGAAACCCCCAAAAGTTGTTCTCTGACTTCCCCCTCACACACACACACACACACACACACACACACACACACACACACACCACACTGTGCCGTGTGTCCACTTTCATTCATACGCACACTTAGAAAAACAGATGAATAGGCATTGCATTTGTTAGCTGGACATGGTGGCACACACACAACACACACACACACACACACACACACACACACACACCACACTGTGCCGTGTGTCCACTTTCATTCATACGCACACTTAGAAAAACAGATGAATAGGCATTGCATTTGTTAGCTGGACATGGTGGCACACACACAACACACACACACACACACACACACACACACACACACACACACACACACACACAATCTCCGGCTCCTCCAGGCTGAGGCAGGCACTGCAGTGGAGCTCCTGAGTTGGGAAGTAGTATGAACACCAAGGTAAGACAGTGTCTCGACAACCAAGTGTTTCATTTCCTGAAAAAAGCGTTTCACTGCCTGGTGTGAGTCACAAGCACTGTGTTCTTCTGCTGTAGGGTAAGTGCAGGAGGAGAGGGGAGCTCCAGCGGGCCAGGTCCCGGAGAGAGAGCCTGTGTGAACGGAGCTCTGCCTCTGCACGGCAGCAGTGCTACATGGATGAGAGAGAATTAATTAAGACACTGGGGAGAGATGGGATTGCTTAGTGTGGCCAGAAATGGGGATCTTATCGAAACTGCTCCAAATCCTAAAGAGGACCCAGACCACTTCCTTTCATGCCTTCTTACTTCATATTTAAAACAGACTAGAATATAAATAGCTTAACGTTGACTTCCGAGTTCTTAATTCAAACTGCTCAATGTCAGACATTCCTCTCCTGTTCCTTCTCTTGGATGTAGAGAAGCTTAGGAGCTACATTTCATTCTAGCATAACTCTGGTTCCCAAAACATAAACATTAACATTTCTAACTCGTATAGACTCCGGTGGTGGTCACTGGCTTAGCATTTTGTAAAGAACAGATTTGTCACTTTCTCAGCAGCTCCTCTGCAGCCCGTGATCTTTGGGGACTGTCAGAAAGGTGACTCCAACACATGGCCAGCAGCTGAGCAGCCAGCAAAGCCAAGGGGCTGTGACAAATTAGCTGTGGCGGCTGTGTGTGCTGCAGTGCGGGCCTTCCTGCATCTTCTGTCCCAGCAGATGGCACAATATCATGACAATAAATGTCATGAGACTGTTTCCCTATTTGCCTCTTACAAAAAAAAAAAAAATGCTACTCTTGAGCCTGTAAGTCTAAGAACAGAATGAAAAAAAATCCTCTCTCTATGATGCTTTTTAAACCCTACTCTAGAGCAATGGCATATTTGAAAAAGAAAAGAGCTCCTAAACAGAGCCCATTCCTTCAAAATAAAATGGCCTGAAGCACATTTATTCTCTGCAGTTTTTACAGTGACTTGAAAGGTGTATTTTTTTAGCCTCATGTAAATGTGCTACACAGCACCCAGGATTGCTTTATGCACATCAGGACAAAGCTAGTTCCTGCATGCTTAGCTTGAGTTAGAAACAAAGAGCCCTCAGCCTTCTTGCTATTTTCTTCCATCTGTTAGCTGTTCTAATACAATGCTTATTCCCTCTTCTGAAAGGTAGGCTTCCACAGTTCCCTTTTCTTGGGAAAAAATAGGTATACCTAATCATGTCCTATCTGCTTAATGCCTGCAATTTGCAGTCAGGCATGGAGACATGGTTTCAATGCTTATACCCTTTCAGAACTCAGTTGTTTATTGTAGCATGGATTATCATAAAATTTTGACTTTAGATCCAAATTTTTCATATTTATAAGTGTCAAAAGTTTTATTTGGAGGGGGGTATATCTACATTTGCTATAATGACAATATAATTTCTCATACTTTTTGAAAGACAACCAACTTATAGACTGCCCATAATGTTTTGTAAAACAAAATCAATCCAAAGAAAAAAAAAATTCTGTGTTAGCTAGGAATGGTGGTGTGTGCCTGCATCCCCAGTATTAAGGGGGAAGCATCAGCAGGATCATGGCCTCAGGGCAAACCTTGACTACATAGGCAGGCCAGCCTCAACTAAACAGTACAATCTGCCTCAAGAAACCAAGAAATGGAGGGATGACACAGTGGTAGAGCACTTGCCAAGAATGCCCAAGACCTTGGCTCAATAACCAGCAATCCAATCCTTTCTTCAACCTAAACAGAGTGTTTAAAGACCGTAAGAAATACGTATCTAGTACAAAAACATAGATAGATAGGTAGATAGATAGATAGATAGATAGATAGATAGATAGATGGATGGATAGATAGACAGATAGTAAATAAGCAAACACAGAGAGCTGTGTCACATCAGGAATAGGACAATCTATCCCATGTCACTCATAACTAAGTCTACAAGGAAGCTGACATCTTTTGTTTGATTCAGATGGCCACTAGGCCAAGTGTTGATGTGTATATTTTAAAATTGATCAAATGGATACCAAGAAGAAATAAAAGGAAAAGATTGGTAAATTGAAATACATAAATATTTCAAACTTCAAATAATGGACTTAAGGCTAAAATCCTCCACAAAAATTAGAAAACTGTGAAATCACACTTCATCATAGACAAATCTTTTGCAAAGCAAGCAGGTTTATACACACCTAAATTCTCCTCTCCACAAAGCTACAGCCACTGAGCAGGAAGCACATGGGAAGAAGAGGGTAACCTCTCTATTAACATGTTTAACTCATTCTACAGGCAAATTTAAAAGTTGCTAATTCTACTAGAGAAAGTACATGCATTGGGGTGCCGTTGTATACTTCTGGTGCTGATAAATACTGGCAGTGCCCTTTGAGAAGAATGTTTTATCACTTAGGTCAAAACTCCTATGTTTCTATCCCCACAGGATGGTTAATCAACTGTCAGTATGACAGAACTTAAGAGTCACCAAGAAGACAAAACTCTGTGTGTGTCCATAATGGTTTAACTACAGAGAGGTTTAACTCAGAGATTCACACTAAATGTGGATGGCACCATTTCATGGACTGCAGCCCCAGACCAAATCTAAGGAGAATACATGAGCTGAACAATAGAATTCATCTCCATCTGCTTCCAACATGGCCAGCTGCCTCAAACTCCTGCCACCCTGCCCTCCTCACCAAGATGGAATGCATCCTCCAACCATGAGCCAAAATTAATCTATCTCTCCTTCCCTCCTTCCCCCCTCCTTCTCTCCCCTCCCTCTCCCTTCTCTCCCTCTCCTCCCTCCTCTCCCCTCCCTTCCTTCCCTCCCCCTCCCTCTTTTCCTTCCTTCCTTCAGCTGTTTTTGCCAGGCACTTGTGATGAGACAAGGAACTAACAGATCATCCCATCGAAGTCATATTTTGAAATCCCAATCCCTATAATGATGAACATGAAGAAATGAAGGCTCCCGGAGGTGATCAGGTCACAGGGATAGACTCCATATGAACAGGATCAGTGTTCTATAGAAGAGTCTCTTATAATATTAGAGGGACCAGCCTCAATATTATACATCCCAGGGGCTCAGGAGAGAGAACTACTAATGGCAAGGACTATTTTCAGGAAATAGAATCTCAGCACACCAAGTCCATAGTCCACTTGCTTTAATTCCTCTGGCATAACATCCTATGTACACAGCTTCAGTTCTGTTCCCGTGCCTAGTTCCTTTCTTGCCTGATTTCTCTCTGTTATCTACTGCTCCCTCTAGTTCTATCTTAATTCTTTCATCTTAGTTCTGCCTCACCTGGGGCCTTTTCAGCTTGTTCTTACCCAGCTAGTACTTTCCCATCTGGCTCTTCCTTATCTTCCATCTCATTCCTCTAGTACTCTCTTCTAGTCCTTCAATCTAGTTCTTCCCCATCTTGGTTTGTTCCTCTCAAGTTCTTACCCATCTGGTTCTTCCATTCTCTTTTCTCTTCTCTCTTCTCCATCCTGTGCCCTGGAAGTCCCAGTATAAGAAGGGAGGGTCCCAGCTAAATTGTGTAAAGCTATTACTTAATGTCCACCTGACCTAGGCGGTGTCCCCTTCTGGAATTTACCTTAAGTCAGGCGACTTGTATGTGGGCTGCTATCAATGTTAGTCCTTGAAAGTTGGGTGCCCACCCAGTGGAATTTAAGTCAGGAGACTTGCATGTGGGCTGCTATCATTGTTAGTCCTCGGAAGTTGGGCGCCCACTTGGGCGGTACTTCCTGTAGTCCTTGAAAGTGGCTAAGGGAGATATCTGATTCCAGAGAGAGCCTTTCCTGAGGCTGTTCTCCAAATTCCTGGAATGTGTATATCCAGAGAGTGATCAGTCCACACTGTTAGCCCTTCTTAGGGAAAAGTCAATTGGGAAAACTATGAAGGCACACATGATTTTCATAACAGAATACAGCTGATATATAACAAGCCAAGTAACACCAAAAAGTCTTTAGGATTTGGCTTCCTCTGGAGGAACTCCCTGGTCCCTC
This sequence comes from Onychomys torridus, assembly GCF_903995425.1. Classification (NCBI taxonomy): domain Eukaryota; kingdom Metazoa; phylum Chordata; class Mammalia; order Rodentia; family Cricetidae; genus Onychomys; species Onychomys torridus. The sequence goes on along the minus strand of NC_050451.1, from coordinate 66,364,080 downwards.
CAGGTAGTGACTTTGCTGTAACCAGCTGAGTTCTTGATATATTTCTGCAGCCCACAGCAGAAGAGGCTCAAGATAGACCCCTTGCCTCTTCTACTACATGAGAACATGCCAAGAAGGTGGTCAGTCTTGAACTTCCAGCCTCCAGAAATATGAGGGATAAATATGCTGTTCATAAGCTAACCAGACTCAAGAAGCTTCTTCAAACAGCTTGAGTGGATTAAGACAACCTCATCAGTGTGTATTTTAATCACCAGTTCAAACTCTAGGAGCTCACTCTCAGCCAACAGTCTACACAACATCCTTTGATACATGTACTGGAAAGGATCCAGAAGGATACACAACAAAGTTTAATTATAACTATCTAGGAATAAAGCCTGAAATATTATCAATTTGTTAATTGCTCATCTGTAATAGTCAATATTTATTTCTATAATACATAAATTATTTTACAATAATATGCTTCTTTCCCAGAAAAAAAGAAAGCTCCCTCAAAGCATAGAAATTCAGATGGGACTTGGGGATTTCCTATCTAGAGTTACCTAAAAGTCAAAATTTATTCCAATTGGTCCAACAAGGCTGGTTAAATATGAAAGGCATAACAGTAGGGTCCCTCAGGCAATGGTTCATGTTTCTTTCCTAGTAACTTCCAGCTACATACTTCAAGAAATTCCTTAAGAAAGATACTTACAGCCCATACATATTCATAATTTCAGCCATGATATTGTAATTTTCCATACCTTTTTTCATACCTGCACTTAAAAAAAAAAAGTGGAACCAGACACACGAACAATCTGCTGGGGAGTATAGAAAACATCATATACTAAGAAGGAGATTCAGGCCAACTTCCCCAAGAGCCGTCAAAAGAAGAAAGCGTTTCACCTACCCCTGGGTCCACAGTGACAGTCGCCACAGTGGGGAATACCATTCCTGAACACAAACACCAAAACATCTGTGAGGGAGCCAGGCCGGCAGGTGTATGGCTAAAGTGGCTGCTTGCCATGGCAGCAAAATGTCCGCTACCACAGCACATTTACAATTGGTTTGCCAGTGTTTCCAACTCAGGCTGAGGGATTCAGTTTTCCTCATATATGACAACAACAAGGGTTTCGAATGGACCAAACATTTCATATTAGTATCAGCAGCACTCACACAGCTTCTGTTGGCAGAGAACAGGAAAACAAAAGTATCTGCTTTTTTTTGTTGTTATTCTAGAGAAATTGCCAGAACACCATTTGTTCTTAGCTACCTTCACCCCACCCAATATGGAGCTTTCTGCATGGTACCATTGCCCTAGTCATGTGTCATGGCCCATGATTTCAAGTCCCAATATTTCCCTGAATATAGAAACCTGGAAAATTAATCTTAAGGGGGCATTTGGTGAAAGAGAAGATGTCTTGATGCTACAAAATATTATTGTTTTAATAAATATTAGAGTTCTGTCTATCTACCTGTCTGACAACTATCTGTCTTCTATCATCTATCTGTTCTGTCATTTATCTATTCTCTTTCTATAACTTATCTGTCTATAATCTACCTATCTATATATCTATTATCTACACACACACACACACACACACACACACACACACACACACACACACATTCATTCCTCCAACCTTTATTCTATGAAAGACTAAATGCAATACACCATGGAGGATGGAAAGGTGGCTATGGGACTGAACTACACAGTAGAGAGATCAATATTCTTTTACTCTAAGAATGATGAGCTTGTTCAAGGTCACGGAGCTTGAACAGGAGAGCTAATTAAACTAGGTTGCACAGAACACAGAAAAGATAAGTTTCCCTCATACTTACAAATCAGATAAGGGGCTATAGCTGTCTAGTTAATTTTTATAAACATATTGGCTTTCCAATAAACAAAATTTTCCCCTTTGAAAATCAGGGGAACAGCACTAATCAATGTATAAAGACCAAGGGAAGACCCAAGAGTGACTGCCCACTGTATTTGATCTATATGGACTGTAAAAATTAATATTAGAATCAGACTCTTTGATTTTAAAAAAACGACCCATTTATACAGAAGTAGTTTGGAATTTATTTATAAATTTGTCTATAAAAGTATAAGAGATCTCCTTTTGCTCAAATTTGTAGATTGAGAAAGTAGGAATTCAGAAAGACCCCAAAGAATCCCCAAACCTGCTGTAAGACCTAGTAAAGAAAAAAAAAAGTCAATTAGGAGACACAAGCCTACAGCATCCATAGCTCTAACTACCTTGAATGTCACGTGATTCCCTTTTACCATTTAATAACATTGCTCTAATTATCCTTCTAATAAGAGGCAGAACTAATTAGGAAAAATAAGGTAACATTACGCTGGCAGTAGAGATTAAACATGAGTCAGTAATGAGCCTCTAAATCCACACATAACTAATGACAGAGGAAAACTGGCCGCCCACAACCACTCAGCTGAGTGGGTGGGCAGTTGAAGATGAGGTATGAAGACAGAAGCCAGACAAAATTGCCTGAAGGAAAAGCATCTCATGAGAGTTTTCAAGGTCAGCTGATGAAAGCTCCATGGTAGTGACTGTTTCTCATACACCCTGAAATAAAAAGAAAACATAAATTACCATAAACAGCAAAATAAAATCCAGAGGCCATACAACCCAAAATGGAGGTCCTGCAAACTACATGCAGTGCATCAGACTAAGGTAACCTTCTCTGTTTTTGAATGACTGAAGTCCCAGTGAAATGAGTTTGATTTTTAAGTCATGGTGCATTTAGTCTGTTACATGATCTTTGCTGATAACGTAATGTCTTATCCAATGACATCTTAGTGACTGTGCTGTTACATACAGGCCAGCATGGGTCACAAATATTAGAGTTCATAAGTGTTGGCACCTCCACAAACACAGCAAGGACTGAATCTGGGTCAAAGGAATTGCAATGAAAATGTATGAGAGGAGTCACACTGGGCTTATGCACCAGGAAGGTGACTTCTAAGGTGACCTTGAGGTCGATAGACAGACTAATGAGTCCCCACCTCCACTGTGTTCAAGGGATTGTCCTTTTGTAATACTGGCCACACTACACTTGGGATTCAGACAATTGTTGATTTGTTAGCCCTTTATGGAAACTCAGAGGTCATGTCAAGTTCTTAACTGTCCTTGAAGACAAAGCATTCAGAGATAATATCCCACAAAGTCTTGCCTATTATTGTAACTGAACATATAATTGACAGCAACTTTTAACATGTTCAGCATCAGGTGCCTCATGAAAACTAACATGGAACTTTACAAAATAAAAATGCATTTTTAAATATATGTCATTTAAAATTGTTGAGTAATAACTATATACATTAAGCAATAACAAACTATAATGAAATAAAAAATGTTTAAGAAGTAAAGATCATTCCTAGCTGTCATTTCAACATACACTTATTAGGAGCCTCCTGTCCAAGAACCTAGGTGACATATTAAGGAACTATTCTTTCCATGGATTTTTACCATAGTCCCTCATTTTGGACCTTCTTCCTTTTCTTCTCTGCCTTTGGGTTTCTACTGGTTCCTGTGTTTCCTTCCAGCCATTGTTGGGGGGCATAGCTTTTTTCCTCACATTTCTTAGAGAAGCTCAATTGCCATCCATTCACTTCTAAATAAATGACCCACTTACTAACTAATAAATATACCCTACATACTAACTCTAGTCTGATTGGTATTTACAAAATACACCCAGAATAAAAGACCAATTTCTGGCACTCTCTTCTGACTTTGGATTGGGGTCCTTTGAGGAATGGATATTTAAAATTTTAGTGTAGCTATAGTTATTTTTTCTTTTTGGTTTATATTTGGGGTCATTTTTTAAAATAATGCCTTCAATTTTCTTCTAAAATCTAAAAAGGTTTCATTTTTCTTTATAAGCTTGACTCCCCCTAGAGTTGATTTTTGTAAATGGTTTCAGGAGAGTGTTGTCTAATTTCCAGTAGGTATACATGGGTCCTCAACACATCTGCTGCAGAGTCCACTTCCCCCCAGGGATGTGTTCTCCACTGTTCTGTCCTACATCAAAGGCCCGCAAATGTTTGGCCTGCCAGCACCAACTAAATAATTAAGTCCTTGTGTACATGTCTTTATCTTCAACTCTTCTCTTTGCTTCCACAATTAGTTAAGCCATAGCCTGGGAACTCATTCCTATCCATTGACAGTGTACAACTTGCCAGTTATTCATTCCCCAGAACCTCTCTGTCTTACAAAGTTCTTTAAAAAGTTCTCACATTTTTTTTGATCAGATATTTTTGGTTTGGTTTTCTTGTTTGCTCTAAATGTGTGGAAATGAATTTATGTTTTATATACAGCTCCTACATAAGTCAACATTGGTGAGCCCTTATTTACTCTAATATGAATAAATATTCTTTGAGATTTCTATGCAGGTGATCACATCATATGTGGTGTAATTTATAGATTTATTTTCCCTTTCAATACTTATACATAGTTCAACAGAAAGGTTTTTGTTGAAGTTTTGTTTTATGATGAAGTTCTGCTTTATTATTAAATAAAGAAACTTGCCCTCTATTTCTCCTTTGATAGAGCTTTTGACTACAAATGTGCACTAGAGTTTATCAAATGCTTTCTCTGTATCTGTAGAAATGATCATACAAAATTTATGAGATATCTTATTTTAGGAGTTTTTATGGCTTGTTTTATGATAAGCCAGGTACCATAGTGAGAGTCAGTTGTCAACGTGACACACGTAGGGAGAGGGAACCCTAATTGAGGAGTTGCCTCTATTGGTGGGCATGTCTGAGGAATGTTTTCTTGACTGCTAATTGGTGTCTGAGGGCCTAGTCCACTCTGGGAAGTAACCCTAGGCAGGTGGATACAGGCTATCTAAGAAAAGTAGCTGAACAAACCAGGAGAAGCAAGGTATGATCTCTGTTTTGGTTCCTGCCTTGATTTCCTGTCTTAACATCTCTTCATGATGGACTGTAACCATAAGATGAAATAAATTATTTCTGTCCCAAGTTGTTTTGGGCCATGGCATTTATCATAGCAACAGAAAATCAAACTGGAACATCATGTTTGCACTTCTGAGATAGATATAACTTACTGATGTTATATTACCTAATATTTTTTAAAGGTCTATAAAAATTTTATGATTTTTTAAATCTGTGTTTATGAGCAAAAGTCCTTTTTGTATTTTTTTGAGAATTGCATGCATGACTACAATGAATTTTCATCATATCTTCTACTCCCTCCCTCTCCAATTCTTCTCCATGTTCCCCAACACAGTCCATTCTCAAATTCATGAAGTCTTCCTCCATAATTATTGGTACATGTACACACACACACACACACACACACACACACACACATACACACACACACACACACACACAGAGAGAGAGAGAGAGAGAGAGACCTATGGAGTTCAATTAGTACTGCCTGCCTGTAGGTACTTTGGTTGAACTATCAAGGAGCTGGTCTTAGAAGAAATCTGACTCTCTCTTCCTTAGAAGCTACCAACTCTCTATAGCTCTTCAAGTAGGGGAAGCACCATGGGTGCTCTTCATGCATGGGTGCTGGAATGCTGGCTGATGTGGTCTCCTGCAGGTCTTGTGCAGGGAATCCCGCTGTTGGGAGTTTACAGGTGTTACAGCCTTGTCATGTCCAGAAGACACTGTGTCAAAGCACTCCTCCTGATCCCTACTCCTCCACCCCCCACCTCTCCAACCCCCCCCCCCACCCCTACCCACCCACCACCGCAATGTTTCCTGAGCTTTAGATGTAGATGTGCCATTTGGGGACGAACACTCCACAGTCACTCATTCTTTGCACACTTTGGGAAAGCCCAGCTTGCTTCATGGGTCCTGGGGTCTGGAGCTCCTGACTGTGCAGCAAGCCCCCTTCACTGAGCCTTCTCTCCAGCCCCTGGGCCATCTTTAACTATATCTTGGTTTTGCTCATTATTCCAAGTCTCATTTTTATTTTAGCAAATGCTTCCTACACAACTCTTTTAAATTCAATACCTATTCATTTTACTATATCAAAATGTTCTCCTAAATCTTTTGTTGTGCTCATAATGTGAAATCTCAACGACTTGTTCTCTTGTGTGTGCAGTAGATTCTAGTCATGGCTTCTTGTTTGGGGTATATTAGCAAACAAAGCAATCCAAGAGACCCATCCTTATGTGCAGAGAGGTCAAAACAGTCAGGCAAATGTATAAATAGATGCATTAGGAAAATATGGTAGAAGAGGAAGAGTGTTGTGGGAAAATACAGTGGGATGTGGGAAGGGCACTGCAAGGCTTAAAAAACCTAAGGAATCCTATCAAGATGATGGGATCTGAGAAAGCTCTTGAAGGAAGAGAAATAACAGAGATACTTTGAAGAGGTGTATAAAGGGAGAAGATGTGTAAAGGTCCCAAGCTGAAGCAGCCAGTGTCAGAACGATTTCAAATACCCCCAAGGATGCCAATGTAGAAAGAACCGTGGCAGTAAAGAGGCAGGGGTGAGGCAGATCCACCTCATGTAGCACCCTGGGGGCCAGAGAGGGGATCCTAGCTCTTACCCCAAGTGGCAGAGGAGTTCTGTGAGCCCCTGGAGGGTTTTGAAGAGGAAATTGGCCTCTGATGCTCTCCTACTGAAAACAGATTCCAGATAGGTAATTGTGAACATAAGAAAACAACCCAGGAAATGAATGTTAGGATTTGGAAGTGCATTGGGAGAGACTAGACAGAGGATAATGCCAGTGGAGGTGGTGGGGAAGGTCAGATTGAAAATGTTTGCAGTTTAGTTTTAGACACATGGAGGTCGAAATGCCTGTTATGTATTTTAGTCAACTCAACTGGATGTTCGAATCTAGAGGAAAGGTTTAGGTTAGGAACAGAAAGTTAAGAGCAGTAAGCACATTGAAGATACTTAGTTTCTTCAGGCAGAGCAAGGCTACCAAGATACTACGGAAATAGTCTGGAATGTGGCTTCCCTGGGGTACAGGAGATTGGAGTGGAGGATAATGGAAGGAAATGACCACTGAGAATTGTTGGATCCCAGCATAGGAATGTGTCCTAGAAACTATTTCAAAGGCGGAAAAGATTCACCTTGCCAAGTACTGAGATGCCAGAGATCAAAATTGAAGGGTAGCCAAGGATTTTTGCACTGTGGACATTGTCAGTGGCCATGAAAATATAATCAAACAAACAAACAACCTAGTGGTAGAGTTGGCTCACATAAAAGAACAACAACCAAAACCCCTAGAAGCAGACAACATGATAGTGTACACCTGTAATCCTACACACCAGGAAAAGGTGGGATGAGAGGTCCACACCAGCCTGAGCTACAGAGGAGATGGCTTTTGTAAAAGCAGGAAATTAAGTCAGTGGCAGCAGCGTATCAACATTTTTGTTTGTTCCTCTTACACTGGTAGAATTTTCTACTTTGATGGAATGTTTGGTGACTCAGGAGAGAAGGATGTTAGTAGAACAAAGTGTCCCAGCAGGTAAAAGAGACACTCTGGTCCGTGATTAAGCAAGGTCTCAATATGTGTAGGTGAGTAAAGATGGGGTGAGACTGAGGACGTTCTCACCTTTCTATCACATAATTTCAAATAAGAGAAGAGTCAAAAACCACCTTGGATTTGGATATGCCTGTACTGGTTAAAAAAAAAAATTGAGCCACTCATTGTCACCATTGTGTCCTAAAAACATAGTGGTCTTCTCTTTGATCTGTTGAGTCTAAGCAACAATTTGTCACCCACTCTCCAAGGTTCACCAGTAGTCACTGCAGAGCTGGGTTTTAAGTCACCTCCTTAGCTGAATCCTAGCTGCTATGCACTCACATGTTCCCACATCTTCCTTGGATCCTAGACACTTTCCCAAGGACTTCTGGAAGTTGCTGAGTAGTGGAGAGATGAAAACTCAACAGTAGAGTTTCGAATCCTGGACAAAATTTGATTTTGAAGTATGTTTTCTTATGGTTCCTACTCACACGGCCTCATGAACAAGTCAGTACTGTGTGGATTGCATCTCTACGGCTCCTACTCACAAAGCCTCATGAATGAGTCTGTACTGTGTGGATTACACCTCACAACCCAGAGACTGAGTTTCAAATGTGTTTTCCCTCTTTCACGTTGTCCAGATTCTGAATGCCATACCAGAGCAAATCAACATACATTGTGAATAAAACAGACCCATCTAAGACACGGTCTCCACAAGTGTGCTCATGGTCAACCATCTACAATATGTATATTTTAATAAAAACTACCAATTTTAACTTCTAGCTGCCTTCTGAGGAGTCCTGCATATAAGATTATTAATGTATTGATTTCTCCACAGTGAGCTTTTGCACTTCAGCTATTTATTGAGTTATTTATTTCCTAGTTTCTAGGTTAGAAAATACTATATGTATTTATTTGGAGGTGGGGCATGCCACAGCATGCATGTAGAGGTCAGCTGATAGCTTATGAGATATCATTCTTTCCAATATGTGGGTCCCAGGGATCAACTCGGGTCATCAGGCTTGATGATGAATATCTTTATCCACTGAGCCATCTCACCAGCCCAGCACTTGATTATTTTGTTGGATTGTGATGATTTAAAAACATCTATCTACTCTCCTCACTCCAAATATGCATGTATATATGTATAGACACACACATATGTATGCATACACATATACATACACATACACCCAAATACTTTTAAGTCCTCATTCGCTTGGGAATTAATTAAACTAAAAAATAAATTGTGATTAGTTCTGACTCTGCACATCTTGTAGTCATACGTATTTTGAAGTTTTGTTATTGGTTCAAGAATATATTGCACACAAAAACACATTAAACACATGGAATTGCAAGGGTGTTTTTCCTACAGAAATATGTAAGGATATTTCATCTTCCAAAAATACCTTTGGCTATAGGGCTTTTTTTAAAAAAAAAAACATATTGTAATGAAAAGTTAAATCCTAGTTTCTTTGATGTGCTGGTTTCACATGACTGGAGAAGAATGCTTAGTGTTTTCATAACCACATTTCACTTCAAATTTCCTTGCAGGGAGGTGGGAAGGGAATGTTCATTTGTTTTTGTTGCAGGTCTGGGCAAAGGTGATTTAAAAAAAAAAAAAAAAAAAAAAAAAAAAAAAAAGCTTTCCAGGCTGGGCACATACTAAGAACAAAAGGTAGGTGTCCTGTTGCTTGTTTTTTAATTGGCCCAAACAGAAACTCTTCTTACCCTCCTCCTCTTTTTCTCCTCCTCTCTCTGCCCCCTCCCTCCCCCTTCCTCTCTTTCCTCCACTCTCTCTCTCCCTGCTGAATTTATATTAATTACTCCAGCTGCCCATTACAGTCCACGATGATGATGATGATGATGATGATGATGATGATGGGGGGGGGGAATTCACAATATATTTTTAAGTGATCACTTATTTTTATTCTTTGACTTGGAAACATGTTTTTTTTTTAATAGAGAAAAGAAAAAAACTCACCCAGCTGTTGGTACTATTCATATTCCAACAGCCTCCAGACTGCTCGAGGCCACCTGGTTGACTTTTGCCTTGGAGTCGGTCCAGAAAAGCATTATTTACCCTTTAAAACAAAGAAAAATGTGCATGAGTAGCAGGCCTGCTGCAGGGATGAGAGATTTCCGAGAACCAAATGTGCGGTACAAACTGGTGTGGGATAGTTCTTTCCCTCGGCTTAAGGAGGTCTATGGAAACCTCGATCCAGTGCCGCGTGGGCTCTGCTAACAGTCCCTTACTGGGAGGCTGGTACTGGTGTGTCTCAAGCCAAAAGGACATCAATTCTCGACTCGAAAGTTTCACTTGCCAGTCGCCTGAGCTAGTGCTCTGGTCACCAAGTAAGCCAAGGAATGAGACGGAGGCTAGAGATGGAAGAACTAAATGGGGGTGGGTAGGCGGGAAAGCTCCGTGGCAGTGCTGTGCAGGACAGAGCGGTTCCCACTTAAGCTCTATGGCCCTGTCAGTCATCGGGAATCACGTTAGAGGAAAGGAGAAGGAAAAATAGCAGGCTGCAAGGAGAGAAAAGAAGTTCAAGTTCCAAAAGACAGAATAAGTACACCTTTCTTTGATGTGCTGCCTCACTTACAGCCACCAACTTCAAAACTGAAATCTGAATTAATAAGCCAATCACGTTCGCAAAGGTCAGGATAGAGGCAGCCAGCACAGTGATGGTCTAACAAGTTATCCCTCAGTACCCATGAGGGGTTGACTCCAGGGCTGCCTGTGTGTGCCAAAGGACACTGATGTCATGTCTCTTCTGTAAAATGACATAGCACTACCACCCTTCACATATCCTCCTATATGTTTTAAATGATCTGTGAGTTACTTATAATACTTAATACAGTATCAGTGCTGGGTAATGAGTAAAAGGCTTATTACACTGTATTCTTTAAGGAATGAGGCAGGAAAATTGTTGTAATACATAGCTATAGATAAAGAATTTTTCTGAGTATTTTCAGTTCAGTCTGTTCAAGCCATGCATAGACTCACAGATGTGATGCACTGACTATTTCTACAGATGGCTACCTGGAGGCTCATTTGATAATTAGTTATTGTTCTAAATAGTTGTATTATGGGCATTTCAACATTATCCTCTAAGTTACCTAAGCATGGCTGAGTAGAGGGACAGGGACTTAGAAGCTGGGTAAATAGCAACAGAGTCACTTAGAAACTTAGAAGACTAGAACGTTCTTGGGGCAGAAACAGCACCTAGCATAAGCAGCTACTCAGCATGCATTTGTGGAAGGAAGGGAAGGCAAGAACTGAGAAGCACATCAGACTCCTGTGCAGTCATGGAAAGCAGAATTAGGTCCTGGTGGATGGCCAAAGTCACAACTCTCTGAGATGGAGAACTGCAGGAAAACAATGGCTGGGTGGCCCAATCAGGTAGTCCAAGCTCACTCAGCACCAGCCAAGATGTTAACTGTGTGTGGGCTCATCTTGATCTCTGAGGATTGACTAGCCATTTCTCCCACAGGCATGGCTACATCTCAGCTTTTCGTTCTCACCCTAGAGACCTATGCAAATGCCACAGCCTGGTCCATGTCTGAGTCACCAGGCTGAATATCTCAGCAGGCAGGCTGAGAAAAATCTTACTCAATTACTGCCTTGAATGCTCAGGAGTAGAAACTGCCCTGTGAGCCACACAACCAAAGGCATTCTGGAATGTGGACACACTTGATGCTGGTTTTATCGTGTGCATGTGTGTAGCCCAGAGGTCAACACTGGGTGCTTATCTCAGTTTCTCTCTATATTACTTTTTAAGGCAGTGTCTCTCATGGAACTTTGGGATGCTCAATTTGGCTGGACTGGCTGGCCAACGTGCCTCCACTGTCTCTATCCCCTTCACACCAAACCACTGGGGCCATAGATGGGTCCCTTATTCTACGCAGGTACTGAGGATCCAAACTCAGGTTTTCATGATTACATAGCACACATTCTGTGGCTGAAGCATCTCCCCAACCCCTTTTTCTAGGGTTTTGGTCAGTCATAAGAAGGAGTTTTCCCTCAGTTTCCCCAGTGACCTCCCACCCCATACAAACCACTAGATGTCTTAACTGTCTTACTAATCAACACATCCTGAATTCACTCATGTCCTATCACCTCTCTGGGTTATTGTCTCTACCCTACCCTGTCATTCATTCTTCACATAACAACCCCCACCCCACCCCACCCCACCCCAAGTTAGAAAAGTGATCTTCTCTCCAATGATGGTTTGAATAAGAATGGCCCCTATAGGCTCATAGATTTGAATGCTTCCTCACCAGGGAGTGGCACTATTTGAAAGGATTAGGAGGTATGATCTTGCTGGAGGAAGTGTGTCCCTGCCGGGTGGGCTTAATGGTTTTACAAACCTATATCAAGCTCAGTATCCACCCGCCCCCTGCATGCAGATCAGGATGTAGCTCTCAACTACTTCTCCAACGCCACGCCTGCGATGCCTGCGATGCCTACTCCCATGCTTCCTGCCATGATAATAGTGGACAAAACCTCCAAAGATGGTAAGCCAGCTCCAATTAAATGTGTTCTTTTATAAGAGCTGCCTTGGTCATGGCTTCTCTTCAAAGTGACTGAGAGACCTTCCTTCTGCTGAAAAGTCTCCCATGGCCTGAGAAGAGTCACTATCTCACGCAATCTCATATTTCATCCTTCCCACTTTGGGCCAGCTTCCATACTCTACTCTTTCATCCAGCATCATCCAAACTTTGGGAGGCAAACATCTAATCTCATTCCCACCATACAGCCTCTGCACTTGCTCTTTTGCTGACAACAAGGGGCCCTTCCAGTAGGGGTCTCTGCCTCTGAGTTCTGTATGTCTGCTTCTTCCTCACCCTCTGACGTTAGCTCTTCTGTGAGGCCTCTTAATCACCTGACACCTCCAGCTGCTTACTCTGATATCACAGTTATGGTATTCACCACCATTTGGAAAGTCTCACTGTTTAATTGTTTCTGTGTTTGTGGTTTGCATGTGGTTGGGGACTACTATTTTTCGCTGGTTCACCCCATTACCTGGAATAGAGCCTGGGCTGAGTGTGTCCTGATAACGTACTCATTGAGTGAATGGGGCTTCTCAGCACATGCTCCCTACATCCATGGCTGTGGACAGAGGCTGTGCCATGAAAAGCCCACAGATGTGGAGTACAAAGAACACATGGCTCAGTGTCAACTGCTCTGACTGGGTTTTCATAAAGCAAGTTTACCCACAAGCTTGCCTACTAAGAAGAAGAAAGACTGAGTTCTCCATGGTGCTTTAGGAAGATCCTCAACTGGTTTGCTCACTGCAGAATGGGATCAACCAGAGACAAAGACAATGAATGCACAGCTTGTTTCTCTCCATCGGCAACACGAATCCAAACAGGGAGGAAAGATTCCTGCTACATTTTTGTTGACTAGTTTGAGACTGTACATTTTATTGCTGTCAAACTTGTGCTCTGGGTTTGTTTGTTTGTTTGTTCCCTGAGGGTTAATTTGGATTGAGAACTATGACTCAGAGATGGTTTGAGTTTTCATAAATCAATAGGGTTCATTCTGGCATTCACCTAACAGTCCAGATCCATTGGAGCCTTTGAACTGGTGCTCTGTCAGCTCTCTGCAGGGATCCTTAGTTGCTTCCCCTCCTCAAGTGGTTATACAGGGTCAGGTGCAGTTCCAGGTGTACACTCACTGTAGGACTCGTTGAAAAGCTCACATGGAATCCCACAAGCTTTCTATCATCAATGCAGGGGTGAGTGCTCATCTGTGTCAACTTCTAAACAGGAGAATGCTTGTTGCCTTTTGAATGCTGATGGAATCATGCCCCCAGGGTACATCTAATGTATATACCCTACATGCACACTACATAGTTGGTGGTGTTGCTTTTAGAGGAGGCACCACTATTTTTGTTCATTAAGGAATTATGGGATGTGTGTCTCATGATACTATGGGAATGCATGCTATAAACTTTAAAGGCAGCACAAATGCACACTCTTTTCAAAAATTGATCAAGAATATAAAATATGTGTCTAAAGGCTTGGTTAGTTGTTTCAAACTTGATTACTGAGTTTATTATCCACAGAGATTTCCTGGTGGGTTTAATTTGGATCTATGTGTCACCAGAATCAATAAGAGAGAAAATAGGTACAGAAAATAAACATTCTCACCAATATTTATGTATTTGGCAGTATGGACAATAAGTTTAAAGAATGATGGCCAAGATTCCTGCAACAAAAATGCAACCCTTTCCACCTCTAACCAAATAGCATGCACCTTTATTTGGCACCCATGAAAGGTTAATGTATTAGCAATGGGGACTATTAATGTGACACATTGCTATCTTTAAGATGCTTACGGCTTTTTAATCTACTAACCCAGAAGAATAATTGGCTACTGGTAGCAACCACTGTATATATAAAAACAATATCAGTGTTTTTCTAACCAAAAGTCTTCTAAAGAGAAAATGAGCAAAACCAATAAAAAAAACACTAGATAATTTATGGCCTACAGTTTACCTAACAGAATTACCTAACCAATGCTTCAAGGATTATGTTTCCCTAAATCAGAGTAAAACATATAAACTCATATTTAACATTTTAAAAGTACTTTGTGAGAACCATAGAAACAACAAAGTCTATTCAAAGGCACATCAGCCCTCACCAGCAGTTAGAGACACCTTCAGAACTTTAGCATCCATTAGACATCTTTCAAAGTCTCTCATTTACGAAATGAAAGCACTGCAATTCAAAAACACACTTTAATGGGGCTGGAAAGATGGCAGAGCAGTCAAGAGCCCTGGTTGCTCTTCCAGAGAACCCAGGTTCAAATCCCAGCACCTATATAGTGGCTTACAACCATCTATAATTCCATCCCGGGGGATTTGATTCCCTCTTCTGGCCTCTACAGGCACCAAGCATGTACATAGTGTAGAGACACACATGTAGGCAAAATATCCTTACTCATAAAAATAAACAAATAAAATTAAAAAAAACATGTTTTAGTGATAGGGAAAGTTACATAAAATAAGTCATCTGCTTTCAAAAAGAATATGTTTCCTTAAATCATGAAAGCCCTTACACTAAATTCTTCTAAGATGTTCCACCCAGCAGCCTCACAGGAAGAACCTATCATTACAGCTACAGTCAGTATAGCGTTATTAGCGATGTTTTAACACATATTATGTCGAGTCTCACCAGGTATTCTCAAAACACTTACATCTGACACCAGGGAGTTTCCTATGAGATTGTGTAGGCTACTAATGTCAAAAGCTACACCCCTAAAGCTCACCAACATGATTGTACAAACATGAGCTGAATAAGGACGATACCTATAGGGATGCCTGTGTGAGCCCGTTTTCAGGTTCCTCGTGGCTTTACCCAGCAGGTCCGCATAGAGGATGATTAGGGCCACGGGCCTGAGTGTAGGTGTCTGAGATGGTCTGCACTTGGCTGTGCTGGGGGGAGGTCTTTTGCACCACCCTTTGACGTTTCTATAAATACCCTGGGGCAGAGACAGTCAAGGCCGGGGTGGAAAAGGTTCCAGGTCCTGTCAAGGCTGTCCTTTATTTTCTATCTGTTTATCTCTGTAATATAAAATCCTTCCATCTGATATTTCCTGCTGCTGACCCTCAAGAACACTCTGGGGAGCTGTGGGGTTGGTGGGTAAATGCCCCACAGATGCCAAAGTGGATGGGGAAAAGTCCAGAGGCCTCAAGCCTACACAAAGAACTACTGGCAACCAAGAAATGCTGAAAGCAGGAGAAACAGTCTTCCCAGGAGAAGAGCATGCCAGATGGTTATCCAATACCCAATGGTCAGCCCTGAAAATATACATACAAGTGACGTTATACAGACTAAGCATGATATATTGAGGGATATATCTGTACACACACACACACACACACACACACACACACACACACACACACAATAACAACTAATGAAAAAAGAGGGCAGAAATTCGAAAGAGAACAAGGAGGGGTATATGGGAGAGTTTGGAGGGAGGAAAGAGAAGGGAGAAATAATGTAATTATATTATAATCTAGAATATAGAGTACTTAATCTATTAAAAATTACTTACTGCTTCTATCTTGAATTTTTACCCCCATCCTAATACATTAGTCAACATAAAATATCTTTAATGAGTTTTTCCCCAAGTATTTGTTCCCAAGCGCACTGGTGTCTAACCATCTGTATCAATCCAATAATAATGCCAAAGTCGTTTACAAACAGTAACATGAGGTCTCAGAGGGATGTAATGTTCTGTCCCAGGGAAGGGGACAAAATAACAGCCTAGATAAACAGAAAGTGTGGGTCAGCCTTCTCTCTTTAAGCCAACACATGCATTCTCCTGTGAGTACAGGTACCTAAGGAAGCCAGTGACAGTGTCAGATTCCCTGGGGCAGGTTTTACTCCCTGGAATAGGGGTTACAGGCATTTGTGAGTAGCTGGATGTGGGCACTAAGGATTCAACTCAGGTCCTTTGTAAGAGCAATAAATGTTCTTAACCACTAAGCCATTTTCTCCAACCCTGTGATTTAGCCTTCTCATATGAGTTTGAATGTCCCTAACCCAAGAAATGTGAATATTCTGTATGCATGTACATATGTATGTATACAAATGAATAGCTAGATAGATAGACAGACAGGTAGATAGATAGATGATAGATAGATAGATAGATAGATAGATAGATAGATAGATAGATAGATGTAGCAGTTGGCACACACAGGCTTAGAAGTGATTTTAATTCCAGAACATTATTTAATGCTGCTCTAACGTTTTCCCAAAATGCTGCAAAACTTTATAAGTAATTGATTTTTACCAAGGATGCTTATTTTATTGGCCAGTTATACCTCCAGTGCTCAGCTTGAAGGATTTGGGCTCTTTCTTCCTCTTGGTGCTGTCCTTTAGTCTCCAGTAATTTATTCTAGGAACAATAAAAGTTTGAAGATATGGTTTTCAATTAACACGGCTATATAGAAGGCACCCAAATCAATTACACATTTAACCTTAGCTGGGGCAACATTTCACTTCTGAAACTTCTACTTAAATCTATTTGGACATGAAATTATTTTCCCTCTATAAGTAGGCAGCAAAAATAATTGCAGCTTAGTCTAACAGAACAGCTCTGTGAGTGTAAAATTGTTGGATTAAAAAGCCAATGTGCATGGTCAAGAAAATCAGACCAAGGTGTACAAAACACAGAGAAGACAATACAATATGACTCAAACTCATCTATGTCTTACAAAGAAAAACAAATCAAATTAGTTCCTTTAAGAATACCACACAATACTATCATAGTATTTTCGTAACATTTCTTTCCTAGTAAAAATCCATTGCAACTTAAGAGTAAATTTGGACTCCGTTCTGCAGAGCAATTCTGTTGGTAAAGCGTTCTCAGCCTTGCAGAATGAGATCTGCCCAAGAACAGTTACAGCTGTTTTTTTAAAAACAGTTATTTCTCCTGCTATAAGAACTCCAGGCTCCCTAGTTGGGGTTCCAAATACATCTCACAACTGTGAGTCTCCAGTTTCTAACATCCTGGTTGTCTTCTTGGACGTAGTGACTCCTGTGGCCACAGATAACTCATTTATATTCTCATACCGTAGGACTAAAAGCCAGGATTTCCTGAACACCCATCACCTACCTTCAGGCAGACCAAGTTTTAATCCTATTTTCAAAGGCAGACAAAAGCAGAAGAAAGAAAACTACCAGGCCCAAGTCATAAGCCAGCCCTTGGGCTAAAGAGATTTTTCTGGTAGAAACTATACTGTCATAGGCTGACAAACGCATGCCAATGAATGCTTGTGGCCATGGCTAGTGTTTTAGAACCACCTCATGAAAAGTCTAAAACAAACTAAAAATTCATACTGACTTTTTCTTTTAAATTTCATTAAATGTCATTGCCAAAGAAATACACTTGTTTCTTATACATTATACTCTAAATTTATTGCCTATCAGTCTATAAAGCCCATTAGTCTAGTCTCATTCTTATATAGAGCTAATAAGGGAAATGGAGAGTTTTCAAAATAATGACATACTATCCACCCATTCAACACTTCCCCAGAATCTAGATGCCAAGCCTAGAGTTCCCACTTTTCCACAGTGACACAAAGTCGTCTGTTTCTTTTAATCTTTTAATTGTATTTTCCCCTTGGGACCAAAGCCAGGGGCATGGACATGCTCTGAGGGTGCTCTGTCCCCAAACACTTTCCTACCCCTTCTTCCTTCTGAGCTTAATAGATACACAAAGTTCTAACACTCAGTCAAATGGCTAGGCATAGTGGTACGGGTCTGTGATTTTAGCCCTTGGAAGGCTGGGGCCCAAAGACTAAGTTTAAGGCTAGCCTTGGCTACCTATTAAGACCCTGTTTCAAAAAAATAAGTCAAGGTATGAGAACACATCCTAGCACTTGCCAGGATTATATAAAGCGAAAGCAGGTGTTGCCCTCCTTTGTCTCCATGCCATTTGAATTCCTCTTGTGTGCATGCTTATCTGTCTAAATTATCCCCACAATAAGCATTCCTATGCTACTTACTAATTCTAATTATATTAATTTTATGTCCTATTATGGAACTGAGATTTAAATGTCTTTATTACTATCTTCATGCCAATCCCAATCCCCCTCCTCATATATCCCATTTCCATTCTTAAACACTTCTCTCAATATTCAGTATGGTGGCAGAGAGAGCCTAGGGCTCTTGCAGCTCCTCACTAAGATTTCCAAAATTTTATTAAAAACTAACTACATCACTTCTTCCTTCCCTTCACTCATTCCAGCCCCCACCACCATGCCCTCCCTTCCCTCAGACGCCTTCCTTCCTTGATTGTCATTGTTATATACATATATAAATGTCTAACTACAACCTGCTGAATCTGTCTAGTGTCTCTTGTGTATATGATATCAGGGCTGACCACTTTACACTGTAGAGCTACCTAGTTGTTTTTATTTTTAACCCAGCCTTGGCAGGTGCCACATACCTCCACATCCAGCATTTTAATCAGTCTGTGTCTTACAGCTTCTTGATTATGAGTTCTGACTTTTCTGTTCCACTCAGTCAATTATCGCTTGCCAGCTACACAATTTTTGCTAAAGATCCAGAAGTATGATTCTATGTAGAGCACTTGCCTGGCATGTCTAAGATTCTGGGTTGACTCTCACCAATAGACAAGCAAGCAAGCAAGCAAATAGTTAAATAAATAAGACATTTTCTTTTTGCTCTAGTCCCCTTATCTATTCTTTTGTTCTTATAAACATACAAGAGCAAAAAAAGATTTAAAAAAAAAAAAGATCATGTTTCTGTTTCTGTGGGAAATGAGAAAAAAGGGACCAGTTATAAACAAAATTGTTGTGGAATTTATTAAGGGAAAAATCCAAGAATGTAATCGTAGCTACAAAGACATCATATGCAAGGAAATAAATGGGAAAGAGATAGATCGACCAGACATTAAGGTGTGTACAGAAACTTAGTGATTTAAACAGCTCAAGTTTGGCAAGAGGCCGATTGCCTGGGGAAATGTGGTCATGGTAGACTTGTGCTGAGGCTGTCTAGCCGACAGTTGAGTGAAGGTTCATAGACTGAGCAACTACTAAGAGGAAACTCAAAACTAGATCCTTCCCTTGTAAATGTACATACATTCTATAGAGTCTAAGATTTTAACCTTAAAGATGAAATCACAAACATTTTCAAAGCAAGTCTATGTAAATTTATGAACATAGCAAAGAAAGTTACACAAGAAGAAAATTGGTAAATTCAGCTGAATAAAAAAATGTATAGTTCCCATTTGGATAAAATACCATAAACCAGCTTTAAAATAAGTAAAATAGGAACAAGGAAATATGTATGGCATACATACACTAATTGGATATATTCCATGCATTCACTGAACAAAGTATCTGAGAGGCGTGTGGTGAGCTGGGCTCAGATGGATGTGCCAGCCCTACAGTGGTGCACAAGACAGACGAGACCCTTGCCCTATTATAGTTCCTATGCTAACAAGGAAACTTGTGACCAAGTGAGGGTGCTGGAGTGCCTGGAACTGGAGTTACAGACACTTGTGAGGCACCATGTGGGTAGTAAGAATTGAACCCACGTTCTTTTCAAGAACAAGTGCTGTGAACCACTGAGCCATCTCCCCAGTGACCCCCATTTCAACTTTTATATGCTTGCATTTGCCATATGTAAAACATTGTATGGAACAATGAAAGAAAGAAACTGGTCATTGCCATTGGTAGAGAACTTGGAGAGTAGATGGACAGAGGGAGAAAGCTTTAACATCTGACACACTTTAGGTTTTACAATCTTCATATGTACATATTACTTCCTTAGACCATCTGTGGGGAGTTATAACTCATGTAAAAGGCCACTTCTGCTTTCGTTAAGTTTTTCTTTGTTTAAAGATGTAATTCTACTTTAATTAAAATATATTAAAATAAACAAATAAAAAGATTCTAATAGGTGCAGTTTTTAACATGTAGAGATAACAAAACAGGAAGTTAGTATATTAGGAAGCTAAGAACTGCTAGAAGAAAGAGGCGGGGAAGAGAATGATGCACATCATCCTCTTGCAGAGGCAAAGAATGGGGAGTAGAGATAAAGATCTGGTGGGAAGTGCGGACAGGGAGCTGATGAGGCATCGCCATGCGAGAACGAGATTGTTCCAGATGGCAGAGGGGAGGGGCTGGCACCACTGCGCCCGGGCTTATTTTCTGATCATCAGCACAGTGTATTCCAAAGAGAGGCCGTTTTTCTTTGGTACCAAGAAAGATAATTTCTACTAATTAATTTGTTCTGCTGAACTGACAGCCACCGAGGATATGTCTGCATGCCTCATAAGCATATTTGTGGCTCATTTCCTCCGGTTCTCACATGGAAGGGCAACACCCAGTTGAAAAAGTACAAGGTAAGTAGTTCTGGTTCCCGGGACTGAGACTGTAACACAAAGAAAATCAAACTGCTGTGACACACAACACACCAGACACTCGGCCCTTATCTCCCACAGTGCATGTGAGTTAAGCACCAGCCACTCCTCAGACACCTGGATTTGTGCAGATAAAGTGCGATGCTGCTCTTCCCCGAAGGAAACCATGTTAAAATGGAAGTGAACCCAGAAAGAACCATGAAAGGAAGCAAAAAGAAATGCATTGTCGAACGTAAGTCTCAACAATAACACAGAAATACAAAGCAGAAACACAAACCAGAGAAATGAATATTCCGTGTTTAAAGTATATCCATAAAAGCTCTCCAAGGAGCGGGAGGGGAGGGTCTTCTCTAGGCACTGAGAGCTCCAGAGGAGCCCTTCCGGGAAATGGTAAGATACCACGTTGAGATGTCAAGAACGGAACCTGTAAGCACTGACCTGATGGCCTATTACCTATGAGGAATCTGCTGCAAACAGGGGACTGACTGTCTGGGTTAGTCAGGAGGTAGGGAGGTTGCTGTGCTGGACAGCCACAGCAGAGCATCAGTCCTGGGAGCACAACCTAACAGAGAGCCCTAGAGCAGTGGGCTAGAAGCAAAAATCAACCCCTGCGTTTCTGCCCTACTCCATCTGAGGAGCCGCGGGACCACATTCAGGTGTGTGCAAGGCTGGCTCCAAAGCAACTCCTGGTGCACTAATTGACAGTGAGGATAGGGAGGTTTTGAAATCGTGTCTGATTCCGACAGTGGCATGTACATACATGGTTCAGCCTGACTGCTTCGTGTAAACATCAGAGTGCCGTCGCCTTGGTGGGATGAATTTCTCCCGGGAGAGAGGATGTTCTCTCAGCTCTACTGGAGGAAAAGCACGGTGGAAGCAGGAGGGCTGAGCAGGGACGGGAATAGAACTGCTTGCTGCCTTCGATTGAGGGAATGGGAGAGTCTAAGGAGAGCCTGGTTCTGAGGAGGCTCCCTCCCGGAAGGGGACCTTCGCTGAATGACAGCGATGATGAGCAAGAACAGAGCGAAAAGGTGGAAAGGATGCTGGAAAAGAGGTGCCCCACCAAATCGAAGGATGCGAACGCCAAAGGGTGAAGTGGGATAGTCAGGAAAATTACACAGTGAGGTGCAACACTTACCAGAAACGATACGGAGTGTGACTAAGTTCCCCCTCGACTAGTGCCTGGAGCTGTATCATTTAGTGTCAGTATTAACAAAGGGAGTCCAGCCCCATGATCTTTGATTTCACCATTCTCTATCTTTCTCCCAGAACATTTCTCATCAACTATCTTTTTTTTTTTTTTTTTTTAAAGCTCTTCCTTTGCTGGAGGTTTGATTCACTGAAGAAAATCTAGAAACTACAGAAAGTATAAAAGCCAACAAATAATTACTCAGAAAACTCTCCTCCCAGAGAGAAGCCCTCTTTCACAAGGCCCTATATTTTCTTCCTGATGAAACATACAGATTACAGCCTCCCACCCTGACTCACATTATCAGGCTTAGCATGTGCCAGGCATGAGGATCAACTCCCAACCTGCTTCCTCTCTTTTGATCTTGACACAATGTCACGAGGCAAGTAACATCACCATCAACACAACAGACAAAGCTGGGGCAAGGGGACGACCCACACAAGGTGAGGTAGCAGGAGGCAGGTTTAACAATCTGTCCGTGCTCTATTTTTAAACAATGTTTTCATTTTCACAAATGTGAACATATTCCTGTCATTCAAATACACTGGTAACTGCCATATGGGCTTCCAGAACCTTCCAGTCTTCTGCCAGCGAACAAATGGTTTCAAATTTTCATTAATCATTAAAAAAAAAAAAATGTGTGCATACTTCTTGTGGGTATCTGTGATTATTTTCTCAGAACAAATGCATATATTTGCCAGGCATGGTTGTTATGGGTCCATCATCTCAGCACTCGGTAGGCTAGGGGTGGGAATTGATATCTGCGCTATTACATACTCTGTCAAAAATAAACAAATACTATTTACAACGACTGCTTTTTTATTTTGATAGTGCCCAAGGGCTCTTTAGTTTCTCCTGTTGTAGTGACAGCATCGTGTTTGTCTATACTATATGGTAACCACTACTATAATCTCTTACCCCAGCAAACACATACAGCATCCTATTTGTCTACACTATATTGTAACTACACTGTAAGTCCTTACCCCAGCAAACACATACATCAGTTGGTCATTTTCCAAAGTTTCTGCATTATTCTCAGAGTTGAGACTTAGAAATGAATTGTCAAAGTATTTTAAATTTTATTGGATTTAAACTCAAATTAACTTGGATACAACTGTAGTTACTGCAACTTAGAGTTTTTCCACTCAGGAACACTACCATCTCTGCTCTATCCAAATGGATTTTTATGGGTAAAGGAAAGTTATGCTTTGGGGTTTTGTTTGTTTGTTTATTTCAAGCTACTAGATTTTTTTTTACACAGTTAAGTTCATGAGCTCCTTTTTACCTCACTATATTTTGTAATCAATTTTCACTAATATTTGAGAGAATTCCTTTTTGATATGTCTCTTGTAACTAACCTCTCTTATGAACTCCACTCTGTTTAATCATGCTCCAGCAGACTCTCTTGGGTTGTATGGGTGAATTGCTCTCATCCATTTTATTAGCTTATTTCCAATAATTAAAAATGTTCCTTTTAAATTTTCATTTCTTGCCTTATCGAGTTGACTAAAGTAATTCCCAAAGCTGTTCCATGCAATATTAACAGTTTTGCATCAAATAGATTTGAGGAACACTATGTCAGAATTTCCAGAATGATCTTGGTTTATATGGTAGGAATTATAAGCATCCTATGTTATTCATTTTGGTATTTGGGCACTAATGATAGATATACTGGACTTTAGTTTGGAAGGTCATACATATGCTAAGAATATCCTTTTTATTATAGTTTATTAAAATTTTGTTTAGCTGGTAGAATTAATTTAAACGTCTGTCTTTTTGTTCCCTGCCACTTAAAGATCTCTGAACACCGGGCAGTGGTGGCACATGCCTTTACTCCCAACACTCGGGAGGCAGAGGGAGGTGGATGTCTGTGAGTTCAAAGCCAGCCTGGTCTACAGAGAGAGATCTAGGACAGGCACCAAAACTACACAGAGAAACCCTGTCTCAAAAAACAAAAACAAAAACAAAAACAAAAACAAAAACAAATCAATGAATATTTTTTTTCTCCATAGTTTTCCTAAGAGAAAAATTCTACTTTACTTTTCTTTTTGGTATTAAATCTTTATCTTTTGAAACTTTTATATCTAAAAGATCTGTGTTCTGTGTGTGTGTGTGTGTGTGTGTGTGTGTGTGTGTGTGTGTGTGTGTATGTGTGTGTGTGAATGTACACACACTTACTATGTACCTATACTTAGACAATAGCTAAAAGAAAGACTAAAACGTTTAATCCTTTTCCTTGATCTGGAACAGTTTCTAAGCATAAGGAAAAAAAATTTGCCTCGTAAAAAATTCCAGAGAGCTTACTTCTAACGTTAAGCTTAGTCTATCGGGGTAAGGAACTCCCAGAAAACTTTCCAAATCAAGGTATTTTCATCTGTCTTTGTGCACTTTTTAATTCTTTGTCATTCTATGTTTTCCGAGAAAGTCATTCACTTCATGGAGATTTTCAACTTATTAGCATAGCCTTCCCTGCAGCAGCAGGAGCATAATCCCCCCCAAAGCTGCCTCTCTGGACCCCCAGATCTAAGGTTGTATGTTTGTGTCTATTCCTTTAATCTCTTCCAAATCATGCTTGCTGCAGATTCCTCCAGCCTGCTGACGTTATCACAGAACGCACAGCTGGAGTTGCTAAACAGCCGCTTCGTCAAGTTTCTAATTATTAAGTTATTAATTTTTGTTCTTATCTTAATTACTTCCTTTAGTTTCACTTATTGTTTCTGCTGTAAATTCCTTGGTACATAATTCATGACTTTTCTTCTTCTTTTTATGTATTCAATGGATTTAACAGTTATAATTTCCTTTCTCTGTGCGCAGCTCTGCATGCATTTCCCATAAGATGCTAGCTCTACTACTTTTTGTGGCTTCCATAACAACTTTGTTTCCTAATTGTCTGAGTGCCTTCTGGTTTCCTTTGTTGCCTTTTCACTTTCTAAATTAAACCAATAACCATACAAAACTCAGGAGGTACAATCAACCTATTAGAAAGGATAGGAAAGGCCAACAAGGTAAAAAGGACAAGGTAAGTTCCGTGGAGTGTGGTGGCCCACAAAAGCTTCCTAGTGAGATCTGAGCTTGCTTTACCCAGCAGGGCTGCATTAGGGGATGGCTTGACCTTGTGCATGGTCACCAGGTGTCTGGGATGGTCTGCACTTGGCTGTGCTGTGGCAGGGGTGGGGTGTGGAGGGGTGGGGTGGGGAATCTTTTGCTCCACCCCTTAGCATTCCTTTCAAAGCCCTTTAGTAGAGACAGAAGGGGCTGGTGGGTTTTGACCCAGGCCCTCCCGAGGCTATCCTGTGTAGCAGTAGTAGGAATCTTAAAAGTTCTAATTAATAAAATCAAACCTGAGTTGGGGTGAATGCTGGGAGATCAGAGACACAGAACAAGCCACAGCTTCCTCACCTCACCAGTTCCTCAGCTGGTTTTGTTTCCTCAGACTGCAAGCTTCTGAGTCCTCATCCAAATGAATCTCAGCTGAACTGCTGCTCCAAAGCCTAAAAGCTTAACCAGCCAAATGCTAAACCAGCCAAATGCTGCTAGTTTCTTGTCTTCACACCTTATATAATCTTTTTACTTTCTACCATCACTCCCTGGAATTAAAGGCTGGATTCACAATGCCTGGCTGTTTCTAATGCGGCCTTGAACTCAGAGATCCAAAGGTTTTTCTGTCTCTGGAATGCTAGGATTAAAGGCGTGTGCTACCACTGTCTATCCTCTATGTTTAATATTGTGGCCATCCTGCTCTCTGACCCCAGATAAGTTTATTTCAGGGAACACACAATATTTCGGAGAACACAATACCACCACAATCCTGTGTTTCTAACTGTCTCTCTCCTCTATACTTCTGTCTACTTCTCACTTCTCCCTCCTCAAGAGTACCCTGGGGGAGAAAGAGGGAGCAGGTCTCCCGCATGGAGTACATGGCGGACTACACGAGCAGGATGCACTAGAGCTGAGTTAACTGGGCCTCCATGGGAGCTTTGTGAGGGAATACTGACATCTCTACTGAAGAAGGGCATCCAGGGCATTTTTGTGTTGGTTTCTTTCCTCAATCCATCACACCAAACAGAGGAAGAGAGAATGAGCTCAGAGAAATAGTATACCAGGGATCTGTGACCACAGAACAAGCCGCCACACCTAAGGACCGTGGCTGCTTATCTCGGGTCCAGGTGAACATAAGCAAGAATCACCAAACACGAAGAAACAAATGTGTGGGAGAGAAAACAGGAAATACAGTTGGTATATGAAGTAGAAAACTTTAATGTTTGGATAGTAACCATCAGTAGAGAGATGAGAATATTAGATTCATAAGGCAGAATATTGCTACAATAAAGCCAATGAGCAGTTTGGGTGAGCAAATGAATCCTATCTATGTGTCAACTAAGCACACAGTGCAGAGTCCTGAGAGACTGCAGTCACTGGGATGATCCAGTGCCGTCTTCAGAACGAGATGCAGAGGGAAGGAGCAGACGTGTGGAGAGCTGATCCTGCCTGTCTGGAATCCATTTGATAGATGTCCCAGGAATGGTGAGCAGTGACGGGACAAGGGAATAAACATAGACAGAAAGCCAGAGAGATGCATGCATTTTCAGATCCGAAGAGACAAGCAGAGTTGGTGCAGCAAGATTAAAAACAGAAATAGAAGCACTGTAAATCTCATAATATGGAAGGGGAGGGGAGGGGAGTGATTAATAAACACAACAGAGAAAATGCACCCAGAGATCATAAAAATAAAGAAAACATTGTGAATGAAATGTCAGTTACGTGGCAAGAGTACAAACATGTGCAAATGAACTACCAACCACAGAAAATGAGGACATATCAAACCACAACTGAAAAGAGGCCATGACACTGAGTGAAAGAAAATCAGCCCCTTTTATCACTGGACATACATTTTAGACCAGTAACACAGAGGAGTAAACACCAAGTGATAGGAAAATGCCACATAAACACTAAGAACATGAGGTATGGGAACTATTGGATAAAATATAGAAAGACAAAAAGGAAATCTACCTGAAAGATAATTAATGAGAAGAACAGACTTTTTCAAATCAACACTGAAAGGCAATCTCCCTTAGCCTGGTTGCCCAAATCTACAGCCTATGTTCATGGTGAAAACCAATCACGATCAAGGAGAATGGACTTTCCCCAGACAGAGAGATGAACTAGTATTGGATCTTTGGCCTGGAACGGCCCCTCCATTTTCTGGCACACAGGTCAGGCCATATAGAGTAGAATCCTCTAGACAAGCCAGGGTTGTAGCTGAGGAGAAGGCCATCAGCACCATGATGGACCACAATGCTGTTCTCACAGCTTTGCATCTGTTTCCCTGTAGCAGTGGTTACCACACTGTCCTGAATGTCCATACAATTAAAAGTACAAGGCTTGACTTCTCTGCCTGCTTTTAATTACCTATATGCTCCACTACCAGAGCCTGCTTGCCGAAAGCATGCTTGGCCATCAAATCCCAATAGTTTTAGTTATGAGACTAGAAATTTTCAGTTGTGAAATCCAGCCACTCAGAAGTTAGGAGGTTCTGCATTCACTCAAAGTGTGTTGGATGCTCTGCATTTGCATACATGTGTGTACAGATGTCTACCCCAGTTTCATAACACTTCTTTTATTCAAAGCCCTGAAATCTCTGCTGGATGCCATTTATAACTTCATCTATCCTTGGCTCATAGGGGGGTTGGTTATGTTTTGTGGTCACATGTGTATTTTCACCTTCTCCATGGACTGCCAGCACCAGCTGTGGCCAACACAGTACAACCCACTGTAGGGATACATAAGTAAACATTTTGGCTGGAAGGAACCACCTCCATAGAACAAACCTAGAATTCACCTTTTGTTTGCAATGTGTTGTCAGTTTTTCCAAAATCTTTTTAAGAATCTAAACATGTCTGTTCAGCAAGCGTTCACAAGCACCTGGTACTTGAAGCAATCCACAGTAACAAGGAAGGCCTCATAAATACCTTCTGATGTTGTTCATCCTTCATCTTCTGCGATTTCTGGTTGTCTTCCTTCTGTAGAGAATCCTTGTGTGTTTGGCTACTGGCCTGCAAAGGTACAAGCAGAGAAGCATCAACTCAGTGCATCCATCTTCCTACCAAGGGACTGCTGTTAATAACTCAGCCTCCACGTGGAGCATACACTAAGCTTTCCATACACACTTGCTTATTGAGTGATTTATGCATACATCTGAAGACATCCCCTGGGATATATAAAAAGAAGGCTAGTATAAGCACAATCATCTAACACATTTTAAAGGATGATTTAAATGTTTGTTTAATTAAGCTGTAAAATTTCTCCTCAGAGATAACTGACATAATTCATCCCTTCTGGTGGAAAGCTAAAGATTTCATGATTATTCCAACCGATTGATTGGTCCCTCTCACAGACAAGCAGTAACTGTAGAATCACTCCCAAGACCACTGCTCATTTGTGGTATCCTATTAAACTCTGCCAATTGGTGATTGATAACACATAACTACAAAGATGTATTTCTTTCTAATCCTTTATGTGTACCTGACACACAGTTCTATTCCCAAGAGAAGGAGATGAAAATTCTTTCCTGGACCACAGGAGCTTTGAGAGAACCGGCACCTTCTTTCTGACTCACCATCATAGCCCAATATACAGTCCAATTATTATGAAATATATGAGGTTGCAAGTAGCCATGGTGCCTGACTTATGATGGTTCACTTGTGAGTTGGTTTTTTTTTTTTTTTTCAACTTTATGGTTGTGCAAAAGTGATGTGCATGCAGTTTTGATCTTCTTGCAGTCTGGTGATATGTAGTAACACATTAGCTCTGGATGCTTGGCGGTAGGAGCAAGCCACACATCCTGTCAGCCATGCAATCAGGAGGATAAATGACTGACACTCCACAGCCTGCGATGATGCTAAGCCAGGGTGTTCCCTAGGTTAGATACATTACATACATTCTGACTTGCAATGCTTTCAAATTACAATTCGTTTATTTGGGTGTAAACCCCATCGTGAGCCCAGACTATCTGTATCCTGTTCAACTGTCATGTACTTTTTCTACTTCACACTGAAGTTGTAGTCCCAGCCTCCAAAAGGCAGGAAGCACAACCTGATAACCCTGCGCTCCAGAAACTGCATTCATCTCATAAAACTCCCAGCAGCAGCAAGTGAGAAAGCCACATATTTCAGTCCTCATTCTATGGACTAGAAATCCGGCTAGCCTCTGTAGTTGGTTCCCCCTGTTCCCATACTATAATTTTTTTCTCAAGTACTTCTTAGATCATCCCCCCCCCCATTCTTATAACCATAAAAATCCATCTCCCACCATCTACCAGCAAGAACTATTCTCCAGGGAGGGAGAGAAGCTTTTAGAATCACATCATGCAGAAGTATCACTGAGGCTCGTGGAGCTCTGTGTGTCCAGAAATCTCTCATATATCCAAAGCCTGCTTCATCACACAAGCATCCTCCACACCATGACTTTCTCTTATCTCTGTACCCAAACAATGGAGTTGTGATAAGCCACAGCAAGTGGGTAGTGGTTCTCTCATGCACTTTCTATTTATAGTAGAGAAAGCTAATCTTAATCACAAATATTCCACATGAGACCCAGGGAGCAAGGCAGAATGCAAGTAAATATTATGTCTTGAGCAAGAAACATGAATTCTACTTGAATCCTTTCCTTATAAATGTATCACATTGTTCTTTATCAGAATATGAGTCTTATTTTTCAGCTGAGACATAAGAGGCTTATGCATATGAGGTGCCATATAAAAGGCTGCAAGAACCAAGGAGTCACCTGATACCTTAGCTATAGAGAGCTCAAAGTTACTTGCAACCCCAATTCATGCTTACCCAACTGGGATCTCTAGGCAGGACTGGAAGTTTCTGTTCAAAGGAATACAGGAGAAAATATGTTTTATTTTCTATTTTTTCTTAGTTCTTAATACTAGCCAAGCCTAAATCACTGCATTCATATTTGTGTAGCATTAAATATTCACTTGATATTGTAATTGACACCGAAGTTTTGTCCTTAAGGCAATGCACACTTTTCTCCATTTTTCTCAAAGCTGTGCTCAGAATGCATTCATTCATAAACAATACCTGAATGTTTAAAAGGCATTCATTCATAAACAATACCTGAGCCACCTATGTGCAAGTGTTGCATCAAAACAAGATCCAAAACTTCAGACTTTAATAACCTTGTGTGGAAGTCAGAGAGACAGTTCCAATTCATGTTAACTATTGTAACATACGAAGCTAGAAAAGATGGCATTTAATCAAATAGGTCAAAGACACCTCCTCCAACTGGGTAATGCTAAGCTGTATTTCAGAGAATGAATAAGAAACTGATTAAGAAAGGAGACTATTTTTGGTTGTGAACCTATTGCTTAATGGCTGAGCCATCTTGATGTCTGTGGTTCCTGTTGCCACTGAGGGTTACTGATTTCAGGGATCTTGGCCACAATGTGGGGCTGTGTTGGTGTCTAAGGGCCATGTTGCAACTGGGCCATGCTGACCTTGGTGGCCTTTGTTGTCACCTGGGGCCACGGTGACATCCAGACCCGGGCTGCTGCCATGGATCCATGCCTGGATCTGTGGTCCTACCACAGCCAGGATCTGTGTTAACGTCTGTGGCTTTTGGTACAACCAAAGGCTGTGTGGTTGCCTGGGGTCTCATCAGCCACCTGAGTCCATGTTGGTGTCCAAGAGCCATGCAGCCAGGACCATGCAGATCTGAGTGGCCTTCATTGCTACCCAATGCCATGGTGACATCTGGCCCAGAGCTATAGCTAAGGGCCATGTCTGGGTCCATGGCACTACCGCAGCCAGGGTCTGTGTTAATGTCCAAAGTTCCTGTTACCATCGGAGGCCATGTAGACACCCAAGGTCTAGAGCCATGTTGGTGCCCGAGGGCCATACTGTCACTAGGGCTGTGCTGGTCTGATCTGAGTGGCCTGCACTGCCACCTGGGGCAGCCACCTGCCGCCAAAGGCCATGTCTAAGTCTGTAGTCCAGCTTCAGCTGGGGTCTGGGGTCTGTAGTGATGTCTGTGGCCCATGTCACCTCAGGGAGCCATAGGAACTAAAAATCAGAGGGACATGCTGAGCCAGCTCACCCTTCACTGGCCCTGGGACAGCTGGCCTTGTCTCTTGCTAAACACTGTAGCAAGAGAGCTGGCCCTGACCTTCACAGGAGAGCTGGCCCCTGTACTTGGGAGAGATTACTCCACCCCTCACCACAGGTGAGGGAGAACTAACTATGATGGCATGGGCATAGGGGAGCTGGCTGTGCTCTCTTGCCTGAGGGAGGTGGTCCCAATGGCCCAGACTGACCAGCTCAGCTACCACTCAGACCTGAAGCTGGGCCTTGGGTTGGCCCATGCTTCTAGCATCTATCCCATCTAGGACCTGCTGGGGCTAGTGAAGGGTATCTTCCCACAGGATCTCCATAACTTGGGGGGTGGAGGGGCACGGGATATCCCAGAAGAATTTCAGTGAAGGATCCAGTGGTGACGGTGTACCTGAAACCAGAGGCCTTGGACCTGACCAATGACTCATGTCAATGAACATTTGCTAGTAAAGCTGATTGGACAAAAGGGAATACTATGTGACAAATCACTCCTAATGCCACCAGGACAATTGAAGAGGTGATGGGGAGATGGGGTTTTTGTTTGTTTGTTTGTTTGTTTTGTTCTTGTTTACATTTGATTAATTGCTCTGTTTCATTTTTGGTTTTATTTATTTTTTAAAGATTTATTTATTATGTATACAGTATCCTGCTGGTGTGTATGCCTGCAGTCTGGAAGAGGGCACCAAATCTCATTACAGATGGTGGTGAGCCACTATGTAGGTGCTGGGAACTCAGGACCTCTGGAAGAGCAACCAGTGCTCTTAACCACTGAGCCATCTCTCCAGCCCCTAATTTTTTATTATTTTTTTTGTCTCTTTTTGATACAGGGTTTCTCTGTGTAGCTTTGGAGCCTTTCCTGGAACTCACTCTGTAGCCTAGGCTGGCCTTGAACTCACAGAGATCTGCCTGCCTCTGCCTTCTGAGTGCTGGGATTAAAGGTGTGCACTGGGCTTGGTTTGATTTTTTTTTTTAATGTTCTTTTCGGGGGGCATGGCAGGGATGAGGGGAGGATATGGGGGGTGGGACTGGGAGGTGAGCGTAATTAGGGTGAGAGAGAAGATGAAGTTGGGTGGATAGAAAGGTGGGAGGTATTGAAAAAGGGAAAAACCATGATCAAAACATACTGCACGAAAAAAGTTAAATTAGAAAAACAATGTTTATTAAAGAGTTTGCTCATGCTCCCATGTCAAACCAGCCCAGATAGGTGGCTCAAAGTTCAGAAATCTGCTGTCTCATGGTTCTAGACATGATTAATTTCAAAATCAAGGTTACTCCTTATAACTGTGAAGAAGGGATTTATCTGTCCCATTCCTCCTGTCTGGCCATCTCCTGTCTCCCTATACTTCCTGTCTGGCTTGTAGGGTCATAGTCATCCCTTGTCTTCTTATACTTCCTGTCTGGCTTGTAGGGGTCATATTCATCTCTTTCTCTTTCCACCACTTCCTTCTACATGTAACTCTCTCAGTTTCATGTTGAATTTCATACTGATCAGCCCTGTGAAGCTCCTATCTTTAAATCAGCTCACATTCTAAAATGTTCGAGTTTAGGTTTCAACACATAAACTTGGAGGGCTTCATATCATCCCAAGATAAATTTTCATGTCAGGTGATGGAGTAAGAATGTTTGTACTTCTGGATATTTTTCTCTCAAAGATTAACCTAAAAACAAAGCAAAATAAAGCAAACTATTCTCAAAAATCAAGAGAAGTTGGGTCTGGGGAGATGGCTGAGTGGTTACTAGCATTGGCTGTGATGGGCCAACCTGACTCCACCTTAAGCCATGTTGTTACAAGGTCAAAATAAGTCCATTCCTATTTACTGGAAAATTTGGGTTTGATCATATCTTGACCTATCTTCTGGAATCTGACATGGACTCTGACACTCTATATCCTGACCTTCACCAAGATAAGATGTGTGGTGATATATTGGGTCCCCCAATATATTATGCACCCTAATAAACTTATGGGATCAGAGGACAGAACAGCCACTAGATAAACATAGAGG
This sequence comes from Onychomys torridus, assembly GCF_903995425.1. Lineage (NCBI taxonomy): Eukaryota > Metazoa > Chordata > Mammalia > Rodentia > Cricetidae > Onychomys > Onychomys torridus. The sequence goes on along the minus strand of NC_050451.1, from coordinate 66,331,414 downwards.
CCAGAAAATGGTGGCACACACACCTTTAATCCTAGCATTCTGGAGGCAGAGATCTATCCGGATCTCTGTGAGTTCAAAGCCACACTGGAAACAGCCAAGCATGGTTACTCATGTCTTTCATCCTAGGAAGTGATGGCAGGAAGCAGAAAGGTATATAAGGCATGAAAACTAGGAACTAGAGCCTGGTTAAGCTTTTAGGCCTTTGAGCAGCAGTTCAGCTGAGATCCATTCAGATGAAGACTCAGAGGCTTCCAGTTTGAGGAAACAGGATCAGCTGAGAAGTTGGCAAGGTGAGGTTGGCTGTGGCCTGTTCTGTTTCTCTGATCTTTCAGCGTTCACCCCAATATCTGGCTCCCAGGATTGTTTTTTACTTATAAGCCTATTTAAGATTTGTACTACAAAGATGTTCTGCCAAATAATTCTGAGATGTTCTGACAAGTTCCTACATAAACAAAACCCCTAAGAAACCCCCTAGCCTAGTCTCATAATTCTTTTTTTTTTTTAAAGCTGAGGATCGAACCCAGGGCTTTGTGCTTGCTAAGTAAGTGCTCTACCACTGAGCTAAATCCCCAACTCGCCCTAAAATTCTTTAGGCTATATAAGCCCCACTTTTTCTCATGTTCAATGTTATTTTCCCAAACCCCACTTTAAGGAAATAGCCCTGTCTGACAGAAAATAAAGCTTGTTTAATTTGAGCAAAGAGTTTGAGTCATGTTCTTATTCTCTTTCAGAAGGATTAATAGCTGTTCTTTCAGAGGACCCAAGTTCTGTTCCCAGCACCCACATGGTGGACAAATAACATCTTAACTCCAGTTTCAAAGGATTTAATTCACTCTTGTGGCCTCTGAGGGGACTGCAGGCATATAGTACAACAATACACACAAGGGAAAACACGTGAGAAATAAAATAAATACAAAAAAAATTTATGCAAGAGACATCATCACTCACAGAGGGAAATATATCAAGCCAAACTGATCAAGAAACAAAAAGTGATACAAGAGAAGCTGGCAGGGGACAGAGGACAGTGCAGAGGAGATTAGTTCCTTTTCTTTTTGCTGTGATAACATACCCAACAAGGTGCCATTTAAAAGAGGAAGAGTTTATTTGGGCTGACAGTTCAAGGGCACCCATTCCTCCACTATGAGAGGATCAAAATGCCCTGAGCAGGAACCTGGTGGCAGTCACATGCATCCACAGTCAGGAAGAGGAGAGTGAACAGAGAAGGGCAGGCTATAAAACCTCAGGGCCCACCCCTGTCTATTCACCTCCTTCGGTGAAGAAGCTCTACCTTCTAATGCAATGGTCCTAAACCTTCCCAAGGCTGTGACCCTCAAATACAGTTCCTCATGCTGTAGTGACTCTCAATCACCAAATTATCTCACTGCTACCTCACAACTAATTTTGCTACTGCTATGAATCAGGACGCAAATATATGATTTGCAGGATATCTGATCTCTGACCCCTGTGAAGGTGGGTCGTGACCCACAAATTGAGAACCATTGTTCTAAAGGTTCTGTGACCTTCCCAGACACCACCAGCCGCTGGGATCAAGTGTTCAAATACGTGAGTCTATGGGAGACATTTTGCATTCAAAACACAAACAGACAGCCCCCTCCCTTGTTCTTCCTCGGAGCTGCATGAGGGTGTAATACATGGATGCACCGGCTATTTGGGGAACCAGATGGGCCACAGGAAGATGAAAGAAAGAAATTATTAGAAAGTCCAAAGGGTTGTTGGCCCCCTCTGCCTGCCCTTGTCCTGAAAACTCAAGTGCTAATTCTCTCAGCCCTCACAGGAAATCCAAAGTGTATTCTCTGGAAAAAATGAAAGCAGACACAGCAAGCCTAAGTGGCAACAATGGTGAGCAGGCAAAGGCTGCATAGGATCCTGCAGACCGATGCCCTCTGTGGTATATTCACCTCTGTCTCCTGCACTGTGGCCGCCCAAATGAAAAGGGTGCTACATTATTTCCAAAGAACTGGAAACAGATTCCTAGAAAACGACCAAGATTTCCACAATCAAGTCCATAAAACACTTGGAGGATAAAGTCACAAAAGTGTGTCAGCAGGCAGAAACTAAAGGGACTGGAAGATAAATTCAAGGAGAAAAAAATGTTTAAAAGATAAAGTTAGAAAATAAATCCAGGTGGCCTGGGATTAGAGAAATCGGAATTCCATGAGGGGAAATGAATAAAAAGAAAGTAACACTAGAAACTTATCTAGGACTAGAAATGAGTTTCCAAGTTGAAAAGGAGTAATAAAAACCCCCCTACTCAGTCACACCACTGTGGACTATCAGGAGAAGAAAGGAGGATGTTAAACTATTCCCTAGGAAAGCAGGTTTGCAAAGCTCCTATAAGAACTGAAATCCAGCATGACTGGTAGGCTGTTTGGCCATCTGATAACCAGACTAGGTCAGATCAGGCTTTCTCTAGACCGTTGCCAGCAGTCTACAGAGGATGTATCATTGTGGATTTCTGGGGACCTCTCCAGCATTCTGCCTATTCCTGTTCTCATGTGGTCTTCATTTATCATGGTCTGTTATTCCTTGTTCTCCCTTTCTGTTCTTGATCCAGCTGGGATCTCCTGCTCCCCTAAGCTCTCTTTCCCTCGAACCTTGCCCTTCATTACTCCCACTGTCATCCAGGTTGTTCATGTAGATCTCATCCATTTCTCTGTCATTGGGTGATCCTTGGGTCTTTCCTAGGGTCCTGTTTTCTAGGTAGCCTCCCTGGAGTTGTGTAGCAGTCTAGTCATCTTTGTTTTACATCTAGTATCCTACTATGAGTGAGTACATACCGTGTTTGTCCTCCTGAGTCTGGGTTACCTCACTCAGGATGATTTTTTCTAGATCCATCCATTTGCCTGCAAACCTCATGATGTCATTGTTTTTCTCTGCTGAGTAGTACTCCATTGTGTATATGTACCATATTTTCTTCCAATAACTGATGGAAGTAGATGCAGAGATCCTCGGCTAGGCCCCAGGTAGAGCTCCAGGAGTCCAATTGTCGAGAAAGAGGAGGGACTGTAAGAGCATGAATGGTTGAGACCAAGACTGGAAAAGCACAGGGACAAATAGCCAAACTAATGGAAGCACATGAATTATGAACCAAAGGCTGTGGGGCCCCCAGCTGGATCAGGCCCTCTGGATAAGTGAGACAATTGAATAGCTTGAACTGTTTGGGAGGCACCCAGGCTGTGAGACCAGGACCTGTCCTTAGTGCATGAGCTGGCTGTTTGGAACTTTGGGCTTACACAGAGACACTTTGCTCAGCCTGGAAGGAGGGGACTGGACCTGCCTGTACTGAATCCACCAGGTTGAATTGAATCCCCAGGGGAGTCTTGGCCCTGGAGGAGATGAGAATGGAGGAGAGGGGCTGGGGGGAAGGTGGGGTTGGGGGCGGGAGGGGGGAGGACAGGGGAACCCATGGCTGAAATGTAAAATTAAAACACAAATATAATAAATAACAACAACAACAACAAAAAAGAACTAAAATCCAGATGCCCTTGGATTGCTCAGGAGCCAATCCTGAAAAGTCGAAGAGCAGGGCCATTAAAACTGAGAAGCCAACTTCTTTCCAGTTTGGAATTGCAAGCAAAGTGGGTGATCGGGGAGTAGGTGTAAAATAGTGTCTGACACAGAAGGACCTGAACGCATTTGCCTTCCCTTTGTCTTCTCCAGGGAAACTATTAGACAAGGTGTTACATCGAAACAAAGGAACAAAGCATGAAAGCAGAAGAAGCCAAAGAGAGCCTGAAGTGGGGGGAACTCCCGGATAAAAAGACAATAAAGGCAATTCCCAAGACACTCAGAGAGTCCATCTCGACCTTGGCTGCACTTCACAACTGCCTTGGTGCTTTGAAAACCTTCTAGTCCAGGTCACATTGTAGTTGGATTTCTGGGGGTGACCTAGGCATGGACAAGTATTTTTTTTTTATTATTAAGGAATGTTTTATTCATTTTTATATACCAATCACAGATCCCCCTCTTCTCTCCTCCTGCCCTCCAGCCTTCCCCCTCAACCCACCCCCCATTCCCTCCTACAAGAAGGGAAGGCTTCCCATGGGGAGTCAGCAGAGCCTGGTACATTCAGTAGAAGCAAGTCCAAACCCCTCTTCCTGCCTCAAGGCTGCACGAGGTATCCCACCATAGGGGGTGGGCTCCAAAAAGCCAGCTCATGCACAATATGGACAAGTTTTAAAGCTCCCCAGATCAGTTCACTGGGCAGAGGAATCTGATCCACTGTGCTAGAGGAAAGTTCCAGAACAACCCCTATACTGTGGACTAGAAAAAAAAAAAAAGCTGCATTCAGAGCAGGAGCAAGTCGGCATCTGAATGGAGAAGACAGAACCAAGGAGCTAGCTGACAGTCACAAAATGAAAAATGTGTAGAACCTTCAGCCAAGAAGTATTGAGTGGGACATCTGGAAAAGCTAAAGACAGTTTCCTATGAACATTTGATCAAGATAATGCAAAAATAAAATAGAATCTTCTCAAATGTTTACAAGTTGTAAAAGACAGACAGTGCAACCAGATTATACTAACTAACTGGCTGGGCAAGGAAAAGACACTTGGATAGGTCATAGTAATGGGAAGCCCAAAACACTGGTAATACTGAGAGAATGAAAAGAAGAAATGAGTTGGCAAGGTTTGAAAGTCATCAAGAGATAGTAATATATACATGTTAATGGATATTGCCAAAAACTAAAAGGGTACAAAATGGTCTCCCAGAGATATTTTCACCCCATTCCCTAGAATATGTGAATATCACCACCTAAGACAAGAGGAACAGCAAGATGGGAGGCTAGTCTTGAAGACCCAATAGAATTCCAAGGGTCTGCATGACAAAAGGACAAGAAGTCAGAGCAGGGCGGAGGGAGAAGACGAGATCTAGCTGGTGTGGCATGGGGCAGGCAGCCTGGAGTGACGGAAGCTGAAGAAGGCATGGCACTGATGCCACAGTCTCCACAGAAGGAACCAATCCTGTCGGTTTTAGTGTCTTCAGACTCATCTTGGATTTCTGGCCCCCAGAAACGTAAAAAAATAATTGATTCACTTACTTCAAGACACCCTCAGTGCAGGTCCTTCTCAACCTTGGCTGCCCTTCACAGCTACCCACTGTTAGTCTGCGGTGGTTCACTGTTGTGGAATATTAGTTGAAGATGTGTAACATTCACTTATGCTGTGGAATATTTATTTAATGATGCAAAGATGCCTTGCGTTCTTTTATGTTATTTGTTTAACTCTGTAATGCTGTGTTTCTTTGTCTATTGAAAACACCTGATTGGTCTCATAAAGAGCTGAGTGGCCAATAACTAGGCAGAAGAGAGAAATAGGCAGGTCTTCTAGGCAGAGAGAATAAATAAAAGGAGAGAGACAAGGGACAAGTGAGAAAAGGAGGGAAAGGAGGACACCAGGGGCCAGCCATCCAGCAACACAGCCAGCCACTGAGTAAGAAAGAAAGGAAGACATATGGAATGCAGAAAGGTAAAAGCCCAGAGGTAAAAGGTAGATGGGATAATTTAAGTTAAGAAAAACTGGCTAGAAATAGGCCAAGCTAAGGCTGGGCATCCATAAGTAAGAATAAGCCTCCGTGTATTTATTTGGGAGCAAAGAATAAAAACAACCAACAACAGTTTGTTATAGCAAAAGCAGAAAATACAAGGACTTTGGGGTGTTTGGATGCAGATAGGACAAAACAGAGGAGAGGGAGTGCAGACATAGGAGCATCAGGCAATGTTTTAAAGGAGTGAACAAGTGACCCATGGATAAAAATTGTAAACAAACAACTCATACAGAGTGTGGAGAGCAGAGTAAGTCGATAACCCCAGGGCAGCTTCTCTCCAACATAAACATGCACATGAATCAGCCAGGGGCATCAATAGTAAGTTCAGACTCAGAAGGTCTGGAGTGGGGCTGCAGATCTATCTGCATCTCTGCATGTTTCTAGATGACCAATGCTGTGGGCCCAAGGATCACACATGAAGTAGCAAACATCAAGACCAGTGCTCTGAGGCCTTAGGGGCTGGTGAGGGGACAGCTAAAGAGACAGAAGCACAGAGCAGGGGTGTGGTAGGGAGAGAGGTAGGCAGGGGTGTGAAGAGTAGAAAGAGCATTGCACCTAAGCTAAGGCATTTTGGCTTTATCACTGGAGATACTGGAAGCCACTAAGGGACTTTAAGGAATAGAAGATTGGGCTGTAATTTTAGTGGCATGAACATTATAGGAGCAAGACACTCTTTTTGATTGGATTTAGGTCCCTCTCTACAAAATGAAATCCATACTAGGCACCACTATTGGGCCAAGAACCTATGGCTAAACAGTTCATGGGCACAGAAGAGAAACCACTACCATTATGCTGCTAAACTGACACAGTAATAAACTGATTGCTAATGATGCATCTCTCAAACCCCACTGAGGAAGCTTCTATCTGCCATAGGCAGTGATTAGCACTGAGACCCCCAACTAGCCAAGGTACAGAAAATAAGAGACAATATAATGCTTGGCCCTAAATGAAACATCTATACCACACCCCTCCTCCCAAGGCTCAGGGATCATGGTGGACCACAGAGTGGAAAGAGCTTAAGAGTAGGCAGTAGATAACCACAAGGAAGCTGTCTTCTGGATAGAGCAAGGAAGCTGTATAGATGAACTCACAAGACTTGTGTCCCACACATAGCTAAGGAGGTATTGGCAATTAATAGTTGCTGGGAGAGGGAAAGACGGTTTTCTCTAAGATTATAGCCCCTAGTAAGTTGACCATGCTCTAGTTGGAGGCCACCCATCCAGGAATATTTGGGCTGCACAAACAGGCCTTGATAGGTTAACAAAATACACAATGTTGGGTGGATAGGAAAGGGTAGGGATGGATCTAAGAAAAGTTGAGTAAGTATGACAAAGCACATTGTATGGAAATAAAACTCTCAAAGAATATACACACCTTATTCTTTGCAGAAGAGGGCGAAACAAGAAAGGACTACAAACTATTTAGAGTGTAGCTGAGAATATCCATTGCTAATATCTCAGAAAGAAAGAATTTCTGCCCCACCTTAACCCCAACACATACACATACTTACTGGCGAGAGTGACACCATCTAAGTCTAAGCAAATTCTTCAGAGGTCTTTTGTCTGGAGTCCTAAACCTCAAAGAGCTTTATTCTAACACACAAAGGAATTTTCCTACAGCCTTTTTCATCCATATAATTACACAGTATTTATAAAATCCCTATCTCCCAATGGTGGCTGTATGTTCAAATTAGAAATGTGTGTAAGGACCCATGGGAAGCTAACTCATGCCTGGCACTGAGAATTTCCTTTATTAACCTAGGCATTTTGGAAGCAGCTTTGTCCACCTATGCAGAGTACCTCTGATATATATATATATATATATATATATATATATATATATAATCTTATGGAGGGTTATGAAACCCAATCCTTAGTGGAGGAGATATTGGCAATTGATGCCTGGTAGGGAAGAGAGAGTCAAGAGTCATGTTTCCCAAAGAGTGGGACCTCTGGTAGATGACCCACTCCCAAATGTCTGGGCAGTACTTATTAAATTCAACTGGGCAATATGCAGATAGTGAGAGACTGTAGCACTCAGTCCTTTGATGACTTCATCAAGGCCCTCCCCTCTATGTGGATCTATATGGAAGAGGAAAATTTTAAGAGCCGGAGATGGTGGATGACTCCCAGGAAACAGTGCCAAACAGACACTGATGTACATATGAATTCACAGAGACTGTGTGACAAGAATATACAAGACCTGTAAAGATTTCTCCCAGAGCAGAGAAGGGGAAATGGACACAAAGTCTCACCCCTAACCAAGAAACTATTTGAAAATACTATCTTCTGGGAAAGGAGTGCCAGGAAAGGAGTGCTGTTTGGTCTATCAACCACACTCCAGACCCAATCCCAGGAGTAGCAGCCCAACGCAGAAAAGACTCCATGGTTTTTGTTTGCTTTTTTTCTTGTTTGGTTTTATTGTTTTTGTTATGTTTTGTTTTTGTCTTAAAGAGTTTTTCATTTGTTTTGATTTTGGGGGGGGGTTGTGTTGTTTGTTTTTTCTTTTTTGGAGAGAGAAACTGGGGGAGGTAGGTGGAGAGAACCTGGGAGGAGCTGGGGGAGGTGAAAGAATATCAAAATACATTGTAAGAAAACATTTTGGTAAAAATGTAAATTTAAAAAAAGAAAAGGAGGACATAAAACTGGGAGAGAGTTGTGCTGGTGGAACCAGGGCAAGCTGAAGTGGGGAGAGTGGAGTAGATATGGTCAAGAGGCACTGAACACACAAAAGTTAGTGGTTTTAAATGTAGGAGGAAAGCTTTTCAGAAAAGTTGCTTTGAAGAGTGTAATCAAATTAGGAAACAGACAAAAGTAATTTAAATGCTGTGGTTATCGTTCTGTGTAAATAAAGTTCTGATTGGCCAGTGGCCAGGCAGGAAGTATAGGCGGGACAAGAGAGTAGAGAATTCTGGGAAGTAGAAGGCTCGGGAGAGACCACCAGCTGCCGCCATGAAAAGCAACATGTAAAGACACTGGTAAGCCACGAGCCATGTGGCAAAGTATAGATAAGCAGAAATGGGTTAATTTAAGATAGAAGAAGTAGATAACAAGAAGCCTGCCACGGCCATACAGTTTCTAAACAAATGTAAGTCTCTGTGTGCTTTCTTGGTTGGGTCTGAGTGACTGTGGGATTGGTGGGTAAGAGAGATTTGTCCTGACTGGGCCAGGCAGGAAAACTCCAACTACAAATGGCGTCCAACGTGTTGGCAAGAATTTCCACCTAAAACCTGACAAAAAAGATTCTAAAACAGAGCTAAAAACAGCTTCCTAGTTGTCTTTCTCAAGTTAGCAGCAGCCTGCCGGTTTGAGCTACTATGGCGGTTCCTGGCCTGTGCGTCTGACCTGCAGTGTGGCAGGAATGAGGAGTCTACAAGCAGCACTTTACTCTGCTGCATGGTAGATTTAGCCTTTGCTAGTTTAAAAAAAGAAAAAAAAAGTTTCTGGGCTATGCGCTGCTTTGATAGAACTGCTTCTGATAGTTGATGGTACACATGGCTCCAGACCCAGAGCTGGCGGTAAACTGTATCACCGCCATGTTGGGAAACTGAGGTTGGCGGAGTCAGCAGCCACAGTGGTGTTTCAGTCTTACAAAGATGGATATTACACAGAGAATCTGGTTTGTCTTGTCTTTGGGATTTTTAACTGCAGAAAAAGATTTGATCAGAAAAGCTGTTGAGTTAAACAAATATGTAAATTTTAAAGGTATCTTGACTTCAAATTTTGGATATAAGGATATGTTGCTTTGGAAAAGAGTCTCTGCTTTTGTTTCCATAGAAAGCCAGAGGCTGTGGATTTGTTCCAGATTAAGATACATCGGGTTTGATCAGCCAAGACCACCTGAAAGGTCTCCGATGACACCATGGCCCAGATGATCCAACATCCAGAATGGTTTCAAGGCAACTGGCTCAGAGGTTCACCCTCATGGACTATTCCATAATCCTAAAATTTTATTTGTGTCCCCATAAGATACAGCGCCCCCCTCCAGCAGGAAGTAGTAAGAGAAACTATGCCCACATTCCCAAAATTATCAAGCTGGCTTTGGAGATGGAATTGGCTCACTCCTTCTCTAAACCCAGACATATTGCTAAAAGAAAAGGTTAAGAGATTCTTGTGTCCCAAATCAGAAGAGCCCTTTGGTGTGGGACAGAGAAAAACCAATATTTTTCTTTAAAGCAGGTTGATTATAAATGAGATCTCTTTCTAAAGAAGAAAGGGGGATATGATATAGATATAATAGGACAAAAGGGTAGATTAAGGAACTTACTTCTAAAGAGCAACAACTTGTTTAAAATGTTTTACATTGGTATGGATTTTGGTCTATCGATACAAACTTAAAGTTAATATTGTTATACTGTGTGTATATTTCTACTCTTGTTTAGGGTATTATGTTTATATAGCTCATTTTAAATTGTAATGGATAATTAAAAATAGATTGATAATTAGTCATCTGTGATAATCATACTCATAGCCATGTTAGTTAAGTCTTCTAGGTATACACAGAGATATTTCAGATAGATAGGTAATCTTCAAATACTTCAAAGACCTACAGAATATGGCATTTAAAATATTTTTAAAATTTAGATTTTCTGGACAGTGAGACATGTCTGCTCCTGGCAGCACCAATTTACTTCAGAGAGGAGGATGGGCACTGAAGACACATCTTATCTTCATGAAGACATATCTTCACCTTGGCAAAAATAGCCATTTTGGCAAGAAACTGTTCTTGCCTGGACTGCTTGATCGACTTTACATGCAGGACCCATAGAAAGGTGACCACTGAACTTTGCTTGACAAAATGGTCCTTCAGGTTCCTGCTTCGCAGAGGAAACTGCCAAACATTCTACAGGACACTGAGAAAAGTGACCAAGAGACTCTAGCCCTGTGGGCTGAAGACAAATGCCCCAACTTTACAAAAGAACATTAGGTGACTATCCAGGCTGCCAGCTGTCTCTGTCTACCCTGCAAGACTCCTGAAAAATGCTTACATCCTTCTCCCAGTTTTCAGGTAATATTATATCCTTCTGAGGTCTTTGATGTGGTTGAAGACTAGATAGTTATAATTTCCTCAGTTATGATACAAGATAAGTTAGATATAAAACTTTAGACTCACAAATATAAGATAGATAGGATATCTTCTTTAATATTGTAACTATAATTCTTGCTTGATAATTATTTTGTTATATGTAATTGTACTATGTAAAAGTTAAAACCTTCCTTTAAAAAAAAAAAAAAGAAAAGGGGAAGTGCTGTGGTTATCGTTCTGTGTAAATAAAGTTCTGATTGGCCAGTGGTCAGGCAGGAAGTATAGGCGGGACAAGAGAGAAGAGAATTCTGGGAAGTAGAAGGCTCGGGAGAGACCACCAGCTGCCGCCATGGAAAGCAACATGTAAAGACACTGGTAAGCCACGAGCCATGTGGCAAAGTATAGATAAGCAGAAATGGGTTAATTTAAGATAGAAGAAGTAGATAACAAGAAGCCTGCCACGGCCATACAGTTTCTAAACAAATGTAAGTCTCTGTGTGCTTTCTTGGTTGGGTCTGAGTGACTGTGGGACTGGCGGGTGAGAGAGATTTGTCCTGACTGGGCCAGGCAGGAAAACTCTAACTACATTTAAATCCTTTCAGCTCTTCATACACATGCAGAAGGGAGTGGTATATCGCTCACATTCTGGACATTGACTGGGCACCCTCTTAACAGAATACATGTTTTTCACAGAAGTACAATGTACATAGTTGACTTTCCAAAAGCATTAGAAATGGCTGCACAAAGCTTTCTCCAAATTCTATGCATATGGATTAGACAGAAGGAGAATAGCACACTACGGGTGAAAACTCAGTTAAGTATATCGAACGCTGACAACGTATTCATAGTGTGATGTCAAAAATCGAGTATCTATTGCATGCAGCTCATGAGGAACCAGCCTGGGGCTGATCCTGCTCCATATTTCCTATTGATAGCTCGAGGATGGTGCTATGTGTGCACTAATCAATCCAGAAATATGCAGCCCTGGGAGACTTGGCTGACACGTTATAGACGACACTGTTAAAATTCAGGATGGTCTTGTGCAGTCAAAGAAATGAGTTGAAATCAATAGAGCAAGCAGACACAGTCCTGCTGATGTTTCCCATCACAGGACTCCAAAGCTCCCAACGAGAAAGCAAGACACGCAGACAAGTAAACCCTAAGTGCTCCCGTTTCTATCTGACCTTGTCCCCTCACACCCACAAGGCTATCCAGACCTGCTTAGGACTTGCCCTCCATGCACAATTTACATCTGTGACCTGAGGTTTTTCCATTCTCCCCCTCAGGGTCCTGCAGTGAGGGGAGTGAGATGATGGATTTGGGGTGACAAGTGTAGATTATGCAACACCACATCAGAAACAGGGGGAAAACATAAAACAGGATCCTTACAGGACAAGAAGCAAGAGTGACCTTTCTTCTAAGCGTGGCATTTCCCCCCAGTGAGCAAGCAACAACCAAGTCTGGCCATTTATTTTTCTCTTCCCGTTTTCAAAGCCCCCCACACACACACACATCCGCTCTCACTTGTTGAATTCTTCATCATGTGGCACCTAGACCACAGCCAGAGTCTTAGCAGTTGGCTCTTTGCTCTCAGTTCTCTTGGATCTGTCCTCACACCATCGTCTGCATGGTCCCAGGAAAATACAAGAGACCTTGAATCCTCCTTGTTCACAGCATTTTAGTCCCGTCAGCCCCCACAGTTCTCCAACTTGACACACGAATGTCCTCAGTGGATCTTGTGCCAGGAACTTCACCAGATTCCTGTTGGGGCCATTTCTAGGTGTCTCATTGTCTAGGTAATGGTTCTCACCTATGGGTTGCAAAGTCTTTGTGGGGGGGTGTTAAATGATCCTTTCAAAGGGGCACCGAAGACCCTTGAAAATGTCCAATATGTATAGTATGATCCATAACAGCAGCAAAGTTATCGTTATGAAGTAGCAATGAAAATAATATTATGGTTGGGGGTCACCACAACAAGAGGAACTGGATTAAAGGATCACAGCATTAGGAAGGTTGAGAACCACTGGTCAAGGTGAGGTTATTAGCATTTGGAGGCCAGAGATGCTACACAATCTAGACAATAACCTGCCCCACCCAGTTTGCCACTGATACCCCATTTGAGGAAAGCTCCCCAGGGCCCTGCTTACTTCTGGAGCCTTCTGGCTTATTTCTTCCTCGCATCTAATAAGGCACCATCCCCCAGCGCCCGCTGTGCTTTTTCCTTGCCTGCATACCTTATGCCAGTGAATTCGGACACCTGGAAGAACTCTCTTCATTTTACTAACTCATTTTTGTCAGCTTCAGCTCAGGTGTCCTCCACCAAGAAGAACCTTACACAGCCTGACTGACATGCTTCTTTCTCAAAAAGCAGTGGGGCTTTCTGACAGTGCTAAGCTCTGCACTCAGTACACAGCTTCCTAAGTATTGGTTTATCTCTCTTTATTAGGGTCATTTGGTGTAGAAAATGAACTACACAGTATGTAGAAATAAATGTTTTGGTGAGGTGAAGGAATCAATGTCAGCATACAATATACCCGATTGCCCAAGTTTACCTAGCCTCACTTACCATTGCCAAATCCTAGAGTCAGCCTAAGTACCTGTCTGTGGATGAAAGATAAAGAAAATGTGGTAGAAATAATATAATGGATTATCTTTTGCCATAAAGAACAAAATTGTGTTGTTTTCAGGACATTGGGTTGAAGGGGAAATTACAATGTCAAGTGAAATAAGTGAGCATTAGTTAAACAAATGTCAAATGTATATTCTCACATGAAGAATCAAGATAAAAAAATATAAGCATGAAAATGGAAGGAATATTTGGGAAAAGGACCAGGAAGACTAGACAGAGGGGCCATGGGACTAATGGGGGAGGAAGTTAATATGATAAAAGTATATTGTATCCATACATAAAAATATTAGAATGAAACCCTATGTTGATATTTTATTTGTGCTGAAATGTGATTTTATTTTATGTTAATAAATAAAGTTGCCTGGAGATCAGAGGTAAAAGCAAGCCATTAAGCAGAAGTCAGGCGGTGGTAGTTCACGTCCTTAATCCGATCACTTGGCAGGCAGAGTCTCTGTGTGGTCAAGGACACAGCCAAGCATGGGGACACAAACCTTTAATCCCAGTACCAACCATAGAGACCTGGAGGTCTGTATAGTCAGGCAGTGATGAGGAAGTCATGTGGTTGGGTTTGGAGCCAATGAGAAGGCAGAACAGAAAGGCGATAAAAAGACAAGTCACCCAGGAAGAAGGGGTCTCTCTAGGGGAGGAGGGGAGAGAAGGCAGCGAGGTGATCAGATAAGGTAGTCATGGCTCTTGCTCTGATCTCTTAAGATTTTAACTCTGTATTTGGCTCTGTGTTTCTTATTTATTAAGACTGTTTAGAGTTTCATCTGTAAAACTCATTATTCTGTACAAGGTAAGAGATTGGAGGGGGTATAGGTGGACGGCCGGGTAAGATAAAGAACTTTTCAGATACCCGTTATGGTAACAAATACAAGCATTATTTTACACCTCAAGGGGCAGTTGGTGGGGGGGAGCTGGGGTTTCAGATCATTCTGCACTCACTGTACCTGTGACTTTGTGCCCTTAATCTTTGGTCTCTAAACATTTCTTCAAAAGGTGCCAGCCAGTACCCCACAGGAATTTCCACTCACCCATACTGAGGACTGGGAAGCATGAGGAACAGTTTGACTGGCAGTTCTCTTTCTCTGGTCTGTGTCCAGTCTGCTCAAGAACTCAGCAGTTTTGCTACCAGGAAAACAAAGAGGTGTTAGCACTCCAAAAACTAGAAATAGCCGTGTTGACTGTGCCTTTGGATCCCAGCCTGGGTTGTCATGAGGTGATACCTAAAAATAACCTAGGGAGCACAAAGGGTGAGAGATCACGTGTGCCGTAGAAAATCAAAGCTAAGTGCTTTTGCAAGACCGCATCTTGAAGAGCATATGTTTTAAAAATATAAAATTAGGTTTGTGAAATGTGAACCTGTTATTTCAGATTTTACACTTGGCATTATCGACGAAGATAAATCCTCCCCGTGACTTCACAGGATGGTGCTTAATTTCCTCTGTGTATATCTCGAGTTTGACAGCAGTGTCAGTACAGACCTGTGGGACACTAATCCTCGACAACATCTCACTCCACTTCAGCTTTACATTAAGCCCTTAACCCTCCAGGGGTCCTTCTCTAGTCATCTCAACTCCCACAGAGCTCTGACTACTCACAGGACACACGGAGCCCATAGGCCAGCCATTCTCTCCCATTTAGGGCCCAGGAGTGCTTTAAGATTCTGAATCAGAAATAGACCTTCTATCCAGACACAGAAAGACATTCCACAACACACACACACACACACACACACACACACACACACACACGCGCGCGCGCGCGCGCGCGCGCGCGCACATACATCTCTGTATTTAATTCAAGGAAAGAGATGAATTTCCTTCTTTAAAGGTTCAAAGTGCCGCTTGGACTGAGGAGATGGCTCGGTCAACAAAATTCCTGCTGTACAAACACGGGTCTTGAGATCAGACTCCCAGGAACCACATAAAAAGGTGGGCATGGTTGTCAGGATTCCTAGCCACTCCTCCATGACCACTCATGTGCTGGCAGGATGCTAAGTCATCCCAGGGCCTTATGTCCTCTGTAATCCCTGTGCATCGCATTCACATAATCTATGCGCACGCATGGCGTAGCTATGCAAGCCCATATGCGCATGTGCAGGGGGAATCTATAAAAGCAGGTTCCACATACTCCCTTCCTCTCTTCCTGTACCATCTTTCCATAGGCCTAAGCACCCCTTTCTATTCCCCTCCCTTAATAAACTCTTATAGTGGGTTTTCTTGTGCCTCGTGGCTTTTCTCACAAGGTAAACAGCGCCGCTTAATGGATAACATTGCGCCACTTTAATAAATAACATTGGTGACACACACCTGTAGTCCCAGTGCTGGCAACTCAGAAACAGGAGACTCCCTAGGGCTTGCTGACCAGCCAGTCTAGCCAAATCAGTGAGTTCCAGAGTCAATAAGAGGTCTAGCTTAAAACATAAGGTGATATGTTGTTCAAATTTTAAAAAAATTTTTAATAAAAAAAACCTGGAACCAATATTGGGGTAAATGCTTAAAAATCAGAGAGACAAAGGAACAAGCCACTGGCACATCCCACCTCACCAGCTCCATGAATCCTCTGACTGACTGAATGCCCGAGTCCTCAGCCCAAAGGCTCGTAGTTCCTGTTTCCTCACCCTTACATGCTTTTCTTCTCCCAGCTATCACCTCCTGAGATTAAAGGTGTGTGTGTTTCCCAGTACTGGGATTAAAGGTGTGTGCCACCACTGCCTGGCCCTGTTTTGTCTCCTAGACTGAGTCAATCTCATGTAGTCCAGGGTGGCTTTGAACTCACGGAGATCCAGATGGATCTCTGCCTTCCAAGTGCTAGGATTAAAGGTGTGTGCCACCACTGCCTGGCCTCTATGTTTAATCTAATGGCTTGTTCTGTCCTCTGATCTTCAGGTAAATTTTATTAGGGTCCACAATATATCACCACAGTGATAGGTGGGTGTGATGGCCCACGCCATTAACCTCAACACTCCTGAGGCAAAGACAGGAGGAACTCTTTGAGTTAGAGGTCAGCCTGGTCTACACAGCAAGTTCTAGGCCACCTAGGGCTGCATAGTGAGATCCTGTATCATTAATCAATTGATTAATTAAGGTAACGAAGCAACAGAATAAAACACAGTTGACCTCTGACCTCCACATACATGTATACATGCATCTACATACACATGTTAACATGCACAATTACATACATACAAGTGTGTACTAGACATGTGCTAGGCCTGTGTAATAGGGCCTCTGTTTTTTCCTCAATCCCAATCCCCATCCAGTTTCTCTTCTCACCTATGTCAAGTGCAGAACACTGGAGTTACTTCCTGGTTCTTACTTCAAGTACTGTTGCACTCTGCCTACCTTTGACTAGCTCGTTGTTTTTGTTTTATTCCTTCCCCTCGGTGACCTCCGGAATTTTTACTCCTTCCTCCACATTTATAACCAAACCCCTCAAAGCAGCCTGATTTACATTGCTCCCGACTCCTGTCATCTGCTCCATTTTCCTCCTCCTTTCTACTCTCCCTCTGCTAATCCCGAAACTAAGACCCAGGTCATCAAGGACTTAGGACATGGGCATGGGGGTCTAATAGGGACCAGGGACACACAGTTAGGGCTGCGCAGGGGAGACAATTCAAGGGAGTAGAAATGTAACAAAGATGCCCACATCGTGGTGAATAGATTCTTGGGGAGAACGTGGTGTTTAAGCAAAGTTAGAAGCCCAAGCTGAACAAGGAAGTACAAAGTACACAGCCCTGAGAAACAGGAGACTTCAGCCATGACAGCAAGCAGCCTATCCACCAGCCCAGGAGTCCTTACCTTGCCCAGAATAGGCAGAGGCCAGTGACATCGCACAGCCTGACTTTTTGAAATCAATAATGTAAAATAGGAGAGCGTCCTATTTTGTAGAATGCACTTAACATTCTTACTGATGGGTATTTATGTTGCTCTAGTGAACATCAGAGTATATGGCATAAAAGGGTTAAACTACCAGCTTTAAATTGTGTTTAAATCATCATTGTAATTAGGAAGTCATCCTCACTGAAAACTATAAATGATGAATGGTCTCCACCCCACCCCCAGTGGTTTTAGAGCTGTTGGGAGGGGGCAGTTTTATCTGATCTTTCCTTCTTTTAGATAACACACAGACTCAGTTGCCTGTGCGTCCAGACAGGTAATGTACATGAGTAAAGAAAACAGGAAATTAGACATAGCAGTAAGTGGTATCTGCCAATTGAATCAAAGACAGGGAGAACACTGATCATGTTTGGGGGTGGGGGGTGACAAACTAGAAAATTATTTCCCATACAAAGGGGTCAGTTGCTACTTAGTGGCATACCAGCATTGCCAATGGGTAAGAAGCCAACAATGGCAGATGGCCCAGGTTTTACTTTTGTAACCAAAATGCTGAAATTCTTAGTGTGAAATAATTTGGCAATTAATTTAAAAAGTTTGAAAACTTTGCAGGCTTACACTGCTGGCCCCAAGCAAACACTGAAACAAACAAAACAAAGCCCTCTGCAAGCCAGATGTGGTCCCAAGGGCTCTTTGCCATGACTGAATCATTGCTTCTGCCTGATCATGTTTGTGTTGTTGACAATACAGTTATTTCATAACGGTAGACTCTTTATCTTTAGGCTAAAAAAAAATATAAGCAAGAAGGACCGATATACTGCTTTATATCTGCCAGCTAAGAGACATCATACCATATATCATATTTATGCCAAATACTAAGGTGTATCATTTTTATTTACACTTACATCTCTGTGTATTTGTGTTAATACATGAAAAGCAAACACTACATATAAAATAAAAAGGAAAACCACAGAAAATATTTATGATCAAAGAAAGATAATAAAAAGGTTATTGTGCAAAATGCATGAAGAACACTGATAAATCAAATTTCAAAAAGACAAAGAGCCCAAGCTACGGGTGGGTAAGAGATAAAAATGTACACTTCACTGAAAAAGAAACACAATTAATAACACAAATGGCAACAATGGTTTAGGGTTTATATAATAACACATGTGTCAAAGCCCTGTTGAGAGGCCCTTACATCTACAACTTCATGACAACCTTGCAAAGATTTTAACATCTTCAGTTCACAGAAGCAACTAGCTCAGGGCCATACAATCAGCAAATATCAGAACCAGGACTCAGACCCAGACATCCCAACTTCAGAGGCCATACTTTCAGCCGGGACACTTGACTGTTCTTTTGGAGGAATACGCATGTGCACAGATGTTCCATCTCAAAGACAATTGAGAATGGGAAAATTAAAACAAGACACTACCACACAAGCCAAAAACGACTTTTTACGTGTGGAAAATTGCCCCATGCTAAGGAGAATATCTGGCAGAACTCCTCTTATGAATTGCTGATAGGAAAGCAAATTGGTCACCCAGGAATGAAATTTGACAACACCTGGTAGAGTTGAAAACATGTTCAATGTCTAGGTGTTTAATAATAAGGTAACTCCTGACAACTAAGGAGAACTGAGAAAGGACACAGAACCCAGAACCATTTGTAAGTATCCTAGACAAGGAAGGAAGAGAAAGGAAAGGAGAAAAACATGAGGGGAAGGGTGGGGAGGAACCAGAAGTAAGAAGGAATAATTTACATCACGAATCCTTTTGAGAGGCCCTGTATCTGAGAACTGATCTGATGTTCTCACCTACCAGTTATGTCGGAGTGATCCAGTCATACAAAGATGTGTTCTATGTTGAACATCTGCATCTGATTCTTGCAAAGTAATCACGTAACCCACAAATGACCCACATCTTTCCCCAACTCAGTGGAAGACTCCTACTCCTTTTCCAGGCCCAGCTCCTTCCTCCGGTTGCTATGTCACCCCTACACCGATGATTTATCAGGGTACCCAATCACAATATTCCCCTGTGTCCTTACGCCACCTTCTGCCGATTGAGACTCTTCCCCTAATTACCTAACCAAAGTTCAAATCCTGTACTTGGCTCTTTCGGATGGTTTTCCCTCCTCATACTTCACTATTCTCTATACTATTCATTTGGCTTTGCTTCAACAAGAAACACAATTTGTTCACCTACAGGTGTGTGTCTAGTTAGAGGGGAAGGATACTTAACAAACGTAATGCATCAGGTCAGGATAACTACAGGGAAAAGATAGCGAATGAGAGCATTGTGACAGTCTCTATAATATTTTGTTTCCCTTTAAAATGAACACAGATTTGGTAGTTTATCAAACAGAGAAAAGGCACAGGCACTTTGGTTGCACTGAGAAAAGAAATTCCAAGCAAATTCCATCATAGCTTCCTAGGACAATAGTTTTCCAAATGTCCGTCGGAAGACCCTCCCCACATGATTGCAAACCTGAGACTTATCAATGGAGCCTTAGGGACCACTGGGCTCAGTCCTTAGACATTCCAGCATGTCTGGAATAGAATCTGGAATTCTGAGTCTTAAAAGCATCCACCATGGTCTTAAGAGTTACCACAGTAATGCAGATGGATAGTTAATACACATAATTATCATAGATCCATATGATTTTGGCTTATGAATAACTCATATTATAGAACACATTTGGAAATAAAACATTGGTGTATCTTAGAAACTGTCTATGCAAGTGTTAGCAGGACATTCTACCCCTACTTCCGACAGCTTCCCAAACCTAACTTTGGTACTGTGAAGTTTGGGTGAGTGAGAATCGCTTTTCCATTCACACAGGCAATGTGTATACCCTGAGACCCCACTGTGTACTTTGGAAGCATTATTTTGCATGAGCCCATTTCCTATAACTGGGTGTGAACAAAAGATAGTCATGCATCTTCTGGTACTAGCAAAGCCTATGTAATAAGACTCCAGGAGAAAATGGGCTATAGTAGACATATAAGTCCCATTTACAAGATCACAAGGAAATGATCTAGAAATGTTGGGAGAGATAAATTTTGCTAAATTAACTATGTATTTAAAATAATTATTTCCACTTATTTAATGGTTTCTTAATGCTTAAATTTTTCATCAGAAAAGTAATACATGCATATAATAAAAAGGAATAGAAAATAAAAATAGAAAAGTTTAAGGAATAAAATAATGATGTCCTATGTAATATTTTACTCAACATGAATCATTCCATAGGTATCGTTCTGGGCAATTTCCTATTAATTGATAAACATTTGCTTAGGAAGCTTCTCGGGTGAGGAGTGGTTTCCTCAGGGGATGGTACTTAGGAGAAAGCAGAAAGGCCAGCTCTTCTCAAGTGAGTTTCTCTATGCCTTGGCATAGAGGAGATGGCATTTTCTTGCTCCTGTGCAACTAGACACCACTATGTCTGAGCTCTGGGCTGAAAAATGATAGCAGATGGATGGGCCAGGCTTGGAGTGGTGCGTTTATAGCTACTTGCGTGATTCTGAGTACTCTTTCCTCCTGTTTGATGGTGGCACTCAAAGCAGGCTTGGGAGATGCTTGCTAAGCCTGGTAGAGGCTCCATTTGCCTGAATTTCCCACTGCCAGAGGACAGAAGTTAACTGCAGAGTCACATACCAGCCCTTATCAGTCCACATGGAAAGCATACTCTTCTAAATTGTTGATTTAGGGTTTTGTTGTTTTTTTTTTTTTTTTTTTATCATAGCTTTCTTTTCCTCCCTAAACAGTAATACTTTCCCCCTATATGGAATATTATGATATTCTATGTTATTCTTACTTTTTAAAATTAATATCATCCTTTGGATCTTGTCCCTATTAATTCTGAAATATCTGACTTAATCTGTTACCAGCTAAATACAGTCCTACCACATTTTTACTGACGAATATTTGTTACTCTAGTGACCATCTATATAAGCATAACACTGCAGTAAGATATATACCTACAAAATAATTATTTCCTAGCATACGTTCATATAGACATGCATATTTAAGTCATTCTTCTTGGTGCCAAGATGCTGTATGTAAATAAAGATCACCCCTAAAATTATGTGTACTGAAATTAGCAATTTGAAACAACTTCCCTCCACTGAGTATCAATCTACTGTCTTGTATATTCTACTCATCTCAGGCACCTTCAAAGAACCTAGACTTACCCAGTGAGAAAGCTGAGATTGAAAACATTCCCCAAAGGCTGTTAGGAGCATGGTCCCCAGGGAGATGATATCGACAGGTAGTGGAATCTTTAGAGGAGGTGTCTAAAGGGAGGGCTTTGGGTCTTCGAGGATGTGCCCTTGAAGGTGATCGTGAGACTCCAGTCTTTTCTTCTCCCTTCTCTTGCTCTGCCAGGAGATTAAGTTTTGTGCCATCGTGTACTTCCATCTGGGTGTGGCACATTGCCACAGGCCCAGAGCAGCCAAAGCAATTGATTATGGATTGTACTCTCCAAAACTGTGAGCCAAAGAATTTTTTATACTTTTAATTTTAGTATCTCAATTAATTTATTATAATAATGGAAAACTAAACGCCCCCATCACCCATCACCACTCAATTTTTCAATCGTATAATTCTCTGGATATCTGTTCCTCCTCCATTCAGCCTTCTGAAACTTTCTGCCATGAAAACAAAAGATCTTCAACTGAAATCCAACAACTTTATACCTGTAACCTTGTATCAGAAGGTTAATAATAATACTAGTAATGTTATTATTATTACCCCTTCAAGAGTAATAGCACCTTCCTCAGGCCTCCACACATACACACTGACATACACCACACATACACCATATAGGCCCAAGTTTTAAAAATTTTCCTCAAATATAAAATAATGACTAGGTAAATACCAAAGTAAAAAATAAAATTTTCCTTACACGCTCTACATGGGGATGTTAATAAACCCTCTCAGCAAGAGTTGGAGCTAGCAGAATACTCATATCATCTAACAGATCTCAGTGAAGGCACATAAGTCACACATGGAAACAGCACCTTCGAAGTGCAGAAAACCTTAACTAAACAGCCGAAGTGACATTACAAGCGAAAAGGACATAAGCCTCATGCACTTCTGATAGGATGCACCAAGAGTACATGGCATCATTTCTACGGTGTTGCTTATTAAAATGTATATCTTCCGTCTAATCAGGAGAAAGGTCAGTCTGATCCGAATGGAAAGCTGTTCAAATGAGGTCACATCACAAGTAGAAGAAAACTAAGGAGTCATGATGGCTAGATGTTTTCTATGCCTAAATCAGACCCTGAAATAGAAAGAGGACTTGGAGGGAAAAATGGCGAAATTTTCAAGTTGGTTGTACATATATAGTACTGCACCAATGCTAATTGCCTGATGTTGATAATTATACCACAGCTACACAAGCAATTAAGTTCTCTTAGATGTAGGTGTTAATGGCAATAATACTATTTTTATATCTTGCCTTTAAGGTGAAAATGATTTCAAAACAAAAAGGGTGGAAGGTCTTTTTTTAATGCATTGTTTGAAACTTAACTCTATATGAAAGGTGTTTCCCCCGAACTTCTGAATTAGCTACTGTAAATGTTCTACTGCTGTGAAGAGATGCCGTGACCACAACTCTTATAAAAGAAAGCATTTAATGGGGGCTGGCTTACAGTTTCAGAAGTTTAGTCCATCATCATCATGGCAGGGAGCATGGTGGCATACAGGCACTGGAGCAGTTCTGAGAGCTACATTTTGATCTGCAGGCAAAGATAGTTGGAGGAGGAAGAGAAAGAGAGGAAGAGCCTGGACCTAGCATGGTCTTTTGAAACCTCAAAATCCTGTCCCCCTTCCCCCTGTGAAACACTTCCTTCCAATCCTTCTAATCCTATGGAAGAGTTCCACTCAATAGTGATGAAACATTCAAATACATGAGCCTAAGGGAGCTATCCTTATTCAAACTACTATATCCCACCTCCTGGGCCCCATAGGCCTGCCACCATATATTAATGCAATAACACATTCGGTCCAACTTCAAAAGTCCAAAGTTCAAAGTTCTAAGACTGAAGGCAATCTCTTCACTCTAAACCCTGTAAAAATAAAAAAGCAAATCACGTGTTTCCAACATACAAAGGCACAGAATATAATTACCATTCCAAACGGGAGGAAGAGGAGCATAGTGAGGAAATACTGAACCAAAGCCAGAACAAAAACCAATAGGGCGAACTCCAAGTTCTGCATCTCTATGTCTGATGCCAAAGCACTCTTCAGATCTCCAACTCCTTTCAGCTTTGTTAACTACAATACCCTTATCTCTCTTGCGCTGATTCCACACCCAGCCTGCAGCTCTCCTTCGAAGGTATCCCATGACTCTGGCATCTCCAATGATTTGGGGTCTTCAATCAATTCAGGCTTCACCATTACAGTTTCGTGCAATGGCCTCTCCAGGCCAACATGCAGGGACACCTGTGACACATGCCTGGCATCAGAGGCTTTCATAGTTCCTTTCTTGTATTCTTGATTCTAATGACAGAATCATGTGACTGACTGAAGCTGCCAAGTTCTGCTGCTTGATGGGGCTAGAACTTGGCCCCTTTTCTGATTATATTTGCATCAATTTCCTGTTGTTGATGGTTTCCTTCACTGTTTAAGCTTTCTTTAATTTCTTTTCAGAAGTTAGAAGCTTAGCTGGGTAAGGTCTTGCCCCAAGGTCACCACTCCCTTTATTCCATTTAGCATCTGGTTTTTCTTTAAACTTTTTATCTCCCTGAGCCCGAGACTTAGCTACTTTACATTTCCTGGTACTCCTTTTCTCCTCAAACTGTACACTTTACAGTTCTCTTTGTCTCTCTTGCTCCTTCTCATTATAGGTCTGCATAAGACTGATTATTAATACCCATGTGACACAGTCGATCCTATGCTGTCTTGAAATCTCTGCCAATGCCATTCATTAATCTAAAACTCTTCAATTTAGCCTCAGGCAGATGTTTAGGACAATGGCAAAAAGCAGCCTATTCTTTGCTAAAATAGCACAAGAATGGTCTCTATACCACTCACTAATATTCTTCCGCTCTGAAACTTCTTGAATGGGGCCACCACAATCTACATTACTGTCAGCATTGTCTGCCATGCTCCTACTATTATAGTCCATTAATCCTTGCTTAAAGCATCCAACTACTTTCCCAATCCAGGGTCCTAAAGTTCTCATTCTGCCAATAAACAGCATGGTTGGGCTTGTCATAGCAATCCCCCACTCCTGGTACCAACTTCTGTCTTAGTTATTGTTCTACTGCCATGAAGAGACACCAAGACCAAGGCAACTGTTATCAAAGAAATCATTTAACTGGAGGCTTGCTTACAGTTTCAGAGGTTTAGTCTATTATCATCGATAGGACAAAATACTGGACAAAAGCAGCTTCAGGAAGGAATGGGGGTTTGGTTCACAGTTTGAAGGTATAATCCATCATGATGTGAGGATCTTGACACAGCTGGTAGCTACCTCTACACCCACATTCATTAAGCAGAGAAGAAGGGATGGTGCTTTCCACTCTTTATGAAGCAGTCAGGACTCCCAGGCCACACAATGGTGCTGCCCATATCAACTAACCTAATCTAGGTGATCTCTTACCAACCTGCCAAGAGGCTTCTCCTTATTGAGTCTAGAATCTATTGAGTCAACAGTATTAACCATTGTATCCCCTAAATGGAACTATTTCATTTCTTATGTGCATGTTCCTCAGTGCCTGAAAGTGGGACAGGCATCCTCTTTGGTCCCCATGCTGCTGGTAGATCATTGCTTCTGCCTCACAATTTATAAAAAACATCTGTTTCTGTAATACTTATAACAGTAAGACTATATCATCCTCTTTGCCCATCAGCTTTCTTGTCAAACATTTCTTATTTGTGCAAGATTTTGTCCTTCCTCCCTCAGTGGTTAAGCTCAATGGTCAACTTAATGAGGCCTAAAATGACCTGGGGGATAGGTCACTGGGCATGTTAAAGATGATCTTGATTGGGTTAGTTGAGGGAAAAAGACCTACTCACTGCAAATGGTACCATTCTCTGGGCTAGGATGACAGACTGTATAAAGAGGAGAAATTGAGTTGAGCATAAACATTCATTGCCCTCTGTTCCTTGACTATGGATGCAATGTCACCAGCTATCTTATGTTCCCATTGCTGTGATTCACCCACCATGCAAGACAGTAACATTGACTTTTAGCCTAAATAAGCCCTTTCTCCCTTAAATTCCTTTTATCAGGCTATTTTACCATAGCAACAGAAAAAGTAACCAAGACATTCCCTGTGTCAGCTGCTGTCATTAACACAGATACCCTGCTTTTCCTCTGTAAAGGCCTTTATACTGCTTTCCCCCTTTCCATTCATTACACTTATCTGAATAAATCTCAGGCCCAGACTGAGTTAGATCCATATTCTGCCACACCCTACCTCTATTTCTCTACTTTCTCACCTCTAAAAGCTTTTCTCTACTCTATGTCAACCAAATAAAGTATACTAGTCAGCTTTCAGTTGCCATGACAAAAATACCTGAGGAAATCTATGTTAAGGAGATAAGATTATCCTGGCTAATGTTTCAGAAGTTTCTATCCATGATCACTTTGTCCCATCATAGTCAAGACAGGATATCTGATGGGGAGGGCATGGCAGAATAAAGTTGCTTATCTAATGGCAGTTGGCAGTCATGAGGGAGAGAAAAGAAAAGACTAGAGATGAGATGGGCCTCACCTTAAGTCTTAGTTTGTAAGTTTAGTCTATCAAATGATGGCACCATCAGTTGGATCTGAATTCCCATAATTCAACTATTCCAACAAAGCCCCAGCTCTGAATGTCACTGTAGTAAAAACCAAACCTTATCACAAGAGCTTTGAGGGAACATTTCAGACCTGAACAACATAGTTTCACAGGCTAGACATTAGTGCCACTGACAACTGTCTTCTTTGCAAACTACCAAAGAGTCAATTTCATTCTTAGATACAGTTTCTATCATGTCTTGCTCTTCCTTCAAGCATTCTCACTACAGTAAGTACCCATTCTCACTACAGTAAGTAACCATTCTCACTACAGTAAGTACCCATTCTCTTGGGATTCTAAATTACCATCACCATCCCCCAACTACTTTCTGACCATCAGCTTCCACTTATCTTCACTTTTTATACAGCTTTTATATCACAACCAATTTTGTTTTAAAAAATAAATATCCCCACAATTGCTTTTAACTTATTTCTTCCTCTCTTTCCTTCCATCATTTTGTCTGAAAAAAAGCTGCCAGACCCAGATCAAGTCAAACACCTGCACCCTCTGAGTCTATAGCAGAGGTCCTGAGTAAGACCTGGGGAAAGGAACATACCAGATGTTTGGGGTTAGAAGTAGGAAGGAGAAGCAAATAGAAAAGAAGACCAACCTCACGTGTGCATCAATATTAGTGTGTGTATATACTGCCTCTTTTTAACCATTGGTTAAACCCTTGATTTATATTGTCATTAACCTACCCTTTCAGACCTTAAGAACTTTCATTTCCCTTCTGTCCCATCCCCCTCTCTCTTCTCGTGAACTTTGCTGTGTCTTCACACAAGTGTAGACACTTTAGGAACTCTCCCTTGATCCCACAACCTCCTCCTGTTACAGCATTTCTTCGTTCTCTTTCTCAAATTACTCAAGAGTTGGGCATCTTTAATTCCATCTCTCTTAACTCTTGCATCTACTCCAATAAGGCTCCATCCCCGCTCTCATCCAAATCTTTAGTTCCTGTCAGGATCACAAGTGATTTCCTCATAGTCATAACATTGGACTCCTCTCACTCAGCGTCTCAGCGGCAATGGAGAATTAACAAATCCCTCCTCACAGAACTTGATTCCCAAGTCCCCACACTCCATACTCTGCCTCTCAGATGGACTTCTACATCTTCCTGAACTCTAAATGAGTTTAGCTCTTGTATAGTTGGCCCTGGGATTCTGCTCAAATGCAGTTTATCATAAGTGATTTTATGCATTTCATGGCTTATATTTATATCATATGCTAGTAATTTCTAAACTTATACATCCCACATATTTACTCAAAAATTGATATGTGCAACTGCTCATTTCACATCTCCCAGGCATCCCAAGTTTAGCACATTTAAAAATTAAACTTTGGTATTTTTTTCCTGAAATTTTGATCCATACCTAATAGTCCCCATCTCAATGAATGATACCACTACACGTCCAATACTACACATCTTGGATTCTTCCTTCTCTCCACTCCTATACACCAGCATATCCTATTCACGTTTCATACAGATTTTCCAAACAATAGATATTTGATCTGTTCTCTGCCTGAAAATCACCCTAAGTGAAGCCAACTGTAAACTCCCACCTAAACCACTACACAATGTCATTCATAGTTTCTCTATTTCCCTCTCATCTCCTCAGATACCATCTCAATACAGCTACCTGAGTGAGGTACTTCTTTAAAATGAAAAATAGATGGAGAGAGAGAAAGAGAGGCTGGGGAAGAGGAGATGGAGATGATGATGATGATGATGATGATGATGATGATGATGATGATGATCCTGGTGGTTTTCCCATGGAACTAGACACAAATCTGGCTTCTTTATGGCCCACTTGATCTGTCTAGCTCCTGCCCATCTCATCGAATTCACAACCCCTTATCCAGTTTTCACTGAAACTCTTAATAAGCCAGCTTCTTTTTGCCTGAGTGAATCACACTGTATGATGATCCCTGAGCCAAGAATGTTCCTCCTTGGTTGCTGGTGTGGCAGGGCCTTGACTTTCCCTCTCAGCAGCAATGGAGAACTGGCAGTTCTCTCCCTGTGGAGATGTGTGTCTCTTCATTTCCATGACCCAACGGTTCTTCTTCTCAGATATTCTTACACAGCAATCTAAACTCTAAATGACAGAGCTCCTCCACCCTTGGTCCTGACTCATCTCTCAAATCTATAATCTCTCTTAAGTGATTTTAATCCATTTGCATGGCTTGTAGTAACATAACAATTTCTAAATCTACATATCCTACATATTTGTTCACAAATTTACATGTGCCCTCAGTTCAAATGTCATCTTCTCAGTGAGTCAGGAGTTCCCTATCACACTGAGGAGATTTATTCCTCTGGGCCCCACTTCTATTGGTCATTGTACATCTCTCTACCCCATGCTCCTTTAAGGGAATGACCACCAACTACGTATGCCTTTGGCAGCATCATCTAAATTTCCATATTAGTCATGGAATCACATTCATTTGCTCACACAACACATACAGAACCTAGTGCAGTGCTGAACACATGCTAACATACTAGGTATTCCTTATCAATCAATGAAAGCATGTTTCCTAATGCTAGTGATTATCAATACATTGATACGTTTCATTGAAGTCATAAAATTTGTATTTATGTTTCTCTGAATATTTCCCTCTTAAATGCATATTCAAGTACTTTGTCAGTTTTCCTAGAGTTGGCTTATCATATTGTGGAAAAATCCTTTATGAATTAGGTCTTTATCCCATTATATTTTAGGCAACATTTTCTCTTAGTCCACTATTTATATGTAATTTTGTTCACTATGCCTTCTATTATAAAGTTAAAAGTATTATGTCCTTAGGTCTTTTTTTTTCTTCACTGCTTCTGGGATTTCTATAATGTTTAAAAAGGAATAAACCCTAAAATTATAAAATACCATTACATTCTAACTGTATTTGTTCAATACAATTTGTCAAATCATCCATCTGTTTGACCCTGATTTTAAGAAACACTTGTTTCCATAGGTAGCTAAAGTCTTAAGTACTGAATTCTCATATGACTGTGGATTTCCCTGTGGATCTTCTGTAGCATTTAATAGATCTATTTATCTATTGGTTACAAAACTATAAACATGTAGCTATACCTACCAGAGTTTTAAAATTCTTATTCTTTTATCACAAACTAATTTCTAGTTTTCCACATTAGTCATTTAAAAGGATATTTAAGCTCTTCATAGTGGCTCATACTCAAAACCCCAACACTCATGAGGCTAAAGCAGAGGTATTGTGAGTTCTAAACTAGCCAAAACTACATAGCAAGACTTTGTCTTAAAACTAGGAAAAAAGAGTAAAAGGGGGCACTTAAATTCTTGCAACTTTAAAATGTCTTACTGTACAATTTCTAGTTTTACTCCATTTTTCAAGAGTTGGGGTTATCCAGGATTTGAAGAGACATTTGGAATATACCAACAGTCTCTGAGGTTTCGGCCATGGTCAATGCTATAGAAGTTAATGCAATGTTCACAAGGAATGTGTTCTCATATACCGGACACAGTGCTTCATCACTGTGTCTATAAAATCATATGAAGTAATTATTATTCAATGCCTTTATTCCTTGTATCACTTTTTTGTCTTATTTGATTGACTCATTTCTATGGAGAATTACCTAAATAAAAGAAAAATTTGGCAAATCCATATACTATATTAGAGACTATAATAGTATTTTGTCTAATTTTTGTATCCTACATACATTTCAAATCTATGTTACTGAAGATTTATGTTTCATTTTCTTTGGGATTATGTATTTTATCTTCATAAAATATTGAACAATTTTCACCTAGAATTCAATTTGTCTCATATTAATATTGCTATATCTGCTTTCTTTTGCTGGCATTTATGGATATATTTTCCATGCTTTTGATTTTTAACTCTTTTATAGATGTTACTCATAATAACTCAGCATTAGATATTTATTTTTATGCTACCCAAGAGGATTTCTAAAAATAAATACACATGATTTATATACCTTTTGGAAGCACTAGCTTGCTAGATTTAATATTTTACTTTCTTATATTTTATCATAAAAATTCAACACTCTGCTTTTTGTTGTAATGACTAAATTGTCATATGTCACACTTTCTCCTGTTTTTATATATCCTGTTTGCACAGTGGATTAGTGTGCACAGCTAAACACATGCACACCAGTTTTTCTGTTGGCACCAGGAGCTCACAAGCCTTTGTGCTTGCCCAAAAGGGAACCACACTTAGTGCAGCTCATACCCTTCTCTGAGCATGGGTCTCTTCTAGTGCAACCATCCTCCGTGCTCTTAACTTCATCCTGGTTTTGCTCAGGGAAGGAAAGGAGGGAGGGGAAGAAAATGGGGAAAGGTGAGAAAAGGAAGCCAGTTACATGTTTGAACCATAAATCTCATTTTCTTTGACATTTTTTTTTGCCATCTCGGGCTTCCTCCTTCTTTGTTTCATTATTTATTTGTCTAGAGTTTCTTTTCTTGTGTGTGTGGTTTTTGTTTTTCTTTTTTTTCTCCAGAGAGACTTTCAGAACCCACATGGAAGTGATAAAGTTGGCTGTGTAGGAAACTTGCCTCCAGGATGGACATACCTTCCCCAGGGTGTGCTATGTTCACCATGGGCACGCTTTGGCCTCAGGGCCGCCTTTGCGAATCCCCTGGATTCAAAGTGTGGTTCCCAGGGCCTAGCACTTAGGCCAAGGCTGAGCTCAGCTGCTCTGTCTTCCTTCTTCCTGGCTGTGCTCATCTACTGGGCCCAGCACGTTGCCCTGAGCACTATGTTAGTGTCTTCTGTGGCCTGTATTCATCAGTCTTCCTATGAGTAGCAGCTTATCAGCACTCATTCCATGGTGTAGTAAGGAAACAGAGACCCAAAGAGGCTCTAAAACATTCTCCAGCTGGAGGAAAGAAGTCACAATTTGAACTAAGGAAGTCAAGGCCCAAATACTCTTCCCTCCCAGGAGGGAGACACTAACAGTAGGCTCCAGAGATGAGAGAATTAAGTTAGACTGTTCTACACTGACCAAAAATTATCTTATTTCAGTTACAGAGAAAAATGAAAATGAACCTAGTACTAATGTCCAGGCTTTGGTGTGCTCCTGTGGAAAGTAAACAATTCCGTATAATATTAACACTGGAAGAGGTTGTTATATGACTGTGATATAAGGTATAAAGTCACTCTGCAACGTGTCTGTCTTAGGGTTTCTATTGCTGTGAAGGGACACCGTGACTGCAGCAATTCTTACAAAGGAAAACATTTCATTGGAGCTGATTTAACAGTTCAGATGTTTAGTCCATTGCCAGCATGGTAGGAAACATGGCTGCGCTTAAGCAGACATGGTGCTGGTGAGGAGCTGAGAGTTCTACATCTGGATCTGCAGGCAACAGGAAGAGAGTGAGACACTGGGCCTAAAGATTTCAGAAGATACTTGAGCTTCTGAAACCTCAAAGCCCATCCCCTAATGACACACTTCCTCTAACAAGGCCACACCTCCTGACAGTGTCACTCCCTGTGAGCCTGCGGGAATCATTTTCTTTCAACCCACCACAATGTATGAACACTAAAAAAGCATGCAAACCTTCTGCAAACCATAACAATGACCAAACACCTCAAAATCCTGGTGATAAGGAGTGACTGTCACTGCTTAGCCAGTGACAGTATGGACTTGCTCTGGTCTTCTCCTGTGACTGATTTTTAAAAGGGATAAGACAATTCATATAACAACCTTGATTCCTGATACCAGAAAACTCAGACCTTTCACCTGGCATAGGCCCAAATTCTGTGAGTTCCTTCTGATATCTTACTGAGGCACTTCATAGTACCCCAAAGTTCAACTATGGAGTCTAGACAACAGGGCATAAATTGGGGGGCATAAGAGGGCTCAGTGGGTAAGGGTGCCAGGTCTTACCACCAGAGTTTAATCCCTGGGACACAAATGGTGGAGAGGCCAACTCTCTCTGGCTTCTCCATACGCATGTGCCTATGCAATAAAGATAAACACAAAAATAAATCAATGTAATTTACAAATTGAAGAACTAAGTGTGACAGAATTTGAAAAAATCAACAAAAGAGATGGTTGGTAAAGATGTTGTAGGAATCCCTGGGGTCACCAGGGAACACAGAAGAAACAGGCATGCGGTAAGTGTCAACACCAGAGAACCAAGGACATGGGTGACAGAGGCCCTGCTCGCTACAGGATAGAAATCTGATGTGACCCTCCCACGACAGCATGATTTAACACTCATCAGTAAGGACTTCCCTCAGATGGGGCCTTTCATAAGCTGTTCACTTTCATTCTGAACAAAATAGACACAGGGATTTTATATCTCTGAGTTCAGTTCATTAGCATAAGCTAAAAAGTTAGGAACAGGATGACTTTCCAGTCACCTTACCTAAATTATAAAACTCAAGGGTTGGATCAAAGCCTACCACATGGACAAGGGAACACTGTAGCCCTTAAGTGTCTTTCAGAAGTTCCCATGAAGGGCATTAGAAGTTTTGTGAGCAGATTAGAAGGTAAACTTGGGGCCAAAGTGTGCGTATTCAGCAGACCTGTCTGGCTTCTCAGCTCTGGGAAGCTGAAAGAGATGCAGATGTGCCTCTGAGGAACTTAGCACGCATAACGATCTGAGTGGAAATAAAAGAGATACATGAGTCTGATGGTGGGATGAGTAAAACTTCCTGATATTACTACGTTCCTGGGCAGAGCTGGGGGGAGGCGCATGCAGGTTAAGAGTAAGGTCCTTCTGGGGAATGGGCTTGGTTCCAAAAGGTTTTCCAACCACAGTTTTAAGAACTGAGATCCTTGGGCTAGCAAGATGGCTGAGTGGCCAAGAAAGATGCTTTGCCTCACAAACCTGATAACCTGAGCTGGATCCCAGGATCCCAGAGTAGAAGGAGAAAGCTTATGTCTGAAAGTTGTCCTCTGACCTTCACATGTACACTGGGCGCGCGCGCGTGCGTACACACACACACACACACACACACACACACCATATACACTAGTAAATGAATAAACTTTAAATAATCGAACCTCTCGGTCCTGTCAAACAATTCTGGAGACTGTACCTTGGGAGAAGAGCACTGCAGATAGATCACAACACTCATCCCCTCTAACCTGAGATCAGCCACAGGATTAATCAGGGTTGGACCCGGGGAGTGGGGATGTTGCTCTAGTTGATGACTGGAGAAAACACTAATTTTTTTTTTCCCAGCCTTTCTTTTGCCACCCTAGACCAAATGTAGAACTCAGGAAAAGAGCTGCTCTGCCCTCTCCAACAGTCTCATCTCAAGAACCCATGCTGTCACATCACACCACCAGCCCTGCTGTTCCTGACCCTCGAGGTGCCCTGTGCCCTCTGATTATCTATTTTTCAAAATCTCCCAAAATTTGGGACCTAAATTTGGCGGAATCACTTACTGTCTCTGTCACTTTGGAAAATCTCAGCCACCCAAGACTCTGTCTGTAAAGCAGATTGGGGGTGGGGGGTGGGGTGATGTAGCTCTGTTAACCCAAAGATTAAACTTGTTTTTCAAGACTCAGAATCTATCACAGAGCCTGACGTCCCATTTTTCAACTACATAGCAGCTTCTTGCTTCAATCTGAAAGAGCCCAGCACTTCGTACTTCTTAGGTGACATAAACACATCATCTTACAGTAAATAATCAGTAGAGATGAATTGTAATTTTAAGCATCTAAAACACAGCCAGTTCATATGCTCCCAGGAAAATCTTCAAAGAATACTATTTTTCCTACTACTAGCATGCAAATTGCCTGGTCCTATTGACCTTCACTATCATTCTTCAGTGGGCTCAAAACCAAGCTAGGTATGGTGGCATACACCTTTAATCCCAGCACTCAGGGAGGCAGAGGGCAGGCAGCTCTTGGTGAGTTCAAGGCCAGCCTGATCTACTTAGCAAATTCCAAGACAGCCAGGGCTATATGATGAGACCCTGTCTCAAAAGCAAAACAAAATACCAAAAAAGACCACACCTCAATCCATATCAAAATTCATCAAAAAACCACACAATTAAAAATATAAAAAGACATAATTATAAAAATGACAACACTCCTAGGATAAATTACCATTAAAATTTAAAATATACTGGAGTCAGCAGATTATTAGACTAAGAAAAACAGGACACAAAGTTGGGGAGTGGGTAGCAAGATGGGCGGAGTTAAGGGGAGGAGTTGGGTTGAATATGATCAAAATACATTATATGAAATTCTCAAAAAATGAATAATTTTTTTAAAGAGAAAGGAAAGGAAATCTGAAAAATTAAAATATTGACATTTATTTTACTCAATGTTCTAAATTTGAACAGTCTCTCTTTGATATTAAAAGTGGAGGCTCCTTCACTGTCATTTCAGAGCTGGGCATCCTTCTGTACTATCAGCTAATAGGAAACTATCTTCCCTCCTGCCCCCCCCCACACACACCCAAAAAAACACATTTGAATTTTTATAGGCAGTAAATAGAGACTAAAAGTCATGGTGAAAAATATGTCAAGGTTAAAGGCCCATTTCTACTCTCTGCTTTCAGGTCTGAGAATCCTAGAACTAATTCTGAGTTGTGAAATTGGAGTATGTCCCCAGCCAGGGTGGCAAACTTAATGCGTCATTAATTGGGTCTGCTCTCAGCTGCCAATGGCAATAGTCACAGCCATTCGATTTTTAAGGAAAAGACAGTGCTCCAGAAGTGCATTGTGGAGGTCTTTTCATAAAAACCATCCTGTGTGCTCCATCTGTATGTGCAATCTGCTTGTGTATTTTCAGCCAGCTTGCATGGGCAGATTAATGCGTACAATTAGAAAGCAACCTCACAGGCATTCAATAAACTGCCTTCATTATTATACTCAGGAGAGTGCCTTTGGTTGTCAATAAAAGCCTAGTTTTCTGCCTGTTAGCTAAATAATTGACAACACTAAAAATAATCAGAAGCAAATGAACAGAGTCAGGAACAAGGTGTGAAGAAAGAGCATGTTACGATGCTCTGGGGTACCTAGGGTGACCATGGTGCACCTTTTCTCCAGTCCTCCCCAGCTGGATTTACAGTCCACTCAAGTCCACAACGGCCCTTCTCAACAGCAAAAACACATTGTTCCTGGTCTGCTGTTTGCACAACACAGCACAGCATGCTGAAACTGGCAAGGTATCGACTCGTTTGAAAGAACTGCTTATTTGGTTTTTATTTTGTGTTCCTGTGCCTGACAGCTTCAAGAGAATCTCATTCGGGCGTGGGAGGCAGAGGGTCCGGTAGCGGTTTGGTGAAATCTTGGCGCTGTTAGGATTCTAACAGTTTTGCTAGACGTTTTCTCCCACTATAAACTGGCTCTAAGAAAAAGTGATAAAGACCTTTCTACAGAGGATCCACCTTTTCTGAGACGTTCCTCTCACATTTCCAGCTCTATAATGGTCATTCGATTCTTCAGCTATCGGTCTCCTTAATTTAAAAAGTAATTCTGAACACAATGTTCTTAAAAGGAAAAAAAAAAAAAAAACCTGTCACATCTATACTTCTTGTGTTTCTCAATAGGCTTTAAAAATCAATTTGAGGTACCTCTCGTTTTTCTAGCCAACTTTCCTTTTTTCCTGGCTAACCCGGACTTTCATGATAAGCAGGAGAAAGAGCAGGAGTAAAATGTGCATGTAATTGAATTCAGCTCCACGGATCGTGTGTGCAGTGGCTGGGAGCAAGACCTCCTTTTCTTCTTTACATTAAAGGGTGACTGATCTTTAGCATTTAGTAACACACAAAGTCAAGGCACTGGGGGACTTTGAAAAGACAGAAGACTGGGTAGAACAGCCTCCAACCTTTGAAAACTCCAAGAATTTCTCCTCCGTCTTGCCCTGTCTCAAACTCGCCAAAGGCAGATTCCTTCAGCTTCCCAGCTCTGACCCTAACGTGGGAAGGAGAAATGCACCCGAGTAGGAACTGCTTTTTTATTCATGCGGCTGTGGTTTCTTTAAAGGATATAACAGATTTCTGCATTATCAAAGTATAGTATTAGCATATTAAATAATATTATTCAGGAATCACACTAGAAAAATTACCTTGGTTTATAACCATCGATTTGGAGTGTCAAAATAATTAATAAATGATATCTCAACTCTTTGCAAGAAAAAATACAACGGAGCCGGGTACAGTGGCACATGCCTTTAATCCCAGCACTTGGGAGTCTGAGGCCAGCCTGGTCTAGAGTGATACCCAGGGCAGCCAGATATATGCAGAGAAACCCTGTCTGGAAAAATCAAAAGAAAACAATAATAATAAAAAGGAAAACAGCCCTCAGCACACAAGATAATACCACTAGTTTAGATCTCACTTGGATATTTCAGATATTTCACCTCAAACATCACACTCCTTACACAATATCCTGGAGATAAGTATAATCAGAAGTACCCTGGAATCTAACGCATTCACAGGGACAAATTCCTCAAACTGAGTCTGATTACTGCTCATCATTTGACTGCTAGAGAACGCTTTGATGAGTATGAATGTCCCAATCTCTAATTCCATGATTAATATAGTGCCCACAATCTAACCCCCCTTTTCTGAAAAGTCGACCTTCTCCAGAGCCCAGAATCTGAACATTAAACCTACAAAGAAACAAAGTTCCGAGAGCACACACTTACTGTTGGTGATGCTCTCGGAATGCATCTCTTCTGAGGTTTTCTTGAAGCTGTCTTTTCTCCTCTAGTTTGTTACTCTGAAATTAAAAATATCAAAATGTGATCTGTTATGGCAGATTTAGGAAGAATCACGATGTTTAAGTTAGCTCAAACCCCAAGTCTCTGAGTTGTGGTGGTCCCAGAGATTCCAAGATAGTCTCCCCTCTCGTAACCCACAAGCCCTGTGATGGCGGCCCCAAGATGTTCCCAAAGCTCCCCCACTCCCAACCTGACTGAATAAACTGCAGAATCAAAATTTCACATTTTTATTTCAGTTCAAATGATAGCAACATCCATTTTTAAAGAAGTGAGTTTGTGAAATATTCTGATGGAAACAAGAAATTCCCCACCAAACATGTTAAATTAAAAATAATGCACAATTTAATAGTTCATGCAATGTGTGTGTGTGTGTGTGTGTGTGTGTGTGTGTGTGTGTGTATCACACATTCTACCAAAATACTCAGGAAAAGATCTTTTAATAACCCAATCCAACTCCCTTGTGACTTAGACACTTAAAGCTGTGGAGAAATGGAGTAGTCTATGTCTGAAAAAAGCCATCCACTTGAGTAGCAAGAGTTCTGTTTTTTAATTAGTTGTCTAGAGCGCCTCCAGACATGTGACTTCATATTGATATTGCTGTCACCATGGCTCTGGTACATTTGAACCTGATTTAAATAACCAAACCCACTTGCTTATTGCTCGCTCTGACACTCTTGTCATTTTTTAATGTGCCGAAGAAAAATAGATAACTTTCTCGGACAGAGATTAAATTTAATAAGGAGTAGAAACATTCTACAACACAGGAGAAAAGAAGTTTTCAGTGAGTCCAAAGGAAAGCCAGAAAGCAGCTGGGTTTTAAACAACAACAGAATGGGTTTTCCCAAAGGAAGAGCTATGAAAGGGAGTAATAGGAATCATCACTTTTCAACTCTGATTCAGATCCGGCTCCATCACTCAAAGATGGGGAGCTATTCATATTCATTTTATAAAAGTTAACGTACACTGAGCTTTCCCATTGTGACAGGCAAAATCGATGTTTTCCATGTTTTTTAAAAAAAGGACACAAAACCTCTAAGTACTCTAGAATCCAGGAAGCAGTTATGCAGCAGCAAACTGACTGTTAATGAAACAGAATCCCGGGAAGGAAATAAAAGAAGAATTTAACCCCAAATAGGTAATATGTCTAGATAAAGTCCTGACTAATCAGCCCAAACATGCTGGATTGTGATGATCTCTCCACATCCTGAGCTGGAGGCATCAAATGGGTGAAGGTCTGCAAGCGAGCAGAATGTAAACAGGCGGCATTGATTAAACCAAGGTCAGGAATCTCCTTAGAGAACGCGGAGAAAGTCACACCAGCATCTAGAAACAAAAGCATGCTTCCTCCATGGAGGTCAGTAAGTGAGAAAACCAGCTTTACTCTCTTCCCTGATAGATTCTGACTCCTAACGATACACATTAGCTGGATTTACCCAGGGAAGGTCTATCAAATCCTCAGCAAAAAAGCAATGAACAAGTATTTTGTAAAATGGAGGAATGTTTGAGGATTTGAATCCAATGTCTACCAACATAGAAACAGATTTCTATATCAGTCCAAATACTTAGATTTAGTCAGCTCACCCAAATGTATGTGCACAAATAAAAATGCAGAAGGAAACTCAGCCAGGACACTACCTCTGGCCAAGACACCTGAATAATATCACTAAATCACATGTGTTCAATGAACATTTATCCAATGCTGTATTATACAAACATATTATGATACTACATGATATTATGCTAAATTTATTATATGAACAGAGACGTCTTGTCCTGTAAAAGATATAGACAAGAGAGAAATGAAGAAAGTATGTTAAATATGCCAAAACAGAGAGAGAGATGTTCACAAGTGAATAATAACAACTTCAGAAGGAGATCCACAGACATTTGAAGTATGGGGGGTTGGAGATTTATTTTTCATTTGTTGGTTTGACTTGGTTTGTTGTGGTTTTGAGGTTTCAACTTTTTGTTTCACTTACTGTAGAATCCCGGGTCCCACAAAATATTCCTCTTGCAAGAACTGTGGATATCATCAATTGTATAAAAGCAAATCCATAGAACCTAGGTAGTAATTGGGTGAGTAAAAGATGACACAAGAGGGCTTATCACAGGTATTATATGCTAAAGCATACGATTTGTAGGCTTAAAACCAGCCCTGGGGGCTGGAGAGATGGTTCAGAGGTTAAGAGCGCTGACTGCTCTTCCAAAGGTCCTGAGTTCAATTCCCAGCACCCACATGGTGGCTCACAACCATCTGTAATGAGATCTGGCACCCTCGTCTGTGGACATAATAAATAAATAAATCTTTGAAAAATAAAACAGCCCTGAAATCACAGATTTCACCCCATCTCCATCCCTCAGCCGTATTTTGTATTTTGACTCTGCCTTCCTCGTAGCGATTTACACCCAGGCTGCCCCTCTGTTCCCAGCTCACTTGCACTCCATGCCTCACCTCGTTGCTTTGGAGAGGTTGGGGTGCAGACTTATCATCCTCCTGCCTCCACCTTCAAGTGATAGCTGCCATCAGCCTTCTGAGGGGAGCACTTTGGCTTTTCAGAAGTGTGTGGGATCTAGAGGTTGTGTCCCTGAGCACTTAGGAGGGATGTTTTTAAATCCATACATTATACAGCTGTGATTTACAGTAGCACAAAACTTTATGTTTAATGGGGGAGATGCTAGCTAATTTAAAATACATCCATAAGGAAATGCTGTTATTTTTCTTTGGGGCCCTGGTCTCCTGTTGCCTGAGTTGGCCTCAAACTTCCTGGTCTTCCTCACTTTGCTCCCAAGAACTGGGATTACAGGTATGCACCACCATGCCGTCCTTGGGAGAAATTATTGAACTATTTAAATTTTTAAAATCATTTAAGGAACAAGGTTGACAGCATGCTTATCTAATACGTAATTTCTTACCACTGCTTCTTACATATCTTATATAACTGTGTTATAAGGACCTGCTGTATGTGTGTGCGCTCAATGCAGTTGAAAAATACTGCATGATTTTACAGTTTTGTAATTTGAATAGTTGGCCATAATGCTCTCCCTTTCTTACATATTGGAAAAGAAAATTCCTTTGAAAGTCTCTTGGAGCTTGGACAAAAAATGACCAATTGTTTCCCCCAAGAGCATTCTGTAGTCTTACAAATTCAGTTATAAGGGAGACTTTGACACTCTAGGTCTTATGATGTCATCAACACACATGGCATTTTTAATTGAAGTCATATACATATTTCTATTGAGAATACTGTTGCTTGTCGTGGCTACATCTGTACCAGACAAGTACCAGAGACAGAAGCCAAGCTTTACTCACAAGAAAACAAGTAAAGATCCAGAGGTTCATTTTCTTTGTCTGTTGGGCACAGCATCAATGCTTTTAAAAGCAAAAACTCTCTCTTGTTCAAGTGAGTATTAAAATCAGTCCATGGGCTCACATCCCAAATCAAAGACTGAAGAGAAGGCTTTCAAGAAATTGACCATGATGCTTGAGGTAGAGGAGTTGAAAGTAGGTAAGAGTATAGCAATGTGATGGGTTAAGATGAGAAAATTAAGTAAAAAGACTATACTGAGCAAAGAAAATAAAACATAAAAGAGAAAGAAAAAAAAACAAAACACGGCAGGGTGGGGGCGGGGCTTAACCAATGAAAACACAAGGTCCCTGAAGGAATGAGAGAGAGAAGGAGATAGTGAATGCAGATGGAAGATTCCAGCAGAGCATCAAGAAGAGACACCTTCTTATTCCTCTTCAGATGGTTTGGAGATGGAAGCGGCAAAGAGGTAGACATGGTAATGCAGGCCTACAGTTGAGCAACCAAGAGGCTGAGGCAGCGAAATCAGCAGTTCAAAGCCAGTTTGGGCTATATAGTAAAAGTGTCAAAGAACAGAAGGAAATAAGGAAGGAGGAGGAGGAGGAAGAAGAAAGGGGAAAGAAGGAGGGAGGGAGAAGTAGAAAAGTAACAGAGAGTAAAGTAATAGAAAAATAAAGATGGCCACAGCCTAATGGCCTTTATTTCGACAACATCATAGAGGATGTCCTATTCTGAAAAGGAAAGAGAGGAAAAGGAAGTGAGCAAAGGTCTTGGTGATTAGGGCCAAGCACACAAAGGAAAACTACTGGATATTGGTCAATGTTAAAATTTTAGCCAAACTGGAAGCCTGGAAATTAGACATGGCCAAGAGTGCCAAGTGTGTTTTCTCTCCAGCAATTTCACTGATGTGGGCTTAACAGACGTGAAACCACTGATCCCATTTAATTTGTGATAAGTAAGCCTCTCTTTGCCTTCCTTGCAGGAAGTTGACAGACTAAAATCAAATGAAATGAAAGACTATAAAGCATTTCTTTATAATTAGTGTAGGGCACCTTTACCACAGGCTAAGAGCTAGGGCTGGACATGGTGGTGCACGCCTTTGATCCTGGCACTTGGAAGGCAGAGGCAGCGTGGGCTATACAGTAAATTCCAGGTCAGTTAGGGCAGCACAGTGAAACTAAAAGTAAATAAATAAAAGAGCTAAGAGCTAGGCACTGTGCTTAAGACTTTGTACATGTACCCTTCAGTTCTCCTGCCCTTGTTATTGTACCCATTTCATAAGTAAGGCAAATGGATCCCAGGGAAGCTAACAGCCTATACTCTTAATGCCTGTGTTCCAGAGATACTGTTCTCATTCCAACATTATGGGATTCATTAATGAAAGCATTTCAACACCCAAAGACATAATGCCTATTCCAAGGCCACCCCAAAGAAGTACAGAGTGTTAAGAACCATATTTCTCAGACACCTGTGTGGCTTGAGAGTATACAGAATTGGAAATAATTCCCAGTTCAAACAACATTCAAGTAATTTCATGAGTTTGATTTTTGTCCTTAAAGTCATTAGTCCTTGCTACTACTTGCAGAACTAGGAAGCAACAAGTATGATGCCCTAAAAATAAGTATATGAATACATTTACATCCAATATGCATGATTTACATTCTACTGGTTTGTTCCTACAGCACTGAACAGCATTCAAATTACCTATGTTTCTTCGAGTCTCTAAAAAAGCAACGACTTTACTTGCTGTAAGTGACTTTGGTAGCCACAGCTTGAGGATGAAGAAAAGGCTTTAGATGCCATTCAAATCTTTAGCTGTTTTGAACACTTTCCAAAGTTATGATGATACAGGGAAATTGGGATAGTTAAATGGAAGGATCTGGAAAAGACATAACATTGTATACTATTTCAAACTAAATAGATAATAAAGTAAGATGAATTCAAGGGGTAGGGAAGGTCTTTAACATGGAGGTTGAAGGTTTTCATTTTTCAGGTTTGTGAATATTGTGAAAGTATGGGAAAAAATCAAATGAGTCTTTCATCAATAGGATTATGAACAGAGTAGGATGGACATTTATTCTCAGAACATTCAATTTAGCTGAAAAGAATATTGTAGTGACCGACAAAAACCTATTACTGTAGTTTAGATATGAAGTTGCCCTTCGAAGGCTGACATATGGAAAACCTGATCCCCATGGCAAGCAGTGGTCACTGTTGGGACTTTGAAGAAGTGACTGGCCCGTGAGGACTCTCCTTAAATGCATACATCGATCCACTGATGTACTAACAGGTTACAATAAGAAAGACACCTTGCGGGTGTCTTGGGGATTGGCCAGACTCCTGGGTGGCAGTAGCTGCTTGGCTCTGCCTTGACCCAGACTTCCTGGCCACTATCCACCTGCCAGGGGAGGAGGGCAGAGTTGTGCAGGCTGGTGTCCTTGCATGCATTTGCTGTGCATTTTAAAGACTAAGTGTTCCATAAGCATAGTCATTATCACTTCTCCCAGCCATTATCACACTGGCAATGTGGAATATGTCACTTCTGGAAAGCTAATATCCACTCTTCTGTCTGACACAAGCTACTAAACCAGCATACAGAGCCATGAACAGTCACAGATTTATACTCAACAGAAATATTTCACCATATTCAACCGGTGACAGTGAAAGCCAATCAGCCAGATAAATCAAGACTCACTTAAATTAATACTCCAAAGCCAGGCGGCGGTGGCGCACGCCTTTAATCCCAGCACCTAGGAGGTAGAGCTAGGTGGATCTCTCAGTTCAAGGCCAGCCTGGGCTACAGAGTGAGATCCAGGACAAGCACCAAAACTATACACAGAGAAACCCTATCTCGAAAAACAAACAAATGAACAAACAAAAAGTAAGACAGAGTGTAATTAATACCTGATTTAAAAAAAACATTTAAAAGAAATTAATACTCCACAAAATTTCATCTGCATAGGAATCAACTCAGGAAGCACAGCAAGGTGCAGTTTGCAGTACATCCAAGGTGGGCTCACGAGTGTGCACATTAGCAAATCCCAGGTAATGCCCATTCTTCTCATTCCCCTTTTCATGAGAAAGGCTAGAGAGCTGATCCCCCTCCATCACTCTCAAATTTATATCATAATTATCAATTTAGAAAGGTTAATCCAGTTAATGTTTCAGTGTCTAAAGACTGCTATGGCTCCACAGAGATGGTGTGACTTGGAAAGCAGAATCAGAGTTTCATCCACCCATAAGAACATGTGTTATCGAGCCATGAAGAAATGAATTATAAGCAACCTACAAGCCAGCCAATTACAGGGATGAAATGACACCAAACATCAGATAGAACCACAACAACAACAAAAATTCTTCAGGTCCTATTAGCCTCTAATCCGGTTCCTGGTGGTGTTTTCCTTGATCCCACTTGAACATGAAGGCAGACTCTGTAAGATGTGCTCCACCCCCTACAGTCACAGACCAAAGCTCCAGCTTTTCAAGTGGGAGAGAGGAAGAGAAAGCAATGAAGAACAGGAGTGTGGTAAAGAGAGAACTAGTGGAGATCTTCTGTGTAACAGATAACCAACTGGTAGTGGATGGGTGGACCAAAATTTATAAGTAAACTACCTGTGCTTTTAATATACATTTATATCTAGCATTTTATTACAGTTTGTCTGTGCAAGTCCAGGCTCACCGCCACCTGCATCTCTATGGCAACAAGTTGCTCTTGGACTTTGGAGGTGGTGCTTGTAGAATCATTTTACAGGAAGAGTTTTGAGAAAGTTGGAAGCCTACCCAAGGTCAGACAATAATGATAGAGACTTTCCAAGAATGATTAGACTGTGCCCAGGCAAGAAGAGAATTCCTACAAGGAGGAGAAAACCCGTATTCCTGCCCAGTGGTCCATAAGCCATTAGCTTTTGGCTTCCTTAACTCTAACTGCTAAAAACATCTATTATAGATAGGTGTGGTGGTGCGTGCCTTTAATTTTAGTACTCGAGAGGCAGAGGCGGGTATGTGTTTCTGTGTGTTCTAGGCTAGGAAGGGCTACATAGTGAGACTTTGTCTCAAAATAGATAAATAAGCAAATAAAATAAGGAAGTCTATTGCTTAAAATAAGGGGAGGGAAGGGGAGAGAAAGAAGGAAAAGAAAAGAGAAAGGGAGAAAGGAAGAGAGTGAGAGAGATGGAAAGGAAGGGAGAGAAGGGGAGAGGGGAGGGAGAGGAGGGAGGAGAGAGGGAAGAGGGGAGGGAAGGGAGAGAGATGGAGAGAGGGAAGGAGGAGAGAGGGAGGGGAGAGGGGGAGGAAGGGGAGAGAGAGAGAGAGAGGAAGAGGGGTAGAGAGAGAATCAAGCAGACAACAGTTGTGTTTCTAAGAGGCATCTACGACAGGTATCTCAGACACACACACAATTCTCAGAACCATAAGTCAGCTCCCTGCTCTCAAAGCCCCAATACTAAGCTTTACTCCTTTTTAGGCCTTTGTGGAAGGGAAGGGGGTTATACCATCTCTGTATTGTTTCTTGTTCTCTAGCAAACAAGCACTTGTAAGAGATTTTTCCCCAAGCTCTGGATGCTATATCAAAACTAAAGCATGGCTGTGAGGTTGAGGAAGTCTG
Organism: Onychomys torridus; assembly: GCF_903995425.1. Taxonomy (NCBI): domain Eukaryota; kingdom Metazoa; phylum Chordata; class Mammalia; order Rodentia; family Cricetidae; genus Onychomys; species Onychomys torridus. The sequence goes on along the minus strand of NC_050451.1, from coordinate 66,286,970 downwards.
GTATCACCAATACTAAAAGACCAGCCTATTCTCTTTCTCTCAGTGGTGAGAGGGCTGTGTTCACCTTCACCGAGCTCACCCTAGAAAACTCTTTATTGCCTACAAATACCACAGTGGCCCACTGACTGTCTCTCTTACTTGTTGCTTTGCCTTCTGGCCAAGCACACTGTGAAGAGGTGTGGCGGCAGGTGCAGTGACTCAGAAACCCAGCTCTGAGGCCAGAGTGTTGGGCTAGGAAACACAATTATTTAATTATAGCTGTGGGCCTCTGGGCACCTTATCTTCCCTCTCTCTGCCACTTCTTCATTCGCACAATTGGATAATAGCCACCATCTCAGATTCCAGGGAGGGTTAAATGAGAAGAACATGGACAGTGTCTAGAAGAGAGCTGACCTCAACAAACGTCAGCCGACCCTGCTCCACCTGCTCACCTTCTCCCTCTGGGTCGCCTTCATTTGTTGGAGCTCAGCTTCCTCAGCTTCCTTCCTGATTCGTAGAGATTCATCTCTCTTTAGCTGAATTGTATTGAGATTACAGAGGACAAAAAAAAAAAAAAAAAAAACAGTTACCATTTTTCAGTCTGAACTTGTGGAACACAAAATTACAATAAAGGCAAATTACAGTATTGTTTGTGTTGTACCTCACCATGATTATAGGCTGTTGCTGCAAGCCACTTAGATCTCAGAGAATGACCAGGCTGCATTTCCTGCCTGAGAATTTCAGTGTTTCTTCATGGGTCTGTCTGTCGGTCTGTCTATATCTCGAGTACACTCTCTCTCTCTTGCTCTCTTGCTCTATCTAGCTCTCATTCTCTCTGTGTGTGCATGTGTATGTGTATGTGTGTGTGTCCATACACACAAGAAGAGAAAGCAGATAATTTTCCAAATTATAAAAATCATAATATTTATTGTAAAAATCACTGGTTATCTTAAATCAGTTTTGTACTACTTTTATTACTGTCTTGAAATAAACAAAACCATACTCTGTGGATGAAAACAGTAATATTAAGCTATAATTAATACATAATTAATTTAAAGGACTATCTTTAATCAAAAGACAGGCTCAGCTGTGGCTGGGGAAAGACTTCTAGATATTTTCCTTTTTCCTCTCACTTCCTGGCATTTTTTATTTGGAGAATTATATTTTGCAATTGATTTGAAGGTTTTATATTTTGGGTCACTGTGTTATTTCATGGTTATGTGGAAATGTTGGTACTGAAATTTGTTGCTGAAATTAAACTAGAAGAAATGGATTCTGACCTTTTGCTGGTATTTAGATCGCATCTGTTGGAGCTGTTGTTTCTGCCTGACTTCAGACTCAGACTGGCTTCCACCTAAGGAAGATACATAGTAACTAAATAGCCATGAAGGTAAAACAGGCATATTAAGCAGAAATGCCGGCTGCTGAGTACTAATTAATGGATGGTAAGTCTGCAGTGTGAGTTCAACATTTTCATACCCCTGGACATCAGAACACAGCCAAGTTCTCAGAGTGGTGGCCACTTAAAAGACAATGGATGGAAAGATGAGACCTTGTTCTTCAAAGGATGATAACACTACGGTTTTCGATCATTAACGCTAAAGTATTCACCTAGATTGAAACCATATCTAAAGGGCCACAATCGACATTAAGTAATATGGAACATTCCTCCTGCTTCAGTATGATCATTCCTTAACCCAGTAAAGACAGTGGCCAATGAGGCTTCAATTGCTTTTCTTCTCCTATCTCTGCTGCCCTATGTTCAAGCAGGGAACACCACCACCACCATCACCACCACCACCACCACCCCACACCACCCTACCCCTGTCGCAAACCCTCAGGATTCTTGACACCACAGATGTATGAACTCTTATAAACCAGTCTTTTCTTCTCAATATTTTATTAGTTCTTTGAGAGTTTCATACACTTTGTTTTGATCATATTCATTTCCCCTCCCCAACTCTTCACAGATACACCTCTTTTCTCTACCCACTCAACTGTGCATCCTATTTAAATTCTTCAGGATCAATTTGTGCTGCCCATATATTCTTGGGTGTGTGGCCTCCCACTGGAGAATAGTCCACTTACTAAGGACTACATGCTCAGAGAACACCCTGCATACACACCTCCCAGCAGCTAACAATCGCTAGTGGCTCCATGGTTAGAGGTAGAACTGTATGTCCAACTCCGCTCTCCATACTGATATTTGGTCTGGTGTTGTGGAATATTATTTTAACTATGTAAAGATGTGTTACACTTGTTTATGCTGTGGAATATTACTTTGACTCTGTGAAGGTGTGTTATATTTGTTTCTGCTGCCTTTGTTAATGGATGTAGAGATGTGTTGCATTTGTTTGTGCTGTATTTATTTAATCATGTAAAGATGTGTTGCATTGGTTTCACCTTGCTTGACTAAGGCACCTGATTGGTCTAATAAAAAGCTGAATGGCCAATAGCTAGGCAGGAAAGGGATAGGTGGGGCTGGCAGGCAGAGAGAATAAATAGAGAATAGAGAACAAGGAAGAAAGAGAGGGACATGCCTGGCCAGAAGCCAGGCTTCCACCAGACAGACAGACAGACAGACAGACACAAGAGCAGGAAAGTAGGATATACAGAAAGAAAGAAAGAAAGAAAGAAAGAAAGAAAGAAAGAAAGAAAGAAAGAAAGAAAGAAAAAGAAAAGAGGTTAAAAGGCCCAGGGAAAAATGTAGATAAAGAGTAACAGATTAAAATAAGAGCTAAGGTAAGGCAGGGCGTTCATAACTATTAATAAGTATCTGTGTCATGATTTGGGAACTGGTTGGTGGCCCAAAAGAAAAAGCCTGGTCCAGCCTGGCTTGGGCTTACACAGGTTTTGTACACACTGTCCTGACCACTTTGAGTTTATATGTACAGCTTTGCTGCTGTGTCCAGAAAGTAATGTTTCCTTGCAGTTATGCACAGACTTGAGTTCTTATACTTTTTCTGCCTCTTCTTCTGCAATGATCCCTGAGCCTTGGGAGGAGTGCAGCATATATTCCTTTTAGGCTGAGTACTCTGAAATCATTTATTCCAGTCTTTTAAAAGCATAATGAAAATATTCTAGCTAGCTAGTAATTGTTAGTCCATTATGCCATTTACTGCCTTTTTTTTTTTTTTTTTTTTTTTTTTTGTATTCAAGACGAAAACAAGGACTTACAATGATTTATTTGCTCCTACTCTTAAACCAGAATTATCTGGGGCCAGAAAGCCTCACAGCTTGACAATCACCTAAGAGCTGTCACTTAGTGATTCCTCAGTGTTTATACAAGCTTTGTATTTACATTAAAAGGACCCCTTTCATGGGCTGGAGAAATGGCTCAGTAGTTAAGAGCACTGGCTCTTCCTACAGAGGATGTGGGCTCTGTTCCAAGCACCCACATCACAGCTAACAACTGTCTGTAACTCCAGTGCCTTGGGATCTGACGCCCGCTTCTGGCATCCACAGACGCTGCTTACACGTGGTGGTGCAAGCCAAACACCCACATACATAAAATGAAAATAAATACATTTTCTCTTTAAAAAGAAAGACTTCTTTGCAATAATTCTCTGACGCTTTGGCTACTAAAAGTGTCAGCTTTCTGTAGGAGTGGCTGTCACAGAAGTTATATGAAAACAATCTGCATTTACAGAGGTTTTTATAGTTGATCTGATAAAGACGCTGAAGGGCTGAAGGTAGTTTTCTCCTGAGCTACGTGAGGCCAGTTTGGTTACTGTTACTGTTAGGGAAGATGGGAAAGAATTGGGAATAATAAAGCTTTATAGCTATTGTCACACTATTCTCTGTAGCTCCTACCATCATTCCAAAATTTTAAGTGATAGAGACACAGGTGATAAATTAAGAGTCAAAAAAAAATGGAGGAAGCCAAATGTCTAAATATTTTTTAAAACATTTTTCCAAAACTCACTTTAAGGGCTAATATATTTTATAATTTGCTTTTAAAAGCCACCTGTTTCCCAACAGAGACACATACCTAACTATTTCCAGATACTTCTATACTAGCTGGTTTGGTGTGTCAACTTGACACAAGCTAGAGTCATCAGAGAGGAAGGAGCCTCAGTTGAGGAAATGCCTCCATGAGATCCAGCTGTAAGACATTTTCTCAATTAGTGATCAATGTGGAGGGGCCAGCCTATTATGGGTGGTACCATCCCTGGGCTGGTGGTCCTGGATCCCATAAGAAAGCAGGCTGAAGCCAGGTGGTGGTGGCTCACCCCTTAATCCCAGCACTTGGGAGGCAGAAGCAGGCAGATTTCTGTGTGTCTGAGGCCAGCCTAGTCTACAAGGCAAGTTCCAGGACAGCCATGACTGTTCCACAGAAAAGCCCTGTCTCAAAAAAACAAAAACAAAAACAAAAACAAACAAACAAACAAAATAAGCGAACAAACAAAAAGAAAGTAGATTGAGCAAGCTAGGGGAAGCAAGCCAGTAAGCAGCACTCCTCCATGGCCTCTGCAGCAGCTCCTGCCTCCAGGTTCCTGCCCTGTTTGAATTCCTGTCCTGCCTGCCTTGAGTGATGAATAGCAACATGGAAATGTAAGCTGAATAAACACTTTCCTCCCCAACTTGCTTTTTGGTCAGGGTGTTTTGTTGCATCAATAGAAACCCTAACAAAGACAACTTCATAGAGCAGACAGGCAGACACAGATCTTGCTCATTTTCTCTGATGGCCACAAAACAATAGGGGCCAGGCTCTCCAAATTCCAAAGTGAGGTGGTTCCCAGGCCCTGGAGAAAGATCCAAAAGGAAGAACTAAAAATCATTTTGAAGAATCTGCTCTAGAAACTCCCTTCAGACTAAAAAAGAGTTTGCATGAGGAAGGTTGGGGGCTGAGGAAGGATGTCTTCCTAACTTCCACCTCCTTCTGTATTTGTGTTTGAGAAAGAAAGGTTTCGTACCAAGACGATGGAGGGGTTTAATGAAAATCACCCTCAACATGAACTCCTGGGAGGAAGGAGATGCTGAGAATCAGAGCCTAAAGGCACAAGCCCACGGTCGGATGTGTCCTCAAGAAGATCTGGCTGACACTGGGCAGAGTTTAAAGTCTGCAATCCCAATACTAGGGAGAGAGAGGCAAGATGTTCACCGCCTAAAGACTAGCCTGCACTGTGAAAGCCTGTCTCAGGAAAGGAAGTGGCTGCATCTCGGATGGCCTGTCTTCCTGAGTTGGAGGAGAAAGGATGCAACAGTGTTGTCTTCACTATTGGTGTGGATCTCATGAAAGAGTACACATCTAAAGCCATCCTGGAGGTGACCTAGTCTGGCCCATGCCTAGCACTGGGCATTACTTGCTGGAACAAGACTGTCCCAAAGGACAAATGGAAAAAAAAAAATGTAATTTCTTACTTCACCTCAAAATCAGGGGAAAGACTGCTTGAGGGGGCCTGTCAATCAAAATCATGGGAAAGACTGCTTGAGAGGGCCTGTCAATCAAAATCAGGGGAAAGACTGCTTGAGAGGGCCTGTCAATCAAAATCAGGGGAAAGACTGCTTGAGAGGGCCTGTCAATCAAAATCAGGGGAAAGACTGCTTGAGAGGGCCTGTCAATCAAAATCAGGGGAAAGACTGCTTGAGAGGGCCTGTCCTCAGGTCTGGCTTATTCTGCTACAGGCAAATATCTTGAGTGACAGCTATAGGTCTATTACTTCCACTCACTAAGAGATTTCCAAATTAGCTTTACATTTTTCTTATATCTCTCGGACTATTGCGGCAGTATCTTTGTATGAACTGGAACTGTGCTAAACCTTTATGTACCAAGCTTTGGCCATGAAGAGAACTCAAGACAGAAAGCAAATGACTCCCATTGGGGGACATCCTTTCTAAAGATCTGAAACCCCACACAGGGGGCCTAGACAGCCCATCAGGCCAGCAGTACCTGCTCTGCCAACTCAAATGTCCCCAGCCCTAGCATGTAAACCCGAGTGACATCTGTCTTTACACCCACAACTGGGTCCCCAGCTCCATCTCATTTTGCTTTCCAAATTGGCTTTCCCTTCATGTTCGCCACATTAGCATCTAACTGCCATGATGAATATGCTGTGATGGCTTCTCCCTGCATCCTGACGATGCTGTGACAGGGGCATATGCAGCGCCCCAGGTAAGCTTTCTTCAGAGCTGATCATCTAAGAGGCTCTAAATTATTTGCCAATTAAGCCATCACTTTATTCCCACACAACTGTGGCAGGTGCATTTGCTCCTTGCAGAATACCAGAAACAACAATCTATCTGCAGACTTAAATGTTTCTTGTTGGATGGATCCCATCGCCAGCAGTACACCCACAGAGCAAGCCTTCGAGTATGAAGGAAGGCAGACATGGCAGGTCTCCGCCAAGGCGAGTGACCCTGCCTACCGGCTCTGGCTTTCCGTTTGCCACTCACCCAGCCGCTGTGGCACCAAGTGGACCGGTTTGGCCCGGTTCTGCTGCTTCCACCTCTCCAAGTCTGCCAGTTCTTGCTCAGCAACTAACCAGGTGAGAAAGAGCAAATCAACAATTGTCAGAATTTGGAAAGAAACCCGGTCATTCCAAACATCAAAACCACTAGCAGAGAGCAGTTCCTCAGTCTCCAGAACGAGAGGACAAGATGTCCAGGCAAAGATGATTCCTCCCAGCCCCATCCCTAGAGGAAGCCTGGACCCACCCCATGGCTCTGCTCAGAAGATGCAAATTTAAACAACAGCTAAACTCCTACTAATACAAAGAAACATAGTTTTCCCTCTCATACCGACATTCTGAAAACCTCATGAATTATTTCTAAACGTTTTCTATAGCAAATGTGTACAAAAACTAGAATATTCATATGTCAATAAGATCCAGGTAAATATACATCCTCAAAGAATTCTGGTGCCTATATTTGCTCTATTTTGAATGTTTCCCAAGCTGGCTGCAACTCTGGAGAGGGAGACTCTGCACTGCACTTTGGCACCCCTGCATTCTTCAGTGACCAAATATTCAGGGCTCCAGGCAGCAGGGGGCGCCCAGGAGATTTAGTTCTGTTGCTCCAGCCTAGAATCTGATCTCTGTTAGACTGGCTTGTCCCAAAAGACCATTAATAAAAACTTCCAAATTAGTAAAAGAAAAATTCTGAAACACTTCAAAACCCCAGATGATTTTGAACTCTTAAATTCCTGTTAGAAAATTGAACTCGAAGCCTGAAAGATGTCGGCACCTCAGGTTCTGTGGGGTAAATGCAGATCATGTCATTCGCTATAGTGACTCACTGTGCCACCCAGGTTGTTACTTGACTAGTGTGGTCCCTTTAGATAATGACGTTCTTGGCTGTGCCATTGTGTCCTCATTAGTCACTGAATTCCCTAACAATAACCTAATAAGGGAGAGCACAGAATTCCAGAGCCAGCTGCACAGCCTGCCATGGACAGACACACAATGTCCTTGTGAGCTCAATGAATGTTATGGCTCCTGGCAACTAAAAATAATGCTGTAGCATTAGAAGGCAGCATTGTGTTTACTGTGCCTTGATTAAACCTGTGGCTTGTGCCTGAAGTACAAGGTGCACAGCAAGAGATTAAGATGTGCTCCCTGCCTTCTAGGTTATTATCTAGAAAAAAAGTGATTATAAAAGATAAAACTGTGGAGGGTAGATTGACTATTACAGAAGTATGGAAATACAGAGGCTAAAGGAAAAAGATGGAACATATTCAAAAAGGTATAAATTACAAATTACTTATGATCTTTTTTTACATATAGCTTGTCTGTTTCATAGCACCATTAAAATATCACCAAGTTGCTTGATATATCCGGGACCAGATCCAAACAATAACAACAGGTGTGAGGTTCTTTTAAAGCCAAGAAAAATCCAAAAACTTATACTCACTCATGCCATGAGTTCTGTTACTAATGTAAAAAAACAAATTTAGAAATGCTAACAATAGAATAATTTTACAAGTATAATTAAAACTACTAGGGTTTTTTTTTTCCTTAAAGGCCTTGGTGAGATCCAATGAATCTCTATAAATCAGAAAACAAAAATACTTTTTAAAGAACAATTATAAGGCAAATGAGAAGCATTGTGAGTCTTGGATGAATATGTGTGCATACTTCTCTGTATCTTCTGCCTTCGACTTGCATTCGGTGCTATCAAGGTGTACGTGCCTGTGCTGGAATAAAAAGAATGGTTGTCATGACCAATTCCTAAGGCATCTGCCCATTTTCCTTTTCATGCCATCAGACAGGTATGGGGAAGATAACCTTTCAAGAGCTTGCTCTGTTCTCCGCTTCCTTCCAATCTAGCTGAAGAACAGGTGGACAGGGTCAAATAAAGAAACACAAAGCAGTAGGCATGAGGACTAGTTCCTGCTAAATTCCGTCACCACGGGTTCCTGGTAGACTGTTCTGTTCGTGTGGGACATCACTCCTCTAGGTGGCGCTTGTGAGTCACCCCCTTTAAGATTGATTTTCATCCTCATGTAGACCCACTTTCAGAGAAAAGGGACCACCAGGACATCTGGTGCATTCTTTGTTCAGACAAACAAGAGCCCAAGTCTTTTGCCATGCAGCCACATCCTCTTTGTGACCCACGTGACTAGCCCACTAGTCAGTCTGTTTAGTGTTTTTAGGTTTTGATGCTTATGAGCCTTGATCTCCTGAGCTCCTCATTCTCCTGGGGACACAGGTTGAACATAATCAGGAGCCCAGAGAAGCATGGACACTGTGAACATGGGACTCAAGGAAATGTTGTAGAATATTGTTTTAAGGTGTGTTACTTTTGTTTATGTTGCATTTGTTTAACTCTGTGAAGCTGTGTTACATTGCCTGTCTTAAAACACCTGATGGTCTAATAAAGAACTGCCCGATAGCAAGGCATGAGGAAGGATAAGCGGGGCTGGCAGGCAGAGAGAATACATAGAAGGAGAAACCTGGGAGGAAGAGCTAGGAATGAGAGAGGAAAGGAGGAAGAGGGACTCCAGGGGCCAGTCACCCTGCTACACAGCAAGCCATGGGGTAAGAGTAAGATTTCCAGAAGTCAGAGAACAGAAACAGCCCAGAGGAAAAAGATAGATGGCTTAATTTGAGTTAAGAAAAGCTGGCTAGAAACAACCCGAGCTAAGGCCAGGCATTTATTATTAGGAATAAGCCTCCGTGTGTGATTTATTTGGGAGCTGGGTGATGCACACCCCAGCCCGCTCAAAAAAGAGTAAAAAAAAAAAGGCCAACAACAAAGAAAAATTCCTCTTTTTCAGTTTTATCTTTGTTCTTTCTTTAACAGGTGAGGTACAAGTGTGTGTGCGCCCTTGCATGCACTGGTACACTTCCCTGTGCATGCATGTGTGAGGGTCTGAGGTTGGCATTGGTGTCTTCTGTTTCTTGCCACCTTATTTTTTGAGATGAGATGTCTCACTGAACGTGGAGTCCTATTTTGACTGGACTGGCTGGCCAGAGCCCTGCCCCCATCTCTGTTGCTTCCACACCCCTCCCTTGTGTCTCTGAGGTCAGAGACACACCCCTCCATGCTGGACATTTCCCCTGGGTGCCGGGAATCCAAAGTCAGGCTCTCTTGCTTGCACAGTAAGCACTGAGCCATCTCCCCAGAGTCTTTTATTGTAAGGAAAAATAATCCACATGGAGATACCAGAAATACTGAGCTCTATAAAACATAGTGAACCTTTAAAGGGGCAGAGGTAGGCTTCATTGATATGTATTTCAGATCTATGCCACAGTGCCTAGCTCACAGTGGCTGTGTGTGTGTGTGGACTAACTGAAGTACAATGTCACAGATCCCAGCTGTGAGTCTGTGCTGGGGTGGCTCTTTTTGAGCCAATGCATGTGGTCCCACCAGAGCATGAATACTTCATATAAAGCAAAACTAAAGTACAGTAACAGACTGAGGCATACATATGGGTGCAGTTTGGGAGAAAATGCTGTGGATAAATGCAACCATCTTATAAGTATAGGTTTAAAACAAAAACCCTAGATGCTCTTAGAAGTCTCTCTTCCACCTGGGATGTACCATTTCTAAGGGCAAATTAGCAAAGACAGAACAGTAGAGGCCAAAAGTGCTGATTAACAGAAGTCATTTTTTCCTTATCTCATTATTTTCCTAGCTGCGAGCCTTCAGCCTGCTGCTTCCTGGACTTTAATTTTAGACTTGTAATGTGAGGTGTGCAACCACCTTTGCATGCAAATGGGGCTGCTGGGTGCCCAATTACCTAATGTATATCAGCAGATGGTGCATGGGTAGCCTAGCATGCATACCATGTTATGAATACAGAATTAGGAGACTGCCACTGGAAATTAATCCCTTATCTGTTACATAGTCTTTGTTCACCCCGAGAAAGACTTTTCACTCCTCAATTGCCAGTGCTTTATAGGAGCTAGGGAGCAGCAATTCTGTGAGTAGTATCTGGAAGCTTCAACACGATGCAGTGGTGAACCATTCTACAGAGCCTTAAAGCTGAAACGGAAGGCATTGGATTTAAAGGCCAACTGTGAAATTGCTGCACCGTCCTCGGTGCCGAGACTGTGATGTAGAGTCCAGGCTGGGGATTTGCCTATGCTGCGCATCAGCAGCTCTTAACCTTTACCATACATCAGAATCACCTGGAGGGCTTGTTGGCAGGCTTGTTAAAGGGCAGAGTTTCTGATTCAGCGGCTCGGGGGTGAGGCTCGATAACACGCATCTTTTAAAAAATAAGTTCCCAGTCGATGTTTGCACTGGTTAATCTTCATCGTCATCTTTACAGGATTCAAAAATCTCCTAGGAGAAACAACTCCTGGACCAGTCCATAAGGGCATTTCCAGGAGGATTAACTAAGGAGGGATGACCCACCCTGAATGTAGATGGAATAAAAAATGGGGAAGGAGGACGCATACAGAGGGCATCATGCACCTCTCTGCTTCCCAGCTGCAGACCCAATGTGACCATCTGCCTCAGTTCCCACCAAGCCTTCCGCTTTTACTTTCATCTTGACAGCAACAGGAAATGCTACCCGGGGCACCACACTTGAAGAACCACTGCCGTAGATTGTGATACCTGCTATGCTGCTGGTGCGGTTCGTTCCTGGTGAGACCCATGAGGAAGCGTTTAATCCCCAGTGTATGAGTGCTGAGAGGTGGGGGGAACTAATGGATTGACACCATTCTCACACAAGTGGGTTGGGCATCGCAGGATTCGATTAGGTAAGAAGGCGTGTTGTTAGAACTCAGAGCTAGTCACCTGCTTGATCTTCTTCACGTGCCTGCTACCCTTCCACTTCACCGCTTCCCACAGCCAAAGGTGTGTAGGTGCTGGTACCATGCTCTTGGGACTTTCTAGCCACCAAATTTGTGAACCAAATGAATCTCTCTTTTAAAAACAAATGCATTACCCTTCTTAGGTATTTTGTTACAGAAACACAAAAGCACTAAGAAACTGTTTCAGGATGTTTTGATAAAAAGATAACAAGGGTCATGCATGGTGGTGCACGCCTTTAATGCCAGCACTTGGGAGGCGGAGGCAAGTGGTCTCTGTGAGTTTGAGGCCAGCATGGTCTACAGAGCAAGTTCTAGACAAGCCAGGGCTACATAAAAGACACTGTCTCAAAAACAAACCAACAAAAAACTATTTAGAGATTAATAAATTTTTATAGATACACATATGGTAAATCATATACTAAAAAATCACTTGATTAACTCAACAATGGGGCTAAGACTCAGAAGTCAGTATTTGTGACCCACACCAATGACTGTAGCTGATTTTTCAACTTAACATAGAAAGCTTAAAAAATGACTATCTTCTTTACTTCACCCACCACCCCTATATGAATTGCTTGGCAAAGCTACTAAGTAACGATACTTTCATGCATACTTGTCATTGTACTTTGTTTGGATTCATTTCCCTCCTCCATGGCATCTCCGTTACAGCTCTTTCTCTTCCTTTTTCCAGTCACTCACTTGCTTTGTGTCGTTGTTCCGTGTTTTCTATTTTCCTATTTCCCACTTCCCTTAAAATTTCTTCAGCTCCCATGTTCCCCTTTCTAGTTTCATGACCTAAATATATATATATATATATATATATATATATAATATATATATATATATAAATATATATATATAATATATATATATATATATATATATAAAATTTTAAATCTAGGTTCTAGATATGAGAGAAAATTACGGCATTTGTCTTTCTGGGCCTGCCTTAATTCATTTGATTCAGTGATTTCTAAATGAACTCATTTTCCTGCAGATGTCTTGATTTTTCATTATGGCTTCATAAACTCTGTTGTGTATATGTCTCTTTGTTCTTTCATCTGTGATGAAAGCTGGTCCCACTTCCTGTAACTTCAGCCCTATGAAATACTTCCAAGCAATATGAACACTTACCTGAGTATCTACTACAGAATTACTATGCTAGAGATTTACCAGGCTTGGGAGAGGTGTCAAACACAGACACCAACTGATCTTGAACTTTAGTTAGGGAACAATTCAAGAAACCAGCATAACTCAGCAACAAGACTATCCAAACAAGCTCTAGGGTGAGATGACTTAGGTAGTCAGGGACCCAAGCAGAGAAGATCTACAAAGAACCCAGAACAGCAGGAAACTTTAAGGAACAAGACTGCCAAGTTGAAGACAGGGCAAATGAGTTTGCTAAGAATGTTTCACAGAGAATTTTCCAAGCCCATCATTCTTCTTATTATTGAAGAGAGTTGGGGGGGGGGGGACACCTGTTTACAGAAGATGATAGTTTACAGTATCTAATCTGATTGAGTCCAGTGACAGTACAGTAGCATCTGTCAATCACAGAAGACATGAGACTACTGGGTCAGAGACAAAAGGCCTCCTAGTCAATGCACAGAAAATGGTGTGACCCGATAGGGTTGTTCACAGCTTTCTCTCTCTCTGGCTCCAGGTCCAAGGAACTGTCCTGGGAACAGGGCTGCCCACAAATGCAGAATGCTGTGTGTGATGATGGTACCCATACATTGTGGAGAGGGGATAAGAGAGAAGGGATGAACTGAAAATAAAGGATTCAAATCAAAAGCATTTTAGCCTGATTCTAACATTGGTCCTAGTAATGCACATTTTATGTCAGAGAATGCCTTAGTAATATTTTATTGGCTGAAAATGCCAAATCAAAAACATTTGAATACAAGAAAGCACCGCCAAGTGATTTAGCTTTTCTCTCCCCTTTTTGCAGAAGGAAGAGGAGCTGAAGTCTAAGGATATGCTTTTTATTTTTAATATTATGTGGCAGAGTGCAAGGCCCTGATAGATCAAAAATATTCATCTCTTCTCTCTGAACTTTTTTGACATGAATAGCAAGTATAATTTATTAATGTTCTCAACCAATTAGTTTCTACCCACAGCAGACCTTTGCCATTTCAGCTTCATGGAGTTCCTTTCACCAAGTGGATTCTGGAGCCACTGATCAGGCAAGCTCAAGCTGCCTCCATTTAGCATTCTGGTCATTTCCTAATGAAGCAACATCTTAGCTGCCGAAACAAATATATATTTTTGAAAATGAGTTTCCTTAATTATCTCATTGAAATTTAATGAAATATCTGTTGGCACGATTGTTCGCAATTCCCAACAGCACAGTTCTGTGAGACGGAGTGGAGGGCACAGGAGACGGCCGTCTAAACAAAGTCAAATATCTTTTCTACATCATTTTTAAAGAGGGCAGAAAGGCGGGGGAGATGGCTCAGTGGGTAAAGTCTTGTGAGCAAGCATGTGCAAGCATGAAGATGTGAGTTCAGATCTCCAGAATCTATGGGGAAAGTCCAGAGAGGCAACTCAGTGCTGAAGGAAGCAGAGAAGGGCAGATCTCTAGGGCTTGCTGAGCAGCCAGCCTAGCCAATCAGTGAGCCCCAGGTTCAGCTATGGACCCTTTCTTAAAACACAAAGCCGAGAAGCAACTGAGAAAGATATGAGAACCCCTGGCCTCCACATATGTGTGCGCGCACACGCATGCGTGCGCACTCACACACACACACACACACACACACACACACACACACACATTCTCTCTCTCACAAGCACATATACATACTTGAAAAAATGATTTGAGCAAAAAAAGATATGTAAGCCATGTTTACATTGTGAGGGTTCTAGTCACACAAGGGCATCTCCTATGTAGACTTCTCTGCCGTTTTCATGACATCTCATCAATAAGCACTCTATTAAAAAAAAACTGCTATGTGCAAGCTGTGAAAAATAGATTGGCTGTTAAAGGTGTTACACACACGTATATCCCCTGGAGTGTGCAAACCGTACCAGATGTAATTTAAATTTCTAATTAAGACCAGCATTGGCTTGGTTAAAAAATGAAATGTACTGGATAGCAGATATTCAGGAAGAGATAGATGAGTGAATTACGGACAGCTTCAAGCTGAATAGTAGATGTGTAGACTTTACTGTCCTGTCACAATCTGGCTTGATGCTATGATGGAGAGTAGGAACTAAAAAGGCTAACTCAAGGTCAACATGCAAAGTCCTCAGAGCAAGACTGGAAACCCTTCCTTCCCACAGCATCATTTCATGACAGAGAATGTGTTAAGCAAAGCCTTGAACATACAAGCAGGAAGGGAGGGAGGCATTAAAAAATGTACCCAGTTTCCTGGATTGTTTGGGGGCCCTTTTCTAGGCTCACTCACTCACGTCCACTCATCAGAGTATCTTGATCCTGTTTTAATAAACTCTCATTTCTATTCCATGCCTACCTTGACAAGCATGACTTCTCTCCATCCTCTGGCAGCTGCCATGATTATCATCTTACCCACACTATGTTTTTCTCTTAAGCTCTAAAAACATTGTCCAAGAGCTTTCTTTTGAGTCCATTTCTAAGTTTTTCTATTAATGTGACTAAGAACCCCAAAAGTGAACCTCAGTTTCCCTCGTGACTGTTTTTCATAGTTCAAGAAAATCTTAAATCTCGGATACAATTGGCAATGGGGAGAAAGGCCAGGGGGATGAAAGGCACGAGATAGTTTTATGGGGTTCCATATTGGTTTTGTTATACGGCCTTCAGTGTGGAGACATGAAGCTTATTATGTTTACTATCTATTTTACATTTTTATTTTTATTTTATGTATGTGGGTGTTTTGCATGCACATAAATACATGGCCTAGGGTTCCCATGTCTTGATAAGATATGACCAGTTTGCACAAATTAGAAAAACACACCCTACTGGAGGCTCATTGTTGGATACATATTTTATGCCTACAGTATTAATTTAGTGGAGGCAATCTGGGCACTTAAAATGCACAGCTACAGAGGGTAGACCGGAGATGGTGTGTTGCTTTGCTTAAAAGCATATGTCATAAAATGTTGTGCATGAAAAAGGAAAGTTAGCAAGAACAATTGACAGTGAAGATACAAAGAAATTCATGAAAAAATAATACTGTACAGAACTCCCACCTTTGAGAGGCCAAAATCCAAGAGGAGATTGGGACCAACTGATAGGTAAACTTATAAAATGTATAAAATTGCTTTCTCAGGAAAAATTGGAAGAAATTTGTGTTTTCAGAACATGGGTGTCAGGTCTGGGATTTTGGTGTGACTGTTACAAGCTAATAAACTAGCCTGTTCTCACTTCCAGGACACTGACAGAAGACATGAGATTCCAGGTCAGAGTCAAAAGATTTCATCCCTCTGCAGCATGACCAGGAACTCTTTTACCTCAGCCTTCTGGCCCTAGGTCCCATGGGGGCAGTGTGGTGAGCACTGAGCACCTGGTATGTCTGCCTTGCAGCTAAAACATGCTGTACTTTGGTTTTTCTTGGTTTTATGAATCAGGGTCTCAGGATGGAACTCAGCATGGCCTTGGCCTCTCAATTCTCCAGCCACAGCTTCTCCAGAGCCTGGATATCACGTGTGTACTACCCTACCCTACTAATCTACCATTGTTACGGTGGGTCATAAAACAATCTGGTCTTTGTCCTGCAAAGAGTGTACCTGTCTCCCAAGGTTTGTTAGATAGGCAACCCTAGAAGCAGCCTGGGTTAGTTGGTCAAAGTAGTGTATGAGTTAAATCTCAGGTCCTCAGGAGGCTGGATGATCACTTCAGTCTAGGACTTCAACACTAGTTAGGAAATACAGCGAAATTCCCTCCTCAAAACAAAACAACAACAAAAATACAGAAAATAAGACTCTCAAGTTAAAAGTTGAAGAGAGCAGGAAACTGGGGCAAGGCTCTTGTCCTAGGGTTTCTATTGCTGTGAAGAGACACCATGACCACAGCAACTCTTATACAGGAAAACATTTCATTGGGGCTGGCTTACAGTTTCCGAGGTTTAGTCCATTGTCATCATGGTGGGACATGGCATTATGCAGGCAGACATGATGCTAGAGAAGAGCTGAGAGTGCTACATCTTGATCCAGATGCATCAGAAAGAACTCTGTGTCACACTGGGCATGTCTTGAGCAAAGGAGATCTCAAAACCTACCTCCACAGTGACACACTTGCTCCAACAAGGCCACACCTACTCCAACAAGAGCACACCTCCTAATAGTGCCACTCCCTATGGGGTCATTTTCTTTCAAACCACCATAGATGTCTTCTGAAGGAAGCTCAGTGGAGCCGAATGGCACCTACCTCACAGCCATTGACATGTCAAATATGCTATGGCACCTACCTCACAGCCATTGACATGTCAAATATGCTATGCATTTTCCCCTTTTTATTTTCATTCAACTTAAACTTAAGACTCTCCAAATGTTACTTCTAGTACATAAAACCAGAATCCCAGCATCTAGTGATATACATTTCAGTTCATACAAAGAATACTTCAGAGTGAAAAAAAAAAATACTTATTTTTAACTTTGAAAGTCAGACATAAGATAATGTAGAAAAATAACTTTAAAAGTCACCCACTTCTCAAAGATTGCAATTATTGTTTTATCTGGCTGAATTTCCACTTAATCTCTGTTCTCTACTGTTTGTTGTTTTTACTTGAGACAAAATTTCATTATGTTTTCAACCCTGGCTTCATACTTACCCTGCAGCTCAGGATGACCTCAACTCAGCACCATCCCTCTGCCTCTAACTCTCAAGAGCTAGAATTACAAATGTGTATCAGTACACCCAGCTATGTTCTCTAGCTTGTGATCATATTTTAAAAATCACATTTTCTATCTTATTTTCCATTTTAAATGGTTTCTCCATTAAATTACACACATATCATGCTTAATATTAAATGGCTCCATAGTATGCCCTAACATAACTTCTAGCTCTTTCATTTGTTTCAAACATTCACTGTTATTAAAAGCCCTGTGGTTTGTACAAAACAAATCTCTGCACAAATCACTGTCCAGAAGATCCTAACAGTCCTCTGGAATCAGTACTTGTGGCCAAGAATACAATCCCACTTAGATTTTCTTCTGTTGATTGGTCCCTGACTTGCATTGCCAAAGATCTAGGTCATGGGGCTGGAGAGATGGCTCAGAAATTAGGAGCACCAGCTACTCTTCTGGAGGTCCTGAGTTCAATTCCCAGCAACCACATAGAGGCTCACAACCATCTATAATGAGATCTGGTGCCCTCTTTTGGCATACATACAGGCAGGATACTGTATGCATAGTAAATAAATAGATTTTTTTTTTTTTAAAGATCTAGGTCATATAATGGGTCTCCCCTCTTCTGCCTGATTCTTCTCAGCTTTCAAACTAGAAGAGATGTTGGCATTTTTACTTCCTCCTAACAGCACTCCCAAACCATCCAGGTTGACAATGTGCCTGGCTAAAAGTCTATAGTCTCCAACCTTTACAGCTAAGTGTGACCACACCATTAATTTGGGACACTGGCGTATTAGTAGAAGTATAGAGAAAGATTTCTAGGACCATGCTTCAGATTAAGCTTTGGCTTGCATTTCCCTTCCTGGAGGGGTTGAGGGGAGAGCTAATACTCAAATAGCTACTCTGCCCTCTAACTGTGAAGCTACCACATTGGTGCTGTTCTAGCATCAACCTGCCTGGCTTCAAACTTCATCCCAATGCTCCCTAGCTAACAACGTTGAGCAAACCACTTAGTTGCTCTATATTTTTCCCCATTACTAAAATGGAGATAATTATCCACTGCATAGGTTTAAAAAAATGCTTCAAATAATTTCAGGGTCCAAGAATATGGGTCTACAGGTAAAAGTGCTTGCCACCTAAGCTTGACAACCTGAATTTAATTCCTGTCATCCACAGTAGAAGGAGAAAAATACCAAAAGTATCCCCGACCTCCAAACATATGCCATGGCATATGTGTGCCACATTACATATATATGTAATACATACATACACATACCATGATAATAAACTTAATTTAAAGAACAATGTCAGAAAGTAACAGGAGCCGGAGAAGTGGCTTTGGTTCTCAGCACCCACATGCAGTGTCTCACACTTGCCTGTAACTCCAGCTCCAGGGGAGCTGATGCCCTCTGTAGTCTTCTAGGGGTACCTGCACACATGTGATATACACACATACACATACTTTTTTAATTAAAAGAAAGCAACAATGTTCTACTATAATTGCCAAGTATTTGTATCAGTCCTAGTCTAGCTACCTTTGGGCATATTTTGTAGGAAAAACCTAAACAAAGCTTTTTTGAGAATATATATGAAGGGGTCTGTTTTGCA
This sequence comes from Onychomys torridus, assembly GCF_903995425.1. Lineage (NCBI taxonomy): Eukaryota > Metazoa > Chordata > Mammalia > Rodentia > Cricetidae > Onychomys > Onychomys torridus. Next base: position 66,268,410 of record NC_050451.1, on the reverse strand, counting down.
TGTAGTATTGATAAGTATAATACACACACACACACACACACACACACACACACACACACACACACATATATATATTATGGCTGCTTTAGGTACTAGACCCTCAACCATCACTAGTTTATCTCCTTCTCGTGCTCTGAATTAATAATCCCTTTCTGTATCTTTCTCATAAACATACATAGTTTTTTTTTTTTAATTATTTTGACAACCGTGGCCATGGCTCTTCCCTCTAACATCTATGTCATAGCTCCTTGATTCTTTTCTGTGTGTCACAGAGGTAACAAGACCCACCTCCTGACACAAAATGGTACTGAGAAAGATGTCTTGAAAGATTAGCAGATGTGATTCCCCTGCAAACAGCAGCGCGGCTCTGAGCCCAGGCTTTGCTCCTTCATTTATTGAAATATAATAGACCTACAGTAAACTGCAAAACCTTAAGTCAATAGCTCTGTGACAAACCTTCTTTTAAGTCCTCTGGGTTCCAAAAGAGAAAAGGAAAAGGAAAAAAAAAAGCAGAGAAACAAAATGAGCCTTAAGTTGTTGCCAAGGATTACTCTTTCCCTACTGCTTATTTTTAAATTCTTTAGAAGCATTGGGCTGGGCTCGGCTGGGCTGGGCTGGGGGTTCAACTCAGGGGGTAGAGTGTTTTCCAGTGTGTACTGGGCATGAGTTTCACCCCTCACATCACACATACACAAATAAAACCTAACAAGCAACATTAGTCAAATAAAGACCACCACTCTCTACCTGTAGTCATCTGTTCTAGATGCCTTACATATTTATTTTCTCGCCTGCTTTTTGTTTTTGTTTTTTGTTTGTTTGTTTGTTTGTTGTTGCTGTTTTGTGTGTGTGTGTGTGTGTGTGTGTGTGTGTGTGTGTGTGTACACCAAAAAATTAAGCTACAGGGTCATGTTATATAACCCCTAAACACTATAGCATATATCTCCAAGAAAACGATGATCCTACTTATACATAAAAATATTATCAGACCCACGGAATTTACCTAATTATATTCAGATTTCAAAACTGTGTCATTGAATTCCTCCCTATTCCCACCTCATCCTAGACTCAGTCACGAGTCTCACTTGTCTCTGCAGACTGTTAATCTAGGACGATTCCCTTGACCTTGCATGATGGGGCATCATTAAGAACTCTAAGTATATTGTTGTATGGAATGTCTCATGGTCTGGAGGCAGGGGTAATTATTATGGAAAGGATTAAAACCAGCACTTGAGAGGCAAAAGCAGGAGGATCCTGAGTTTCAAGGAGTTGAAGGACAGCCTGGATTATTCAAGCCCCTATCACAAAAAAGCAAAAAGATTTAAAATAATAATAATAATAATAATAATAATAATAATAGATTCATCACCCTCTCTTGACAGTGGAATTAAGGAACATACTGGTTCTTTCCCCTTTCTTTCTTCTTTTCTTCCTGTCTGTCTGTCTGTCTTTACAAGATCTCTTCATATCTATGTAGTTCAGACTGGACTTTAATGATCCCCCGCCCCAGTGTTGTGAATGCCAAGATATGTGCCACCACACCCTGCTCTAGCCTTTGTTTTAATGATGGAAAATATCTTGCATTTTTCTACATTACTTTAATAGATTGCTTTTTAATCTTCCCATTTGGACGGAGAACCACAAACATTTCAGAACAAAGGAGCCGTCACAGCTGATTTTCTGATAGAGAATAGAACCTTCCAAAGCTGTCTGTTCCTTTGATCATTTTTTTCTCCTAAGCTTTTGTTTCATACTCAAATACATTCTGAATAGATGCAATTAACCTTAACAATATGTATAACCTTACGGCACTCTACTGACTTTGAAGTGAGTCACCTTACTGTGTAATTGAGCTAAGTTTCATTTTGCTCTCATTTCTGCAACACTTCTGCTGATTATTATAGGTATTATGTGTTTTCAGGCTTTCATCATCCTGTTGATTTATTGTTTCACTGTTGCAGCTGTCAAAGGCTTTTTGAAAAATGTCCATTCATTTTTGATGATACCATATTTGAACAAAAATGATTGCTCCCCAAGACTTGGCAGATCACAAACGCATACCACATCGAGGAGCAGGGTCTAGCACAAAGACAGTTGGAAATTCATTCTAACAGGAGCATAATTTCTACCCTCCTCCATAAACAGGAAGGTAAATTTGATCTAATCGAACCAAAATGTCTTTTCTTTCCATCCATTCTAACAAACTCCTCTGCATAAAGCTGTACTTTTCAAACTGTAAGTGGTAGACCACTTATGCTTTATGAAATCATGCAATGAATTTACCTTTTAATATACAAGAATAGAAAATGGGGATTGGAGAGGTTACTTAGTGGGTAAAAGCAGTGGCTCTGCCATCCTGAGGTCCTTAGTTCAAATCCCCAACACAGACATAAAAAGCTAGACATGGGCCGGACGTTGGTGGCACACGCCTTTAATCCCAGCACTCGGGAGGCAGAGGCAGGCGGATCTCTGTGAGTTTGAGGCCAGCCTGGTCTACAAAAGCTAGTTCCAGGAAAGGCGCAAAGCTACACAGAGAAACCCTGTCTCAAAAAACCAAAAAACCAAAAAACAAAAACAAAACAAAACAAAACAAAACAAAACAAAAAAAAAAACACCAAAAACAAAAAAACAAAACAAAACAAAAGCTAGACGTGGTTGCTCTGCAGGCCTGCAATCCCAACCTTGAGGAGAGAGACTAGGCAGATCCGGAGAGCATATTGGCTAGCTTGCCTAGGCAAAAATGTGAACTTCTGGTTCCATGAGAGACCCTGTCTCAAGGCAGTAAGACAGAATGATGGAGAAACACACCCAACATCCTCTGCTCTGGATTCCCCATGTATGTGCATGCATGTGCAAACTCACATGTATGTTCCATGCATACAAAAGAATAGAAAATGTCAATGTAACACAGGTAGTGAGAATTGCTTTGTGAAATTTCTTTTCGGTTGTATATATCTTCATATATGTTGATATATGTCCTAGGTCACAATATCAAACGAATTGTTCACTGTAGGCTTTGGTCAAATGTCACTATGTAGTTCAGATTGCTTAGGGACAATGACAACAGCCTGCTCCAGCAGGAGGCAACCAAGCTGTGTATCATTTGTAGAAGGCCGCAGAGAAAAGGAGACACACACACACACACACACACACACACACACACACACACACACACGGCACTTCAAACTACTTTTCTAAATTGTTTAGAAAATAACTTAGAAAGAGTGATAGGATTTCAGGGCACATTTTTCAAAAATATGACACCTTGGCATTTGAGAAAATAAAAACAGGAAAGTCTGCTTTTCCTCACCCCTTGGAGCAGGATCATGAAGGACTTCTCTAACGTGTAGAGTTGGTAGGTCGTAAGGCCCACAATTCAAAGCTCTCTTTGGAAGAATCTGTACAAGCAAGCCTCCTTTGTTTCTTCACTTTATTATAGGATTATTAGTTGCTAACCCTTTCTGGCTACAAACTGTTTACCCTCCATCAAGCCTAAGCATAAAAATAGGTGTTATGGTTATATAGAAAATGTCCCTTACAGGGGCATGCTCTGGACACTTGGTGCTCATCTTGTGGCAGTATTTTGTTTTTAATATTTTATTTTATATTTTTTATTTTATGTGTGTGTGTGTGTGTGTGTGTGTGTGTGTGTGTGTGTTGCCTACATATAAGTATGTGTACCATATGCATGTCTGATGCCCTTGGAGGTCAGAAGAGGATGTGGGATCCCCTGGAACTGTAGTAACTGATGGTTATGAGCACCATGTAGACACTGGGAACCGAAGCCAGGTCCTCTCCAAGAGCAATAGGTGCTCTAAACTGCTAAGCCATCTCCCCACTCCCTTGTGACACTATTTTATAATGTGTAAAGTCTTTAAGAGATGGGGCCTAACTGGTAGCAATAGGGCTCTTGTGGCAAATCTTTGAAAGTTATGCCCACTTCTGTTATGATTGCAGGCTGTATTTCTTTTGTCCTGTCTGTGGTCACATGGTACACAACCTCTACCATATACTCCACCTACCGTGAAATTGCCCCACCATGAACTGTACCCTTCGAAATGGTGAGCCAAAGTCAATCTTAGATCCCTTAAGTTGCTTTGGTCAAGCATTTTGTCACAGTAATGAGAAAATTTATCAATGCATAAGATTTCTCTGTATCTTTATGTCATCATTTCTGAAAGCTCTGATGTCACGTACAATTTACCAAATAAATTTGTATTTTCTCTTGTTAATCTGACTTTGCTATAGATGTCTCAGCCATGAACCAAGGGATAGGTGATTGAAGAAATTGTTTCTCCCTAAGAAGCTGCAAATACACACCACATTTCTACTTCTGTATTTATACTCTCGCTGACCCACTGAATGTTTTTGATGTGGACATAAAACAATAAGGCAACAGGTAACTTTGATATCACTTCCTCTCCCAGCTCCTGAGCAGTTTCTTCTTCAATAGAAAAGAACTCTTGAGTTCTAGCTACTGATTAGGAAACGCAATGGAAATTTGGGAAACTCATTTAATCCTCCAAGACGTACTTTCCTTATCTGTTGGGTAGCAAGGTGTTTATTTTGAAGATAAAATTCAATAATGTTGATTGCACTCTGTACAAGATCTAATGAATGGTTTAGCATTTGAGATATTTTCAAGTACTTTTTTAACCATTGGTTTTGCTTGTCTGGTGATGATGGCTTGAACCTAGGGCTTCATGTATACTAGATAAGTAATGAACAACCCAACTGATTGTTATTTTTGGTGCATGTCTATTTTGTTTTTGCAAGGATACTTGGCTTATTTGAGGCTATAACTAATTTACATCATGTAACAACAGTATTGTAATGCTCCAACACATTTATCATTCCAAGAGTAACCTAAGGAAGCAGACCTCTGCTAATTAGCTTGCTATTAGAATCTGGTAGTAGTTGAGGTACCTACCCAGCTCATTGAACTGCATCATTATCATTAAAAGTTAAATACTATCTGTTACATTACAAACTTTCTAAGTGCTTATGGGCCTTGTCTGGGAGTTGAGTTAAATAATCCCCTAATGAATAGCCATCTATATTGAGCCATCAGGAAGACTGCTCATTAAGACAACTGCTGAGCTTTTCCCATGTACTATTATTTCATAACACTGAGAGAAGCTTCTACACTATCCAGTTCTCCATCTCCAGGAAGAATAAGCCTGATGCTTTCATGCCATTTAGCATCTACTGGCAAAAACTCATTTTTCTTTAATCACATGGAGACAGGAAATTGAAATCTGGAGCACTGTAGTGAGAAGGAAATAGTAAATTGGTTTTTATAGGCTCTAATAACTACCAATGTGTTGCTTGAAAGTGGGGTAGTAGAGCATATCTGTAATCTACCTGAGGAAGCTGAGGCAAAATGACCACATGTTTAAAGTCAGTGTGGGCTACATAGTGAGTTCAGGGTATTCTTGGCTACCTAGAAATATTCTCTCTCAAAAAGCCAAACAAACAAACAAACAAGCAAAAAAGGCAAACAAACCAGTATCTCAGGTTTTCCCTGTCACTGTAATAAAATACCCTGACAAAAGCAATTCAAGAAAGAAAGTGTTGTAGTTACTTTTCTATTGTCATGACAAAACATGATCAAGGCAACATATAAAAGAAAGCATTCAATGTGGGGGTCCCAGTTCTAGAGGGTAGTAGAGTCCATGACCATCATGGCAGGGAACATGGCAGCAGGCAGGCAGGCATGGCACTGAAGCAGTAGCTCAAAGCTACTTCATGTTGAGACAACAGCCATGAGGCAAAGAGAGAGGCTAACTGGAACGGCATAGAGTTTTCACACCCCAAAGCCCACCCATTGTGACACACCTCCTCCAATGAGGCCACACCTCCTAATCCTTCCCAAACAGTTCCACCAAGAATTCAAACATGAGTCTATGGGGGCCGTTTTCATCCAAACTACCAAAGGTTTATTTTGGCTTATGGTTCAAGGGCATAGTCCATCACAACAGGGAAATTAGAGCAGCAGAAAGTTAAAACACCTGATAACACTGTATTCACAGTCAAGAAGATGGAAGTAATGGATACTGGTACCCAGCTACTTTCCTCCTTTTTATGCAATCCTACACTCAAGGCCAGAGTATGATACTACCCTCCTTTAGGGTGTGTCTTCCTCCCTCAATTAACCTAATCAAAGCAATCCCTCATGAGGCTAATCTAATCTAAATAATTCTTCCCAGGTGTAATGCAGGCTTGTCTCCTAGGTAATTCCAAATCCTGCCAAGCTGACAATCAAATCATCACAACCTACAACATAAACATCGACACACATACAACTTCTCATTCTCCTCTAGGTCTCAGTTTAATATCATGTCTTAGGAAAGAATTTCCTGCCCTCACATCTAGCTCAGGTACTGGCTTTCTTTGGTAATACACACAAAGATTTACTTGTGTAGTTTTTGCAGAAGTATTTGTCCCATCAACTAGATTTTTCTTTATAAAAAAAAAAAACACTCCTTAAGAAGTGTGCTAAGTAGACAATTGTTCCAACACTTTAAATTGTCCCGAGCAAGGGCTCCTCTGTTACTGTAAGGCTGTTAGCATATGTAATGCACTGTTGGAAGGAAGAACTTCCTAAGTATTTGCTATTATTGCTGTTCAGTCTTTAAGTCTCTATAGCACTCCATATATAGTAGACCATAAGTGTGTTATAGTAAACTGAAGTTGTGTCTAAATTATATTAAAGTTAACTACTGTATAATAAAGTTCTATACTGCTGTTCCATTTTCAGAATGTCTTTTTTCTTTTTTTTTTTTTCAAACAGTATCGGCCATTTACCACTAACACAGGCAAGAGCCTATGGTCCACCATTGAGTATAATCAGGCAGGAAACCTGTACCTTTAATATCCATATAGATGTAAGTGGAATTAGCTTAGAAGCAAGCAAAGCAGTGAAAGAGAGAATAAAGGATTGCTTTAGATTACAAGTTTACATAAGCTTCTTGTTTCTCTTTAGATCTGCGTGAATAGTTTATAATAGTTGGGGACAAGGTACATATCACTAGGTAAAAAATAACTATAAAAGCCAATATGAAATAGTAAACACTTGCAATAGCTGAAATTCAAATGCAGTAAAAATAAATAAATAAATAAATAAATAAATAAATAAATAAAAGTTAGCCTATCTGGTATTCTGCCACAGTTCAGCAATCATTGATTTTTAAAGAACGGCATAGATCTTTTATTTTTCCCTATTGTCTTAGTTATTTTTCTATTGCTGTAATAAAGATCATGACCAAAAGTAACTAGGAGAGGAAGGGTTTATTTTGATTACGCCTCCTTGTCACAGTCTATCATCAAAGGCTATCAGGGCAGGAACTCAAGGAAGGAACTTGGAGTCAGGAACTGAAGCAGAGGCCATGGAGGAATTTTGCTTACTGGCTTGCTCCTCATGGCTTGCTCAGTCTGTTTTCTTATAGCATCCAGAACCACCATCCCAGGAGGGATGCTTTTCACGGTGAGCTGAGATCTCTTACATCAGTCTCCAATCAAAAAATTGTACCATTGGCCTACCCTCTTCCCAAATGACTGTTTTCTGTCAAGTTGACAATAAACTCGCAGCACAATTGACATCCTGTCAACTTGATATGCAAACACATCACTATTAAACCCAAACCTTTCTTGTTGTCCCCAAGAAGTCACTAATATCAATATCACAATACAGAACATAGTCCAAACTTTAAAAGCCCACAAGCATTACAAATTCAAGCACTTTAGACTTTAACATGTCCAGTCTCTCTAAAACATCTACAGTCTCTCCAAAATACCAAAGCCTCTCTAAAGTTCTGGTCTTTCTGAAACTCAAACATCTCTTTAAAACTGCCAAATCTCTAAAAAATTCTAAAGTCTGTTAGATGTGGACTCTTGTAAAATTAAAAATAATATACACAATTTCTTACTCTAAGAAGGAAGAATCAAAGCAAGTCATAATCAAATCAAAGCAAACCCAAAGTTCAAAGGTATTAAAAGTTCAGGATTTGGCTGGGCAATGGTGACGCATGCCTTTAATCCCAGCACTCAGGAGGTAGAGGCAGGTGGATCTCTGTGAGTTTGAGGCCAGCTTGGTGTACAGAGTGAGTTCCAGGACAGCCAGAGCTACACAGAGAAAGCCTATCTCGGGGGTGGGGGGGGAGTTCAGTATTTGGCTTCTGGGACTCCACTTCCAACCCTCCAGGCTCCAAAGGGTCTGGCAGCTAACTCTACTTCTTGGGCCTACCCTCTGCAGCAGACCTAGCTTGTCTTCTAGGCTAAGGCTGGCTCCATTCTTCAGCTGCTATCCTTGGCTTCTCCTTATGGTACTGTCTTCTCCAAAATGCTCAGGACCCACTGAAACTGGGCAGCACCATGACCAATAGCCTCTCCTGGCCTCTCTTCAGGGACTCTACCCCTGCCACCCGGTGCCAAGCCTCAACCTCTCTCCATGACAACTTCTTGCCTTCAAAGTACAACCTGAATGAATGACTTACACATTACCAGCTCTGGCTGCCAGCACAAGGTACAGCAGATGATGACTCTGCTGAGATGCTTTCCAGAGGATTTTGCTTCAATGATGCTGGTCTCTTCTTAATCAAAGATAATCCTCAGGCCCTACGGTCCAGTATTGATTGTCCCAGCAAAGCAGAGATTTCAGTGTAGTAGTTCATAATTCAAAATTTCAAATGGCCCTGATGGAGTCTTTAAGGGACTTGCAAACATTCCTCTGACACTTCAAAGCCCGGCCTCCTTCGTCTGATTTGCTCTCTGCATTATCTTCTAAGTTCCCACAACAACTCAGCTCAGTTCAACAGTTCAGAACTCATTAAGGTCTGAACACCCAATTCCTTTTCTATTCCAAAATCCCAAAATTCTTCCACAATCCTCCCCAAAACACATGGTCAGGTCTGCCACTATCCCATGACCTGGTACCAATTTCTCTTAGTTTTCTATGGCTGTGATTAAAACACCATAACCAAATCAACTTAGGAGGAAAGGGTTTATTTTAGGTTACAACACTCAGGTCACACTCCATCGCCAAAAGAAGTCAGGGCAAGAGCTCAAGGCAGGAACCTGGAAGCAGGAGCTGATGCAAAACCATAAAAAGTGCTGCATATTAGCTTGTTCTCATGGCTTGCTTGGTCGGCTTTCTTCTAGCACTCAGGACCACCAGCCCAGGAATGGCACCACCCACAGTGAGGTAGGCCTGCCCATATTAATCTTTAATCAAGAGGATAATGCATCACAGGCTTGCCATGGGCCAATCTGGTGGAAGCCCCTTCTCAACTGAGGTTCCCTCTTCTAAAAGGACTCCAGCTTGTGTCAAGTTGGCACAAAACTACCAGCCCACTAGTGCATTTTGTTTATTTAGTAAGAAGGAATTTAAATGAATATGGTTTTTCAAGTCATAAACAATCTAAGGGTGATAGCATCATCATCAATAAATGCTTGTTAAATGAAGTCATGGCCATCAGCTTCCAACATTGACTGAATACTGGCTTAAAGGCTGCTATTATTTCACTTTTATTAATGAAAAAAAAAAAAACTCAGACATGCAAAAGCTAAGCATGTTATTCAGAGAGTAAGCAACCATAGAATCAGAAGTTGAACCCATCTACTAGACATCAGAGCCGATACTTGTAATCCCCACATTGGACTCGGTTTCCAGATGAATTTTCCAAAATGAAGTTAAATTTACCTTTACCATACAAATAAACTATTATGGCACTTAACATCCTCCTTTCTCTCTCTCTCTCTCTCTCTCTCTCTCTCTCTCTCTCTCCCTCTCTCTTTCTCCCTCCCTCTCTCTCTCTTCAAACTAAGTAAGACCTTCCTAATTCTTTGTTGTTGTTTTTACAGAGATGCCATTTATCACTCAATCATTCCCCTTGGCTTACCTATTCCATTAAGGAAACAAGTGAGAAAGTGAACATAGTATATGATGAAGATACAAGATGAACCAGAGCGTTCCAAACAAGACCTGAGATGTTAACTGCTTACAGTGGAATGCATTCTCTAATACTCTGCTGACTACCAGCGATGCACATTTAGTCTGTGAGAAGTAATTGAATTCTTTCAGGAATTTCCTCTAATTATCTAACAGAAAACTGCCCCTTTCTGAGCGATTCGGTTCAGCAAGATGCTAGAGTAATTACCATCAAGTCAGAAAACAGAAAGATGTAACTGATTAGTGCTTATGAGATGACAGGAGCATACAAATAAGTGCTTATATCCAAATAGCTGCTTTCTAATAAAAGGCTTGGAAATGGATTTTTATCATTAACCACTCATAAGCATTGAGACCAGCTTATAGATATGTGACTTGGGGGGTCAATGAACTTCTAATGTGGCAAGATGCCAGTTAATCTGAGAGAAAGTCCACCATCTCTAATTGATTCCCAGCCCATCTGCCCCGGCTGAGGGTAACTCGACCCTGAGCAGTATTATAACCCTGGTTCTTCCAGAAGCTGGGGGGATGAGAGAACTCTACTGTTTGTTGGTCATAAGGTTATAGTTATAGTTATAACTGTTCCTTAGCAACCAGCATTTGTCTTTCCTGCAACAAAGAAGTCGTTGCAAAGGGGGAAAACTAAAAATAAAACAGTTTGGACAGTTCTAATTCACAGAGGCAGCACTTCAAACCACAGTGCTGAGTGAAAGAAAAAACAGAAAAGAAAAGACCCATTCCACCTGGTGCAAAGAGAGGGTTGCTGACACTCTCCATACCACACTTTCAGGATGTCACCAGTAGTCCTTAAACCAGAGGTCAAGAATAAATGCCTCCTCTCTGTTCCTGCTTAGAATGCCTTCAGCCTTGAGAGGCTGAGGTCCTCACTCCCAGCTGTATTCCACTGATCCCAAGAGCTATCTGTCTGGAGTCTGGCAGTGATGTAAACTTGCTTCTGAGGCTACCTAGACCCTCTGTATCACATTCCTTCTTGCCTTTACTATGGTGTGATGGCCCCATTTAGGCTCCTGCTCTCTCTCTCTCTCTCTCTCTCTCTCTCTCTCTCTCTCTCTCTCTCTCCCTCTCTCCCTCTCTCCCTCTCTCCCTCTCTCCCTCTCTCCCTCTCCCCCCCCTTTCCAATAAAGAAAAACTTACTTTCATAATGATTAAGAAGCCCAGAACACACCCATCTTTTAATCCAGGAGCCAGTCACAAGAATCAGTGGAGTAGAGGCCAGAATATACCCTAAAGATCTGCCAACTGGCAGATTCAAGGCATAATAAAGTAATTCATAGGTAATTTTATTGAGGTAAATGACACTTAACTCTTTCAAGATCCCTGTTATTGGGCCTCTATGGTTTCACCCTCCAAAGACCTGGAAGTTGTCTGGTGCCTGATTATGTTTGAGACCAAGACTTCCTGCATCCGAGGCAGCTTGCTGAATACTTACCTCCCCTGGTCAGCGCGCCCCTGCCTCTCCATCATAGGGTCCTTGGGAGCCGGCCTCTCCAAACTCTGTCTCCGACTTTGCTGCTGGTGCAGCTCCTTGTGCTGCCCATCCCCAGCGTGGTCCCGAGAGATGGAGGAAGTGCCCAAGCCTGGGCCCACCACCCTACTGCGGGTGTACATGGTCCACAGTCCTCCCGCTGGGTCCGAGCCTCGGCCTCTGGCCTCTGCGGGGAAGGATCCTGGTGAGGGTTCCCAGGAGGCTGGGCTCGAGGAAAGGGTTCTGAAGAGCAAGCACAGCGGTTTTAACAGCTGAGTTTCGATTTCTTTCTAACCACCCTCAGGGCCAGCAGAGAACTTCCTCATTGCTTCTCTACCCAGGGGCCCTCTGACTTTATGACAGGTTAACAGCCTGGCAGGAGCCTGCCAGGCTGTTAAGGGTGGTTAACTGAGCTGGGTCAGCCAGGGACAGGTGAGTGGGCTTAAAGCCTGAGAGCACCAAGGGTCATTAAGATAAGCTTCTGAGCGGTTGCAGAAGGACCAGAGTCCTGAAAATACTTTTGGAACTGCTTAAACAGGGTCCCTAATCTGAGGTCACTGCTGGAGGCTCGAGCCTGGGAACATATTACCTTGAGTCCCCATAGGTTAGGACAATAACTAAAACCAATGAGACCAAAAACAAAAAACAAAACAACAACAACAACAACAAAAAAAAAAGTTTAATTGCCATTTATTAGTGGTGACTGCTGCTTGGCTGTTAGGGAAAAGGAAAGTGAAATCAGAAGAAAGCAAACACAGCAAGCTGAGGACTAAGGAGAGCTAGCTTGTTAGCCTTGCTAAGTAATTGACTAAACATCTAAGAAATTATGGATTAAATGCCTGCCCTAAGCACAGCTTCCAGTGATCCGACTCTGTTGAATGCTTTTTATATTTTTTAACACATTTGTAAGACTAATTTTGTAGGTCTTGGGATACATTCTGGCATTATTTGTTTGTTTGTTTAATGCTCCAGATAATTCTGATGTGATTGTGTGGCTGGGTTCATCCCCAGCCACAGTGCTGGCCACACAAAGATGTGTGACGCTCTTCCTGTATCCTGGGAAGCAGGCGAACAAACACTAATGCTGTCACTGGACAACTGAAATGATAGGAAGATGTGTAAGGTCCATGGACCCAAGAGCCAGGAGCTCGCCCTCTAGTTCAGAAAAGGGGCCATTTGAGACTAAGCCACAAAAGGTGTGGGAGGTCACCAGGGGTGGGAGAGACATTATGACAGGGGTTTCTGCTGTAAAATTATTATGTGGTGTGTACCTGTCCAGGTGATTTCCTGTGGCAGAGCCCCTCTGCTTTGGCAACTGGCCAGCCGTGCTGGGAGCAGGAAGACAGATCACGTTTGATAGCTGAGGAACGAATAAAATTGAAAATTAGTTATGCGCAGGTGATAAAGGAGGAAGGGAGAAGGCAGTGGCCCCAGGGGTCAGTGTTCCCATGCACCCTCAACAAGGCACTGGAGCTTAGGTAAGTGGGCCAGAGATTCTCAGAGCTCAGAGAGCGTTAGAACCGCGGGGTGGGTGTGTTAGGACAGGTAGACAGCAGGGAGAACTGAGCACCAGGGTCAACAGAGAGATCAGGGGCCAGCCTTTGCACCACTTTGAGATCAGCCAGGACACATGCTGCCCCCAGTGACAGAGATGTCTTGGCATTTCTCATGGTCCCAGTTTCCTCTTCTGCACAATGTGACATGAAGTCACAATCTCGCCTTTGTATTGTGAGGACTATGGAGATAATTCATATCAGCAGTTGTCAGAGTTGATTTTGCCTTCAGCAGCCATTAGGCAAAGCCTCGAGACACTTTTTTTCTGTAAAGCCTGGAGGGAAAGGGATGCCTGACATCTAGCAGGGAGAGGCCAAGGAAGCTGCTAAACATAAAACACTGTCCAGAGAACAGCCCCCACAACAAAGAGTTACCCAGCCCCAAATGCCCAAGGCCCAGAGGCTGCCAGGCCCTCGCCTATCTGAAAGCTCCAGCAATGTCACACAGCTGCCATGATGCTTTAGAAGAGGGCCACCATGGTCTACCTGCAGGCTGTACTTTTCTGAGTCATGTGTGCTTAGGGGAATGCCACAGGAGCTCTTGCTTCAAAGAGAAGATCACTATTTTTGTCAGGTGCATGGGATTTAACATTTAGTAAGGGAAAAGGCAAGTTAGGGGAACCCCAACCTCCACCCCCAAGAGCTAGTAATGGTGGTATTGATTTCAAGAATATATTTGTTTGACACTGCTTATCATACAACCCAAACATTCTCTGCATTAAAGTTCTAAATGTGAGACCGAATCAGAGGTCCACAGGCCAAATAGAAATTCCTTCACTTGCTCACTGTTTGACCATATTCTCTGTTTAAAATCATGGCTATGATTCCCTGCAACAGTATGACAGTAGGTGTCTACAGGTTTCTTTAGGACATTCCAGGATGTATTATCTATTTGCATATCTCTTTCTCTCTCACTGTCCATATATGTGTTTGTGTGTGTCTGTCTGGTTTCTACCCTGGCGGCTGGGGTGTATGCCATTGCCGAAATGGCTGGTGAAAAGAAGCAGGGCTGGGAGGCTTTTGGAAAACTCGGGGTCTCCGTCCCTGCTCCAACTAAGTACTTTAATTCCTTCTCTCCTACATACTGAGATGATGCTCAATTTTCTTTCATGCCAGAATTCCATGGCTTTTAGGGTTTAAAAACCACCATGCCACATAACTGAGAAAGAATATATTTTAGGGGACAGGAGACTGATCCAAAATCCAGTGAAACTGTTACATTGCTTGAAATTTGACCGATTAGATATTCATTTAGAAAATGGCTTTCTTTTAAGATATCACTGTCCTTGGGAAATACTCATTTACTCATCCCTTTGGGTCAATGAGTTTAATATGAGCAAGGGACTTTGGGGGTTGGGGAAAGAAAGAGAGAAAAGGATAATTCAAAAAATTATGCAGAGAAAAATGCTCTAAAATGACTGGAAATTCAGGAGTAAAGTGAGCAATTTTAGCCAGCCCAATGAGCTTTAAGAGACAAGATCAAACCAAAAAGAACCTTCCTTGGTTTGGCTTGCATGGGTAACATATCCACATATGCCTTTCCCTCCCAAGAAAACCAAGAGGTTTGATTTTTTAAGTTAGTTCCCTTAGATTAACCTCCCATTGGTATGTATGAGTTTATAAGATGTATCAACTCTGAACCTTCTGCTGATGTGAAAGGCCTTAATGAAAAGTCTTCATTTCTGAAAATAAACAAACAACGTCCTTAAAGTTTTTTCAGATACTCATTTATTTTGTTTGTTTATATGTGGGTGCATGTGCCACCACACTACAGAGCTTATGTGGAGAACGGAGGACACCTTGTAGGAGTCTCTTCTCTCTTTGCACCTTCCACCATCTCACGTCAGGCTAGGCAGCAAGCACGTTTAACCAATGAGCCATCCGGCTAGTCTTGCTTCCTAAAATCTTATGCTTCACTGTGAAGTTAGATTAACACATCAGAGCCTGAGAGCTGGGCCAAGAGTTAAGAGTACTTGTTAAGAGTACTTGTTAATCCTGTAGAAGACCTGAGCTCAGTTCCCAACACCCATATGGTGACTCCAGCGCCAGTTCCAGGGGATCTGGTACCCTCTTTTGCACCAGGCATGCAGACAGTGGGCATACACGGGGCTGAGAGATGGCTCAATTAACAGCACTAGTTGCTTTTCCAGAGGATGCAAGTTCAAGTCCCAGCACCCACATGGTAGCTCACAGGAGTCTTTAACTACAGTCCCAGGAGATGCTGTCTTCCATCCTCTGCAGCACTGCATTGAGGTGGTACACAGATTTCCATGCAGGCAAAACACCCACATACACACAATAAAAATAGAGGTTTAAAAAATTCTTTAAAACACTCAGACATAGAAAATAAATCATTTTTAAATTAAGGCAGTAAATCCAGGAGAGCAATTATGTTAAAGCTGGTTTCCCCACTTTGAACAATGGAGTTATGTAAATGTCACATGTTCCTTACCACCTCTTCACTTGTAGAGTGTGTGTGCACTGTACATGTTTGTACTGTGACAATTTCATATTTTAAAACATTCTCTAGTCATTATAGAATGAGGTGCCACAATGACAAATGTCCTCCAGTCCCTGCAAGAAGGTTGCCTGAGGGCTAAGTGCACACCACTTGCTCTCTCGGGCACTAGAGCTGCTCTGGTAAATAGACAGAACATGATTACTCTGTCTCCATGCTCATCACCTAACTATTTCATTTTAAGTATGAGGAAACCGAAACTCCATGAAGCCAAGTGACTTTCCAGGTCGTGTACACATCTGTAGCAGAAATAGAACTTGAATATAGGCCTTGCCCATCAAAGTTTGGCTTTTTACATTTTGTAAGACAAGTGCCACTAACTATATCTCTTCATGAAATTTACAATTTCAAGTAGTATTCACTCCGTATAAAATTCCCAACCATCAGCCATGCATTGTTTTCCCGAGCCAAAACAGTGACGACAAAGTTTCTAGACCTAGCAAAGTCAACACCATTATTAATAAATAGAAGCCCTATCACTCTTCTGTTCACCCCTATGGTTTTGATCAAATAATTTCTATGGGGATAGACTTGTGAACAACTGTCAAATATTCACCAATGGCAAGTGTATTGAGTGGGGCTTAAAATAGCATGTTCTGCTGTACAGAACAAAGGACTGTATGTACTGAGCGGTGGAAAGCTCTACACTTGCTCCCTGCACTTGCAATGAAAAGGAATACCATCTCTTGGCAAATGACAGACTGGAAATGCACTTCTAGCGATTTTCCTCTGGCAGGGGGCTGATTTCTTTGGAAATTCAGACCTGAGGGAAAGACAGCAGCTGCCATCTCTAGGTTCTCACGCTGTGTGCTAGCTCTCACAAGATCTCTGTTGGCTGTGGGGCTTGAAAGAATTTTCCCTAACTTAAGAAACTTCTGCAGACTCTGTCACCTACCTTGGCCTGGAGATTCCCTGGGAATGTTTTTGTTCTTTTAAACTAGGGATAAATGATTCAAACAGAAACTATCTGAACATTGTTCAGATTTTACAAAACAACTGTGCCTTTAAAAAAGAAAAATCCACTTTTAAGGGAACTACCCATAGGTCTGATGTTCTGACTCTAAGCCAAGAGTGTGGTGGACCTCAAAGCCTTTGTGAATATGTCCAAGTGTGCCAGAGAACACGCAACCACATGGGAAAGAGTGGGGACACAAACAGAAAGCTTGAGTTGGGACTTTGTGAAATTGTTCCTGACCTTTGACAACCACTGAGCTGAACTCTAGTTGCTGCGTCTGTGGGAGAGCAGTATAAATCACAGCCACCTCACCTGGCCGGCCCATCCACCTTTGCAGGGTTTGTGAGGGCTGAATGAGGTAACAGATGGGAAAGTGCCTCATATATGACACCTTGATGCAGCGTAAGTGGACACTTACTTTAGAGCTATCAGTGCCTAAAGGACTTTTTTCTCTCTATTAATACCTATGTTTGTCCTCAAAGGATTTTTAATTTTAGTGCCCAAGGCTTTGGTTTTCAGTTTCTAAAACATCACAGAACTTTATCCATAATGTGTGTTTAAATTTAAACCCCCTTCAGAATAGAAACTAAGTAAAATTTTTAGTTTTATTGACCAATATAGAAATGCCTGGTATAGAGCTGAGGCAGGGGAGTAGTGAATTTGAGGTCAGCTTGGGCTACACAGTAAAACCTTGGAGAAAAAAAAAAAAAAAGCCTGGCACAGGAGCATACTTTTTAGTAAAGCTAAGACTGTTGTCGTTGCTGGGTGGCATTAGAAACGGTAGATATTTCGTGACCTGGGTCTAGCCTAACAACTTGTGGAAGCCAACGGGAATTCTGTCACTGTGGATAATCCCTAGGCTTGGATTTACACAGAGAAGTCATTTTAGGAATCCCCACAACATTGGAAGGCTTCCAGGCCTGTAGTTTGGGATGGGATTCCCCCACAAGATTGTTACTAGAATTATTAGGGTCAGGTCTAGGCTCTGACAACATTAACAAGCTGGGCTCAGCCACCCTTCCTCAATGGCCCAATAAAATTACCAAGCAATAGTGAACATCTGCATCCTGACATGAGGTTTAAGTAGAGGTCAAGAAGAATGCATGACCAAGCTGCTCTTGTGGTCCTACCTATCACTGACATCATTGTCTAGGCTCTTGGCTCCCTGTCCTGCAGGAGGTCAACTGTGTGAAGTCTTTTTCTGGAAGACATTTCCTTCTGTCTGGCAAAAGGGCCCTAGCCTTTTGCTTCCTCAGCATGAGAGTCCTTGGGTCCCATATCTGTATCCCACTAGCCGAAGGGAGGGGCAGGAATATCTTAGAATGTCTCGGTTGCTGACGGGGTGTGAAGGATGGCTAGTAACTAACTTGCAAATAGACCTGAGTCCCATTTCCTAGCACCCCTGTAAAAATCCAGGCGCAGTCTATAATCCCAACATTGGGAAGGCAAAGATAAGAGAATCCCTTGATGGCAGCCAGTCTAGCCTAATGGATGAGCTCCAGGCCAATAAGAGATCCTGTCTCAAAAAAACAAAACAAGGCAAAACAAAACAAAACAAAACAAAAACAAACAAAAACAAAACAACAAAAACAAAAACAAAAAAGCAAAAAACATAGAGAAGTAATTGAGGAAGACACCTGACATAAGCCTCTGGTCTCCATGTGTACATACACACATGTATATGAACATATACACATATGTGAACTTATACACATGCATAACATTTTATGGAAATATCTTTCTGAGGTCAGAATGGTTGGTTACAGGCTCAGCACCTGACTTGGTATTCAGCCAACTGTATGTTCCCCTTCTTTGAGTTATCAGGGAGGCTATTCCTGGCAATGTAAGTGAGAAGATAGAGGTTAGGTTAAGGATACATGCAGGTTGCAGAAAGTGTGGGATTCCAGATTTATATACCAGTACAGGACAATTCTCTGGGTGACCAGAACCAGTTCTCTCATTTTTTCTCACTTAGAGCTCTCAAAAGTGCTTTTAGAAGATGCTGGGATATAGTAGTTAAGCATTTCCCTAGATAGCCTCGCCTTTCTTCCTGTCCCCCTTTCTCAATTTACAGACGAGCTGCCCAGAACAACACAGAATTTCTTCCTCTCTCTCCTAGAAGCAATGTGTTCATCAAAGCTTGTCCAGTGAGTCACATGGCTCCTGAAGTAAGTCATCTAGAGAAGGCTGCTTTCTGGGGCCACTTAACTGTGGTGCATGCAATATTGGGCATGGGCTGTCAAGACTCTATCTATCCTGGGCAGATTCCTTTGGGGAACGAGCTTATGATGGAGCTGAGACATCTGTCTGTCTTTGCTGTCTACATGGAAGTAATAAATATGCTTTACATAACTTGTGGTATATAAATGTGATGACTGGATTCAGAAAAATAAGTAAGGGATATATAATGCTCCTAAATACTGGCACAGGAAACAGTGGACACCAGTGCACAGACTGTGGAGGTTGGCATAGTGATGACTTGTGAAAGTCTATTGTTTTCCAATACTGAGCAGTTGTTTACAGTCTGCCACATGATCATCAGGGCAATAATTGGGACACTACAGTGTACTGTGATGCCCAGTAGGTTATGAATATTAAATGTCTTTCAATTTAGGATGTTTTTAATGAATGATAGTTTTGTTGGGGTGTACATGCCCCCATCTTATTAAATTGCCACACTTACAGCCCCATTGAACTATCTTATGTATCTGTAAGTACAAAGTGTTCAGAACACTTGCCCAAGATTATATTTAGTAAATGCAGTCTGCTGTGGGATATAGTTTTGTATGATGTGAAAATGTGTTGCTCTGATTGGTTGATAAATAAAATGCTGATTGGCCAGTAGCCAGGCAGGAAGTATAGGTAGGGTAAGCAGACAAGGGGAATTCTTGAAAGAGGAAGGCTGAGTCAGGAAGTTGCCAGCCAGACACAGAGGAAGCAAGATGACAAGGCAGAACTGAGAAAAGGTACCAAGCCACATGGCTAAACATAGATAACAATTGTGGGTTAATTTAAGTGTAAGAGCTAGTCAGTAATAAGACTGAGCTAATAGCCATATAGTTCATAATTAATATAAGCCTCTGTGTGTTTATTGGGGTCTGAGTGGCTGTGGACCAGGCAGGACACAGGAAAACTTCCAACTACAGTAGTCATTGTTATAATCTAAACCCTCAGAAACTAAAATGAGTCAGGTATGGTAGCACAGGCCTGTAATCCCAGCTATGCTGGAAGCTGAGCTAAGAGCATCACAAGTTGAAGTCTGGCCTGAGTTAGAGAGCAAGTTCAAGGCCAACCTGGGCAACTAAGGGAGAAGGGAGACTCTGTCACAAAAATTTTGAAGTGAGTTAAAGACTTGAAGACAGCTCAAAGGAAGAACACTTGCCCAGGTTAAATACTAAATAAAATAAATTTTAAAAAAATAACAAGTCCTTTACACAAGAAGACACCCACATGAATAATAAACATATGAAAAGCAATTCCATTTGGCATGAAGAAAATGCAAATAAAATTAGAATAATGTATTACTATTTATTCAACAATATGGCTAAAATGAATAGGTATTTACAATATGGCTAAAAAGATTACAGAAAAGCCAACAACTAAACTTTTGTACTTGGCTGGTGGGCTTGTAAATTATCATATCCCCTTAGGAGAACCTGAAGGAATATGTATAACTGAATGTTGGCATATCTAGTCACTCCACTGTTAGGTGTACAACATAGTTGTGTGCCTGTAGTCATTAACATCATGTGTGACATGTTCATCTTGGCATTCTGCACTAGAACATAAAACCAGAAACTTCTCAGGCCTGTCTATTGATAGCTGCAGAGGGCAGTGGTTAATACAGGGACTGGTAACGGTCTAAAGTGCTGAGAATAGGTGACTCTGAGTGCTCAGCTGTAGACGAGGCCCCTCCATCTCAAGTCTCAGGGAACACGGCAGCAGAGTGGTGTGGTAGTCTGAATGAAAATGTCCTCTATAGGCTTACATATTTGAATGCTTGGCCCTCAATTAGTGGAGCTGTTTGGGAAGGATTAGGAGGTGTGGCCTTGTTGGAAGACATGTGTTACTAGGGGTGGGCTTTGAATTTTCAAAAGCCCAGGCCAGTCTCTGTCTGTCTTTGTCTGTCTGTCTCTGTCTCTCTGTGTTTCTGTCTGTCTGTCTCTGTCTCTCTGTCTCTGTCTCTGTCTCTCTTTCTCTCTCTCTGCCTGCTGCTTATGGATCAGATGTAAGCCATCAGCCACTGCCCTAGCACCATATCTGCCTTCCTGCTGCCATGCTCCCAGCTATGATGATAATGGATTCATTCTCTGAAACTGTAAGCCAGCCCCCAATTAAATGCTTTCTTCTATAAGTTCCCTTGATCATAGTGTCTCTTCACAGCAATAGAACAGTAACCAAGAAAAGGGAACAGAAAAAATGTAAGACCTGAAGGATGAGGAGGAGGGCTTTGAAATGCTGACTTCTGGATATGACGTGGTCACGGGACTCATGAATAACACAGAAACTGTAGATATTCACATAAGGCCTGCACAAGGTCAAGCCAATTAAAAATTCTAGCATGGAGTAGGGAGGAGCTTCCAATGACCCAGCTCTCACTGGGGAGCTATTGGTCATTCCTGGCTGCTGAGGGAAGAAGAGACTTTGTGGCAGGTTTCCATTGGAAGACCACCCATGCCCCAGAAGAGAACCCTACACCCACAAATAGATTGGACTTAGCAGGTTTTTTTTTTTTTTTAAACATTAAGAGAACATAAAGTTTGAAGGAAGGTATATTTAAGGGATACCAGGATCAAGATACACTATATACATGTGTTAAATTTTCAAAGAATAAAAAAAAAAATTTTAAAATGATCAGTAACAGATGAATAAACTGGAAGATTCTACACTTACCATTATTTATAAGGAAGCCCTGTATTTGTCATTTTTACTCACTTTTGCACCGTGTAGCCTTACTCTGTAGTCCAGACTGACCTGAAACTCACAATCCTTCTGCCTCAGCCTTCCAAGCGCTAGGATCACAGATGCTCACCAGCGTTATTTGTCTTTCAGGGTTGATTGGCCATTAGAGCTCATCCTTAGGTCCTTTCACCTGTGTACCTTATTGTGGCTAAACCATGGCTCAACTCTAGTAACAGAGACACAAAACGGCTGTGAGTGTTAGGGCCCGGAAGCTTGCTTTTAGGTACCATCCAAGCATATGCAAGCTGGGACCACTACAGGGTCTCCATAGTGGCAGGGGCACCTGGGTTCCTTCATTCCTGCTGTTCTGATTCCTGAGTCTTCACCCTTCTCTACACCTAACGCATACATAACCTAGCCAATGAGAAGGTGGAAAGGGAGGCAATGGGGGGGGGGGCAACACCCTCCCCTTTATGGGTACAACTTAAACACTTCACTACTGCCTACCTTTTTCCTTCAAACATTTAGCTATGTGGCCAAACTAAGTTTCAAGAAGCCAAAGGACCTAGTCTTAATTAGATGTATACACAGCAGTAGCTAGCCTTCAGGGGCTCCTGTCTTCGCGAATTCACTTCTGTAAGCAGTTCCCTCCAGCAGTCAACAGGATGGCGTGGTTTCACCTCTAGCAATACAACCACAACCTAAGAACACATCTTGTTTTGCTCTGTTTTGCAGGTTTGTGAGACAACTGACACTGTGACTATAGCCCAAAAGCATGCAGCTTAGCTGGCCCTAAACTTCCAACTCATAGACATGAATCCAAGCAGTCAAGAGCCTGTAATCCCAGTTTGGGGGAAGTGTGATAAAAGCATGAGTTCAAAGCCAGCCTGAGCTATATAGCAAGCCTTTGTTTCCAGACACACAGAAACAGACACACAGACACAGACACAGACACACAGACACACAGACACACACACACACACACACACACACACACACACACAGCGACACACACACACACACACACACACACACACACACAGTTATTTGGGAAAAATAAATGTTTAATGTTCTTTCGAGCCACACCATAAGGGTAATTAATCTGTTGCATAGCAACAGATAACTAAGACAAGTAAGGAGGAAAAATGAAAGAAGAGAAAGAAAGGGAAGTGAATGTAAGTACAGAATTTCAGGTAGAATGTCCCAAGGAAGTCTTCCTCCTGGGTGAGGAGTCATGGCATTTATAAACACTCACTGGGCCTCACGTGGACCCTGCCTCACAGCATCACTGGGCCTCAGGTAGTGACCCTGCCTCACGGCATCACTGAGCCTCACGTGGACCCTGCCTCACAGCATCACTGGGCCTCAGGTGGACCCTGCCTCACGGCATCACTGGGCCTCAGATGGTGACCCTGCCTCACAGCATCACTGAGGCTCCGGTGGTGACCCTGCCTCACGGCATCACTGGCCTCAGGTGGTGACCCTGCCTCACAGCATCACTGGGCCTCAGGTGGACCCTGTCTCACGGCATCACTGGGCCTCAGGTGGACCCTGCCTCACGGCATCACTGGGCCTCAGGTGGTGACCCTGCCTCACGGCATCACTGGCCTCAGGTGGACCCTGCCTCACGGCATCACTGGGCCTCAGGTGGACCCTGCCTCACGGCATCACTGGGCCTCAGGTGGACCCTGTCTCACGGCATCACTGGGCCTCAGGTGGACCCTGCCTCACGGCATCACTGGGCCTCAGGTGGTGACCCTGCCTCACGGCATCACTGGCCTCAGGTGGACCCTGCCTCACGGCATCACTGGGCCTCAGGTGGTGACCCTGCCTCACGGCATCACTGGGCCTCAGGTGGACCCTGCCTCACAGCATCACTGAGCCTCACGTGGACCCTGCCTCACAGCATCACTGGGCCTCAGGTGGACCCTGCCTCACAGCATCACTGAGCCTCACAGCATCACTGAGCCTCACGTGGACCCTGCCTCACGGCATCACTGGGCCTCAGGTGGACCCTGCCTCACAGCACCTCTGGGGCTGAAGAGCACTAGTTGCTGACTGACCACATCAACACTTGCAGCAGTTCTTTGTTCACTATTCTGATTATGTCAGTACTCTTCTGTGAAGAGGGATGGCTTAGAAGGCTTCAAAACAAAACAAGAGAAAGGAACAGGTACTGAATAACTAGTTTAAACTGCTTCGAGTAGCCCACTTGTTTCATGTCACCAAAAACCCAAGGTTAGAGTTGCACCAAACCCAGCAGCAGGAGGAATTCCCACAAAGGAGGGCCCCGAAGTACCTAGACAGAGAGCCAGCTGGACTCCCAAGGAACAGAGCATGAAATGCTGGGATGACCAGTCTAAAGCATGTATCAGAGGGACCCACAGAGGGCTGCAGTACATCCCACAGACAGACACAGAGAGAAAATGCATATTTCACCCACATGCCCACAACAAGGTGGACAGGATATGAAATTTGTCCGAGGGATCTGGCTGAAGTGTCTAAGGGTGTTCAGGCCCTGGCTTGGGTTCCATCCTGCCGAGAAAGCCAGCAGTAGGTTGGACCATGGTGCTCTGTAATTTTCTATCATGATGCCGAAAGAGAACCGAGAGACCCTGTTGCTATCTTAAAACACCAGGCTAAGGACCTAGAGGATATGTGCAAGCACATCACTTGGACTCTTCACTGTTTTTTGTGATAGGTTGTATATGGTATAGCTGATGTGGTTTCAAATATCGTACAAGGACTGATAAAGAAATACAATTACATCATGCCCTAAAACATGGGCTTCGGCAGTGAACTTAGTACCTTACTTTTTCAGTAGAATATAGTAAAAGTGAAGATATAAAATTTGTTGGGATGAGAAACTATAACTGTTTAGACAGTTCCTCTAACAACTCTTTCCAAGGTCATTTCCGGTTACTTGTCTGTGGCAGCTGACCCAGCAAAGGTCACTCTGTTCTTGTGGCTATCGTGCAGGACCATTGCACTGGTAAGATGGGTTTTGTGGCATGATATTGTGAAAAGTGAAAGTGGACCCACATCACCCTAAATCCCCTGTGGTTTCCATAAATTAATATGGTGATCATATGGAGGGAAAAATTCTAGGAAAGTAGTCCAGTTGGCACATGGCAGCATTAGAAGTCTGGGTATTTATCTTATATTAAAACTACCTAGCAGACCTGTCTGCAACCCTCATATAGTCACAGAGTCTGGGCACCAAAACACAGTTGAAACCAAAACAAAATCAGCATTTCTCTGTTTCCTCTTTGTGTTTTCTGAGACACACACACATTCATAAGTACATACATAAAAACATACACACATACATACACAATTAAATCTTTTTTTTTTTTTTGAGACAGGGTTTCTCTGTAGCTTTGGAGCCTGTCCTGGACTAGCTCTGTAGACCAGGCTAGCCTGGAACTCACAGAGATCCACTTGCCTCTGCATCCTGAGTGCTGGGATTACAGGCATGCACCACCACTGCCTGGCTAAATTAAATCTTTTTAAAAATAATATTTGTTTCTCAATTTTTGAAATGGTGAATGAAGCTCAGAGCTATTGTATAAAACTTGACTTTTATACATGCATTTATATTCATAGTCACTGGAATATATCTATGGTTCAGATATTTTGAGGCATTTTTCTGTGTTGTGTTAATTCCAAAAAATAGCCCAAATATAATTCAGTAAACACTTTTGTTTTATCTGATTAGATACTTTTTGTTTGTATGTTTGTTTTTCTCTGTATAGTTTTGTGCCTTTCCTGGATCTCAATCTATAGACCAGGCTGGCCTCAAACTCACAATGATCCACCTGGCTCTGCCTCCCGGTTAGATACTTTAAGGACAACATCCAGGGAAAAGAAGGGGAGGGAGTTAAAATTTATAGCAACATCATATAAAAGTGTGTGAATAGAGAAAAGAGATAGCATTTCTTAAATGTTTCACTAGGGTCCAGGAGCAATGGCTCAGAAGTTTTAAGATCACATACTGGTCTTGCAGAGAACACAGGTTCAGTGCCCAGAACCCATGTCAGGCAACTTACAATGGTCTGTAACTCCAGCCCCAGGAAACATGACTGTAGGAGGAATGTTCCTGTCTAGACCTCCTGCTCCCAAATCACCAATACAGAGGCTTAATATTACTTATAAATGCTTGGCGGGTGGCTCAGGCTTGTTACTAACTAACTAACTAACTAACTCTTACACTTAAATTAACCCATATTTCTTCTCTGTGCTTCAGCACATGACTCATTGTTTGTTACCTCATTTTCTATAAGTTCTGCTTCCTCAGAGGCTGGCTGGCATCTCCCTTGACTCTGCCCTCCCTCCTCCCAGAGTCCTCTGTGTTTGGCTTTCCTGCCTATATTTCCTGCCCATCTAATGACCTATCAGCTTTTTATTAACCAATGAGAGCAATACATATTCACAGTGTACAGAAGGATTATTCCACAGCATTTCTCCCTTTTCATCTAATTAAAAAGGAAGGTTTTTTTTAACATAGTAAAATATATATATACCAGAATAGTTATTAAGTAAGAATTACAGTTACAATATCCAGTCCATTTGCATTTGACAAAATTAGAGAAAATATTATCTATCTTACCTTTGTGAGTCCAAACTTTTGTACCTAATTTATCTTTTATCATAACCAAGGAAAACAACTATAATTATCTAGTCTTCAATTCTATCAAAGACCACAGAAGGGTGAAATGTTACCTAATGACAGGGACATCTTGCTGCCTGGGCAGTCACCCAAAGTTCCGATGTAACACTGGAGCATCCAACTCTGGCCTAGAGGCCTAGCATATCTGACAGACTTTTCTCTGAATCAGAGAATTCTGAAAGACTGGCCTATCTTGTCTTGTCAATGGCTAGCTTATATCACAAACAAAGCAAACTCCATATGGAGTTTGGTTTTTGTTTTTGTTTTTGTTTTTGTTTTTGTTTTTTATGTCCATCATCTTCTCTGAAGTAGAATGGTGCCAGGAGCAGATGTGTTTCACGATCATGAAAAACCTTATGTTATTAAACATATTAAATGCCATATTCTGTATGTCTCTGAAGTGTTTGAAGACCATCTGTCTACCTAGATATATCTGTGTATGACCTTGAAAACATATCAACACAATTATAAGTTCGACTATTATAGATGACTATTAATCTGTATTTCTTAATTATACATTACATTTTTAAAGAGCTACATAAGCATAATACCTCAAACAAGAGTAGAAATATGCATACAGTATAACAAAATTAACTTTAAGTTTGTATAAACCAAAATCCATACCAATGTAAAATATTTAAGATTAATAATTGTTTTTTAGATAAAAGTAGATTCAATAATCTACCTTTTTATCCTATCATTTCTATACCCCCTTTTTCTTTTAGAATGAGATCCTTGAATCTAATCTCCTTTGTTTAGCTTTTTTTCCTGACCATTATCAATAACAAATTGTAACTAACTCCTCTTAAATGATAATAAATATCCATATCCCATTTGGGGGGAGTGTGGGTGTAGTTTTCTAGATACTTTGACTGGAGGCACTGGTAATCTTTGAGGGAACCTTGAGAAAATCAGAATAATTCTTAAGTCTTGGCTATAGTATTCTGTGAGACTAGATGGATCGTCTCAGTCAGCTGCCTGGAAGCTGTTCTGGATGCTGGATCATCTGGGCCATCGGGTCCCTTTGTTCGTGAAAATATATACACTTTTAAAGGTAACATGCATGTCTGTGTTAGTACCAGTATAGATTGTGCATTGTATATATGTCGGTTAAAGATGATTTTTTAAGTGTTTGAGCAAGTAAAATATACATCAGGTGTCTTGTAGGTTTTTGTTTTGTTTTGCTTTGTTTTTTTAATGTTTGTGGCCAGGATTTTCAGGGGGGTCTTCCTTGATCAAACCTGATTTTCCTTGGGGGCTGGAGAGATGGCTCAGAGGTTAAGAACACTGACTGCTCTTCCAGAGGTCCTGAGTTCAATTCCCAGCAACCACATGGTGGATTATAATCATCTTTAATGAGATCTGCTGCCCTCTTCTGGCCTGCAGTCATGCATGCTGTATACATAATAAATAAATAAATCTTAAAAAAAAAAACCAAAAACCTGATTTTCCTAAACCCCAAATGAATCCATAGTCTCTCATTTCCTGTGGAAACAAAAGAATAACCTCTCCCCCAAAGTAACATATCTTTTGACTTAAATTTTGAAGTCAAGATTTTTAAAAAATATATAGGTCGATTTGATCCAGCAGTTTCCATAATCCAATGTTTCTTAGTAGCCAAAAAATTCAAAGACAACACAATAAAATACAGGATCCAAACTCTGTTAATTTCCGATCTTTATGTGGTTTATTGCTTTTATATTAATTTACTCCCTTTTTAAGGATTTTATTTTATTATTTGAAAACTATATTTTAAAATATAAGAATGTATATACTCTTTCTCTTCTCTCTCAAGCCTACACATATTTTCAAACACACTGTGATCTATTTAGAGGCTCTTTCTGTCTAAATCTGTCCTTACTGTGTATCTATAACCTTTTCTGTCTACATGAACTAAAAAACCTGCTTTGCAACTTAAATCATGTTGTGTTGGCAACTAGCTCCTCCCCCTCAGTTTTCTAAAAAGCTAGTTTCATGGTGGAAGTACATTTACCACCAGCTCTGGGAGCCATGTTTACCGCCCCAACTCTGCAAAGTCTCTGGGTCCATGCTGTCACTGAGTAGCTGTTCATAAACCCTATTGAAGTATTTGGTAGCAGAGCCTCTTAAAATAGCCATCCATTTTTGCCACTAGCACCAAGACAGGAAACCATCTCTTAAAGGAGCCATGCCTCTGCTCACCACAAGCAAACAGAGCCCACCAGAGAAAATGCTGCTACCAATAAGCAATGCTTGACTCTGTCCTTTTGTGTATTTAGAAACTTTTTTGTTAAGCTTTCTCAGGTTTTATGTGAAAATTCTTGCTGAACATTTGGGCACCATATGTAAGTAGAGTTTTCCTGTTCCCAACTGCCTGCTCCCAAATAACTAACACAGAGATTTAGTCACAGAAGAATTTAGAGTGACTCTCTAGGTGGCCTAATGTTCCTGTCATTAGGTAACATTTTATCCTTCTAGGGTCTTTGATGGAGTTGAAGACTAGATAGTTATAGTTATGTTTTTCCTTAGTTATGATAAAAGGTAAATTAGATGTGAAACTTTAGACTCACTAAGATAAGATAAATAATAAAATATTTTCTCTAATTTTGTGAAATACATGGACTGGTTATTGTAACTGTAATTCTTACTTAGTAACTGTTTTCATTGTATATAATCTTGCAATGTTAAAGTTAAAACCTTCCTTTTTAAAGTTTAAAACTTTCTCAACAAAAAAGAGAAAATGCTGTGGAATTTCCTTTGTACACTGTGAAGATTTGTCGCTATGATTGGTTTAATAAGCAAGCTGACTGGCCAATCGCTGAACAGGATAAAGTTAGGCAGGAAAGCCAAACTGAAAATGACGGGAAGGGCAGAGTCAGAGGAGTTGCCAGAAGACACAGGGGGAGCAAGACATGCTGGAAGACAGGTAAAGCCACAAGCCACATCGCAATATATAGATTAATAGAAACGGGTTAATTTAAGTTGTAAGAGCTAGTTAGTAATAAGCCTGAGCTATTTGCACATCATTTATAATTTATAGTAAGTCTCTGCAAGTCAGTTATTTGGGAAATAGCTGACAGTTACTTGGGAACAGGCGATCAGGACAGGAAAACTCTGCTACCCATGACACCTCTGGCTTCCATGGGCACCCACATTCACATGCATATACCCACACAGACACAGACAGACACAGACAGACACAGACACACACACACACACATACAGACACACACAGACACACACACAGATACAGACACACACAGACACACACACACAGACACACACACACTTAAAAATTGTAAAAATAAATCTTTTAGAAATATAAAATAAATCTGTTTCACTAGATCTTTCAGAATTTTCAAGTCAGCAGGTCATACACATAGATGCTAAAGTTAACAGACAGCAATCCAAATTCCACAAGCGGGATAGGGTTTCTTTGTTTGTTTGTTTGGTTGCTTTGGGGTTTTTTGTTTGTTTGTTTTTGGTTATTCGAGACAGGGTTTCTCTGTGTGGTTTTGGTGCCTGTCCTGGAATCCTGCTCTGTAGCCCAGGCTGGCCTTGAACTTCAGAGATCCACCTGCTCTGCCTCCCAAGTGCTGAGATTAAAATCATGTGCCATCGCCACGCCAGCAAAGCTGGATAGTTTAAAACAACAGACATTTACTCTCTCGGTTCTAGAGGCTACAAGTTCGGGCAGGGTAGTCTCTTCCTGGGATAGCTTCTGATATTTGCCAGAAATCCTCAGTGTCCCCAGTTTGCAGCTACATCACAGCAGCCTCTCCTCTGCCATCTCAACACTTCTTCTCTGTGTCTGTTTCCATCCCTCACTCCTTATAAGACCTCAGTCTAGTCAGTTTGACCACAGCTAATATAATGGTTGCATCTGCAAAGCACTCTTCTCCCAACACAACACCTTCAGATGCACCAAATTTACAAATCTAACACTTCAGGGAACCAAACCTGATGAGCCCAAGGAGGGTTACAAAGTCTGTTCTTTGTCTGAAACATTTTAGTGTAGTTTAGTAGCATTTTGGTATATGTTTTTTAATAATCAGGGAACCCTCTTAAGCAACCAGAGCATACTATTAAAAATCAAGAAATTAACACTGATGCACATTTACATCTAATACATGAACTCTACTCAAATTTTTCAAGTTGTCCCAATAGAGGATTCAAAAACAAAAAGTAAAATCCTTCCCTTCCCCCATCTTAGTGATCTAGGAATTGATTCTGGACTATTCAATTGTTGTGTTTGATTTCTTTCAAGCCGGAAAAATCCCCAGTTTTCCTATTCCTAATGATTTTTTATGTTTTTTGAAGCGCACAGGCCAATAACTTTGCAGAGTGTCTTTTAATTTGCCCTTGTGTGATATTTCATCAAGATTCAAACAAAGCCATGCATTTTGGCAGGAATCCTGCAGGATGCTGTGTTTCTCTCAATGTACTACATTGGGAAATGCATGGTGATGGTTTGTCCTGTTCTTGGCAGTGTAGACTACATTCACTTGGTTTAAGATGACACATGCTGGGTTTCTCCACTGTGGGGCTTTTAAATAATTAATAAGCAGTTGATAAGCAATTTGTGGGGAGATACTTTGAGGCTATGTAAACATGCAGCGTCTCATCAAACTTTTACCCACTAGTTTTAGCATCCATGGATGTTTTTCACCTGAATCATTTATGAATATGAAATAGCAATTTCAGACTTCATCATTCCTTCTACATTAACTAGTATTCTCCTTGAGATGGAAAATAGCCCTTTCCATTTGTTTATACAAATAGTGACTCCTGGATCTTTATTTTATTTGACAGGTTATAATATATTACTGTTGTTTCTGGGATTTCACTCTGGACCCCCTTCAGTTCCCTGGTCATTGTTCATCTCTGTTGAATTAATTCATACAAGACACCCAGAGAACAGAGGAGAAGACAGGCAGCATTTATAACTCAGAGCTTATTAAAGTGAGGAATTCTCAAGGCTGAGAGTGCTCAGTGGCTAAAGGGACCACTATGCCAACCTAACAATTGTAGGCAGGTTTCATACTATTTCTTAAAGTTTCTGAAGAGTGTTTCCTTGTCTGGGTGATTGACAGTCCTATTTGTAATAACTGTATTTAAGGTTTATTTTAAGTGTGTGTGTGTGTGTGTGTGTGTGTGCACACGCTTGTGCTCTCATGTGAGTGTAGATGCTGGAGACTGCCAAAATAAAGCATCAGATGCCACAGAGCTGGAGCTACAAGTGCTTCTGAACCACCCATTATGGATGTAGAGAAATTCAAGTCCTCTTCAGTGTTTTGAACCACTGAGTGGTCTATCCAGTCTCTCCAGTACCTCACTTGGGATTAACTCCTAAGGGAGGGACAGTGGAATGGCTTTGTTTTTTACTAAATAGTGGCTTATGAGCCCTTGGGCAGTTTAGAATGCCATATCTCTATCGAAGAGCAAAGATATAACACAGATCTCATTCCTTCAGAGGCCGGCTGATGATAAGCGTGACCTCTACCTTCAACATTTAAGCTTACTAATATCCAGCTGGCTACCAGACACCATTCTTACTTCCCCTGTCATGTTTGGCCAGCGAGAGCCCTTTCTTGCTGCCCTCTACATCCTCCCAGGATTCTTTGAGCACTCCCTTACTTTCAAATACAGTAGGATGTCCCAGACTTAAGTTTCCCCTGCCTCAGACAATAGAATTATTTCTCCACTGAGCCGTGTTTTATCTCATCGAGTAACAGTATTTAGGTGTTAAGCACACACACACACACCCTTTTTTTTCCTGGAGTGTCATTGCTTCTGGGCCTTTTTCAGAAGATATACATAGGAAATATGTGTATGCATAAACATATACAAGTAAGCATACCTATATCTCCACTTCTATAGATAGTTATCCAATAGATATCTGCTGATCTATACTTAGGTAAATAGATAATACTGTAGGCAGAATTCTAAAGGCTGCCTTCCCTAAGATTCTTGTTTCTAGTTATTTAATCAAACGTTAACGTAGGTACCACTACAAGGAGATTTTTGTAAGTATAATTAAACTCCTGAATTTATGTATGTATGTATGTATGTATGTATGTATGTATGTATGTATGTATGTATTTGCTCATTTTTTGAGACAAGGTCTTGCTTTGTGGCCCCAGCAGCTCGGGAACAAGCATTCCTTCTGTGCCACCATGCCTGGCTTCATTTGATCCTGAGAAAAACTATTATGATAGGCACAGGCTACTTAATTCTTTAAAAACAGTTCATCATCAGGGAGCAGAAAAGGAAGTCAGAGCTTTGAGACACAAGAGGTATAGCAGCCATTGCTGCTGGAAAGGGGCATAAGGAGCTTGTAATGGCCTCAACTGATAGCCAGAAGGAAAACACAGGTCTCAGTGCCACGACCACAAGAACTGAATGCTGCCAACAACGTGAATGAGCTGGGAAGGTTCTTTTCCAGGCCTGCCAGGTGGGCAGGCAGTCTTACAGACAACTTGACTTCGGCCTCAGGGTACACAGTACATAGAGCCTGGCTGAGCTCCTTTGGATTCTGCGGAAGTCTGAGCTAATATAAATGAGTGTTACACAGCTTGTTACAGCAGCAATAGAAAAAAAATATAGACAGACATTGCTGCAAATACAATATAATTTAACATTTCCCTTATAGACATACATTATTCATAAGGAGCCCTGTGATAGTGAATGTTATTATCAATTTGACAGGATCTAATTTCACCTAGTGTGCAAGCTTGTCAGTATGCTTGTGAGGGATTGTCTAGTTGGGTTTGCACGTAGGCCAATCTATGAGAGTTTATTGTAATTGAGGTGGGAAGAACCTGCCCACTGTGGGCAGTTCTATCCCCTGGGCTTGGGTCTTAGATTGAATCAAAAGGAATAAATCAAACTGAAGTAGCATTCTTCTCTCTCTGCTTCCTGACTAGAGATACAATGTGACCAGTTGTCCTAGGCTTTTCCCTCCATGATCTTCCCACCAGGATGCTGTGTACCCTGAACCCAAGAGCTAAAATAGACCCTATCTTAAGTTGTTAGGTGTTTTTCCACAGAAATAAGTTACTAGTACAATAATACAAGCCCTTTTCAACCACATCTGACACTATGATGGTGGGGTAGGGTAGAGAAAGGGGTGTCCTTGGTGCCAGAGGAGTTGGGATTTGGGAATTGGGATTTGTAGCCACACCCACTAGTGTCCCAGACTGGGAGAGGCACCGAAGACTGAGTTCAGTTACCAAGGGCTAATGATTTACTCTATTGTGCGTATGCAGTGAAACCTCTGTAATACATCCTAAACAACTGGGTTTGAGGAATTTCTAGACTCATGAACACATCCAGGAGCTGAAATGGCTTGGAAGCCCTGCATGCCCCAACCCCCAACCCCTGATCTTTGAATCTCTTCCATTTGAATGTGCTTCAACTGTGTCCCTTATAACAAATTAGTCATGGTAAACAAAAAGCCTCACTGAGTTGGGTGAGTTTTTAAAGCAAATTATGAAATTGGAGGAGGACGTCATGGGACCTGTGCCCTCCCTGTTGTAACCAGTCAGTCAGAATTATAGATGCTACTCTGGAACCTGCAATTGGTATCTGAAGTGGGGACAATCTTGTGGGACCAAATTCTTAACCTGTGGGTCTGCACTAATTCTGCTAATTCGAGGATGATTAGTGTCAGAATTGGATTGTAGAACACAGCAGCTATCCAGAGAATTGGAAAATTGGTTGGAATGAGACAAACTCTTCCACATGTAACATCAGAAGTGTGTGTGTGGAGAGAGTAACCCTTGTGTTTACTGGAGCACACATTTCCCACATATTTTTTTTTCTTTTTTAGGCAGATGTTGTAAAGGAAAATATTCAATTTAGAAAAATGTAAAACATAATCACTTTTAATTATAGACACAGAATACATAGAATATGTCTTGCTATCTATTAGGAAAATATCTCCTCCCACAACTGTAAATGTGGCTGAGAGACAAGGACAAAATAATTATATATTCACCTCTGCCTTTCAATGAAGACAGAAAGAGCTTTCCGTTTCGAATTTGTTTTGTTTTGTACCACATGTGGGTTAATTAGATAAAACCATGTCATGTGCCAGTTTCAATCAGCCTGAAAATAATCAGAAAACCAGGTTTGGCATAGTGTATGCTGTTTTGGCTCAGACAAACAAAGCACAAAATGCAAATTGGCTCCAAAAAAACAACATGTGTATTCCTGCCAGCTCTTCCTCCAAGGGATTCCCGGGAGCTGGCACCCAGCAGCTGATGCTGCTCTGCTCCGGGTGTCCATGAGACAAACCTACCAGGTGCAAATGCCCATTTTCTCCCATCAGAGAGTAGCCATCTCCACAAAGAGCACTTTCACGTGGTTTTGTTTGGTTTATCCTCTACTGACTTCCTTTGGGGTTCGTGTGTGTGTGTGTGTGTGTGTGTGTGTGTGTGTGTGTGTGTGTGTGTATACATGCACACGTGTGTTTCGTTCCATGGAAGATCAGCCCTGAAACCATCCCACAGCCATATTTCTTTGTTGTAGCCAGTTCCTCCAAACAGCAAGGAGTTTCACTGTCTTCCTACATTAATGTGGAATCAACAGTATGCCAGGAGATAAATATTTTAGCAAGGATCCAAGCAATATGAGGGGTAATCACTTTTAAACTAAATCCAGTCCAGCTAGTTAACTTCTTTCATTTATTACTACA
Organism: Onychomys torridus; assembly: GCF_903995425.1. Lineage (NCBI taxonomy): Eukaryota > Metazoa > Chordata > Mammalia > Rodentia > Cricetidae > Onychomys > Onychomys torridus. The sequence goes on along the minus strand of NC_050451.1, from coordinate 66,233,704 downwards.
CATTTTTCCCATATAAGTGGTGTGGCTTCAATACACAAGGGAATATGGCTGCACATCATCATGTGTTACGGTTTGGATATGACGCTTCTGTCAGCCCTGTTCGTTAAGGGGCTGGTTGCCAGCTCACAGAACTTTACCAGGTGTTTGGATCATGAAAGATCTTAACTCACCAATGAGTTAATTCAGTGGTGGTGATTTCCTGTTCAAAGGTGGGTCCTATTTGGAGGAAATAGGTCACTGAGGGTGAGCCATTGAAGGATAGATTTTTTTTTTTTTTTTTGGTTTTGTGAGACAGGGTTTCTCTGTGTAGCTTTGCGCCTTTCCTGGATCTCGCTCGGTAGACCAGGCTGGCCTCGAACTCACAAAGATCTGCTTGGCTCTGCCTCCCGAGTGCTGGGATTAAAGGCGTGCGCCACCACCGCCCGGCCTTAGGAACAATTTTTTTTTTTTTTTTTTTTTTTGAGTTGAGGATCGAATCCAGGGCCTTGTGCTTGCTAGGCAAGCTCTCTACCACTGAAGTGGATCCACTTCTAGTCCAGACCTTTAAGGTAGGAAGACAAGACCTCTGATCCAGTTCTTGGGGTGGGAAGTCACACCTTTAATCTGGGCCACATCTTCTGCTGGCAGCCTGTATAAGGACATGGAAGAAGAAAGGTTTTGTTCTTCACCTGCTTGTCTTCGCCTTGCTAGACATCCATTCCTTCACTGGCACTGGAGCCTACCTCTTCAGGATTCCAGCATACACAGGAGACCAGCTGAGACACCCAGTCTTGTGGGACTGAATAACTACTAGATTCTTGGACTTTCTGTTCACAGCCAGCCATTGTTGGGTTAGTTGGACTGCAGTCTGTAAGTCATTTCAATAAGTAGTTATATACTATCTATATCTATATCTATATCTATATCTATATCTATATCTATATCTATATCTATATATCTATATCTATATATATATATATATATAGAGAGAGAGAGAGAGAGAGATTAAGTCATTCCATAAGTTCTGTGACTCTAGAGAACTCTGACTAACACAATTGTCTTGATCAAGATATTTCGCCACAGCAACAGAAAAGAAACTAAGACACACAGGATGCAGGGTCTTTTTTTTATCTCCAAATAACTTTTTATCTCCAAATAATTGGTGGGGAGATCCAAGGGACATCCTCCCAAAATAATACAGGTTACTGCCACCCACCTTGGTTACCTGACAGAACTTGAAGGTAAGACCCTGCTGCTGCAGATGCCATCTACTTAGGTCACAGGTCTTGGAGGAATCGAGCTGGTACTGACCTGGAAGCCTTCTCCTGGAGGTCCAGCTTTCATATTATGAGAAGGTTCCATGCAAATCTTACCCAGCTCTAAAGGCTGTGAATCACAATCTTGACTAGCCCAGAAAAACATTCCCAGTGGTGCAGTGGTGCCATTGATATCTTCAGGGTAGCTAACAGATGTGTAATTGCACTTACAGCCCACTCCATAGGAGGGTACTCATGCCTGGTGCTGCAAATGTAGCCATGAACCCATGACTGATGAGGTCATAGATTCTAGAGGAGAACCTACTACTACATAGTTATAGTACCCAACTGCCTTCGAAATAATTATCCTCACACCATAGATTAGTGCAGCCCTCCCCTCCTCATCAAAGAAGCTTCTTATTTCATCAGAGGCTACTCTAGATCAAAAGGTAGAGAATGAGCAACTCCTGGGTGCCTATCCATAATAGAGATATCACCTACAACAAAATCCTGATGCCCAAGGCTCAGGGAACATTTCAGAAGGTGGGACAGAAAGATCGTGGTGTGAGAGGACTGGGGTAGTTGACTCAAGATAGTGTCTTCTGGAGATGACAGTGAAGCAGCACCCATGAACTCTCAGAAGCAGAGGTGCTTGCCCAAGACTGCACCAGTCAACATGCCGATGTGGGGGGGGGGGATTTAATAAGGCTACCCACTGCTAAAAAACTACGAGGAGCTGGGCAGTGGTGGCACACACCTTTCATCCCAGCACTAGGGAGGCAAGGACAAGCAGGACAAATCAAACAATCAAACAAAAACAAAAATCCTTGAACAATCAAAACAAAAATCCATACTGTATTTATATCATTTCTACTCCAACTATTCCATGCCCCAACCCCCCTCAAATCTATAACCTCTTATTATACAATGAGAATTGTTTTATACACACATACACACACCTGACTGAATCCAATAAGTGTTGTTGGTATGTACATACATTTAGGGCTGACCTCAAAATCACATGAAATTTTAAAAGAAATTGAAAAACAGAAATGGTAATGCCTTTGCAGAATTCACTAGATCCCAGGTAATTAGTCAAGTTCCTTTTTGTTGCTGTGACAAATAACAAAGAGAAAGAATTTAAAAAGAAGGAGTTCATAGCACATGGTTTTTTTGGTTGGCTGGACCCAATGCTATAGGCCTGTATTAATGAAGAACAAAGTAAGAGTTTGTGTTTGAAGAAGCTGCTCACCTCAGAGTAGCCAAGAGGCAGAGAGAGAGCCAGACAGGCCCTGCATAAGATATAAGCACTAAGGACCCAATCCAGCAGCCTACTTCCACCAACTAGGCCCTACCTCTGAGAATGTCCAACACCTCCCAATAATACCTTCAAATGGAAAATCCATCAGTGGATTAATCTATTGATTAGTTCAGTGCCTTCAGGATCCACTGGCCAACTGGAACCAAGCCTTCCATGTATAAGCCTTTTGGAAGGGCACTTACTACCCAATCCATAATAGTCATCATTCTAAGACAGTTACAAAGCTAACTCACTTATTGCATACAAGGGAGGTCAGACCGCTAAGCAACTTACTGATAAGGAAACAAGCATAGAGAGGCTAAGACTCCCTGTTCTTTTACTGAAAGTCCTAACAAAAACTTTAAACCCCTTTACTGAAATGTTTCCAAAATATATACCAATCTCTGCCTTTGTTTTACAAGGCCCCTTGAACATAATATAGCTTTGAAATGGTATAAGTAATTAAAAGAAAACCAATAGATTTTCTCTTCTTTATTTCACAAAACAACACTTACCATCATTCTCAAGGAAGCCAGAGAAATGAGTTTAGCTAAACCAAGAAGAGATCCTTGTGGGGAGAGGAAAGGATTTCACTGATCTTGTTGTTATCATTATTTGCTGCTAAGGTTGAGCCTGCTGAAGAACCAAAGGCTGAGGGGCTGAGTAGTCACTGGGGATGAGATTTCTCTGGAACGCTGGCCACTTCTGTAGAAGGAGAGAACCAAGGCAGCAGTGGTGTGTGTGTGTGTGTGTGTGTGTGTGTGTGTGTGTGTGTGTGTGTGTGTGTAAAATCTAGAAGCAGCCAATAATATCTCAAAACCTGCTGACCATCTTCCTCCTCACAGCCCTCTCCTTTGCCTCATTCTCCACCCCAGCCCCCTTCTGTCCTGGCTTCTGCTTTGGAAGCTTCCCCTCCAGATGAGCAGGTGCAACATTCTAAAAAGAGCTGGTTCGCATGGGTCTTGCTCTAATTGCTTGTTTGCTCCAGGCTTGCAGCCTATGACTGTTAGGGTCCAGCTGCTAGGAAACACCATCAGCCTCTTTTAGACTCTAAACTCCAAAGACTTGGAGACCTTATTTGTTTAATTGATGCTAAAGGCACAATGCCCCGTACTGTGTCTAAAACTTGACACATGCTCAATAAGTATTTATTGAATAAATTGAACAAATGGATGATGAATGAATGATATGTAGGCTCCAGTCCCACTCATTTGTTTTGCTCACAAATAATTGTGGATTGGTTTAATAAAAAATAATTTAGATAAAGTCATGTTTCTAAAGAGTCTTGAAATACTTTTAACCCAATATTACACACCACCATTTTCAGTTCTTTGTGTTTATTTCCATGTGGAATTTCTGGCCCTTTTCTTCTTCAAACTAAAACAAAACAAAAAAAAACAAAAAAACAAACATATTCTTTATTGAACTGTCTCAGTGGCTGAGCCTCCAAGGAAACGTTCATGATCACTGCTGTTCCTTTCTGTAAACACTAATGCTGTTGCTTTTGCTTCCTTTTGCAGCTAATCCAGCATGCTCATGCTCTGGTATATATTACAAGCACATGTTAGTGTAATCTTTTCTTCTGGATTGTAAATTCCTTCAGGCCCTAAGCATGCACATAATATTAACTACATGGGTAAATTAATAGGTTCTTAAAACTTTTTTTTTTTCTTTCTGGTTTTTTGAGACAGGGATTCTCTGTGTACCTTTGTGCCTTTCCTGGATCTCGACTCAAGAATAGGAAGAAAAAAAAAAAAAAAAACTTCTTGTAAGCTGTTTTGCAAAGTGTATAAAGGGCAAAACAACAGCCAAGTCGGTCCAGGGGTTAGAAAACATATTAGCTTCAGTTATTGTCTAATATTTGTTCCAAAGTGCTTGACCTAAAAGTTCATAAAGTAAGTCTTTATATATTCAAATTAACTCAAAAAACAGCTACTTGGTCACCAGTGTCTCCCCAGTAATTTCACGTACATGTAAAATCTTAGTCATTTCTGTCTGGGAAGGTCAAGTTAGGAAGCCCCAGGCTTGTCTCTACTCCCAGGCCCCACCTCGGAACCCAGGCGTCTCTCCTAGGCTGGTTTCAGAGGAACTCAAGACAGACCGAACAAGTCCCACCTCAACCCCAGGCTTGGTGGGTGTGCTGGAAGGTAACACAACACGTCTAGCCCCGGGAGGTCCTGCAAAACAAACAAACAAACAAATAAAAGTAGACAAGTTAGGGCTTTAACGGGGGCAAACAGCTGGGAGATCCAATGAGAACCAGATTCTCTACAGCGTCTCCACCCAGACGACTGAGCATTTACCCAGAGCGCGAAGTTAACCCGCCCGCACTAGTTTGTCCCTACGGTCGTCTCGTAGACTCGTAGCAACGCTGCGCGTCCTTGGGGGCCACCACGCACTGCTATGGCTACCGGTGGCGGCGTGGCCTCCAAAGAGGGGCTGCGCTACGCCGAGTACCTGCCTCCCTCCACCCAAAGGCCGGACGCCGACATCGACCGCGCAGCGGTGAGTCTGCGGGCGGCCGGCGTCCCGCGCCCCTCTCCCGCGTCCCCGCACGCATGGATCCCAAGGTCTCCAAGTTCCCCCGCACAGGCTGCCTCCGCCGAGAGACTCGGGGCCGCAGAACTGGCCCGTGCACGGCCACTGTAGAGTCCCCGGAACCCCCAGGGCGGCCTGGAGGGGACCCGGAGGGGCCAGGGCCACCTCCTTGGGGAAAGTAGTTAAGAACCCCGGCGTGTAGAATGCGTGAGGGCAGTTAGTACCCCGCGAAGCCGGGAGGGAGAGGTGCTTCTCTAGCGTCCCTCCCCAGTCTGGAGCACCCAACCTGGGTCCATTCAGAAAGTGCACGCGGTTTATTCAGGCTGAAAGGAAGAAGTAGGTTCTTTCCTTCCCGGGGATCGAACTCTTGTCGGCCTCACCCTGCGGGTTTCCATCTGTAGGAGTGAGGAGCATTCAGGACCTAAGGTGGGGGGGGGGGTCTCTTTAGGAGCCAGCCTCAGGCATGCTCAGTTGTGGGTGATTCTCCACCAGTCTACGCCAGTGCCGGTTTTATACCAAGAACTTTAAAAAGTTTGCTGTGATATCCTGATGTGAGAGTCCGTCAAGTTTTTTTGTTTTTTGTTTTTGTTTTTTTTTTAGTCAATATAATAGTCCAGCTGAAACATAAAGGTGAAGTAACTGTTTCCTTAGAAATAATGTTGCTTGTAAATGCCTTCACGGTATTACGTTAGAGGTTGCAATATTACAGAGTGAACATGTTGCTCCCCTATTGCAACAGTCCAAAGCAGTCGTCTGTGTGACAGCTACAGTTGCCAGCCACCAGGAACTTATTTTTTAATAAACTCACTGTGTATCCCAGACTGGCCTCGACTTAAGGATCCTCACCCTTCTCCCTGCCTGCCTTATCAAATAGCATTCCAATTTTATTTTTATTTTTAATTTCATTTATTTTTTTTAAATTTAATTATGTTATTTTTAATTTTTTTTTCTGGAAAGGTGAACACTTTGAGGTAATTTTTTATTTTTTTTAAATACCTCCTCAGTTTACAGGGTTAAGTTCACTTATGGAAAATTCAGTCGGTACTAAAACAGTAGAAGCCGTGTAAATGGATGAGAGTGCTTAGCAAAGATGAGCGTAAACTGCCTATCCCCTACTTCATGTCACTGGTATCTTGTAAAACCTTAAGGGCCAATGTTGGTTCTTAATTGCCCTCTTGGCTGGTCTCACACGAAATCGGTAGTCCGCTGTCCACAAAGTACCCGTCCTCTTATGCAAATTACTGTGGGACCTCAAAGGGCCTCACAAAATTTTCAGAATGTCCCTGAGGGACCATTCTTGATTTTGTTGAGAGTTCTTGATCCAAATCAAACCAATGAGGTAGACAAGATTACTGATAATAACTCTAGGTAACTGAAAATATATGGGAAGCTGACAAAGGGGTACATGTTAGGAAAGGAAAAAAAATGGCTTGAAAATTGTAGACCTTGAGCTGGGCGGTGATGGCTCACGCCTTTAATTCCAGCAGGTAGTTGGTAGAGGCCTGAGGGATCTCTGTGAGTTCAAGGCCAGCCTGGTCTACAGAGTGAGTTCCAGGACAGCCAAGGCTACACCGAGAAACCTTGTCTTGAAAAAAACAAAACAAAGAAACAGAAAAAGAAAATAGTAGACACCGATGTTTATTTAGAAGTTAAGAAAAACCTTTTCATTTACTGAGATTTATTTTGATTTTTATAGACTATATCTCTGTGTCTGTACTTATCAAATCTTTTTCTTCATGAAACTTACCTATCTATTTATTTATTTATTCATTTTTTGGTTTTTCAAGACAGAGTTTCTCTGTGTCATTTTTGGAGTCTGACCTGGAACTTGCTCTGTAGACCAGGCTGGCCCGGAACTCACAGAGATCCACCTGGTTCTGCCTCCCAAGTGCTTGGTTATAAAGGCATGCACCACTACCACCTGGCTATGAAGCTTACCTTAATGGATTAAGATGTAATGTTCATTAACCTGTATGAGAGGCTGAATAGAACAGGTAAAATACTTATTTTATATAAGTATTTCTATAATCTACAATTGTTTGATGGAGGCCATTGTCAAAGGTGGTTCTAGCAAAATTACTTCTTATGAAAAAGGAGAAAAGAAACTTAAGTTGGGAATAGAATATTGCTTTTCCAGAAAGCGTAATATACTATTAGGATAGTAAAACATGTAAGACAATTAGCCACCTACATTTCATTATAACCACCACTTAAAGGCTAAAACCTATCAATATATTAGCTCAAACCTTATTCTTATTATGTATTAGTAAGCATTTGTTGCTCCCAAATAATGGAACACTCCTGTCTTTAACATCCATTAACATCTCCTAAGACATACTTGGACACTTCTCTTGGCAATCACATGGATTATATTTTGTGATTTTAACCTTGATTATTATGATATTTTAACTTTGATTCTGTCCTTGCTTTACCATGACACAAGTTGTATTTATAGTTTGGTGTGACTGTCCAGCATCTATGTTAGTACTTTATATGTAGTAGTATTAGAATCAGAAATGTCCCCACGCATGCTGATTCTCCTGTTATTCTTTAATTCTGACCTTGAATTACCTAGGTTGATCTCTGATCTACTTCTGACTCTTTACTGTTATTCTCTTGGTCTTTATCGTTTCTTCTCTGTAACAGAGGATTACCTGTTGTAATACACTTTAACCACTGGTCTCTTTGCCTTGATGGCTCACACTTCGTAAACATCACACTGCCACCAGTTATTTAGTACAGCACAGATCAGTAAGAGGCCACTCCAGTTATCAAACCATGAAGCTACCCGGCTCTCAACTTTTGTCAGGGTGGAATACGGGACTGTTCATGTATTAATCCTTGGTGGCTTCACCAGCCACATTGTCCATCCTTTGCACTACACATTCTCTGCATGCTGTAGTTAAATTGGGTTTCCATTTTCTATATGGGATTTCCTACTTCTATGACATTTTTAAAGCTTTCTCTTCTGATTAACATTCTTTGCTGAAATAAACTTCTACTTCCTTTTTGAAGACCCCGTTTAAGGGCCTTAGAGCCTCCCTGATCCCTGTTCCTCTTCTGCAGCAGGAGAAAATTGTCTCCTATTTATTTGCCTAGAAGGTTATACAAGCTTTTATTATATTATAGTTTATTATTATATCTCTGATGGTCATTCCCCACTGTCAGTTTACTTAGATTTACATCACCTAGGAAACACACCTGAGGGTGTGTCCGAGAGGTTGTTTCTAGAGAATGCTAACTTAGGAGGGAGAACCTACCTTGAGTGTGTGGACAGCTTCAGCCCAGGAGACAGAGCGTCCTGAAAACCAGCTTCTGCCTTTCTACTTCCTGACAGGAGATGCCTGTGCACCAAACCGTGAACCACGAATCCTTCCTCCGTTCAATTTATTTCTTGAATCAGCCCCTCTTCTTATTTTTAGGAAGTCTCATATGGCCCAGGCTTCCCTTGAATTCTCTAGGTGGAGAGGATGACTTTGAACTTCTGAACCCCTTGCCTCCAACTCCAGAGTGCTGGGATTGCAGGCGTGTGCTGCCCTATAATGTGTATGCTTAACTTGCTTTCCTCAGGTATTTTGTAGCAACAAGAAAAGTAACTAATACATTATCAAAATGATTTATATCCATATTTTTGTAAGCACCTAAAATGTACATTTTCCATGGTGTAATTGGAAGATGGTATTCATGTAGTTGTTTACTAAAAAGTTAGTTTTTTTACTATATAGCTAATAGTATTTGGGTATTTGATTCCCATATCATATTGGTACATATTTTTGCTATTGGCTGTAAAGGAGAATAAGAAACTCGAGTACATATCTGTCTTGTTCACTATTCTTTCTCCAGAGCTTAGTAAAAGGCCTGGCGTGTTTATATGGTAAATGCCAATTAAATAATTATTTAGTGTGTGCTTCCTTTTTCTGTTCCAACTATCACTCTTTGAGAAGAACTTTTTTTTTCCCTGTTCTTGTATCCCTCTGGCACAATTATTGTCTATCTTGAATTCCAGTGATGCAGCCTCAAGACAGATGTTTTAGCATTTTAAAATGCTTTCAGGCAATTTATACTTATCTAGATGATAGTTATTTACTGCTTATACTGTTTGGGAGAATAAAATGCCACAGGGAAATTTTAAACAGTTTTGATGTGATTAAAAAAAAAAATTAGCAGCAGCAGCTGGGGTAGAGTGGGCTGTTTTCCACTTTTTTTTTTTTTTTTTTAAATTCATGGTAGTTGAACATTTGTGTAATTTTCTATCTCACACAATGGAAGGAGGGAACCAACTTCCATAAGTTGACCACCAACTTTCACATGTGTGCAGTGGTGTGCCCATCACCTCCACCAAATAGAGCCCCCCAAATTGTAAGTTTGATTATTCTTGTTTAATACATTGTTTGGGAAACATTAGATGTGTAAATGATAGAAACTGGGTTTGTGTATGCAGAATGTGTATAAACCAGGATTTATAAACCTGTGTGTAAACTACTTCCAAGGTCAGAGAACAGCAAGCCTAGTTAATAAACAGGTACTAAGTGTTTTAGGCTCTGCAACCTTGTTATAACTCCTCTGTTATTGTGGTGGGTATGTATAAAGCTGGATCCAATTCAGTTGCCCAGTCAAGGACAGATGTGTTAATGCCGTCATTTTTTTTCATTGTCTAAATGCATATTTATTATTAGTATAAGATGCCTGTTCTGAATGCTGTGGTAAATCCAGAGTCAAATCAGGTGGGAATTTTGCCCTTAGGAGACTTGCTCAGTCTCTAAGCCTAGGGAATCCTCAGCAGTAGTGAGCCTGCCTGATGCCCTTTGACACTGCCCCCAGAGCCAGGCCATCCTTGCACACACTGTAGAGTCATTGTTTCCTCAGGAACAAGTTAGTGAGAGGCTTTTCCTGAGTTCAAACCCATTGTTTCTAATGTAGGAAATCAAGTCTGTAGAAAAGTGAGTGAGCCAGACTTTGAGAAAGGGGAAGAAAATGACTTAAGTGGTGAATTCCCTTTCAGTTAGAGAAGCTTGTCATCTTCTGCAGTTCAGTCAGAGTATCGTGTGGTTTGGATGATTCTCGATTGTAAGTCTCAGTAGAAACCTTCTAACAGTAAGGTTATTGTTTACATTTTCTCAACATGGGAGGCATTTTTGCCTGAGGTTTCTATAGATGGCTACCTTAGGTATTTTCAGTGTAAGTTCACTCTTCGCTACTGTAAGTTCTTTCCCTGATTTTGTTTGTCCTAAAAACACTTTTGCCCAATCTTCTCAATTAAGTTCTTTTATAACAGAAAAAATTTCCCTTTTCTTTTCTGCCCCTATAATAATGTTAGAATACTGGTGAGGGGTGTGTGTGTGTATGATTGATTTTTATTTCTGTATGTGACTGTTTTGTCTGAGTGCCTGTGGAGGTCAGATTCCCTGGAACTGGAGTTACAAGCCTCCAAACATCAGTGCTGGGAATTGAATTTGCATCCTTTGGAAGAGCAATAAGTAGTCTCAACTTCTAAACCGCTTCTGAAGCCCTGATATTCCTGTTCTTATTCATTATGCCTAAATAGTTACGGAGGAAACAAATGAACATTTAATGAATGTCTGCTCTGCACCAGGCACTGTGATAGTGTTTTCTCCTTGTAAAACTACCCTGTGGAGTTTCATGCTATTTTTCTTTATTTTACACATGAGAAAGTTGAGACTTGAAGAGGTTAATTAAGTCTCTCAAGGTTACTCTGATAGTAAGTGGAGGCCTGGGGTAGGAACCCAGTCCCTTTTGCTGTAGAGCACTGCCATTCCATCATTTAGATAAAGGAAATGGATGAAATCCAGTTCCAAGAAATGATTTGTGGCCTTGGCTTTTGTGATAATTTTCAGGGTCTTCAGATGAAGCTAGATATGTTTATAAATTCCTAAGCTTCAAAGCAGATTGGTTTGAGTTCCCCTTAACTCAGAGGAAAGGATGGATACTATATAATGAAATGTCAGCTGTGAATACTGTCTGTCTGAGATTGTTGCCTTACAGTAAAGTAGGTGCTAGGAAGGGAGTAGAATAGTTTCTGGAAAGGAGATAAATCCAAATTCCCAAGTAAGAAGAAATAAGAAAAGCTGCAAAATGCCATAGGTAAGGTTTTTAGAGTGTTTGATTCTTATGATGAAATTACCCTCAAGACATTGAGTTCACTTTGCAATCTCCTGCATCAAGAGATTATTCATTGGGCTGCTTTCCTGGCTTTTCAGACTTGAGCTGTTGGTTAAAATGTACATCTTTTGCTGGGCATGGAGGTGCACACCTTTGATCCCAGCACTTGGAGGCAGAGGCAGGCAAATCTCTAAGTTCAAAGCCAGTCAGTTCCAGGAAAACACAGCCAGGGAAACACAGAGAGATCCCTGTCTTGGGGAAAAATAGAATGAAACGTATGTCTTTCAGTACTAGGAGATTCTGTGCTAGCACTATGAAACATTGCCACATGGTGCCAGCTAAAAACATTTCAAAGGACGAGTACTGCTACTTCTGAGTACATCACACTGTCGATGCTGTCTTAACTACAGGGATTGCAGTGCACTTTGGGTAAGGGAGAAGGAAGACAACGTTATAGAGAACAAAGTGTTTGGGACATCAAAGACAAGTGCTAGTCTCCAGTTTGGGTTTAGCTAAATAGAAGATACCATACTCTAGGTTGTTTGTAAAAATGACCCAGTGATGAGTTGTTTAAGACATTTTATAAGGGTTTTGTGAATGGGCATTAGCGTCAGATAGGGGTGTTTGATTGTGAGTTCACCTTGGCAAGTAGTGATTATCACCCATTGGGTATACTTTTCCTTTTAAGCAACACTGGAGTACGGATGCAGATCTGCAATTATACCAGCTGAGCTCTAATTCTAGTGCAGACACAGCTGCAGTTCCCAAGACATGTGACTTTTCCTGGTCTTCAGTCCTGAATGTGGCTTTTGCCTAGGTTTTCTTTTTCTTACAGCTCTAGATTCTGTGACACACAGCCTATGAAGGCCATTGAAAATGAAGCAGAAACTTTTTTTTTTCATAAAATGACCTTTCTGTGCCCAAAATTCTGCATATATTTCTTATACCTTTCGAAATAAATAGAAATGAATAACTTCCCCCAAAAGACAACAAATAAACTTATTGTTATGAGAAGTTTATAGTTGAGTGTTATGGAGATGGAGTGGTGTGGGGGAGGAGGCAGGAGAAGGCTGATTTGAAGGTAGGTCTATTAGTAACCTTTGTTGTTTGTTTCTGTTTCTGTTTCCTTTGTCTCACTGTGTATGTAGTGCTTGGCTGGCCTGGGACTCCTGTAGACAGGCTAGGTCTCAGCGTCAGAGATCTGGCCTCCTTGTCCTTGAGAGTGATGGGATTAAAGGTTGTGGGTCATCATGCCTGGCTGTATTAGCGTTTATGTTAGTAATAGAACATGATCAAAACAACTCAGGGAGAGATTTCCTGTTGGCTGATGACTTCTCAGGGTCAGCCCTGGTCACTTGGTCCTGTGGGACCGGACAGAGCATGTTGGTGGCAGGAACACGTGGAGGGAGAGATGTTTCACTTGTTGGGCCACAGGGAATTAGAGATCAAGACAGGATGTGGGCATGGATAGTATGCCCCATGGACCCACTCCCAGTGACCTTTCCTTCAGCTAGGCCTCGCTTCCAAAGTTCCCCCAATCTCCCTTTTAAATTCATGCCACAAGCTAACGGACCAATGTACAGAACATTTCAGATTTAAACCACAGCAGCAGCAAAAGAATTTGGAACTTGGATCATAAATAGTTTGGATCTATTAGTTCAGGAAGACACTGGACAAAAAGCAATAATAATAATAATAATAAGAAGAAGAAGAAGAAGAATAGAAGTCAATGTAATAATAAAATGACAAAAGGAATTGGTTGGGTTAAAAGAGCCTCTTTATCAAATTATAACGACGTAAGATAATAGCAAGGTGAGAATAAAATCCAAATCAGAATTTAGTTTAAAAACATAATCTTTGTTCTCTCCCTGCTCCAACCTTGACCCCACTATCCTTCATTTTTGTTTCTACTTTTCTGAGCAGGGCTCTGACTTAAAAGCAAAACACTCAGACACCTAACCACCTATCCCTCCACTGTGTCTCCATGTAGGTAATTACTCTTATTGAGCTCGTCCTGTATGCTGAGCATAAGAGAGTGAACAAAGCCTGTTTCTTATTCTCCGGAGCCTCCTGGTGTGATGAAGACAGGCTTTACAATGTGGTCTGTGATATAACAGAGGTATCGGAGAGGAGGAGTTAGGAAGCTGGAGCTCTATGAATAGCGGAGAATTTGGGAATGGCATTGACATCTTTAATGTTTGGATGCTTATTTATCCTGCTGCTAATACCAGAGATAGACAAAGTTCGTGGTTCCAGAGAGTCCCAGACTCAGTCCCCCACCCTGTAAAGACAGACCAGGAGTAATGAAAGTTGGAAGAGGCGCTTTCCTCCAGTGGTCTCACTAGGAGCCACAGGTCTGTAATTGGTCTTCAGAATGTATACAGCAGTCTCGGGGTCAGATAGCAACAGAAAGGCAAGGATCAGGGTTTTCCAGGCCGCCATTTGTTTGTGGTCTATGTGATCATTATCTTAGGCTGTTACTCCAGGATGGGTCATGGAAATGTCTATTTCCAACCCAGGTCTCTGCTGTTTGTGGTGTACTTTGGTCCTTTGCCTTAAAATGTTAATAAGGCCTACTGTTCCTGGGATCTTAGTGGAGCTCAGAAAAAAAGGGTGGTTTTGTTAGCTGGTCAGAATCCTTTAGGTTTATATCAGGGAGAGACTTAAAGCAGTTCCAGCATGGAGAGGGATCTAGGGGATCTCTTTCTTCCATGTCCCATTGTTTTGCTTGTTGTTTCATCCTGCTCAGTGTGACAGTAGACAGACGCTCAGCTCTCTTGTTAAACACCTGAAGATTTAGAGGAAGAGAGGAAGACACCCCACACACACACCCCCACACACACACAGTGTTGTAGCATTATGCACACATCACAAGGGAGAAGGTTAGAAATCTTTTTTTAAAGCTCCTCAGATTTACTATTTCCCGTGAACAAGTTAAAGAAGTTGAAAGCTTTAAAAAATCTTAGAAAAATATTATTTAATATACTTAATGAAAGAGCTTGCATTATATACCATGACATACTGATGTAATAACAGGAGATAACAAAAAGGAGAGATTACAACCATGTGTTCTTGGAAATGACCCAGAACAATTTTTATCTACTCTGTGACATAATCTAAGAATTGGAAGTGTCAGATTCGTAGACTTGAGACCCGTTAGCAATTAGTAGTACCTTTCCTTTATTGTCCTAAGAAACATTCTTGGCTCAAAGATCTAGAAAGCTCTATAGGGAATTAGACACAATTATAGGGAATAAGAGTAAAGAAAACCAATTGCGTTTTGCTAGACATATCTTTTGTTTTGAGGGCATTTATAACATTTAAGAGATCTTTTAATTCATCTGTATCTTTAGTCCTACCCTTGTGCCCGGTATGTAACTGATAGCAAGATTAAATATTTAAATATGGATTTCATTGTACCCAATAGATGAATCAAAAGTAAGCCTGAAAGAGGACATAGCTTGGTGTAGAACACTACCGAGCATGTGTGAGGCTCAGGGCTTGAACACAGAAGTCTGTATTAGTTAGGTTCTTTGGAGAAAGAGAACAAAGTAATATATGTATTTATTTTAAGAAATTGGTGTCTATTTTGTGACTAGCAAGTCTAAATTTATAGGACAGGACCCAGGCAGAAAATTTGAAGATAGGAGTTCAGTTTTTGTTTGTTCTTTGTTTTATGTTCTTCTGCCAGGAGTTGAACCCGAGACGTTGGTGAACCTACAGCCTGGAGCTGCCTCCAGCTCTACCTTACCACCTAAGGCCTGATTTTTCCTCAAGGAAACCTTCAACTTTGTTTTTAATGCCTTTCAGTTGATTGGTTGAGGCCTTCATAGATTATCAGATAGTCTTTAACTGACAAGAAGTGTTGACCGCATCTACAGAACACCTCCACAACAGTTCCAGGTGTTGGAGTCTAGCCAGGTCAACCCATGAAACGCCCATCGCTGTGTATTTGGGTTAAGGAAGAACCTGAAGCAGATTTGCAGCGTGGTTGACGAACCTGCCACACACAGCTTGTGTCTCTCTGAGGCTTCCAGGACTGGTCTGCTGCTAGAGCAAGACCTTCCATGCATACATTTATTCACATTATAGTTTAATGTGAGCAAAGAGCTTTCCATGTAACAGGAGAAAGTGCAGGCAAAACTCACAACATTATTTTGAATAAAGCCAAAGTAGTATTTAAAAGATTATTCCCCAAGAAATCATTATGTAGAAGAGCTTTGAGTTTGGAGAAATTTCATTCATTATACTGAGGAGTGGAATACAACTCACTTGGGGTGAGCCTAAGAGTGGTTTCCTGTCTTTGACTTTTAATTTGTGTTACGGTGTTTTGTGCCCCCCCCCAATTATTCATTAGTATTATTGTAGAATTTAAAATTTGCCTTTGATTTAAGGAAATTGAGTGGCTTAAAGCTGATCAAATAGAACTAGGCCCTAGCTTTGCCTTTCCTTGAGACAGAAGGGAGGCGGGCGCATGGGCTCACTGTGGAAGTGAACCATATTGCTAAAGGCTGAGTGAGTAGGTTAATGTGGGTTAGCCAGTTTAGACTTGAAATTCATGCAGCATGAAGCTTTCAGGTAAGATAGTTGTAAAAGTTCTCTTCCAAATGTCATTTTATCGTTTTTTGTGTGTGAATATAAACACCCTCCCCTCCTTTTTAGTTTTGGGATGGTAGAGATGGAACCCAGGGCTACCATAGTAACACAAGCTAACCTGCTACCTGCCTCTGAGATGCACTCAGCACAGGCCCCTCTTCCCTTCCTTCCTGAGGAGCACTCCTGTAACTTCCTGGAGAGCACTCCTGTAACTTCCTGAGGAGCACTCCTGTAACTTCCGTCTCTCCCCAAATCCTGCTGCTGTGTCAGCAGCCTTTGTGATTCCCTCTCTACATTTTCCCTTTTACTTGATGTTGTTGAAATTCAGAAGGCTTTCTTTGTGGAAATTGAACCAAATAATAAGACACTCTAAAACACTGAGTTCAGCAAAAGTGATTTGCTTACAATTAACCCTTGAGAATTGCATCCCTGCCAGTTAACAAAGAATGGTTTTGCTTAATCCTGCTCATTCTTATTTTCTCTCTCAACCAAGTGTTAATGAATTCCTATACAATGTGTCTTATTTATTCATCGTGGTTTTTGCAAGTAAGCCCAAAGAGAGCTCATCAGATTTCCTACTGGAAAGCTCTTAGTCTGACCCCTCAGCGAAAGGCATTTCATTTTTGTAGTTGTTCAAGACAGCAACTTTGACATTCTAGATTTTTCTCTCATAGACCACATACAGTACCGCAAAATCTTTTTACCTTCAAAATACAGAAATCTAGAAGTTTACCATTTTCATCACTAATCACCCATTATTTTTTCTTGGACTATTTAAAAATACTTGTAATTTGTTTCTGTGCCTCTGTGTTTGACCCTGTGTAGCTTCTGCCATTTTTTTTCAGCATGACAATTGGAGATCCTTAGAATTCTCTGACACTGTCAGGCCTCTGTTGGGAACAGTGATGTCTCTGTCACTTACAGCAAAGCTGAAGTCCTCATGTTCCCTGTAAGGCCCTCCATGGGGTGTCCAGCCTGTGGGCTACATGCAGCTTGGCCCGATACAAAATTATAAACTGACTTAAATTGTAAGGTTTTTTTGTTTTTGTTGTTCTGTAACTTGATTACATGGTGCTTGAATGTGAACTTTGCTGACACTATCTTGTCACAATGTCAAAAGGTTGGAACATGGGCATGACACTTGACCTCTCTAACTTGATTCCTTATTCATTTGTCCTGTGCCTGCTGGCTGGCCTGTTTGCTCCTCACCAGCCCTTGCCTCTTTCAGCAGGAGGATCTCTGAGTTCAAGGCCAGTCTACAGAGCAAGTTCCAGGACAGCCAGAACTACACATAGAGAATCCCTGTCTCGAAAAATCAAAGGAAAAAAGAAAAGAAAGAAAATTATCCAATAAAGCAAGCAGCATATATAATCTCATAGGTAGCTTAGATTTTCAAGTTATATTCTTCATAATAGCTCTTGAAGGAAATGTATTTGGTGTAATTATCATTGTCGTTAAGGTGATTTACTTTCACAGACTCGTGTGCACAGCTATAAATGGTGTTTCTCCTCTGCAGGGAAGGAGGCTGATAGCTGTAGGACTTGGTGTTGCAACTGTTGCCTTTGCAGGTATGTTGTTTCAGTTTTCAGACATAATGCATTCCCACTTGCCCACCGACAACAGTTCCTCAGCAGTGGTCAGTCAAGCAGAATATAGATAAGAAATTTCTTATAATAAAGAAAATTAGTGGTCAATGAGCTAAGACACCTGGCTGCATAATGGTTGATATTCCTGACATGCTCTTTTCCAGTTTTATTTATAGTGTCCAACGATAAGAAATTTGTAGCATGGGCTGATGAGATGGCTCAGTGGCTAAAGCACTTGCTACGGAAGCCTAAAGATCCAAGTTCAGACGCCCCAAACACATGCAGAGGTGTGACACAGTAGCTCATGTAAGTGCAGTGCACAGTGGAAGGCTGAGACGAGAGCAACAACCCTGGAAGTCCTGGACCAGCTAGCGTGGAGTGTACGTCAGTTAACAGTAGAAAGACTGTCTCAAACCAGGTCAAAACTGAGGCCCAGCGTCCTAGTTAGCCTCTGACTGTGTTGTGCCCACTGTGGTACACAGTAAATAGAGCCTGCTGGAGAGATGGCCCAGCAGTTTAGAGCACTTGCTGTTCTTCCCGAGGACCAGAGTTCAGTTCCTAGCACCCATATCAGGCACTTCATAGCTGCCTCTAATGCCACCTCCAGATGAGTCAATTCTTTCTTTGGCTTTTTCAGACAACTGTCCACAAATACACATGCATACACCTAAATAAATACTAAAGTAAATCTTAAAAAGACAAAAATAAAACAAAAACAAACAAAACCTGGCCAGGGGTGAATAGATTAGATGGCAGATGACAGCTTTAGAGAGTCAGTTCTCTTTCTACCACAGAGGTTCCCAGGACGGAAGTCAGGTTGTCAGGCTGGAATAACAAGTACTTTTACCCCCATAGCCATCTCTGGTCCTAAAATCTTTAAAACAGTACAATATAGGTGATGGAGGTTCCTTTATGCTCTCATATTTATATGGACTCAAACATTTCAAGCTCTCATTTCCTTCTGATGAACATAGTTATTCCTTGACTACTTAGTTATCTTCTAACAGGTTGATATAGTTTGTTTGTTTATAAACTGAGGAGAATTTAATTCAGTGCCACAATTATCTTATTAGAAAAGGTAGTTTTAAAGATACTTATTCAGTCATTTATTTACAACATTAAATTACATAGCTATTCCCTAACTAAATGTTAATCTGAGAATATTTCCTTGTGTTAGTTTTATTTACTGTTGCTTTGATAAAATACCTTGATAAACAGCTTAGGGAAGGGAGGGTTAGTTTTAGCTCACAATTCCAGTTACAGTTACTATAACAGGGAAATCAAGGTGCCAGGATCTTAATCAGCTAGTCACAACCATAGTCAAAACAGAAAGAGAATTAATTTATGCATGCTTGTCTTCGACAGTCTGTCTCCACTCTTACTCAGTTCAGGATTCTCTGCTTAGGGAATGGTGCCTCCCATAGTGGGCAGTCTTCCCACATCTGTTAACATGATGAAGACATTTTCCTACAGACAGGCCCATAGGCTAACCTGATCTAAGATGGTCCTTTATTGTTACTCTATTTATTCCCAGGTGATTTTAGACTATGTCAAGTTGATAATTAAAATTAACCATTACACCATGTTATTTAAATTTTTGTTTCTAAATCCTATGTGTTTGATTATGTTAATTGTATTTTTCTTTGAATAAAGCTACATTCTGTTGTGGTGTCATAAAATTTAGTTCTAATAGAAAATGATAGTTTATTGATTCTATGCAGTATCTAATTTTACACAGTTCTCATTTAAAACAATCAGAACTTAAAATCAACAAGACCCATGATTCAGAACCTTTAGATACTTTTGCCAGCAGGGCTTTGCACCATTCTCATGACTACAGTTAACTACTTCTGAGCTTTCATGAGAAAAAGATGATGTTTTTAAAGAAATTCTGACAGTCGTCATAAACATAAACCAATTTTAGTACTATTATAGAATAGACATAATTATAAATTCAACTGTGAGCTTTTCATTTTAATTTAGAAAAAGGTGTGTTTTGTCTCCTCTTCTCTCACACAGTGATAAAAACTTGTGTGTACATTGTATACAGAAGAAATTCATGGTACAAATTAGAATAGCAGCCCTTGCTAGAGCCAAATAAACTGAAGGAAAGAACTAGGAGAAGCTGTCCTTGCTGTGCTTCCTTGTGCTGCAGCTGGATCTAGTTTGTATCTCAGTGAATCTCCAGACATCCCCTCCGAAGCCTTCACTGTCCCTGTATGTTTGGTTTCCTGAGGCAGGAGCTTGCTTGCTGTGCCCGGTTGTGGTTTTGAAGAATTTTGAGGTGATTTGAAAGTGATGTTTTATGTATGGAATCAAGTGGTAAACTGTCTGGGAAGATCTGGTGTTGAGCTTTCACAACTTGGTGAAAGGCACAAGTAGGCAGTGTTTGTGCTGATGTCGTTCTTATGTGAAGCCCTGAGAGTGACTTCAGGATCTGGTCTGCTTTAGATTCTTACTTGTCCACACAGGGGAATATGAGCATGCTTAAGAAAGGGAAATTAAGGTAAGATTTTAGTCCTTCCAAAAACTCAGGTATGTTTTTAGAGTAGAAACTCAAGTTATGTGTCTTTAGTAAATTTATAGGAAATCTCTGGCAAAGACCAGTTTAGCAATTTTGCTTTAACATCCGTCATTTCTTGTCACAGACTTTTTGTTTGTTTGTTTGTTTTTACTATTTCTTTAAGGATAATACAAACATGTGTTTCCTATTTGGGCTTACATTTCCTAATCAAATTTAACTTTTTTGAATGATCAAATTAGAGACATTTACTCCAATATGATACTTGAAATTGTGAAAATGTAAATTTGAATCATTATTTTAATACTTTGAATTTCAATAGTAATTGTAGTCAGTAAAATATCAACTTGAAAATAATTTCCAAACTCTTTTGAAGTACCTTGGAGATAGGAGTGATGTGAAGTTTTACTGATGAGAAATCACTGGAATCTGGCAATTTCTAAATGAGAGTAAACCTTTAAATAACCAAAAAGATAAAAAAAAATAAGATTTTAGAGAAAATAAAGACTGGAAGTAAGAACAACAGATAATGAAATCTATGTATTTCATTGTTATTATCATCGTAAATGGCAATATAATTACTCACTTAGTATCATAAGTGACTATTATACAGTGTCTTGTTTTAGTCAGTTTATTGTGGAAAGAGTATTAAGGTGTTACTGTATTCTGTAACATTGTATAAGTGTACAGTATACATATAAACATTGAAAATTTCTAATTTTATTATCATGAACTAGAACTTGGTATATATGTGTTGGCTATGATAATATTAAAGTCAAAGTCTATTTAGTGTATTAGATGTTTGAAAAATAGTACGTCTTTTTAATAAAATTTGAAATAACATTTATATCAAAGAATAATGTATGATAAGCGCCTAAACAGTAATGATTGACATTAATTATGAGAAATATATTAGTATTTGTTCTATTTACTGTTTAGGTCGCTATGCATTTCAAATCTGGAAACCTCTAGAACAAGTAATCACAGAAACAGCAAAGAAGATTTCATCGCCTGTAAGTTAAATGGGGCTGTAATTAGAAAGCACTTTTAATGGTTGTTTGTTATACTTAAAAGCAACTCAGAGCATGTCTTAGGCTTCCCACCCAGAAGTCAGGAAGAAGTAGAAGTTCACCTCCTCACATCATTTATGAGTCTGTCTAGTCTATGGATTTAGTTTAAGTTTCTTGGTTGTATGATTTTTATGCATGAACTTCTATTTCTGGTTTTGACAATTGCTAGGTAACTTACTGTTTGTTTTCTTGTTTTGAAGCAGGGTATAAGCAGACTTTTCTTTCCCACCAGCCATGACCCAAATAACCATACTGAGACTTAATATTAATTATAAATGCTCAGTCAACAGCTTAGGCTTGTTTTTAGCTAGCTCTTATAACTTAAATTAACCCATCTCTATAAATCTGTGTGCTGCCTTGAGGCTTGTTTATCTCATATGCGTACTTCCCATGTTGCTCACCCTGAGTCTCATGGTGTCTCCTCATGATGCCTCATACTTCACCCTTCCTCCCAGTGTTTTGTCTGCTCCAAAAAAACCTTCTTAGGTATTGGCCAGCCAGCTCTTAATAACCAATGAAAGTAATACATTCACATTGAACAAAAGGATTATTCCATAGCACTTCCCCCTTTTTGTCTAATTAAAAAGGAAGATTTTAACTTTAACATAGTAAAATTATATACAACAGTTATCAAGTAAGAATTACAGTTGCAATATCCAATCCATTTGTAGTTGACAGATTTAAAGAAAATATTCTATTATCTGTCTTATCTGTTAGTCTAAAGTTTTATACCTAATTTACTTTTTATTATAACTAAGGAAAACTTTAAGTCTAACTATTTAGTCTTTAACTCAATCAAAGACCCCAGAAGGGTATAATGTTTCCAAGGACAGGGACATCTGGCTGCCTGGACCATTACTTAAAGTTCATCTGTAACATTGGGGCATCCAGCTTTGGCCTACAGGCCTAGTATATCTGACAGACATTTTTGAGAAGCAGGACAATTTGAAGGACTGTCTTGTCTTGTCTTAGGAAAGATTGGCAGGTGCTTTTTTTTTTTCCTTTCTCATCCTGATGGTCCAGTTTGAATAGTATGCTGTCAGCAGTTAAGGCAAGGGTAGATGTTGTTTTTGTTGTTTTATTTTTTTCCCAAGTGGATAGCTCTGGCCATAAAGAAAGCAAACTCCATATGGAGGTTCTTTGATGCCCATCATCTGCTTTTGAAGTAAATTGGTGCTATCAGGAGCAGATGTGTCTAACTGTCATGAAAATATTAGGTTATTAAACATATTAAATGCTGTGTTCTGTAGGTCTTTGAAATGTTTGAAGACTATCAATCTATTGAAATATATCTGCTTAACCTTGAAAATATACTTAATATGACTACAAGTTTGATTATTGTAGACGACTGTTAACCTGTATTTCTTAATTTTATATTTTTAAATGAATTGCAGAAGTACAATACCCCAAACAAGAGTAGAAACATACATATGGTATAGCAAAAATAACTTTAAATTTATATTACTAAACCAAAATCTACACTGATGTAAAATATTTTGAGATTATAGTTGTTTTTCGGGGTTAAAGTAGATTCAATAATCTACTAAATAATGACAAACATTCATAATCCATTGAATAACCCAAACTCACCTATACCCCATCTCTTGGGAATCTGGGCATCACTCTCTAGACTACTTCTTGTTGTTTGAGGGCATTGATATCTTTGGGGTACCTTGAGAAAATCAGGATAATTGTTAAGTCTTGACTGGAGTAGTTTGTGAGGTTGGATCATCTCAGCCAGCAGCCTTGAAACTGTTCTGGATGCAGAACTCTGAAGAAACTGCAACATAGGTTCTCTGAGATGTCTGGACCATCCGTTTTTATTAGTGCCTGGTTCCCTTGTTCTGAAAATACATAAACTTTTAAAGGAAACATTCATGTCTATATTAATACAAGTATAGATTGTTGACATGGGGCCCGCGAGATACCCCTCAGGGTGTTTCCAGCTTGCAAAGGCAAGGGATCACTTTGTCCCTTGTTGACCTACATTCCTTAGTCCAGTGTCTGCCTTTGCCACACCTTCTGCATAATCAAGAAGGGAGGGGCATTCTGTTAGGATTATTTCTTGAAAAAACATTGTTTCTAGGAATGCTCTGTTTACAATCCTTTTTTCGGTGACCTTTTTTTTTTTTACCATAATTGAAACATTTGACATTATTATTTTTCTTCAAACTCTGGAAATCACCTCTCCTCATCATGATGAGATTCAATATTGATTATCTCTCAGATTCATTCCTCCAAGGGTGCTGATCTTGCCTTTAATGGCCTAATTACCCTTTTGCATTTTGCATTAACATTTTCAAAAGCCAGAGATTCAATTATTATTTGTCTAGCTTCTGAATTTGGTATCATTCTCTTTTCTGCTGAAGTCAATCTTGGTACGAAATCAGTAAAGGTTTCTTTTGGGCCCTGTATTACTTTAGTAAATGACTCAATTTTCTTTCCTACTTCTTCACTTCTGTCCCAAGCATTCAAAGCTGCTATGTGCCATTAAGCCAGGGTGTGGTTATCATATAAAGATTGCCTTTGTGTATCAGCATAATTGCCCTCTCCAAGAAGTTGATTTTGGGAGATTTCCATACCTCTAACCTTGCTTTGTTTTTTAATGGTCTTAACCTCATCCTTCCACCAGGTCCATCATTGTAATTGGAGACCAGCCTTTAAGACTGCTGTAACCAAATCTCTCCAGTCTTGAGGGATAATTCTATTATAGGATGACCATGAGTTTAACAGATGCTTCACAAATGAGGGTACATGTTTACTTGGGACTGTGTGGCTGTGGGGCTGGGTGGGACACAGGAAAACTTCCATCTACAGATTGTGTTTTGTACACAAGTTAGCCAAAGATGATTTTTTGTTTGTTTCATGACTGAGCAGCAGGTAAAATATATATTATGTGTTTTGTAGTTTTTCTAGGTTTATTTCTTTATGTCTATAGCCAGGATTTTCAGGGGATCTTCCCTGATCAAACCTGGTCCATATCAACCTGGAATGAATACACAGCCTCTCATTTCCTATGGAAATAAAAGCATAACCTCTTCCCCAAAGTAACATATTTTTTGATTTCCATTTTGAAGTCAAGACATTTTAAAAATATATTGGTTGATTTAATCCAGTGGTTTTCATAATCCATTGTGTCTTAGCAGCTGTTGTTCCTTCCTTAGCAATCAGAAAACGCAAAGACAACACAATAACATACAGGATCCAGACTCTCTGTGTGTTTGCCATCTTTATGTGATTTTTTTTTTATTTCATTCCTTTTTAAAGGACTTGACATTGTTATTTTTAAACTTTTTTAAAAATTTTATCTATGATTGTATATACCTTTTCTCTCTCCCAAGCCTATGTATATTTTTAAACACACTGTGACCCATTTAGAGGTTTGATTTTTTTTTTTTCTTCTGGATCTGTTTTTACTGAGCACTTGTATTGTTTTTTGATTGCATGAGACAAATCTTCAACTGCTGCATCAGCTAACGACACTGTTCAGCTTAGTTTATGCCAGTAAAGCTTGGTGGTTGGTGGATAGCTTCATCCCTCAGGCAGCTTCCAGGAGATGCGTCTCTATACTGTGGCCAGCATATGAGACGTGAGACTAGGAGGCTGTGTTTGGCTCCTGTTTTGTGTGTTTAGAATCTTTTTTTAAGCTTTCTCAGGTCTTATGTGGATGTAGGTGCTCAATGTTTGGCACCAGCAAGGCCTTGTGTATCTCAGGCTGGCCTGAGCTCTTTGCTCTTCCTGCTCCATCTCCTGAGTGGTTATAGACACGCACCACCATACCTAGCCTCTTTGGGTTTTTGTTTTATGAGATAGCATCTCACTATTTAGCCAATGCTGACTTTGAACTCTCTTGGTCCTCCAGCCCCATATAGCAAGTATTGAGGCTACCACACCTGTTTTATGTTTCCCTTTTAACTACTTATTATTTACTCAATAACCATTTAGTGAGTGCCCACCATTTACCAGTCCCTGTGCTGGGAGATGAAAACAGCAACTGAGTAAAACAAACAAAGCCTCTGCCTTAGTAGAGCTTATGCACAGTGTATCTCAGCTTGAAATTTGAAACTAGTTCCTTATGTCACTGCACCTGACATAACTTTGCAAAACTCCACCACAAAATCTTATAGGACTATTTGTTGTGGAATATTATTTTAAGATGTGTTATATTCATTTATGCTATGGAATATTTGTTTAATGATGCAAAGATGTGTTGCATTCTTTTATGTTGCATTTGTCTAACTCTGTGAAGCTGTGTTACTTTACATGCCTAAAACACTTGATGATCTAATAAAGAGCTGAATGGCCAATAATAAGCCAAGAGAGAGATAAGCAGGGCTGGCAGGCAGAGGGTAGACAGAATGAGAAGAGAGGAAGGAGCGAGAAAAGAAGAAGGGAGGAGAAGGAGAAGAGGATACCAGGGGCCAGCCACACAGCCACACAGTCAGACATGGAGTAAGAAGTTAAAAAAAAAAAAAAAAGGTATATTGTAGTGGATAGCCATCCCAGCATTGGCCTGGAAGTTCCAACCCCCATTGAGGCTTCGGTAATGGTCACGCCCACAAGGCAGGGCAGGGGAGGAAGCATAAGACCAAGGATCGGGAGGAGGTCTCTCTCTTGGGTCCGGGACCCTGGACGCTGGAGGTGGACCGAGCAGAGTTCTCCAGAGAACACCGCCGGACTGCGCTATACCTTTGCCAGACCCTACAACCTACCCCTTCATTAGTAAGTTACCCCACAAAATAAACCTCCTTTTTAACTGTGTGGGGTGGCCTTAATAATTTCACCAATAGTATATTAAACAGAGAAAGGTAAAAGCCCAGAGTCAAAAGGTAGATGGGATAATTTAAGTTAAATGCTGGCTAGAAACAAGCCAAGCTAATGCTGGGTGTTGTAGAATATTATTTTAAGGTGTGTTACTTGCATTTGTTTAACATTGTGAAACTGTGTTACTGTGCCTGTCTAAAACACCTGATGGTCTAATAAGGAACTGAACAGCCAATGGCAAGGCAGGAGAAAGGATAGGCAGGGCTGGCAGGCAGAGAGAATAAATAGAAGGAGAAATCTGAGAGGAAAGAAGAGGGAGCAAGAGCAGGAGGAGGATGCACGGGGCCAGCCACCCAGCTACACAACCAGCAATGGAGTAAGAAAGTAAGGTTACAGAAGTAAGAGAAAGGGAAAAGCCCAGAGGGAAAAGGTAGACAGGACAATTTAAGTACAGGAAAGCTGGCAAGAACTAAGCCAAGCTAAGGCCGGACATTTATAATTAAGAAGGAGCCTCTGTGTGTGATTTATTTGGGAGCTGACTGGCAGGTCCCCAAAAAAGTAAAAACAAACAACAACCAGGCATTCATAAGTAAGAATAAGCCTCCATGTATTTATTTGGGAGCTGGGTAGTGGACTCAAAGAGTAAAAAAAACAACTACAACTGTTTATTCATTCAGCAGAATTCTAGATATTTTTTATTTTTATAAACTTAAGAGAAGTGCAGAATGAATGAAAACGAGAATGAAACAGCTACTGTGTGTGTGTGTGTGTGTGTGTGTGTGTGTACTGGGAGCTGGAGATATGGTTCAGCAGTTAGAGTACTGGCTGCTCTTCCAGAGGACTTGGGTATAGTTCCTAGCACCCACATGGCAGCTCACAATTGTTTGTGGCTGCAGTTCCAGGGAATCCAACACCCTCACATAGACACCACAGCAATGCATAGAAATAAATTAATGAATAAAAATAAATAAATCATTTTTTAAGAGCTACAGTGTGGATTGCAGTTTTGATCATTGTAGTGTAAGCATTGACTTTTAGAAACTAGAAGCAGATCTGGACTTGATCAGTTTCGTTTGTTAGCAAAGACATTACAGGCCTGTGGGGCTTAGTTAATGACAGCTGACAGCCCTTCCAAAGGAAGACATAATGAAAGTACTTCAGCCCATGTTCAAAAGAACTGCAAGAGAGTCTTCTAGAATCTGAGAATACATGTCTGTGATTACAGAGTGTAGGTGTGTTTTCTGCTTCCCATTTATATCTGATTTGGATAACATACTCATAGGTATATATTCAGCATTTATTCAGTTAGTATTCACTGTGTACCTGCTACATGGCAGATACTGTAGGCAGTGAAATATATTCATATACCAAGGATACTTCTCTCTAGGAGTTTATGTTTTACATTTTAGTGCAGTTAAACAATTTAAAACATGAAAGTATATCATTTCTAAAATTATCAAGTATCATTAAGAAATCCAAACCAGTGTGAGAAACAAGAATACTGGAAGAGACTGACCTCTGTCTCATCTAGGCCAGGCAAAGCCTTTTGGGAGATGTGGACAGGGACCATATGAGCATCTGAAGGAAGTGTTCTGCGTGGTAGGAGCACTGAGAGGTCCCAAGGTGTGGTGATCACCACAGCAAGGGTAATTCCAGTGGTGTCTGAAGAGAAACCAGCTCAGGCCCGGTCTCTTAGGGCCCATAGACCGTGACAGCACCTCATTTTTTTTCTGAGTACAGAAGATTTTGAACAGGGGAAAGGTCAAGACATGCATTTTTTTTTTTTTTTAGGTTATCATTTGTCCTGCCAACCGCTTAGAGTATAAAGAGTGAGCCAGAGCAAACGCTCTGGAGGTCGTTGAGAGGGAACGGTGATAGAGACGTGAGATAGAGTGATCCTCACGGAAATTGTGGCAGGGCTCATTGAGTGCATGCTGTCCTCGCCTTTCCCTGGGTGTCACTTGTAACTGGAAACACATTTAGAAAGAATTATCTTGCTTCTGTTGTGGTGATCCTCTGTAGATATATGTATATCATAAAGAGAAACCCTTAAGCTTTCTGGAGTACTGTACTAAGAAAAAGGCGTTGAGAATATTTTCACCATTGCACTGCTCAGTAGAGGCCTACAGCAGGCTAGCTAGTATTGGGTATGTTGCAAGACTTTTCTTAGGAGGGGGAAGTGATTGATGTGCCACCCTTTCCCTTGTGATGATTTTTTTTAAAAAGATAAATCTAGCTTTTTCTTTTTAAAACAAAAATGTGATTATAGTTTGTAGGGAAATAGTTTAGAATATCTTAATCCTCGTCATCTTCAAGAATAATTCTTTACATATTAACCAGTCCAGTGAAACTGAAACATGAAGTATGTATGTGCATAGCTTCTCTTCACATTAACGAGTCCCAGCTGCCTCATAAATACAGTGTTACAGGATTCGGTAACTATTCAGTTTGAACCAAGTTGGGTTACTAAAAGATCAGGGTGGCAGTTGTACTCCACTACCTGTCTCATTCACAGGCTTTCTGTTTATTGTTTTGTATACTCTCCTCCATTCCAGTCACACTGTCCTGTCCTTTCCTCTCGTGTCCAGTTCTTAATCCCGTTCCTCTTAGTCACATATTTAAAACTTACTGTGCAGGAATGCTGGCTGCAGTGACGGTTCATCCCCGTGCTTGGACGGCGAATGTTTTCACTGGTTCTCTGCTGACAAGATTTGTGTTGCCCGCAGTTAGTGCTTGTTAATTATCGACTGTGACCCTTTTCTGCTTGAAATCTAGTGGTCCCTGCTTCACAGAAGTGGATGTCTCTGCTGGGCTGCAACCTCACTGCCCCCCCCCCCATTTCCATTGTTTTGTTTGGGGTTTCAGTTACTTTGTTTCTTTAATTATTGATATCTGACTATTTTCACCAGGATTCTTAGGGAACTGTAGCTTACTTGGAGATTCTCTTTTATTCTTTCATACTGCTATGTTTTTGATTATTTCTTCCCTCTGTTAATTCTCTAGTTTTGGTTGTGTATTAGTAGATGCTGGCATCTGAGTTTGTCCTCTAGTGTCTGGCTGTTTCATCTCATTTTTGTTCCTGAGAATATTTTTCTTCTACATTCTGCAATTCTTCCACAGTTTAAAAATCACCAGGCTGGTGGTTAGCTGTGGCCATTCTTTAAAACAGTTCATCTGAATTTTATACAAGGGAAATATTTTACATTTTATTTTATTTTTAATTATGTGTATGTGTGTGGGTTTGTCCACATATGGGAGCAGGTACATAAGGAGCGCAAAAAGTGTTGGATTCCGTAGGACTGGATTTATGGGCAGATGTAAGTAGTATGGCATCAGTCCTCTGCAAGAACAGTATGTGTTCCTAACTACTGGCCATTTCTTCAGCCCCTACAAGGGAAGATTGTACTTTCTAAGAAGTCATTTTTATTTCTTCTTCATGGTGTAATGTATTTGTTTCTTCATTTTCTTAGTCAGAGGGGAAGTCACATGCTCTGGATAGTAGGCTCTGATTTAGATGAGTATAGGGAGGGCCCTCTTTGCTATAAACCTCAATACTTAAAAAAAGAAATGGCCTCTGCATTTAGTGTTTTCTTCTTGTTTCCTGGGGAGAATCTATTTTTTCCTGGTGTTTTTGTTTTTCCTGATATTTGAGATTGCTGTGGTAGCTTTTCAGTGTATGCAGTCTTTCATGTTTTTCAATATCAGTATTTGTTTAAACTTTTTGGCTTACTACTGATTTCTTATTTTCAAAGTCTGTTGTGGCTTTCTCTTATTGAAAATATTTACTTTTCATTTCTAAGGCACTTTGGGAGACAAAAGACCGTTATGATGCAGTCTGTTTTGAACTAGTGCCTTTTGCTTGCTGTTTAAAATGTATAAATGAGTACTAATTGGTTCAACAAATGCCTCATTGCTCCTATTTTAAGGTGAGAGAGTCCTGAGTCATTTATCTTCTTCAAGGCTTTTAATTTTCTGTTTATAAATTTGTCCTTTTACTTGAAGTCATCCTTTTGTGCTCTATAACTCAGATGTGAAGTTTATTGCTTCACCTAACACTGACTGATAACCATCCTCACCTAGTGGCGAACACTTGTTTTATTTGAGTTATTTTAGCCTTCCTTTGATAGCATGACACCATCATTTAATACTAATTTCAGAAAGAAATTAATGTGATTCCCATTGTTGCTTGTGTGTGCTCCTTGGATAGAATATTATTTGTACTTTCGAGGGTGTTTTCAGTAGACAGCATCATCTCTCCAGCCTCAGTGACATAATTATTACTTGTAGTAATATCGTTGTCTTAGTTAGGGTTTTTGTTGCTGTGAAGAGACACCATGACCACAGCAACTCTTATAAAGGAAAACATTTAATTGTGGTGGCTTACAGTTCAGAGGTTCAGTCCATTATCATAATGGGGGGACATGGTAGCATGGAGGCAGACATATATACTGGAGAAGGAGCTGAGAGTCCTACATCTTGCCGGCAATGGGACTGTCCACTGGGTGTGGCTTGAGCATATATGAGACCGTAAAGCCCACCTGCACAGTGACATACTTTCTCCACCAAGACAACACCTCCTAATAGTGCCACTCCTTTGGGGAGTCATTTTCTTTCCAACCACTACAATCATGTTTATGGGTCTAGACATTTCCTTTGGATTGCAGCATTTTCAGAATGAACTACAGCATCTTATCTCTTTATATTCCAAACAATTCAGTGTTGGTATATTTTATCAAGCCTTAAATATGCTTTCAGTTATTATTTAGTATTAGAAGAGGGAGATACCAAGTTATAATTTTGTGCCTGCTCATAATGCAAATAGTAGTTTAAAAATAATAGATCAGCGTATTGTACAAATATTTCTTTTTAAGATTGTCTTTCTTAGTTTGTAGAAGGCAGGATTTTCTCTGAAGAAATGTGCCTATATTTTAGTAGTTGATCAATACAAGCTTCCATTTTCTCTTGTCTGTTTTTCTGTGTGCTATCCCAGGTGTTAAGCTCCTTTCTGCAAAATGATCTTCTTTTAGAAGGTGTGATGGTTTCTGTGCAAATGTTTACTTACTTGTAGTAAAGGCAGTGTTGCAAGATAGGAAGTTCTTGCAGATGCTGGGTTTTGAGGAGACTTTTCTGTGACTCCATTTCCACTTGGTGAAAAATAAAAGTAGCACAGATACTAGTATTTGCTGTTGAGCTTAGTGACTCGTGACCGTAGAGGGAGTGACAGTTGGGGAACATCAGGTTGTCTTATGCTGAGTTAGAGTCTTAGATCTCTCTAAAGTAGATGAAGAGTCATAGGAATACCTTTTTGTCAAGAAAAAGCGTATCAGCCTGAAGCATGGATTAAGACCAAAATAAGGACCAGTGTACTGTTGTAGAAATGACTGCCGTAAACAACTCAAACAGCCAGCTTTCATTGAGGATAAGGTTTGCACCTAGGAAAGATTTTGGTCTGCTGAGAGCCTTTAAGACCATCTGGCCTTCCTCTATTAAGTATCCAGTTTTTCTCCAGCTCTGGCCTGAGGCTTACTCCCATGTTCTGTAACAGTCTCTGTGTGTGTTTGTTTTTGTAGTGGTTGGAAATGACATGACACTGGACATAGGGCATGTTACTCCTCATGGCCCTGTTAGATTAGTGAATCGGTGTCTGTGGTCAAAGACAGCCCTTACCATGTCTTACTTCCGCAGACCACCAACATGGAAGGGGAAATTGCATCTGTGCTAAGCACGTAGCACTGTTTTCTCTTGCCATCATTCCTTAAATACAGTATAGCCACTATTTATTTGCATGCCATTTACATTGTTTTAGTGATCTATGTGTGGTTTGCGGTGTACAGGAGGAGGAGGGCAGCTCATTTGCAGATATTGTGTTGTGCTTTTATATAACAGACTTGTACACCTAAGCATTTCAATACAACCAACCGGTTCTGGAAGCAATCCCTGATACATACTGTAGTCGGTGACTATAGTTACTTATTATTCATTACAAAAGTGCAGGCTTCTGCCTGGAATTGTGTATGTGTTCCAACGTATATGCCTATGTTTCTTCTAAAAGCTGAGTTCATGCACCTGTTTAGAGCTCCTGAAAATAATTGCTTTTCCTTGCTCTTTCCTGATTTCTTGTTCTCTGCTTTTTGATTTCTTGTCCCCCTCTTTGAGACAGGATGTCGTTATGTAGCCGAGGGAGCTGTGGTTTGTGTGCTCCTGCCTCCCCTTTGAAGGGCTTTGATCCCAGCTGTGCACCACCCTACCCAGCGATTCAGCTCACCTCAGTTGCTACTGTCTTTTGAGACAGGTCTCTCTTCAGCCCAGGCTGACAGCCTAGGACTTCCAGCCCTGCCTCTCCATTGACCTTCTCTTTGCTAATTAATGGAGTCAATTCTGAGATCACATTTTCTTTTACCCATCCGAAACACTTGAAATCATGTTTTACTTCCTCGCCTTTCACTTCCAGTTTTCTTCCTAGAGCCCTTTACTGATCCCTCCTCCAGTTCAGGCCTTGTGCAGACCCAGGCTCAGTCTCTGTACTTGCTCTCCTGGGGAGTCTTGCTCAGTCTATCTTCACTAAGCACCGTTCCCACTAAGGACTCTATGGGCTTTCTCTAGATTGAACTTCTTTTCCACTTGGGAATGGATAGAAGCTTCAAGTTTAATAAAGTGGAAACCATCCTCATCATATCTGTTTCTGCAACTGATAACTGCTCCATCCTTTAGCTGTCAAAAAGCAGTTTGGCAGTCCTAGGCCAAAAGTCTTAAAAGCATTTGCATGGCTTGGGCTCTCTGAGAAGCAGACTGGGCAAAAATAGGAGAGCTGTAAGTTTAGAAACAGTCTTTGGCGCAGCATCCTTCGAAGCAAGACGAGGCTAGAGGAGCAAGTTCTGTTGTAGTGCAGTCTTAACAAAGGCCTGCCCTCACAGCTACCATGCTCCATTGTGGTTAGAAGAGGGCTATGAGCATATTGTCACCCGGGAGGTGGGTACAGCGGCACCCAAGGACTCACCTTGGAGAACTGCAGCTCATTCCACCTCAGCCAGGCATTTCGGATACAGGCTGCTCTGGGAGGAGGGCATGCCTTTGACTTTGGTCTTAAATGGTCAGAGCTAGGCTGCTCAGTGAGTGCAGCCCTGTGTCTGAGTCCTTCAGGCCTTGAGGAGGGATATGGACAGTGCAGAGCTTCTGCGTCCTTCATAATTCCTCCTCTTGTCATAGTCGTCACCAAGAAAATGTGTGCTCTCCAAAGACATGAAGTCTCCGACCCTTCCCACCACATCCTCAGATCCTGCCTTCATTTACACCCCGGTGTCTTGCCAGTGTACAGTCTGTTCTTCAACTGCTCTCTTCCACCCTTGTTCTTTCTCACACTTCAGACTACACTGATTCTTCCAAAACAAAGCCAAATGATGCTGCTCCAGTGCTCTCGGTTCTCATTCCATCACTAACCAGGCCTTTCACAATCCGTTCCCATTGCTTTTTAAGACTCCTAGCTTCCTAGTTCACTCTCTAGCCACCATGGCCATTTCACTCAGTTTCCCAGCCTCTCTTGCCTTTCCTGTTTGTTACCATTACATGTTCTTCTTTCTCTGCCAGCCAGGATACAAGGCAAACAGATATCTGCATATCCATATAAGTGACTTGGTCAAGGCTATCCACTGAGAAAAGAACTTCAGTGCTTAGGGAAAGCATTGACATTTGCTGATCCCCGTCCTTCGGTTATATCTCAGTAGAGAAAATTAATGCATTGTAAAGTTGAAAACATAGGTAATGTTTTTTGTATTCATCTTGGTTAGAGTTTTATGAAAGGATCATTGTGTAGTGCATTCCCCTGCAATTTCAAGTTGATTTCTAATAAAATGCATTGCTCTTACTGTAGTGGTGTGAGGGGATTGAGGTCATGCTACCCTGTGCATGGAACTAATTATTTCTTGCTCTTTCTTTCCCGTGCAGAGCTTTTCATCCTACTATAAAGGAGGATTTGAGCAGAAAATGAGTAGGCGAGAAGCTAGTCTTATTTTAGGTGTAAGGTAAGTGCTGCATAAGTATTTGTGTTTTGTGGCCAAGATTGTCTTGAAAATTGAAGGTGGAGGGAATTACAGTAAGTTTGTGCTTATATTTTAAAATTTAAAAATAAAACCCAGAAGAGGACATAGCACATTTTTTGCCTTTTAAGGTCTGGATTAATTGAAGTTATGTATACTCTTTGCTCTTTTCAAGGAGTCCTAGGCTCCAGGTCCTAACACAAGATTCCCCACTGTGACACTGATTTCTCTCTAGACCAGTTGTCCCATAACCTCTACCTGAATACTGTGGTACACCCCCACACACCCCCACCACACACACACACCCCACACACACACACACAGAGAGAGAGAGAGAGAGAGAGAGAGAGAGAGAGAGAGAGAGAGGGAGAGAGAGAGAGATGCTTGAATACAAATAAATAAGTGCAATAATAATTTTTGAAGACTGGAATTCCTTTAGCTTAGTGCTTTATTGAAAACTAAGAGATGGGAGTTTTCCTCGTCAAAGAAAGTAGTGGTTAGCATAAATAGGCAAAGGGACCACATAAGTAGCTAACTATTTCCTTGCTTAGTTTTTACTCAGGGAACATTATTTTCCCTCAGTTTACTGACTCTGTTTACAACAGGCTCAAGAATGCTGCTCAGTTCCACACACCTCGTTTCTCCCACTTATCCCACACTCCCTTCCCCTGCCAGTCAAACATATTCCTGGGAACACTTTGAAATTCGTGGTCTGGGCAAACAAATCATTAAAATATAGCAATGATTTAGAGTTTTAATATAGCAAAACCAGAAGGGGAATAAACTGCATGTAAATGAGAATTCTCCGCCCCCATCTTCAACGCTCACCACTAAAGATGATCATTGTCTTAAAGGCAGTGGTTTTTAATTGTCATATTTGTGTACGTGAACTTTTATTCCATGCATTTTCACTTTAATCTAGTTTGATGGGCATCAGACCTCAATGTACACAATACTTAAGGTTTTGTGTAGGAAAAAAGTTACTTTTTAAAATATGCAATGTCAAGGGGCATCAGGACCATGGTGGGGAAACTTACAGATACAAGCGAACCAAGCCAGTGGGAACTCATGAATTTTGGACTGACAGCTGTGGAGCTTGCATGGAACTGGGTCCTCTGCATGGGCAAGAGAGAGTTATATAGCTTGGTCTGCTTGAGGGGCCCCTGACAGTGGGAGTAGGATCTATCTCTGGTGCATGAACTTGTGGTGATATTTTATTTGTGCTGAAAAGTGGTGATATTTTCTAAATAAAGCTTGCCTGGAGATCAAGGGGAAAAGGCCAGCCATTTTAAGTAAACAAGAAGTCAGGCAGGGCAGTGGTGGCGCACTCCTTTAATCCCAGCACTTAGGAGGCAGAGCCAGGTGGAGAGTGTGAGTTCGAGGCCACCCTGGTCTACAGAGCGAGATCTAGGACAGGCACCAAAACTACACAGAGAAACCCTGTCTCAAAAAACAAAAACAAAAACAAAAACAAAAAAAAGTCAGGCAGCGCATGCCCTTAATCATGCTATCACTTAGCAGATACACCTTTAATCCCAGTACCAACCATAGAGACCTGGAGGTCTGTACAGACAGACAGAAAGTGACAAAGCTGTGTAGGAAGAGGAAGTGAGGTAGCCGGGTTAAGAGAGTCAGTGAGGGGGCAGAACATCAAGGCAATAATAAGGTGTGGGTAGACAAGAAGTAACTCTCATCTGGAAGCTGCAGCGTTGGTGAGATAAGGCTAGCTGGTGGCTTTCCCTGTTCCCCTGATCTCTCTAAAGTTTTCACCCCTGTATTTGGCTCCTTGTTTTTTATTTAATAAGACCATTTAGAAATTCGCCTACATGAACTGGCTTTTTGGAGCCCAGTGCCTAAGATGTGACACCTTGCTCAGCCTTGATGCAGGGGGAGGGGCTTGGACCTGCCTCAGCTGAATGTGCTCGGCTTTGCTGACTCCCCATGGGAGGCTATACCTTTTTCAGAGGAGGGGATAGGGGATGGGCTTGGGAGGAAGGAGAGGGGGGATCTGTGGTTGGTGTGTGGAATGAATAAAAAAAATTTAATAAAAAATAATTTAAAAATAGGCAATGCCATTGATTTTCAAGAATATTATAGCTGAGGTGACTTTCAGACTTTGTTTCATGTATTCAGTTAAAGCTTGATATACAGAATAAGAGCTAACACGCCATGTCTCTTCAGATACATACAACAAATTGGTGCTTTTCTAAACTGGTGTCTATTTTTTAGTAATTAGCTTTGTGAGGGACAGTTTGTGACGCTCTTTTATAGTTATCTAATTCTTATAATTAATAATCTTGTATAATGTCAGTGTTCACTGGCTAGAGCCTTCTTTCTCTAAGGCATTTGCTTTTTGTGATTGTTGTTCTTGGTTTGGGGGTTTTGGGTTTTGTTTTTTTGGGGGGGGTACTATAAAATCCATGAAGCACCCATTGCATATTCCATCTGAGATGATATCATAAGGTGCAGGTCATAGACTGTACCTGCAAGTCATTTGTATGTAGGAGTCGGGCATCCAGAACAAGAGAGCATAACTGATGTAGAGGTGCTGGAGGGGTCTCAAACAGAAGGGTCGGTGCACATCAGCACAGGAAGTGGAATTGCGCTAGCTGACAGAGCCATGTGGTTTTCATTTCTTAAGCAATTAAATAAGAAGTGTCCTTTCACTTGTGAATATCCAATTGTTACTTTACTTTCTCAAAACTCAATAGTTTTTTAAATCAAACAGTATCTATTTGAGAGCTACCTAAAAGTTAAGTTTAAAAATGTTCCCCTATCATAAGGCTTCTGTAAACAACCAAAAGAAGTATTCTCAGGTCCTTGCATAAAGGAACTTGTTTATTTTATTTATGGAAGAATGGTTTGCATGTTCATTTAGCCAGTAATAGTTCTTTTTTCACAAGGGATCTTATCTTTTGAGACAGTCTTGTTACATAGCCTTTTGAGTTCAAGATCCTTTTGTCTCAGCATCCTGAATGCTAGAAGTTTAGGCATGTGACACTATTGCAGGCCCTTAATAGGATGTATTAACATGTGTGGCAATGTTATTTACCTGTAGGAAGTTAGTGGTAGCATGTAATTGATAAGAAACTGCTAAAATTTGGAGCACTAACAGAAGCAAAGATTGACACCTGATAGCGAGGGGAGGTGTTGTTCAAACAGAAGGAGGATCTTAAGCAGCATTCTGGACCCTTTAGAAGGATCAGCCAACTTCTGCAGACTCTGAGAGCTACATTTTAGGATAATGCTTCTGGGTCGTTCAGGAAATGTTAGATTGTTTACATTCAGCTTTTTAAATGTACAAATATATATATATTTATATATATATATATATATATATATATATATATATATATATACATACACACACACATATATATATAATGTATTTTCATAAACATCCTTTACTCTTTAAAGTAATCCTTGTAGATAGGCTTCACTGTATTTATGTTACATATGAGAAAATGATAACTCAGAGAGTTTAAATGAGCAAGACAAGTTCATAGCTGAAGAGCAGTAGAACTAGGATTTTTGAACTTAGAACTGAATAGCTAAAATTGCGTGCTTCTTGCTAACACAGAGTTCATCCCTTCGGATTCCTTTGAGCTTCACAACTACCCTCATACTTTAAACTGGATGTAAACTTATCCATTGGAAGCGTGGTAAAGTCAAATCACTTAAGTACAATAGCTGTTAGGTACAGCAGCCTCTATTGTTGGTGCTAAAATTCTTCTCATGCTCAGAAAATGAACTAAATGCTTATAACTCTGAATAAATCAGTGTCATCATTGTAATTTTATGTTTGTTTTCACTATCTCCTTTAATTTTCACTCACATTGTAGGCTGTTGTACACCCGCCCTTTCCCACAGCTCTCTTACAAAGCTAGATACACTATGAACTATGTGGAGTTTGGAGATTACTTGTTGATGGCCTGACAGAAGGCAGTTATTCTAGAACTTACTGTGGGCACTGTCCTAGCACTTGGCAGCAGCCTTGACCAACATCAGCCAGTACTGTGCAGCAAGACTGATCTAAAAGGCTAGCAGACTAGTTCTGGAACTCCAGTACCTCGATGGTATCTGTCACTTTCCCCCAACATGACCTTAGAAGCACAAAGTTTCAATACTTGAAGTGTGCATACTGTGACTCTTCTGGCCTGTGTATGTGGCATGTTGATGGATGTGGTGGTGGTGTGTTATTTTGGTGCTGGGCACCAAACCCTGGTTCTCTTGGCTGCTAGGTAAGGATTCTATGATGGAGCTAAATCTCCAACCCATCTTTTATTTATACAGTTTTTAAAACCGAGAATGAGGATAGATATTATAATGTACTGAGAAGGAAAATATAATACAGTATTGAGTCACCATGATTTATTTTAATGGTTAGTAGAATTAAGTATAAAGCTTGTAATTTTTTATTTGTCCACAAGATGGTGAAATTCTCATTAGTTTTTAATTTCTTGAAACCCGTATAAATCATTAATTTATAATCTGTATTTTGCACTATTTGTTAATTTTTTTTTTTTACAGCCCATCTGCTAGCAAGGCCAAGATTAGAACAGCACACAAGAGAATTATGATTTTGAACCATCCAGACAAAGGTAGGTAGTAGCTCCATTTCCATGGTCGGATGTGCTATAAGTTCCTTTCAGTTCATTCCAACTCACATAATTAATACAGGGCTGAAGCGGGAGTTAGGTGCCACATGTGTTGAGATTTTCCTCATAAGCAAGCGGGCTTGTGGTTCAGAGTTGAGTGACTCAATGGAATTGGTGGATATGAACTGTTAACTTCGAAGAACTTAGTTGCTGACTTTAGGGATGAGTATCAGAACTCACTAATGCTCCCACATTTTGATCAAGAAAGAAAACATGCGCTATGAGGCTGTGATGTGGAATAAGCTGATCTGTGCATCATCTATTGTATCTACTAAATCTTAAAGATAAAAGTAGAAGCTTTAGGGATTTCCTCCATATCTCTGTAATTTGTCATAGATGGTTATGAATTTTTAAATTTTGTTTAAGAAGACTCTGCGACTGAGCTATTTATTTCTCACTGGCCAGGTTTTTAATGTAAATTTATCTTACAGAAAGACAATTATTATAACTTTAACTATACTACAGCTGCTTGATAGAGAAAGTCCCATATGTTCATTACTGTCTTGCTTTAAAATAACAGATGGGAAAAGTTGCACTGTATTTCAGAAGTCAAGGGGGTGGAGGCAGGAAAGTGAAGGCTTTCTTAGATTCTTATTTATAGACTTTCAATTTTGTAATTATTTTGGAAAAAAATTAAAATGAATTTTGGATTCCTATTCCTTTTGACACCAAAATAAAGCATTCTTTTTTCAGCTTTCTCAACTTAATTACTTACTATAAAAATTCTTTTCACTGAACATTATCGCCGTTGGTTTTGTACTTGCTGTTCTTTAGTGTGAATAAACAAGAGAATAAACTTTGAAAAGAGGTTTTGCTGAAATTTTTAAAGAGCTTCAGCAGTTACTGGAAGATCCACTCAACTAATTTGCTCTTTATTGTATGCTTTCAGAGCAATTGACTGAGCAAGAAATGTGTTTAAGTGACTCCTTGAAGTCCTTTTTCTCCTGAATGTCCTCTGCCCCTTCTGGGTCAAGTGTATGCTCTTGGCTGTGATTGATCACAATAGTATTAAGCACTCCTGTCTGTCAGATGATTGATAAGTTGTTGGTTGTTTCTACCAGAGAGGAAGCAAGTTCTAAAATGTATCCAAGAGAGTATGTGGTTTTACAAAAAAATTAAAATGTTTGCATATGTTGGGACCCAGGAATACCCAAAATAATGACTTATTTTCTTCTTAGATTATTTATCAGAGATATATCATATGTATGAGATATATCAGACTTTGGATGCCAGTATGCCTACCAGTACCTTCCTATCTAGTTTTGTGTGAGCAACTGAGTGAGAAAGGATGAGCCATGCAAGCAGGAAGCTAGTATTTTCTGCTAGCATTTAGTCTTAACATTCCCTTAATTTCTCCAGATTTTAGTTTTTATCGTGTATTTAAAAACGGGATTTATTCTAAAGTTCTTTTTGTTTATGGAACTTAATGTAATCATATGTTATACCTATGAAGGAAGGAACTATATTCAGATCACACGTTTAAGAAAGATCTCTCAGTCTTTTCAGATTTTGTACCCTCTCTGGGTGTATTGATGCTGTGGGTTATTCCCCCCCATAGAACTGCTAATTTGTTCAGTTTAAAACATCTGGAATTTCCTAAGCTCATGGACTTCCTAAATCCTGTACCAGCTGTGATGATTGGTGTTAATTGTCAAAGGGGGACAGACCTATAGCCATGCCTGTGGGGATGATCTTGATTATATTCACTGAGGTAGGAAGACCCACCACCCGCTGTGGATGACGCCATTCCCTGAACAAAGAAATCTGGGTGGTATATGATAAAGAACACTAGTTTGAGCGCTATCATTTATGTGTTCATTGATGTCTTCTGACTGTGCGTCCTGTGTGACCAGTTGCTTCCAGATTCTTCTGCCTTGACTTCTCTGCCATGACAGACCTTGAACTATAAGATAAACCCTTTGTTCCCTTGAGCTGCTTTTGTCTGAGTATTTTATCACAGTAATAAAAAATTAAGTAAGTCGCATTTGGGAAGAAACACAAGTACAGTGAACTAAGAGGAATATCAATACTTTCTGTGTGTGATAAAGTTGGAACACTGACTCATAAATTTGAAAATTATCTTTAGAGAGTCATAGGTTTTTCAACAAGATGTTTTCTTGACCTTAAAAGGAGAAAGCTAGAATATTGTAAAGCATAGTGATGAGCAATTCAATTCTGTCCCCACCTTTTCTGTTTTTCCAGAATAGTTGTTCTGACCAGGTCAGCACTAAGTGCTGTAAGCCCTTACAGATACTAACCTCTTCTAGTACTGAAATTCACTTCTGTGCTCCCCTAACTCTGACCAAAGTCACTTTTCTGTTTGTTACCAGTTGGTGGGATAAACATAGAGCAGCATGTGTGCAATAAGCTTTAATTTCTCAGGTTGTACAAAGACTCCAGAAAATGAACGTGGGAAATGGCTGGGAATAATATTTTTATAACTAGTTTGAAATGATCATTCAGGTGTCTTTCAATAAAAAGTAAACTTAGTGAGTTAGAAGATTAATGCTGTAAGAAGTATCTCGGGTCTTTGATCTGATGGTTTGAAGCTAATGTCTTAGTTTGTCAACTTTTTTAACTGCTGAAGAAAGGGGTTATTTTCTATAAAGTCAGTAGTTTGATATACTGCCTGATGAACATCCAAGAGGGAAGATTGACAGATGGGGCAAATTTGAAAACTAAGCTACAGACTGTACTTCTTGTCTTCCCTTTTGAAGACAGGACTTCCTATAGCCAAGCCTCCTGCTGACCTCAAACTCATTATGTAGCTGAGGATGACCTTGAACTTTGATCCCCTGCCCCACCTGGTTACTGAGGTGCTGGGATCCACACAAAGGCTTCTGTATGCTACAAACACTTCACCAGTTGAGGTGCATCTCTAATCTGCCTGCCCCTGGGATTTCTTCCAGGCTGTCTAGATGGTGATTCTTAATGTAAGAATTCTATATGTAAAAAATTAAAAACATGTATGTTTGCATGTGTGTTATGTTTTTATATTTATATGTATGTTGTATTAAATACATATATATGTACACACATGTTGTTGGTTATTTTTGCTCTTTTGGGGGGGGGCCCACCACCTAGCTCCTACCAGAGTCTGCAAGAAATATGCAGCAGATGACAGCTTGTATTCATAACGTCGACCCACCAGATGAATAATTCTCTGATAGGGACCCCACTTGGCAAAGACTGTGGGTCACTGACTGAATCCGTTTGTTTCTGTCTGCAGTTCTCTCATGTGCTGCCACAATTCCTCCCTAAAAAGAACAAATGTGAGGCCCTTCACACAGCCTGTATTGGTGCTGTGCTCTCCACTTACTGGGCCCAGTTATGTCTGTGAGTTGACAGTAGGATGACTTACGCTGTGTAATTTTGGTGAATAAAACATGCTTTCTCAGCCAGGCCTTTATTCCACGGCTTTAAGACAATTACAGACCTCAGAGCAAACCTAAAATAGACTAGTTGCCCCTAGAGATGAATTGCTCAAGGACAAGTTCCCAGGTGTCTTATTGTGGAATCAAGGTCAGGCATTAAGCAACTTTAGTGCCAGTTTTTTTACTTGCAAAAGCCTGGCTGACACAATTCCCTGTACAAATTCTCTCAGCAACTGACTTTCTGCACATATTCCTAATCTCACTTTTATGATACAAGGCTCAAGGTTCAGCCAACTAACTGTTTATTGCTTAGGTCCTGAATTCAGTGTCACTCTCTGTGATGTTTCTAAGGCTATGTGCCTGCTGTCTGCACAGCAAAGCATTGCCATGATTACTCACTTCTAGCCAGTCAGAGTGACATCTTTAGCCTGAAAAAAACTGTGTGACCAGAATGGCTCTGTTTCTTATTGTTTGTTCAAGATATGCTATACGACCCTGAAAATACAGCTCATATATTGTCTAGAGTTTTCTGTTGAGGAGGATTTTTCATGATGAAGTAAAAAGAGAAAGTTATCATCAGAACATGTGAGTTTCCTTATTATCCCTCAGATAGAAAAGATTAGCT
This sequence comes from Onychomys torridus, assembly GCF_903995425.1. NCBI lineage: Eukaryota > Metazoa > Chordata > Mammalia > Rodentia > Cricetidae > Onychomys > Onychomys torridus. The sequence goes on along the minus strand of NC_050451.1, from coordinate 66,191,284 downwards.
CTTGTCATATTTGTAGATTTTTTTTTGCATACCCTGGGCAGCGATAAGCTCCTAAACAAATCACACACAGAGGCTTATTCTTAATTATAAATGCCCAGCCTTAGCTTGGCTTGTTTCTTGCCAGCTTTTCTTAACTTAAATTATTCCATCTACCTTTTGCCTCTTACTCTGTGGCTCGCTGTGTGGCTGGGTGGCTGGCCCTTAGCATCCCTCTCCTTGTTCTCTTGCCCTTTTCTTTTTTCCTCCAAGATTTCTCCTGTTTATTCTTTCTGCCTGGCAACCCAGCCTATCCTTTCTCCTGCCTTGCTTTTTGGCTGTTCAGCTCTTCATTTGACCATCAGGTATTTTAGACAGTTGAAGTAACACAGCTTCACAGAGTTAAACAAATGCACCATAAAAGAATGCAACACATCTTTGTATCATTAGACAAATATTCCACAGCATAAATGAATGTAACACATCTTAAAATAATAATCTACAACATATACACACAGATCTCCACTCTGTTAGTTTGCATCTTCTTCTCTTTCATCAGATTGCCTAAGGATTTGTCAGTTATTAACTTTTTCAAATAACTAACTCTTTGGTTGGTTTAGCACATGTCCTTTCAGTCTTTTTTTCATTAATATCTTACCTAATCTATTATTTCTTGCCATCTAATGGGTTTGGGTTTGGCAGTTTGTTGAAGTTCATTATTGGTTTGTTTATTTAAGTGTGGTAATCTTTAATTTGTGAACCCCAATAAAGCTTATCTGGGGATCAGAGGGAAAAGCCAGCCACTGTATTAAACATAGAGGTCATGCAGTGGTAGCACATGCCTTTAATCCTATCATTCAGGGGGCAGAGATTCACCCGAAGCTCTGTGAGTTCAAGGCCACACTGGGAACAGGGCCAGGCGTGGTGGCACATGCCTTTAATCCCAGCACCAGTTAACCATATAGGTCTGGAGGTCTGTACAGACAGGCAGGAAGTGATAGAACTGGGTAGAAAGAGGAAGTGATGTAGCTGGGCAGAGAAAAGAAGTAAGGTGGCAGAACACAGAGAGGTATATAGGTGTGAGTATACAGGAAGTAGCTGTCTCTGGAGGGTGAGTTATTGGTAAGGTGAGGTTGGCTGTGGCTTGTTCTATTCCTCTGATCTGTCAGTTTTCACCCCACTATCTGGTGCTAGGTTTTTTTTATTAATAAGACCATTTAGCAATTTGTGCTACATTTAAAATTTCAGATTTTTAAAATTAAAAAAAAAAGTGTGAACTCATATCTCTCAGATTTTCTAATGTGAGCACTTATAGCTTTCAGTTGCCTTGGCTGTATCCCAGTGGTTCTGATAGATTGTGTTCTTACTTGTCTCTAGGGATATTTTAATTTCTTCTCTGATTTCTTGAGTGGCCAACTGTTCATTAAAAATTGTATTGTTTAGTTTCTATGTATTTCTGTAGTTTATTTCTACCTTTATTCCATTATGCTTTAATAGGACTCAAGGAATTATTTTGATTATTTTTTTTTTGTTTTAAATGTGATTTATGTCCTAAGATATGACTAAGTTTGGATAAGGTTTGATGTGCTATTGAGAAAAATGCCTATTAGAGTATAGGTAACTGAGCCAGTAAAAGAATGTACATTAAAGATATGGGTTAATTTAAGTTGTAAGAGCAAGTTAGTAACAAGCCTAAGCTATGGCCAAGCTTTTGTAATTATAAGAAGTCTCCATGTGGTCATTTGGGAGCTGGCAGGACAGATGCCTAACATCCTGCTGCGTATATACACATAAAACCTGAGAAAGCTTTAAAAAGATTCTAAATGGCTGGGCAGTGGTGGCACAGGCATTTAATCCCAACACACGGGAGGCAGAGGTAGGCAGATTTCTGTGAGTTCGAGACCAGCCTGGGAAGAGAGTGAGTTCCAGGAAAGGAGCCAAAGCCACACAGAGAAACCCTGTCTCGAACCGCCTCTCCCCACCCCCACAGCTTCTTAGTCTCATGTCTCTCATGCTGGCTGCAATACAGAGACCTGTCTCCTGGAAGCTGCATGCATGCTTGAGCAGCCAGTGTGTCATGAGCTAAACCATATGTCAGGTTTAAAGTTTTGCTCATGCAAAAGAAACGGTTACAGATATGCAGTAAAGCAGGTTCAGACAGAAAAATCCTCTAAACAGGTTACAGTGTGTTTAACAATGTGCATAGGCTTAAGGAAAAAAAAATGGGTATAGACAGTCATAAAAATAAATAATTTTAAAAATAATAAAGTCGTTAAAGAAAGAGTAAAGTAATTTAAAAAGAAAAAAAAGAATAAGCCACATAGAGATGGAAAATACATAGTGACTCTGGATCCTGTATGTTATTGTGTTGTCTTTGAAGTTTTTGATTGCTGGTAAACAATAGTTGCTGAGAGACATTGGATTATGGAAACTGCCAAATTAAACCAACATATATATTTTTAAAATGCCTTAACTAAAAAGAAACCAAAAATTTTGTCACATTGAAGAAGAGGTTATGCTTTTGTTTACACAGGAAATGAAAGGCTGTGGATTCCTCTATCTATTGGTAATATTTTATATACATCTGATAAATCCAGTTGATCTGTAGTATATTTGACTCTGAAGTATCTTTGCTTTTTTCTTTTTAGTTTAGAAGGCCTATTTAAATATGAGAGTGAGGTATTCTAATATTGTGTCAGCCCAGACATGGCCTTTTATGCCTTTTTGTGTTTGTCTTATGAAATTAGAGGCTCCAATGTTTGGTACTTAAGTGTTTACAATTATATCTCAATGTGTGGTTCCCTGTTTAAAGATGTAATGCCCCATTATCTTCTGATTAGTGTTTATTTGAAGTTCACTTTATCTGATATAAAGATATCTATGTCTGCTTCATTTTGATGTCCAGCTGCTATTTTCTATCATTTGATGTTGGGTTTTAGGTATCTTTCCTGACTAAGTGAGTTTCTTGGAGACAGCATATAGTTCATTCTTGTTTTTCAATCTGGTCCATTAGTCTGTGTCTTTTTAATGTGAGTTGAGGCCATATACATTTAAGATTATTATAGAAAGGGGTTTGGTCTTTCCTGTCCATTTGCTAGGTGGTTTGTTTTGCTAGGTTATTGGTATTTCTTTTTCTTCTCTTATATTAGTTCTGAGGATTTGCTGCATTGCTGTGTTGGACGTGGCAGTTTCTTTCCTTGGTCTACTATGTTCTTCAGTTACTTTCATGGAGTGTGAGCTTTCATGTGTTTTCCTAAAGGGGACTCTCTTAACTTCTTCCTCCCTGTAATGTATTCCATTAAGAATTTTCTTTAGTGCTGGTTAGGTTGTCATGAATTGATTTAATTTTTGTTTGTCTTAAGATATCATTGCTCCATCCATTTTTGAAAGATACCTTTTGGGGGTGTAGCATTCTTGGTCCCCAGTTGTTTAACATGACATGTTTTATTCCAAGCTCTTCTGGCTTTTATTGTTGTTGATGGAAAATCTGTGGTGATTCTGATATTTCCACCTTTGCATGTAAGTCAATATCTTTCCCATGCTGCTTTTAGGATTTTTTTTTTCTTTACTTTGCATTTTTGACATACTGGCTATGATGTGTCATGGAAAGTTTCCTTTCTCATGTCTTTTGGGAGCTCTGTAGACCTCTTGTGTTTGGATGTCTGCTTGTTTTGCTTGAAGTTTGGAGAGTTTTTTTCTGCTATAATTTCATTAAGTAGTCTGTCCATTTCATTTGATTTTACTTCTGTTCCTTCTATACCATAAATTCTCAAGGTCAGGGTAGGGGGCAGGGTGAGAACTGCTGACAGAAGCCAAGAGTCTGTAACAGGTGTTAGCCATGGTGAGAGAGACTGGCGGCCAGAGGTCACTCTGATATGTTAAGTAGGCACCTATATTAGAAGAAACCTCTAAATAGGCAAAGTGCCCTGTGCCCTCAGGAGTCAGAGGCATGTGGCTCTCTGTTTGAGGCCAGCTGGGTCTCAGAGTTCCAAGGCAACTAGGGTTACACAGAGAAACCCTGTCTTGAAAAACCAAAAAGAAAAAAGAAAAAAATTTTAATATGTAATATATATATATAGTGTGTGTTGTGTATATGTATGTATGTGTAGCTCAGTTAGCTGTTTGTCCTGGGATTCTTTGATATCTAACAATCATCTCATTCATTTCAAATATTTCTGTTTGGCTCCTTTTCAGTGTTTCAATTTCTGCTAATATTTTTCCTCTATATTTTGGACTTTCACTTCTAATTTACTGTTTTGTTCACTTTGGAGACTGTGTTGTCGAGGTCTTGGATAAATTTCTTCTTTCATTCATCCATTTGTTCTTTCATATGATTGTTAATTCTTTTAAAGTAAAATTCTGGATTTCTTTTTCTCAGGCGTTTCCACCATCTCTTTCGTTTCAGGTTCCTTTATGGGGAATTGGTCAGTTGGGGCTGGGCATGGTGGTTGTGTCACATTCCCAGTGCTTGCCTGTCATGGTTTTGCTTCTGTTAAAGTGAGTTTGTCTTTCCGTTTTGATTTCTCCTTCTCAGATGATGTGGGGTAGAAAAAAGATGTGTCCTTCAAAACTTTAAAGAAATATAAGCAGTGGTGGTACACACCATTAATCCCAGCACTCAGAAGGCGGACACAGGCAGACCTCTGTGAGTTCGAGGCTAGTCTGGTCTACAGAGCAAGTTCCAGGCCAGCCAGGGCTACACAGAAAATCTAAAAAAAAAAAAAAAAAAAAAAGAAAAAAAAGAGGAAAAAAATCTTGAAAGAAAACTAAGGGAGAAATAGTTTAAGGTGAAAGCATGCTCAATTTTTTTGTTTTAGGATCGAACCCAGAGACTTTAATGGAACTCACCTCTTGAAATTAGTTTCTTTTCTCTTCAGTCTAAATTTATGTATTTAATCATTTTTAAATGTATGTTAATAGAAGTAGTATAATCCTTTTAACATTTGTGTTTTCATAATTTTTTCACAATTATAGTGTTATACTATATACAGTATATATATATATAAAATTTTATATTTTTTATCTCTACTCTGACTTATTAGAAACTACTTATATTCTCATGTCAATCTCTGCATTCATTCTCTTATAGTATGTAGTTTCTTTAAGTAGATAAAGAAAATACTCACTTAGGTAGTTGGGAGAGGAAAGGTTGTTTTCAAGGTGCCTGAGTTGGGGGACTCTTTGCTGCTGAACCAGAATTCAGCAGTGGTGGTTTCTTAAAATTAGTTGCATTTGGAATCCAAAACCACACATGAATTTCAGAAGTTCATTACATAAAATGTATGGGTCTATCATGAACTTTGAATTGATTTTTATACCCAAGTATGATTTTGTAACATCATCACTGATCATTTGGAAAGTACTGCTTCACTGAGAGTTCTGAATGAGCCAAGTGTTGATGTATGTCACTGTGGAGTATTTCTCAAGATGTAGTCTGGGCACTAGCAGCCAACTCTTGGACTTACTTTAGACCTACAGAATCAGAAAATGGGCAAGGCCAGCAAGGTGTGTTGATTAACAAGTCCTCTAGAAAGTCTGATGTCTGAGAACCTCTGAAGTTTCCAACCAGGTCCAAGGTGTTCATCAGAACTGGTTCTGACCTCTCTCACTGTTGTTCCCTGGTCATCGGAAATGTCTAGAAACTGAAGCTCCTGCTTCTTTCTAAACCTTTCTCTTCTGCATTGTTCAAATCCAAAAGTTGATGGTATTTAGAGAGAAAACTTTGTCAAGAGATTTCTGTTTCAACCCTAGCCTCCCGTGTCCTACCTCCCCATCCCCGCCCTGCCCCAGCATTACATCCTGAACACTTCTTAATCCTGCAGTGTTGGTTTTTGTCTTTCTAGCGCATGGATAGTGAGCAGGCCTGCCCTTAAGCAGCTTTCCCCGGCCATTTGCCTGTTTTAGCTTCTTTTCCACACCAAGAACAAGCAAATACCATGGGAAAGGGAGTGCTAAGTGTCAAAATACCATCTTCGGCTTCCTCGTGTCATTTCCAGAACCTGTGGATACTTATAGTCTTATTTCCTGAATAAACTCTTTATAAGCCTAAGAAACATGAAGGAGTTTGTTGTTTTGATTTTATTGGGGAGAATCATTTTTGTCTTTAATTTGGTTATTTTCAAGGTGATACAAGCTGTTCCATCATTACCAAGAGCAGAAGTTAAAGATGCTTACTTTTGAAGCATCTCACAGGCAGATGAATCGGCTAGTAGATTGTTTAGCAACCGAGACCTACTTCAGTATGAAGAGAAGCTAATGAATTTGAGATAATTAGTAGTTACTCTCAATTGATGCTGGAAATAAACCACTTCTGATTGAGTCTGAATTAAAGAATTAAACTGGTAGCAGAGCAGTTTATTGAAAGAAAGATGACTTAGAAAGGGCAGGTAGATTTTAGACAGGATTGGAGAAAAAGAATACTATCTTGTTAGATGTAGTACTCGGGAGATAATCCAGGTGGAACTGGAGTGTAGAAAGATGGACAAAAGAGGAGTCTGCAAGTCTTGCAACTCCAGCTGTCCCAGAGCCTGAGTTCAAGGCCAGGCTGGCTGCCATAGAAGACTTTGTCTTGGGTTCTTTTTATTTTGTTTTAGTGGGTTTGAGATACAGCACCATGGTGGAGCACTTCTTTTGTAGTATGTACAAAACATCTAGGTTCAGTCCCCAGCACTACAGAAATAGTACCAAATAAAAAGTTACAGAAAGTGAAAGTGTGTGTCAAGATAGAGGGGAGAGTCCAGGTATGAGGAACTCAAGTATTTATAAATTAGGAAGAATCAGCAAAAGAGATGGAAGGAGAAAAAAGTATAATAGAAGCTGAGATGGGAATACATTTAAGACAACCAACTGAGCTGAGCTGCTAAGAGGACCATTAAGAAGAGGGTGGGGAAGTGGGCACTTGGGGTTTTGTTGGGTTTTGTTTGATTTTAGTGTTAGAAGAATCTGTGCCAGGCAGTGGTGGCACACACTTTTAATCCCAGCACTCAGAAGACAGAGGCAGTTGGATCTTTGGGTTGGGAGGACAGCCTGGTGAGTTCTAGGACAGCCAGGGCTACAGAGAAACCTTAAAGAAACAAACAAACAAACAAAAAGATGGAGGAGGAAGGAAGGAAAACGGAGAATTATTTGTGACCTTAACAACAGTTTCAGCTGGCACTGATTTAGAAGTAAAAACACTTCAACAACTTTTTTTGAGATTTGTGAGAAAATGGAAGAAATGGAGTAAGCTGCAAGAGAGGATTGTGGCACTTCAGAAAAGAATGTTGGGAGACCCTGGTAATTTTGAGCAAGCTTGTGTTGTGTATCAGTGGAAATGATCAGCTAGAGAGATTGATGAGTTAGAGATTACACTTAAATCAACATAAATGTTCATTTACATTCCTGCATCAATTGCATACATATGGAACAGAAATTTGGCAGTGTTTGATGTGAAAAGGAGCCATGGGTATATAGTTGCTCTCAAAACCTTCAAGACTTCTTAGTATAAAACTACAAAAAAGTTAATGCGTCTTAATCTCTAGGAAGGACATACAGTGTCTTTATTAAAACCCAGGTACTACCACGATCTTCTGTTCTCACTCTTCATTCAGCTAACATCTGTTCACCCAGCACTGCTGAGTCTACAGGATTTCATTTAACACACCTTGTTGAGATAAGGTGTTCATATTTATAGAGTTAAAGTGTGCGTTTCAGAACTGCATGATAGAGAAGCAGATGCTTGGAGCCACCATCACAGTAAATTTTAGACCATTGTAAAAAAAGAAGCCCTTTTCCTGCTTAGGTTTCTTGTCACCTTGACACAAGCTATTGTGTGAGAAGAGGCATCTCAATTGAGAAAACATCTCCATCATATTGCCTGTAGGCAAGTCTGTAGGGCTGTTTTGTTTCTTTGGGGGGCGGGGTGTTGTTGTTTTATTTTTGTTAGTTTGTTTTTTGATTAACGAGTGATATGGGAGGGCCCAGATCACTGCCACCCCTTTACAGGAGGTTCTAGGTGCTAAAGAAAACAAGCTGAGCAAGTGGGAAGCTGTGATCCTCTTTGGCCTCTGATTCTGATTCACCTCTTGTCTCCAGTTCCTGCTTTGCTTGAATTCCTGCCTTGGACTGCAAATGTAACATGTAAACTAAATAAACCCCTCCCCACATTGTTTTTGGTCATGGTGTTTTATGCTAGCAATAGAAAGCAGGCTGAACAGAAAGCAGGCTGAATAGAAAGCAGGCTGAACGGACCCACCCTTCCCACTCCAGCTTCTCAGTGGTGGGCCATGGATATGTCCTTGTGTCAGTACAACACTGTCTTGATTTTGAAATTGCTTTGAAAGACGTCTTCACATTGTGCAGAGTTAGCCCTACTTATTCTTCTATTGCAGGATTGCTTGGGCTATTCTGAGTACCTTTCAATGCTGTGTAAGTTTTCTATCAGCTTTTCAGTTTCTACAAAGGAATTTTGATAGGAATTGTCTGGATCTGTAAAGCAGTTTGTGGAGTTTTGCTGTTATAACAGTGTTAAGTGGTCTGATGATGGGTGTGGGATGTTTTCTTGTGTATTTAAATCTTCCGTAATTGTGTTCATGTTTTGTGATTTTTTTCAGAGTATAAGTTTTATACTTCTTTAATTTCCTATTCTTTTTGATGCTGTTGTGAATGAATTATTGTCTTGGTTTCATTTTTTGGGTTATTCAGTGCAAATGTATAGGAATGCAATGATTTTTGTGTGTTGGTCTTATATTCTGCAACCTTGGTGAAATCATTAGTTCTAATAGTGTGTTCCTTCAGATGGGTTGTTAGTATATATGGTCATATCATTCATTAATAAGAGATATTTTGACCACTTGTTTTCTTATCTGGATGCTTTTTGTTTCTTTTTCTTACCAAATGCCTTACTTTGAAACCCCAGTAAAATGTTAAATAAATACAAGTGATAAAAATGGACATCCTTGTTTTTATATCTGATCTTAGGAGAAAATTCTAGTCTTTTACCCTTGGGTACAGATTCAGGTCTAGCATTCTGTGAATGTCCCTTATCAGATTGGGAAACTCATGCCAAAGCTATGGGCTCCTTTAACTGTTTTTACTTCATTGGGTTTTCTTATCATGAGAATTGCATTACAGGATTTTCACCTGCTTTCTGTCTCTGGGAGAAAAGCTTCTGTGAAACTGGTACTTGGATACAAGAATGTATTGGCTAGGGTCTCATTGCTTTCATTCCTTCCATCAAAGACATGTCACTTCGTGAGCATGCTCAGAGCGCTGTGAATAACAGAAACCTAAGACATGGTTGGTTACCTTCCAAGGAATTCATTATCTAATGGTAGTCAGGCACAAGCTTTATAAGATTACTCACAAGGAAATGATTGCATTGTTCTCGATAACAAAGAAGACCAGGGATCAGATTAAGGGTTTGAATAAAACAAGAAAGAAAGAAGCAGCCAATGTTGTTATAGCAGGAAACGAGGAAGCTAGAGTCCTATAGATAAGGAGAGACATGGTGTGAGCTGGTGACTAGAGTCCAGGCTCAGACAGCACAGGTTAGCTCTGTGCTGTCAGCTGGTAGATCTTTGTGAATTTGGTCTCTACCTAATGAAAATAAGAAGCAAATCAATGCAGATGTAGTTTGAGAGCTCAGTGAGGCATCGTAGTGGCTCTCCCCAGCCCATGGCCTCAGTCAGAGCTTGCTCAACACTGGTTGTTCGAAGGGTTATCAGACTACACAATGATGACATAAACTTTAAAACTTGAGGTACACATCCATAAAAGGATACAAATCAATCAAGTATTATAGAGTGGACCTACCAGTGCAGCAGAACCTGAGTTAAGAAATGGCCTCAAATTCCTTATGGACCCAAGGATGACCTCTTGGTCCTCTGCCTCCACCTCCCAGTATAGGGATCACAGGTATGCACCACTATGCCCACCCAGCTCGTCTCTCTTTTTATTGACTTTGTTAACAACATATATGAATGTTCTAGGTAAGAGTCATTGTACTGCAAGTATCTTCTCTCCGCAGCTTGTTTTTCTGTCCTCTTACTGGTGTTCATTCATGAGCAGAAATCTTTAAGGTAACCCAGTTTAACATTTTTCTTTTCAATGGGTTACTTTTTATTTTAAGAATTTTTTGCCTTTTGCAAAGTCATGAAAATCTCAAAGCTATGATGATATGTTTAAACATTGTATTTTGGAAAGTGCTTTTATGTGTGCTCTGAGGCAGTGGTAAAGTTTTGATTATTTCAGGTCCAAGTACTATAATACTACTTATTGAAAAGGACATTATTTCTCCAATGACCTGTAGTGTAAACTTTTGATAAATCAAATAATCAGGTATTTGTAGGCGGAGTTTCCTCCTTGTCCCAGCAGTTGCTCCCAAATATCCACTCAGAGACTTAATATTAATTACAAATGTTCAGCTGATAGCTCTGGCTAGTTACTAGCTAACTTCCATTTTGAATTAACTCATATTTCTTATCTACCATCTGCCACTTGACTGTGCCTTCTTTAAACATGGCACATTCATCTTGCTTCTGTCTGTGTCTCTCACAACTCCCAAGACTCCTCAGACTTCCCCCTTCTTCCCAGCATTCTCAATCCTGCCTCGTTGTCAGCCAACCAGCTTTTTGTTAACAATGAGAGCAGCACATTTTCATAGTGTACAAAAGGATTATTCCACAGCAGATATTTCTGTATTTTATCTCTTTTCATGATTGGTTCTTTATGTTGGTTTTACACTGTCATAACCTATATTGACCGCGTAGCTTTATTTATACAAAGCTTCATTCTAATAGTGAAAGTCTTTCATACTTTTTCTTACTTAATGTCTTTTTCTAGCTATTTGGCAGTTTTCATTTTAACACAAGTTAAGAATTATAAAATCCAGACATGGTGTGCTTGTCTTGAGTCACTGATCTCTCAAGGTAGGCAGGAGGATCACTCTTGAGTTTTTAAAGCCAACATGGTCTAACCACAGAAACAATCAAAACCAAAAACAGAAAGAAAAAAAAAAAGTTATGAGTTTGCATGTGTGTTCTTCACACACAAATCTTCTAGCCTCATGGTTGAAGTTGTCCAAATGCACATTCTATTTGGAGAGAATTGGCATCTTTACATACTGAGTTTTCCTGTTCATAAACAAGGTGGAACATTTCTTTTATTGTTATTATTTATTAAAACAATTTTAAAATTTAAACATTTTGATTATATTCTTCCCTCCACCTTCCCACACACCCAACTTTAAATTCTTTCTCAAGAAACAAACAAAAATTCAACACAACAACCCCCCCAAAGCCAAGAAAACAAAACACAACACCAGTCTATAACCAAATAAAAGCAAAAAAAGAAAAAACAAAAAACCTGTGGAGTCCATTATATGTTGGTCAGCTACTCCTGAACATGAGATTTGCCCTGGAGTGGTTAACATACCCAGTGCCGCTTCACTGGAGAAAGCTGATTTTCCCTCTTCCAGCGGGTATAAATGACAGCTCAGTTGTTAACCTTTACCCTAGTGGCTAGGTTTTCATTCATTCATTTTTTAAAAGTATAACAAAATGAAATATAATAAGATAAAACAAAAACTGTCATAGTGAAGGTGGACAACACAAATAAACAGAAGGAAAAGAGCCCAGGGCACAAGAGTCAGATACCCACTCATTCACACACTCAGAAATCTCATAAAAACACTGAACTATGTGTGTAGGGGGGGATAAAAATAAATTAAAAAAAAAAAAACAAACAAACACTGAACTGGAAGCCATACTATCAATTCAGAGGACCTGATGCAGACCATGCATGCTGCTTCAGTCTCTGTGAGTTCTGAAGCCTTGCTCTTGTTGATTCAGAGGGCCTTGTTTTCTTGGTGTCCTGCATCCTCTCTGGATCTTCCTTCTTTCTGCCTCCTCTTCCATGGGGTTCTCTGAGCTCTGAGGGGAGGAATTTGGTAGAGACATCCCATTTAGGGCTGAGTGTCCCAAGATCTCTCACTTTCTGTGTAATGCCTAGCTGTGTGTCCCTGTATTTGTCCCCATCTGTTGCAGGAGGAAGCTTGTCTGATGATGACTGGACAAGTTACTAATCTATTATAGCAAAATATCATTAGGGATTGTTTTATCACTACATCCCCCCCCCCCCTTTAGACCAGTATTATTTGGTTTTACCCTAGGTTCCTGGGCTATCGAGTCTCAGGTTCTTGGTCACCCAAGCAGTCTGGGGTATGAGTTTCATCTCATGTAGTGGGCCTTAAGTAAGATCATTTATTGGTTGCTTACTCCCACATGCTTTGTGCCACCATTGCCTTATCATATCTTGCAGGTATGTAGATAAAGGATTTGTGGTTGGTCTGGTGTTTACGTTTCTCTTTTGATAGCATACAGAATACCTTCCTGTACCAAAGATGCTGGAACATGGGGTGAAGGCTCTATGTGAGCACCAACTTGACATCTCCATGTTCACTGAGTTGTGTAGGTGTTGTCTTCAGTGGTGGGGTCTTGCTGTCTGTTTGTTGAGAGCAACCTATAGTCTTGGCCACAGCCTGGGTTGTTTGAAGATTCCCATGAGGTCCCTTTGGCCAACATCTCAATTAAATGTAACCCAATTCTGGTACTAGAAGCTTCATTTGGTGACAAGAGATGGCCAGTTGGGACTCTGTCTCCCCCATTAATGATTTGGTAATTTTATTTATATCATCTTCATATATGTATATGTTTTAGGAAGTTTCTACTGCATTAGGTTTCCATGTTACTCCACAGTCTCCTCAGTTTCAGCTGTCTCTCCTGTATTCTCTCCCACTACCTGTGTCCCCTCCCCCCCCCTCCCCCCCCCTCCCCTCCCCTCCCCTCCCCACTTGATCCTCCTGTCCAGCCCCCCATCCATATCTCTCTTCATTTCCCTTTCCTATGAGATCTGTCTGTACCCTCTAGCCCAGTGGTTCTCAATGCTTCCTAATGCTGCAACTCTTTACACAGTTCCCCTTGGTGTGGTGACCCCCATCCATGAAATTACTTTCATTACTACTTCATAACTGTAATTTTGCTACTGTTATGAATCATAATACAAATAGCTGTGTTTTTCCAATGGTCTTAGGTGACCCTTGTGAAAGGTTCATTCAACACCTCCCCCAAAGTGGTCACAACCCGCAGATTGAGAACTACTGCTCTAGTCTCTTACTCTGTACCCACTTTCTGTGCTTCAGTGGACTGGAGCTTAGTTACTGACTTACCAGGAATGTTTGTTTAGATCATCTTTGTTTCTGTTTTCACAGTGTCTGTGTTTCAGTCTTATCTGTGATTTATGGTGTTTATTGCCAGCTTTGTTTGTCTGTCTGTTTGTATGTCTGTCTGTTTGTTTGTTTGTTTTAAAGGTGTTGGGATTGAGCCCAGGACTTTGCACATGCTTATCTTGTCCCTTCCCACTGAGCTACCACACCAACTCCTAGGTAAAGATGGATATTTTTTTAATTATATATAGGTGTTTGTGTTTGTGTGGGTATGTGCACATGAGTACAGCTGTCCACAGAGGCCAGAGGCATCAGATCCCAGGAGCTGTAGTTACAGAGGACTGTGAACTGCCTGATGCAGGTGCTGGGAAGTAAATCTTTGTCCTCTGGAAAAGCAACAAATGCTCATAACTGATGAGCCATCTCTCCATCCTAGTATGGTAGTTCTTCCGCTGTAAATTGTCACGTTTCAGGAACAATTATATAGTTACTTACTATGAGGATACAGAAATGCTGACTTTCAAATATTTTATGTTCTATCCATCAACTTGTTGGATTTTTTTTTATGAAATCAGTGATTTGTCTTTAGATCATTTTGGACTTTCTGTGGAATAGTTGGTATCATTTTAGACAGTGACCATTCCTTTTTGGTCTTTATTCCTTTTGTGTTAGGAAGAGGTGGGGCAGGAAACGTTACAATGGCAAGTCCCTCCCACGTGGTGTTACAGGACATCAGTGATGGCTACTGTCTCGTGTCCTCACCTCAGATCCAGAGTTTCCAGCCTTTCACTACTAACAATGCCATTGACTATATTCTGATGGCTTTAGCACACAAACCACACTCTTGTCTCTTCTTAGTTCATTAAAAGTTTATTTGAATTGTCTGTGTCTATTGAGAGGATGGTATGCTTTTCTTCATCTGTTAATGCATTGAGTTACATTGCTTAACTTTTGAATATTCATTAAAGTCGATCTTGCCCTTCTGATATAAGCCTAACTTGGTCATATTTGGTCTGATTGGATAAGTGAGCATAGTGTTTTTGAATCTACACTAGTAAGAGGTGCTGGTCTGTGGTTTCCTTTCTTGTGATGTCTCCATCAGAGTTTGTTATAAGAGTTAACTAACCCCTAGGCATATAAAAAGATGGTTATGCTCTCCTATTCCTCTTTGTGTTTAGATTAGTTGGTTGATTGGTTAGTTGGTTGTTTTTTTCAGGGCTTGGATTTGTTGATTAAATTCTGGGTAGGCATTTAATTACAGATTCAGTTCTTTAAGTAAATAGTATACTTTTGACTTTTCAGATTTTCTTTTTACAGATTGTGTTAGGCCATGTTTTTCCTGGAATTAATTTTTAATTTAAAATTTTCACTTTAGCATGAAAGTGTTGGGTTTTTAAAAACTTGTTATTTATTTCATGTATATGCTGTGTGTATGTGTGTGTGAGAGAGAGGAGTGTGTGCCTGTGTGTGACATGGCACATTGTGCTAGTCAGTTCTTTCTTTGTACCATCTGAGTCCTGAGGGTAGAGCTCGGCACATGCCTTTTCCTACTGAGCTATCTCAGGGGTCCTTTTTTTTCTTTCTTGTTGTTTTAAAAGAAACTGACCACTAACCATGGATTAAAATCCCAGCATTTGGGAGGCAGAGGTAGATGGTTCTCTGTGAGTTCAAGGCCAGCCTGTCTACAAAGCAAATTCTAGGGCAGCTAGGGCTGTTAGAGAAACTTTGTCTCGAACAACAAAAACAAACAAACAAATAAAAAAGTAAGAAAGAAAAGAAACTATCCTTTGGAATTTGTCGGCTCGCTCTCTTGAATGCTAATTTATTTCATGATATTGTCTTTTATATGTGAATTATTTCTAAACACTGAGACCCACTAGATATGTTGATGGTTTGTTTCTATCATAATTCCACAATTGTAGAATTGTGTGTCAATATTGTTCGAGCACTATATTGTATATAACTTGCATTTTTCCCATAATCTCTAGTGACTTTTTAAAAAATGTTTTAGTTTTTTAATTATGTGTAGATGTTTGAGTGGTATGTGGGTGTGTGCATGTGAATGCAGCAGGCTGCAGAGCGGCCAGAGGATTAGATCTCTGGGAGCTGGAGCTCACAGACTGATGGTGGCTCAGGTGAGCAGCAAGTGCTCTTCACCTCTGAGCTGTCTCTCTAGCCCTGGTGACTGTTGTAAAATACAACAAATGAATCTACTAGAAAATAGAGGTATATAAAATTGATCTGTAATATTCTCAAAACACTTGGGTTCTAAGTGTGGCTGGTCACTGCCAACAGAATGCACTTGTTGATTTTGGTGTTTTTAAGTTTGCTGAGACAATGTTCTTCTCAGTGTGCAGCTTTAAAGCCGTATTCTGCTTTTCAAGGGTGGGATGTCTTAAGAACATCAGTTCAATCACATTTGTTCATCATGCAATTTATTTTGATATTCTCACTCTTTCTCTAGTCGTTCAATCAATTATTGAGACGTGTGCTGAACCTCCCAGTGATTATGGAGTGTGTGTTTTTCCTTTTTGGTTGTGACAATGTTTTCTTCATGTGTTCTGAGCTTAGGATATTAGGCATGTACAAAATGTAAATCTTATTGTTTTATCCCATAGACTAACTTAAAACACTGTGAAATCTCTATTACTGCATTTTTGCCTTGAAGCAGTTTTCCTGTGATAATTAGCACAGCAATGCTTCCTTTATTTTTATTGATGTGAAACTTCATATTATTTGAAAACATCGTCTCCTTTAACCAACATCTACTGGGCTGATTTTTTTTTTAATAAATAATATCAGATAATCTACAAATAAATATAGTGTTTAATAAGATTTTTACTCTTATGTGCTTTTTGTTTGTTTATTTGATTTCTGTTATGAATCTATTGTGGCCTATAATTAAAATATTTAGAATGTATATTGACCAGTTAAAGGTTATAGCTAAGATCAGTTAATATTTTAATATTTTTTAGAGCACACAAAGTACCTGGCACCTTCTTGATTACTCAAACATTTAAGCAATTGACAAAGATGAGCTTTACGTGTTCCACGGTTATTTTTAGAGATAATCATGAAATCAACTTACAGGGTTAGGAACTTTCTTTGTAATTCTCACTGTGTATTCAAGGTCACTGTGTGATATATTCCTTAAATGTTTATCATGTTTCATATCTTGATATGAAAATGTCATTGGTATCCTCAAAGTCAAAAACTAAATATAGCTTCCTCCAGCTCTATTACAGCCCATATTTGTTGACGTATTTTCTCTGCTTGCTTTTTCCCTCATGAAGTGGTAGGTGGTAACAATTGAAGACCTATATAAAGCCAGGATGGTTTATATCTATACTGTCTAAACACTTTTGGTTTCTTAAAAGTTGTGAGGCATTACAATATTTTCAACAGCCATAGTTTGTACTCAAGAGAAAAATACAAAATAAAAACAGAGACTGAAAACTGTAATATGATTGTTAGTTCAAGCATTAAACAATGTCAGTGTTCTAGAATAGAAGTTAGGATATGATGTGTACCTTTAATGTGACAGTTTGGGGATATTTTTGTATGTCAAATAAGCATTGTTTATGATTGTAATGATTCTGTATTTGAAATTCACCTCAATTTGCTGTTTGCATTAGAAATAATTCATTTCAAAGAGCTCTAAAAAATAACTGTCTTAATTTTATTTGAGGGTATTGTAAATCCAAGACTACATTGTAAATGTTGTAATAGAACCATTTCAGAGAACAGGAGAATTTCTTGTAGCATTATTTTTATTTTCACTCAGTTATTAGTGTTAGTTTATTTATCTTAGCAAGTATGATTCTTAGCACTATGTATTATATCTGTGCCTTTTAAATAAGTGTTTATTTTGTGAAATTATGATAGACATGAAAAGACCCCCTTAGATGGATTTAGCTCCTTCTGAAAGGTAAAAATCTATTGCTTTTGAGATGTAACTATGAAGAGACTGTTATTTTGTTTACCTAATCATGCACTGAATTTTAAAAAATATTCTGGCCAAATGTTTCTATGGTAATCTATAACCAGTTAGTGTTTTCCAGCTGATTATAACTCCTATACAAGACTGTAAACAGATACCTATCTGTCACCCTGCACAAAACTCAAGTCCAGGTGAACCAAAGATCAACATAAATCCAGTTACACTGAACCTGCTAGAAGAGAAAGTGGGAAGTAGCCTTGAACGCATTGGCACAGGAGGCTACTTCCTCAGTATAACACAACAGGCACAGACACTGAGATCGACAACTAATAAATGGGACCCCCTGAAACTGAGAAGCTTCCATGAGGCAAAGGACACTGTCAATAAGACAAAAAGACAGCCTACAGAATAGGAAAAGATCTTCACCAACCCCACATCTGACAGAGGGCTGATCTCCAAAATGTGTAACTTATATTTTTCTCAGAAATTGTATTTTGACTGATGGGTACATGTAATGCTTCACTAAAAAGTTTAATTTGTGCTGCTTTGATTTCTGGTAAGCATATGAAATAGTTTGTCAGAGAAAAATGTGTGGGAAAATACCTGAATTATAGTTGTTGTTGTTTTATATATTGAATTTTAAAAATGTCTGTAATGACACAGGCTTTAACTATTCATTTCTCTTTGTCCTCCTAGGTGGATCTCCTTACTTAGCATCCAAAATAAATGAAGCAAAGGACTTGCTAGAAGCATCCGCCAAACTTAACTGATGCTGAAAGACCATACCAAAGGAAGACAAAATACAAGGTTCTGAAACTCCTGCAGAAGAATGTGGAACATGCTCTTGCTTCATTACTGACCAAATCTGTCCTTCTGTCATTAAGTGTACAGCAATAAAAGACATTCGGCCTTGCTCTTCATTCCCTTTGAAGGGGATTTCATACATTCTGCAGCTGTGCTTTGCCACATTATTTCATATGTAACAATATACTTCTGAAGACTGGTGATTTAGTCTAGTTCCTCTCTCTGCTGCGGACACACACAGAAAGGTGTGACCGTCATGATGGCATTGAGGTTTGTGAGCAGAGTTGGCAGTTTTTTTTTCCAGTGCTTATGGACATGCCCTCATTGTCCCTTTCTTTAGAAGAATTTGGGACTCCTTCAATGTCAGGGGCTTTAAATGTTTTGAAACCAAACAGTGATTGCTACCTCATGGGGAAAAAATCCAAAATGTATATAATTTACTAAATAGTGATGTATACAGCAGTTGTTGGAATTTTAAAGGGAACTCTGCTCTCTGAGACCTTATGGCTAAAGCATGAGAACTTGGAGAGCCACTAAGATGATTAAGGATTTACAAAACTAGCCCTGTGAGGAAAGGCTGGAAAGAGCTGGGAGAAATATAAGGAGTTTACTTTACTTATAGTCTTCCTATGCTGTATATTTATTCAATAATTCATTCTATGAATATTTATTGACCCAGCTATGATGTATAAGGTACTGCAGTGGATCCTCTGAGGAGAGCCACATGTATGAACCAGCCATGGAGCCTGACCCAGAAGAAGTTTTGTATAGAGAAAAGAGATATATCATGTAAGTAACGAATACTGAATACTGTCAGACAGGTGCAGATCGTATGCTAATGAAGTGCAGAGAAGAAAAGTGTACTTTAAATCTCAGTACTTGAGGGTCTTCCTGGAACAAATGATAGAGCCCAGAGCTTTAAAAAAAAAAAACAAAAAAACCCCTACAAAATACCACATAATTGCTGAGTCAGTAGTATTTCTCCTGAAATCAGAATTAACAGAAATGAATGTCAGTTACTATGATTAGAGTGAAGGGTTTCTTAAAGTAAATGATGGACAGAGTAGTTGTGAAAAGCAAGCCCTGTACTTAGTGTGTGTATGAGTCACGCCAGAAGTAGCTTGGAGTGTTCTTCATTTCACTTTCCTACTAAGCATAGCATGTCCCTAACCTTGAGAAGCTACTTAGTTTGTGGGTATATAACTGTCTTAATTAGGGTTTCTATTGCTGTGAAGAGACACCATGACCACAGCAACTCTTATAAAGAAAACATTTAATCGAGGATAGTTTACAGTTTCAGAGGCTTAGTCCATTACTGTCATGGTGAGAAGCATGGCAGCATGCAGACAGATACGGTGCTTGAGAAGGTGCTGAGAGTTCTACATCTTGATCTGCAGGTAGCAGGAGACTGTATATCACACTGGACATAGCTTGAGCTTATGAGACCTCAAAGCCTACCCCCACAGTGACACACTTCTTCCTACAAGGCCATACCTACTCCAACAAGGCTATGCCTCCTAATAGAATCACTCCCTATGAACCAAGTATTCAAATACATGAGTCTATGGGAGCCATTCCTATTCAAATCACATTCCATTCCTGCCCCCCGCCATAGGCTTGTAGCCATAACGTAATACAGAAGTGCATTCAGTCCAATTTCAAAAGTCCCCATATTCTATAACAGTCTCAACTCTTCAAAAGTTCAGTATTCAAAGCCTCTTCTGAAATTCATGCAATCTCTTAACTGTGATCCTCCATAAAATCAAGATGAAAAAGCAGATCACATACTTCCAACATAATGGCACAGGCTATACATTACCATTTCAAAATGGAGGAAAGGGAGCAAAATGAGGAAATACTGGACTACAGCAAGACCTAAAACCAGCGGGGCAAACTCCAAACTCTTCATCCTCTGTGTCTGATGTCAAAACACTTGAGATTTCCAACTCCATTTAGCTTTGTTGACTGCAACATACTTCTTTCTCTTGGGCTGCTTCTGCTCCCTGTTAGCAGCTTTCCTCAGCAGATATCCCATGACTCTGGCATCTTCAACATCTTGGGGTCTCTAAGGCAATCCAGGCTTCAACTTCACAGCTTCACTCAAATGACTTATTCTGGGCCTCCATTCAGGGACACCTCTGACGCATGCCTGACCTCAATGGCTTTCCTTATTAACAGAGGCAAATTCCATAGTACCTTTCATCTATCTTTCACTCTAAAGCCAGAACCATTTGGCCAAAGCTGCCAAATTCTGCTGCTTTCTGGGGGCTGGAACATGGCTCCATTGTTCAATTACTTCTTCGTAAGCTTTCTCTTTTCTGTGGTTTTCTTCACTGCCTAACCTTGGCTGTCCTGGAACTTGCTCTATAGATCAGGCTGATGTATGCCTCTGTCTCCTGAATGAGCACTGAGATTAAAGGTGCATACCACCACTCTTTTTATTCCATTTTGTAATCTGTTTATCTCCTTGAACTCAGGATTTAGCTCCATTCCACTTCCTGATGCTCCTTTTCCTCAAATTGTACATTTTGTATTTTTTCCTTCTCAACTTGCTCCTTTTCATTGTAGATTTGTGTAAGAGTGACCACTAATAACCACACAACACAGTCAATATTAGGCTGTTTTGAGATATCCTCTGCCAACAGAATTAATACAAAACTCTTTAGTTTAGCCCCATGCAAACTTTTTGACAAGGGCAAAAGGCAGCCACATTCTTCACCAAAATATCACAGAAATGATCTCTAGACAGCATACTAAAATTCTCTGACACCTCTTGAGCCAGGCCCCCACAATTCTAACCACCCTTAGCACCACTATCTCCCATATTTCTACTAGTATGGCCCATTATGTCCCACTTAAAGCTTTCAACTGCTTTTATATTCCAAAATTTGAAATATTCCTCCAAATGAAAACATGGTCAGGCCTATCAAAACAATACCCTGGTACAAACTTCTGTCTTAGGGTTTCTGTTACTGTGAAAAGACACCATGACCCATGACTACAGCAACTCTTTTTTATTTGTTTTGGTTTGGTTTTTTGTTGTTGTTGTTGTTATTTTAAGATAGGGTTTCTCTGGGTAGCTCTGCACCTTTCCTATAACTCATTCTGTATCCCAGGCTGGCCTCAAACTCACAGAGATCTGCCTGGTTCTGCCTCCTGAGTGCTGGGACTAAAGGCGTGCACCACCATGGCCTGGCTACAGCAACTCTTATTAAGGAAGACCTTTAATTGGGGCTGGCTTAAAGACTCAGAGGTTTAATCCCTTATCATCATGGCAAGAATGGCAGAGTGCAAACAGATATGGTGCTGGAGAAGGAGCTGATAGTTCTACATCTTGATCCATAGGCAGCAGGAGACTGTGCCACACTGGGCATAGCTTGAGCCTGAGATCTTGAAACCCATCCTCACAGTTACACACTTCCTATAGGCCAAGCTTTGGAACATGAGTCTTTGGGAGCCATTCCTATTCAAACCACTACAATAACCCTCATCTGTAAATTAGAAAATAATCATATCTAGGAAGGTGGTTATAGAATATAAAGGTATATGAGTAATTTAGTTATGTAGCAAATATTTAAAATATATAAAGTATTTTACTTTAACAGAGTAGGCTTTTTAGGACCACCAGCCCCCAAATCATGATGCAGAGACTTATTAGTTATGAATGTTTGGCCTTATGCTTATCCCACTAGCTCTTTTGTGTTGTTATTGTTGTTGTTTTCAATACAGGGTTTCTCAGTGTAGTTTTGGTGTCTGTCCTGGATCTCATTCTGTAGACCAGACTGGCCTCGAACTCACAGAGATCTGCCTGGCTCTTCCTCCCAAGTGCTGAGATTAAAGGTGTGCACCACCACAGCACGGCCCTACTAGCTCTTATAACTTAATTTAACCTGTTTCTCTTCATCAACATTTTGCCTTGGGGCTTTTTACTTTTCTTTGATTCTATATGACCTACTTCTCTGCTTCCTCTGGCTGGCTGGCTGGCAGCTGCCTGCCTGACTGTCCTCTTTCTCTTCTTTGAAGCCAAGAATCCTCCTCCTGCTCATTCTCTATGCCAGCCAGCGCTGCCTATCCCTCTACTGCCTAGCTATTGGCTGTTCAGCTTTCTATTAGACCAACCAGGTGCCTTAGGCAGGCAAGATGAAGCAAGTGTAACACACCTTTACATAGTTAAACAATGCAGCATAAACAAATGCAACATACTTATAGATAGTTGAAGTAATATTCCACAACAACTGTTCCATTTCATTGATTTTATCTTTTAGGAAACCTTGAATTAAGGTTCACTATATATTCCAGTAGTTCTTTATTTTATCCTTGAATTTGATTTGGGTTGGATGGAGTGGGCATGCTTATCAGTATTCCATGCACCATCGACTGTGGCTAAAGGAATCACTTCATGGGGCTCCAAGTTGGAACTGGTTGCTCCCTGGACCCTTAGTCCTCTTTCTATGGGCTTTTTCATAGGGCTGCAAGGGCAGGGGTGCTGCAGGAGGCAGCTGTCCAGGAACAGGAAGTGAAAGTTGGTCACTTCATCTTTGGTCTGGAATCTGTTAGGGCATCATTTCTGCATACTCAATGACCTAAGAGTTGTAGAGCCTGCCAGATTCCCAGAGGAGCTTTTTGTGTCTACCAGAGAACTGTGAAAGGGTCAGTAGTCCTTGTTAGCATTTAGGGGACTTGAGCCTTTTTATCATATCAGCTTTAGGTATTTATTTTGAAAAAAAAATTCAGTCATGGAGAGGGGGCCAATGTGGTGTGATGCACCTCACCTGGGTGGGCTAGACAAGAGGAGTGCAAGTTCCAAGCCAGCCTGGGAAACTTAGCAAGTCCATATTCCAAAATGAGGGAATGAAACAAAGCTCATGAACAACCCAAAACAAAAAGAGCACTCTTATAAAGCACTCATGTGGCATGTATGAGATCCTGCGATGGGTCAGTTAATTATAGGGTTTGAGCTCAGAGAGCTTCAGTTGGCACAAATGCCATTTGGGGTAGATAGTAATTCAGTAGTAATTCTCTGAATGGTGGTGTAGTTTTAAAATTGGGTTTTGACGAACTGTTTACCCTCAATTCCTCATCTGTAAAACGCTTATTTAAATGGTTGCCTATCTTCAGTAAAGATTGCTTTTATACATTTCCTGTCATTGCATATTCTGCTCAATTAAACTTTGTTGATACTGCAGTTTCTGTTTACACAAAGAACTTAAGTCTGAGAATAAGACCTTTTAGAAACACAATTTTCACAGAGAAAGTGCACTTCTGATGAACAACTAACAAAAGTGTGTAGGGACAATTACATTATATTTAGTGGTGCCAATCTGCAATGTAATTTAATTTAGGAAAAAGAATGTTGAATGTAGCAGGCATTGTTTTGTTTAGCCTTCAGAGCATATCCTGTGTTTTGTTTGAACAATGTTTAAAACCAAAGTTTTACTTGGTAATGTATTTTACCAAGGTGGTAAAGGTGAAAATTATTGATGCCTTGAGGACCAGCTCAGGGTTTGAGGGGAGCAAACAGAGTCAGTGGGTTATCACTCCACTTGACTTTTCTATCTGAGGGAGTAAAACTTAATTCTCTGGGGCCAGCAAGGGGTGCTAAACTTAATTCTCTGGGGTTAGTGGAAAAAAAAGCAAAAACACACATGTTCTCTTTCATTTCTCTCTCTGTCTTTTCCTTTTCCTTTACACCTTATATATCCCAACAAAATCTTTTAGGCAATATTAAAGTTACAATGTGGTTACATTCTATTTTTCAAGTGAATGATTATAATGAATACAAGATTTTTTTAAAAACATGTTTTCCATTTCTCTTACATAATTAAACATCCTACATATTATAGATGGAAAAGCAAATTATCCCAAGGACCCACATATGTTTACATCCAAGCAACTTGTTATAGATTAATAGTGTAAGCAAACATATTATTTTTATCAGTCAATTCTCTTCCTGGCAGGCTACATTTTGTGATTACAAAGAAAGTATCAATCACTTTATTACTTATCTCAAAAGGTAATCTTATAAGCAATCTTAAAAGAATCATAAACCTAAACTTTTATATATGAAAAACAATCAGTCATTTCTACTTTAAATCCTCACAGTGCATAGCCACTCAACAGTTCTTTACATCAGGAAGCTGAGGGCAGAAATGGGTACAAGGAATTAATCATCATCTTTGGTCGCCAACCAATCCTAGCAAGAAAGGCACATCAGCCAATAATAATTGGGCTGCTTTGTTCTTGTTCCCTGACCTTAATGAGTGCCCCCCTCAACTGTGTGCCTTTCTAAACTTTGGATTATTTCCCAACACTTTTCTCTAATCCATTAACATCTTTCTCTAGCCTTAAGTCATATTTTCAAGCTTTATTTCAGTTATGATGCATACCAAAACCCATGAGCACATTTGTCCCAACATTAAGATTAAAAGAACCTGAGCTGCCTTAGCTTCTGGGACTCAATTGTTTTCTTAGTCATTAAGCCCCAGTCTATATGGCTCTTGAGGAGAAACTAGCTGTGTGGCATTCCCTTGTTCTGCTTTTCTATCCTCTGTAGCCCCTATTTCATCAGGGGCGGGGACAACACCATACTTTTCTTTTGCCTATATTAGTTTTTCCACTAAGCTAACCTCTATCATAATCCCTTACTATGTTTATTAAAAGAACTTCAATCATCAAAATCCTATTTAAACTAACACTATGATTGTATAAAATCATTTCTTTAGTTAAACAGTACAGCTGAAGAGGAAATCATCTTCATAATAATCCACAGGTTAAAATGCTCAATAGAACAGGGTATTTCCATGAGATAATCATACCTCATTAAAAGCAGTGGGGATCTCCCCACACCCATTCACACCATGCCAGATACCAGAGAAAAATGGCAGCAGCAAATGTAAAAAGTCACAGCAGCAGCAGCAGCAGCAAGAGACATTCTGGAGCCAAGGCTCCTGAGGCTTTGCCTATCTGAGATTCGCCCATCAGTGCATTTCATTTCTGCGGACTGATCCTCTGAAGTCAATTACCACCTGCTGATGCTCTGACATGGCCACTGGCACAAAGTACATTCATTCTTTAAAAATGCAAAGGTTCAAACTAAATAGAAGAAATAGTTTAAAACACAGGTGACTTTTGCCTTCTACTTTATTATTATTATTATTAACAAGAAAATTCAAGAGTTGTGTTACTTCTGATTATCCAGCAAGGCCATTAAGATTACATGCCTGTAGGGGGGCAATTTTTGGTTGTCATGGGAAACCTTGAATACAAAAAATAGCTTTCTGTGATTTATCTTCAACACATTTCATAATTAGCTTAAAATACTTTAATGACATTTGTGGGAACAGATGAATCAGCCAGATTCTTAATGTCAAAAATAAGAGGTTTCTGTGACTCAGTCAACTTAGGGTGAGCTGCTGAGACCAGGGAGTCTGCCTCATTCCACAGAGTGGGAACCATGCTGCCTCCAGTCACTCCCCAAACTCTTCCCAAACACAAGCCTCTGGCTGCAGGAGGACTTGATGAGAGGGTGTGTCAGGATCCTCTCTCGTTTCTAATGAAAAGACAACCCAAAGAGCATATTCTAACTAGCGCCGGGACAGTACTATCTAGTTGTCAAAAACTTTTTATGAATTATGGGCCCCAATTTTATTTATGTGTAGTTACATTAGGAAATTAAATTTTCTGCCAGTATAATTTATTAGCTTGAATTTTTGAAAAGGTTCTCTGACCTCATTTTTATAGGTAGAATCTAAGTGATCTGGATCGTTGCCTACGAGCAAAATTGCTAGGTGTGGTAGACAAAGAAAATGTTCCTTCTAATGATTTTTTATGAGCTGAGTAGCTATTGTTCTCAGTTGAGTGCTTCTTTTTTTTTTCCTTTTATTGTTGCTGAGAAAAAAAAAAAAAACATAAAAAGCTTTTAAAAAAATAAAAATAAAAATTCCTGCTTAATTGAAATGCGAATTCATTAAGTCATGTTTGGTTCTCTTCCTGCCGTGCTAACCCTCCTGCTGGGATCTCATGGCACTGTGATCACCAGTGCCCAGGAGCACCATCAACATTGACATCTGAGCTGGCATCTCCTAATCCACAGTGCTGTAAAGGCCAAAACCACTTGATTTTCACAAGCTTTTTTTATTGATCAATTGACTTATTTTTTATGTGTAGGAATGTTTTGTCTGCATGAATGTACATGCACCTCATGCCTGCCTGGTGCCCAGGGAGATCAGATCTGGAACTGGAGTTCTGAATGGTTATGAGCCACCGTGTGGGTAATGGGAACCGAACCCAGGTTCCCTGCAAGAGCAACTGTTAACCTCCGAGCTCTGCAGCCCCGCAAACTATTTTAGCTATACCTAATATTTGTTGGATACTTTTGCAAACATTCTACCCACATTATCTTTTCATTTTCAAAGCTAACCTAAGAGACAGGTGTGACTATTTTTCCTGTATGAAGAAACAAAGGCTCCCCGGGAGTTTAGAATCTCTTTAAGATTGCAATTCTCTTCTGAAGACAGGAGTAGGATCTCAGTCCAGTTTGTCTCAACGGTGTTGAAGCCATGCCCCAGGTATGTGAGAAGCAGTCAAACTGATGGGCTTTGCATCACTTCTGGCTCATTCTTGTGACCTGGATCATGAGTGTGAAATAGGCTTATTATGGGAGAATCCAGTGTCAGGCATCAGGAGTCTTGGGTAATTGCCCTAAGGTTTGTAATGTTCTCATTGCGCATAGCACAGTCTCAGCTGTAAAGTGTGGGTCGAGCAATGGGAGCTTCTCAGAGGCGGGGCCGGAGCAATCTCTGATGAGATTGCTATTGGTGAAATTATTAAGGCCACTCCACGTAGTTAAGAGGGAAGTTTATTTTGTGGGGTAACTTACAATGAAGGGGTAGGTTGCAGGGTCTGGCAAAGGTATAGTGCAGTCCGGTGGGTGTTCCCTGGAGAACTCTGCTCCGTCTCCCTCCAGCGTCCAGGGTCCCGGAACCAAGCGGAACCAAGCGCGGGACCTCCCCTTCCGATCCTCCGTCTTCCGTTTCCTTCTCCGCCCTGCCTTGTGGGCGCCATTACCGAAGCCTCAATGGGGGTTTGAACTTCCCGGCCAATGCTGGGATGGCTACCCACTACAGATTGCATTTGAGCATTCTGGTGAGAGCACACAAGGAGAATGTCCAGAACTAGGTGTAAAAGGCATTCCACAAAAGAAAAGCCTCTGACTTGGGGTGAAAAAGAGATGGTTCGGTAAGTTAACCAAACAAGATTGAATTTATCGAAAGGAGCTAAAAGGCTGGGAGCAAACTGGTTGAAGGGTGGGAACTGAAACAAGAAAAGAACTTGGGGCAGCTGGGTGCTTTTGTATACGTTTTAAAAGTGGTTTTTGGGGTGTGAATGTAGCTCAGTGCTAGAGCCCCTCCTAGCCAAGTGGAAGGTCCTGGGTCCAATCAACACTGCAAAAACAACAATGATTAAAATGTGTTTTTTATAACTCAGTTATATGCCCATGCCATGCTTTTATTCCAAATTCCAAATTTCATTTGCACCCTGAAAGGGTTTTCCAGCAGAATCTACAGAGCATTAGCCACCAGTCTGAGACTGTCTGGAGATTAAACCCTTAACTGTTTGCAGAAGGGGTAATCAGAAGATGAAATGGTTTCTAACTCAGATGACCAGTATTCATGGCAGAAATGTAAACTCCTTGAGTATTAGGGACACCTAATATCTTAATCAGTGTTCTGTTGCTGTGAAGAAACACCATGACCAAGGTAACTCCTATAAAAATAATATTTAATTGGGGCTTGCTTATAGTTTCAGAGGTTTAGTGTCGCGCCCGCCTCGACCAGCAAGGATGACGCAACAACAGGGCTCTTCTTAAAACAGTTTATTCAGGACCCTTGTTAGTTGCCATGTCTCTCCCCTGGGGCAAGCCTCTCCCAGCCCCTAAGTAGGTCTGGGCTACCAACCCCAGACAGCCACGTGGGCACTATCCACAGGTCCACGCATATGCCAGCGGCACACGAATCCAGCCATAGCCAAATAAGGAGCTGTTTACCACAAAGAGTGCTTGCCATTGGGAAGGCAGAGGGTGGAAGCCAGCGCCATCTTTAGGGTGCGGCTACACGCAGCTCTCTACAGTTTAGTTCATTATCATCATGTGACAAGCATGGTGGCCTACAGGCAGACATGGTGCTGGAGAAATAGCTGAGAGTCCTGCATCCAGATCCACAGG
The DNA here is from genome assembly GCF_903995425.1 of Onychomys torridus. NCBI lineage: Eukaryota > Metazoa > Chordata > Mammalia > Rodentia > Cricetidae > Onychomys > Onychomys torridus. Next base: position 66,163,141 of record NC_050451.1, on the reverse strand, counting down.
CAGCAAGATGAGAGAGCAACACTGAGCTTGGCATGGGCTTCTGAAACCTCAAAGCTCACCCTTAGTGACACACTTCCTCCAACAAGGCCATGCTTTCTAATCTTTTCAAATAGTACCACTCCCTGGTGACCAAGCATTCCAATCCTTGAGCCTATGGGGGCCATTGTTTTTCAAACCACCACACCTGGACTCAAAAAGAAATGCATCCCACAGCCACCTTGTTGACTGAGTCATGTCAACCTGAGTTATTGGTGCCTTTGCTCTTTAGTTCTGTGAATATGGATGTTCCAGAGATGACTTCGTAATTATTTATAGTTTTGTTTCCATGTCTCTGGGGCAGAATGAGATGAGGTAATAATGTTTGTTCTTGGTGGTGAAATAGGAGGTTCTGTTTGCATTGTCTGCCTCTCTTAGACTCTTCTGGGGTGTGGTACAGAGCCGTGTGACAGAAGAGCAGCATCTACACACAGACACAGCCTTCCCTGATTAAGCCCACATGGATCTGAATTATGCTTTTGTTCACTGGCTTCCTGGTACTTAGCTACTCAGTTTGCCTTCTCTATTCCACTTTAGACTCACTTATAGACTATAGTCCTGTATCCCCCCCCTTAAAATCCTCCCACCCCCCCCACACACACACCTTAAAAATAAGGATTTAAAATAATGTGAAAATATATACTATTTTTCTCTGGATAACAAAACTTAATTCTTTTTTTACTAAACTTTAAAGAAATAAAAGGGAATATTCTTACATTTGCTTCCCTTTAAACATCATAAAGGATAAACTGTATGATTCATCTATCGATACAGTTTTTCCCAATACAGTTAAAATAAAATCTTACTTGCCAAAATTGAATTTACACTCAATTTTTCTGTTGTAGAATTCTTGGAGAATACCTTGTGTGTTATATAATCCCATCTACATTGTGAGCTCTTTATTAAAAGACTGTGGGAGCCTTTTATATCTGTTTTAACTTCCTGTACTTTGTGAGATGCTCAAGCCAGGCATCCCTGCAGACAAGTTATTGACTGATTCATCCTAAAGGCAGCTGCAGCGGTGAAAGCCAGACACTGTGGCACCCTGTAATTCCAGGACTCAGGATGCTGATGGAGATGGGGAGTTTTCAACCAACCTGGGCTCCATCGCAAGACCTTGCCTCACAGAGAATGTACCTGAAACATGCATTTTCTTAGAACCGATTATTAAACCTTGGGTTTTTACTTTTCATGTCAAAATAATCAGGGCCAGGGAGTAGAACTCGGCCCAAGAATACTTTAAACTTTAGGTTCTTAACTGTCTCACAATGTAATGTTACCAGTCAAGTGTCTGGCTCCTTAGTCTGGTTCCTTGTTTCTTGTCTCAGGTATTTTTACCAATTGTTAGCCCTCAGCAGTTTTGACTGCATACAGAATTTCACACACAGGCACTGTGGGAACAGAAATGCTGACACAACTGAGCTGTCAGCCCCGGAATGTATTAATAAATATGTCTGCCCAGGTAGGTCTCAGAAAGAGAAGAACAGGGCAACCACTCAGCTCTCAGCTAAGAGGAAACACCCACAGGGCTGTTTCTCCTCTTGTGTGTGTGTAGTTAGAGTTTTCCTGTCTGGCCCAGAGTCAGGGCAAATCTCTCTCACCCGCCAGGCCCATAGACGCTCAGATCCAACCAAGTAAACACACAGAAACTTATATTGCTTACAAACTGTATGGCCGTGGCAGGCTTCTTGTTACCTGCTTCTTCTTTCTTAAATTAATCCATTTCTATTAGTCTATACTTTGCCACTTGGTTCATGGCTTACCTGTACCTCACATCTTCCTTGTCATGGTGGTGGCTGGCAGCGTCTCTCCCCCAGCCTTCACTTCCCAGCATTCTCCTCCTCCTTGTCCCACCTACCTTATTCTTCCTGCCTGGCTACTGGCCAATCAGCACTTTATTTATTTTAACCAATCAGAGCAACACATTTGACATACAGAACATCCCACAGCACTTCCCATTTTCTTTTTTTCAAAAAGCAAGGTTTTAACTTATATAGTAAAATTTCAGATAACAAAACAATTATCAAGCAAGAATTACAGTTACAATATTAAAGAAGATATCCTATCTATCTTATATTTGTGAGTCTAAGGTTTTATATCTAACTTATCTTTTATCATAATTGAGGAAATTATAACTATCTAGTCTTCAACCACATCAAAGACCTCAGAAGGATATAATATTACCTGAAACCAGAAGAAGGATGCAAGCAACTTTCGGGAGTCTTGTAGGATAGATAGAGACAGCTAGCAGCCTGGACAGTCACCTAATGTTCCTTTGGAAAGTTGGGGTATTTGTCTATTTGTCTTCAGCCCACAGGGCTAGAATCAATCAATCAATCTCTCTCTCTCTCTCTCTCTCTCTCTCTCTCTCTCTCTCTCTCTCTCTCTTCAGTGTCCTATAGAATGTCTGGCAGTTTCCTCTGCAAAGCAGGAACCTGAAGGACCATTTTGTCAAGCAAAGTTCAGTGGTCACCTTTCTATGGGTCCTGCATGTCCAGTTGATCAAGCAGTCCAGGCAAGAACAGTTTCTTGCCCAAATGGCTATTTTTGCCAAGGTGAAGATAAACTCCATATGAAGTGTCTTTAATGCCCATCCTCCTCTCTGAAGTAAATCGGTGCTGCCAGAGCAGATATGTCTTACTGTCCAGAAAGTCTAAATTTTAAAAATATTTTAAATGTCATATTCTGTAGACCTTTGAAGTGTTTGAAGATTACCTGTCTATCTGAAATATATCTATGTATACCTAGAAAACTTAACATGACTATAAGTTTGACTATCATAGAAGACTAATTGATCTGTATTTCTTAATTATCCATTACAATCTAAATGAGTTGCATACACATAATATCTCAAACAAGAGTAGAAATACATATACAGTATAACAAAATTAACTTTAAGTTTGTATCACTAGACTAAAATCTATACCAATGTAAGACATTTTAAACAAGTTGTTGTTCTTTAAAAGTAAGTTCATTAATCTATCCTTTCATCCTATTATATTTATATCATATGCCTTTTTTTCTTCAGAAAGAGATCATATTTATAATCAACCTGATTTAAATAAAAATATTGGTTTTTCTCTGTCTCATACCAGAGAGATCTTCTGATTTGGGACACAAGAATCTCTTAACCTTTTCTTTTAGCAATATGCCTGGGTTTAGAGAAGGAGTGAGCCAATTCCATCTCCAAAGCCAGCTTGATAATTTTGGGAATTTGGGCGTAGTTTCTCTTACTACTTCCTGCTGGAGGGGGATGCTGTATCTTATGGGGACACAAAGAAAATTTTAGGATTATAGAGTAGTCCGTGAGGTAAACCTCTGAGCCAGTTGCCTTGAAATAATTCTGGATGTTGGATCATCTGGGCCATTGTGTCATCAGAGACCATTCAGGTGGTCTTGGCTGATCAAACCTGATGTATCTTAATCTGGAACAAATCCATAGCCTCTGACTTTCTTTGGAAACAAAAGCAGAGACTCTTTTTCCAAAGCAACATATCCTTATATCCAAATTTTGAAGTTAAGTTACCTTTAAAATTTACATATTTGTTTAACTCAACAGCTTTTACGATCAAATCTTTTTTTCTAGTTAAAAATCCCAAAGATAACATAAACCAGATTCTCTGTGTAATATCCATCTTTGTAAGACTGAAACTCTGCTGTGGCCTCTGGCTCTGCCCACCTCAGCTTTTCAACATGGCGGTGGTATGGTTTACCACCAGCTATGGGTCTGGAACCATGCGTACCATCAGTTATCAGAAGCAGTTCTATCAAAGCAGTGCATAGCCCAGAAACCTTTTTTTTTTTTTTTTTTTTTTTAACTAGCAAAGGCTAAATCCACCATGAAGCAGAGTAAAGTGCTGCTTGTAGACTCCTCATTCCTGCCACACTTCGGGTCAGACGCACATGCCAGGAACCAGCCATAGTAGCTCAAACCAGCAGGTTGCTGCTAACTTGAGAGAGACAACTAGGAAGCTGTTTTTAGCTCCATTTTAGAATATTTTTCTCAGGTTTTAGGAGGAAACTCTTGCCCCATGTTGGGTGCCATTTGTAGTTAGAGTTTTCCTACCTGGCCCAGAGTCAGGACAAATCTCTCTCACCCGCCAGGCCTATAGATGCTCAGACCCAACCAAGTAAACACACAGAAACTCATATTGCTTACAAACTGTATGGCCGTGGCAGGCTCTTGTTATCTACTTCTTCCATCTTAAATTAATCCATTTCTATTAGTCTATACTTTGCCACTTGGTTCATGGCTTACCTGTACCTTACATCTTCCTTGTCATGGTGGTGGCTGGTAGCGTCTCTCCCCCAGCCTTCATTCCCAGCATTCTCCTCCTCCTTGTCCCGCCTACCCTATCCTTCCTGCCTGGCTACTGGCCAATCAGCACTTTATTTATTTTAACCAATCAGATCAACACATTTGACACACAGAACATCCCACAGCATGTGTGTGTGTGTGTGTGTGTGTGTGTGTGTGTGTGTGTGTGTGTGGTTTTTTGAAACAGAGTTTCTCCTTGTAGCTTTGGAGCATGTCCTGGAACTAACTTGCTTTGTAAACCAGGCTGGCCTTGAACTCACAGAGATCCTCCTGCATCTGCCTCCCAAGTGCTGGGATTAAAGACATGCACCACCACCACCTGGCGAAAAGACACTATTGGATCCCATTGAATTGGAGTTACAGATAGTTGAGCTGTTGTGTAAGTGCCAGGAATCGAAGCCTGGTCCTCTGCAAGAGCAACAAGTGCTCTTAACTGCTGCGTCATCTCTCCAGCCATTTCTCCTTTCTGGCCTTTCCTTCATCTCACCTCTTGTGCTTGCATGTGTATATACTTTGCTTCTCAAAACATACACACCCTTACAATGAGTCACCATGGCCTATCGGACACTCAGTGGGCACTGTATGTGCTGCTATGTTTTACATAGCCTGGGAAGGTCTTACCGCTGCCAACTTGCGTTTTTGTGTTCACATCCATCAAGGAAGGGGGATGATGGGGTTGCTGAGCTAACATGACATAAAGGGATAAAGTAGGAGCTTGAATTTGTTTTGACAGAGGAGGAATACGTTATTCACACCAGTCTGATGAATTAAAAGCAAAACACAGCACCACACAGTGAACATGGTTTGTCTGACTGTACATGGGATTTGTGTTCGGAACGTCAAGTTTCTGTACAGATATAAAAACACATTACCATGATAAGAAACAATGTGGCAATCTGGCATGGGGGGTGGTAATTTTTAATGAGGAAAATCAGAAGACCTGAAAACAGATAAAAGTGAAGAAATTGTTCATTTGAAATTTTTGCTCAAAATACATGTGAAGCAACTATTCCTTGCATGTACTATGGAGATCCATAGACACTGAACATCTTACCCCGTTCCTTCTTGGACTGACTTTTTTTAACAGGGCAAAGACAGCTAAGGGGCAGATCCTCAGCTCTGCTGTGTGGCTCAGAAATGCTCTTAGCCCATTCCAGCTTCAGCTCTGAGGTCTCCGAGTGAGGTCTCTCAGCAGGTCTGAGGGCCTTCAGGATTTAACAGGGTCATAGGAGTAGGGATTTTTCCTTCACAGCCTGGTGGACAGTTATGCCTAGAACAGTCCACTGACAAATTTGTCTCTTGCCCTAACTGACCAGAAATACCTGGCTCTGAGCACCTAGTTAGTGGAGGTCAGCAGTAGGTCAGGTGGTAATTGTTCCAATCCATGCTCGCCAGTGGCAATGGGAATTGCCATGGTATAAATTGGCCTAGGGGACAAATTGATCAACCAGAAGAGCTTTGGTAGATTTTTAGTGTTCCAGTTACTGATGAGGGTGCTGACTTTCTGGAACAGATGATGCAAGGCAGCTGGATTGCTTTCCATTAGCTTGTGTCTCCCTGTCCTCACAGTCTTCCAGAGATGGCTTAGCCCAAGGGAGTGCTTGTAGTCTTGCCCTTTGGGACATCATGGAAGGATCCATAATGGCAGAGAAATCCTTCCTTCTAAGAAGTCCTCTGTTTTCTCCATGACTACTCTTGGCTTGCTTTATTGTTTTGTACTAGTTGTTCCTGCATCCATGGGTAGACACACGTGCGCACATGCACGTGCGCGCGCGCGCGCGCGCACACACACACACACACACACACACACACACACACGCAGTGTTGGTGATTCCTGCTGACCCACACGTGTGTTGCACTCACCACCCAGCTCAAACAACTGCTTTACTTCACTTCTGGAACACCATTCACCTGCCTGAAGAGAGTGTATCACAGACTGACGAGAAAGGTATAAGGGAGACACATGGCATGTTCTGGACCCTGACAGAAGAGGTGTCTAGTTAAGGTTTCTATCAGTGTGATAAAAACATCATCACCATAAACAACTTGGGGAGGGAAGGCTTTATTTCAGTTTACAACTCTCAAGCCACACTCCTCTGCTGAGGAAATCAAAGCAGGAGTTCCAGGCAGAAACTAATGCAAGCACCATGGAGGAGTGCTTCTCACTGACTTGCTCCTCATAGCTTACTCAGCCTGCTTTCTTATAGTACCCAAGACCACCAATCCAGAGTGACACAGTCCACAGTGAGACAGACCCTTCTCTATCAATTATCAATCAAGAGAATGTACCACAGACCTGCCCACAGGCCAATCCTGAACTTGACCTGTTCTCTTGTCCATGAGAAAGCACCTCATGTAGAGCCTACTACAGAATTCTAGGTTGGGGCTTTTCAGTTTTAGTTTGATTTTGGATTTTTATTTCTAGCCAGTCTTTGTCCATTTTGCAGGTGGCCGAGAAGTTCATTTAAATCTACCATGGGCATTACACTCACACTTTCTATTTGGAGCTGCTTAGATGAGTTTGCCAATGTTAAGTACACAGTCCTTGATGTGTAGAGAGCTGTGTAGGCGCCAGGCTGCAATCCTTCCACACGGATGGAATGGAAGTTTCCTTTGCAGCCCAGCCAGGCAAGTATCCATCTATGCCTTGAAGCCAGCTAGCAAGTTCTGCAGAACCAGGTAGGAGCTACCAGGTAACATCTATAGATGCCTTGGGTCACTCTGGTGGAATCTGCTCAAGTGTAGTTCTCCATGAAGATGTCTTTCACTTGACACAGTCCTCTTGGGTCTTGCTTACCCCACATTCCATTAGGCGGACGTGCCCATATGTATTGTCGCCTTTTGGGGAATGGTATCTAGTCGTTTCTTCCTGTCGCTAATGTTTATGATGATGCCCCTTGGGAAACCACCCTCCCAGCCAAAGTGCTTTGGGAGCAGACAGAGAACAAGCCTTGATGTTCTTGTGTGGGCATTTTCTGAAAATTCTGTAGGCCTAACTTAAATTTCTCAATAAAGGTTATTTTTAAATGAAAACGTGTACAATATATTCTGATCACAGCCCCCCCCCCACGTCTCCCAGATCCTGCCAGCCTCCCCACCCATCCAATTCCACACCTTCTTTTTCTTTCTTCCTAAAACAAGTAAAAAATGCAAACAAACAAGAATGAAACAGTGGGAAAGCACAGGAAACTCATCCACACACACACACACACACACACACACACACAAAGCCCACCCAAATATAATCGGAAACTATAATGTATAAGCAAAAGACTGGTGAGGTTGAAAAAATCTGCAAAACACAATAAAGTTTGTGTTGGCCACCTACTGCTGGGTGGCAGGAGGGGGGGCTTAAGTGTGGTTTGTATACCCAGAGAGACCCCACCGGAGAAAACAAACTTTTCCTTTGCAAGAGGTTGTCAACTGGAGATAGCGTGTTGTGGATGAGAGATCATATCTACACCTGCTCCCAGTTCTGAGACTCTGTCTGGCTTGAACCAGTGCAGGCCGAGTGGCCCAAAAAAGATTTATCCGAGGATTTTGTGTTTCATTTTGTAAAGTATGTAAAAGATAGCAACTTTTCTCAAAGAACACTCCTGACTCCTCATAACCTTGAAGACTTCGAGAACTTGGGTTCTAGTAGTCTGCCTCCTCCAGAGCCAATACACTACTTGTTTGTCAAGACAAGGCCTGAGCCTTTTGAATTAGGTGCTCTCATAGGGACGGCCAGGAAGAGTACTTTCTTCCCAAGTCACCGGACCTAGGTAAGTCCCTGGTCACTCTCTGCTAACAGAGATCTTGTGGCAATTTTCTCAGCTGCCTTTTGGGTCCCTGACATAATGACGTGGACCCCAGGCAATTGTCTAGATGTTAAAGAGATAGGCTTTTGCACCTGCACACAGTTACTTTTTCAACAATACTCTTTTTCCCTGACACCATTTAAGATGTCCCTGATATAGTTTATTTACATTTCAGATATTGTTCAAATATTACAACAGCAGTAAGTAAATTTTAAAAGAATAACAGATTACTGATGAGTAACTCCAACATCCTTTTCACAACCATCTTGTATTTAGGGAAAGGCAGTCCCTTTAGTACATCTTTACACAGGACCTTGGGGATTTATCTTACCTGAAATGCCTAGAGACAAGCATGTAGATCTCAAGATCTGAAGAGACAACAACATTGCAAAGAAACAAACATCTTCTCTAAAATAACTGATTTCCCAGTGCTCATGGCCTGACTACCACCATGGTTCATAACAATCAGAAGGAGGTAGTCACGGCTGTCAGTCACTGAGTGCCTAATGCAGGCACCATTGTTCATGCTCTCTCTTTTACCCTGACAAGACTGTTAGCTATTTTTAACTTCATTTCATACAAAGTGGGGCTCAAGGGCCAAACTACCTTTCACAGTCCCACATTCAAAAAGGGAAGAGCGGGCTCTGTTCCCAGAGTCTAACCCCAGAGACTCTTTCCTTTTGCTGTTTACCAGGCCAGTGCCAAGCTGGCCCCGACGCCTTTCAGCCCAAGTTCCTGAAATCCTTGCTCTCCCTCTAAAGTGGAAGCTGGTAACTGAGTAGGCCACTCAGGTAGTCATTTGTTCCAGCATGAGCACAGTCAAGGACCTCCTGGCTCCTAACGGCATTTGTCACCTGTCATGTTACATTTAGGACACCAAGTAAGCATCGGGGAGATGGACGGGAGTCGTCTCTGTCACAGAATCCTACCTGAGCTGTAACTAGAAAAAAGACACTGGAGATCTGAAGTCTGCTGTGGGTGTGGCCAGGGGGCGGGGTTCCAGGTTTGCAGCATCTTTAAAGCATGTGATCACCCCAAGGACAATTAACACTAAAAGAAAGGGAAAGCGTGAGATCTTGGAGTAAGAAAATGTACTACTTTTATGTCATGTCTATTCAGGAATAATTCTAAGAATTTAGGCTCAGGAGACAGACCAACAAGGATTTCAATTCTGGGTCATATACTTGCCTGTCGTATGGCTGTGGTTATTTATGCTCTGAGCTCAGCCTCCTTATCTATAAAGTAGACCTAAGATCACCTGCTCAGGATGGCTGTGACGATGGGGGGAAGCACTGCATGTGAGTCATCAAACAGTGTCTGGCCTGGGGCTGGCCCTCCACAGCCATGAGCCCAGCTGATGCCCTTTCACTGAACAAGTGATTCTTGGCTGATTCTTGGAACCATCTGCTCTAAAAATCCTAAAGCTGAGTCAGTGTCCAGCTTTCAGGGACAGAGCCAGGCACAAGCTGGCTCCTTCCTTGTTTCCCTGCCCAGCCTAGTTTAAGCACCACTGAACTAGACTCCAGCCCAGGGCAAGGCTCTCTGCACCAGCTCCTCAGCACCTCAGATCCCAAAGTAGCTGGGCTTGAGGTTGACGGGGAGTGTGAGAGGGAACCCTGAACTATCTCAAAGAAGGTAGATGGGGGGGGTATCTTCAAGACCTAACAGAGTAATCACTCTGGGGCCTTTCCTTCTCCAGTATTTTCCCCCAAGCAAGACCAGCCTTAAACAAAATGAGAAGGGAGCCTAAGGCAGCATCGTACTCAAAGATGAAGAGAAGGACATAGCTGGAGAGGATGAGAACAAAGTCAACACTGTGGACCCACCTACACAGGCAGCTTGACTCAGTACCGCATGCCCAAAGTGATTTCAACGGGATTCCCTACATAACCATCAGGGAATGTAGTATGGCCCCAGCCCAGCAGCATAGGACCACAGGGGCAAGTCAGAAATGCAGAATCTCTTGCAAAAACCTCCCCCCACCCAACACACATTAGGCAGACCTACTGAGACAGAACCTCTTGTGGCGAGCCGGGCTTATCCACTGTACCATGGTTTCCAGGTGATTGGCAGCGTGCTCAGTAAAAATGGGGTAAGCACTGCTAGTGAATGGAGCAAGCCGGAGGGAGGGGCAGACTAGTTCTGGGAAACTTGGAAATCTTTGAAAGGTTACTTAGTCTCTCTGAAGTAGTTCCTTCATGTGTAAATTAGGGACAAAGTGATCTACCTTGATAATGGACCATTGTGGATGAAACAGAGGAATTTATTGTTTGGTGTAAGGGAAAATCATTTTTGTTTTCACTAGTCCCTAACTGAAATTGAGCATCTCAGTTGATTCTGACTGTGAGCAGCATTTGTTAGCACCTGGCGTCTTTGTCACCGCAGAACAGCTGTTCCCAGGCTACCTTACAGTTGCTGCAGAGGTCTCTAAGCAGCATCTGCACTCGTGCTTCAGAACTACCACCGTTCTTTAGAGTTGCTGCTAGCTCTTGATGCTTAATGCATTAATAATGAGGCACGGGAAGCTTTTTAATTTTATGAAAATTGTATTTTAAACTAATTGGTTTCCTTTGCAATTGTTATTATTGTGGGTATGCATTTAAAAGCATTATTCTGAAAAAGCGATCCATAGACTCAGGGCACCAAAGAAAGATAGGAGCCTTCTTGCTCTGTAAATTTTCGTGATGATTACATGCAATCAGATGTGCCCAGCACTTGGCAGAGACTCAATAGCAGAGCCCTGATTGTCTTCAGCATTGCATGCCTTGCTTTGTCCCAAGCCTGGCCGAAGAGCCCTCTAGACTTCTTGGGGAATGATGAGTAATCAGTGTCAAAATTTACACTGCGAAGTCATTTTTCCTGCAGAGGGTGTGTGTGTGTGTGTGTGTGTGTGTGTGTGTGTGTGTGTGTGTGTGTGTGTAATTCAAGTTCTAATGAATGAATGAGAATTATTTGAGGTCCTGGGCTGCCAGAGAGAGGAAGGAGGCTTTCCACCTTTTAAGCAATGCTGACATCCAACATGAGGTTCTCTTGCATTCAGAGCAAGCCTGAACCACTGAGCTACACCTCAGTCCTAGGAATCCACCTAATTAGAGCTGATAAGAAGGGCACTGACATCTGGCTGCCATACAGCCCTGTGTGCTCCTGGGTGAGGTGAAGAAGAACTCCAAGTGGAGGAGGAGCAGTGAGTGACTCCAACATCCTCTTAGGTCAAGAAGGTGGCAGAAGGGACATCAGTGGAATCAGTGGTCTAAACACCTACAGTCTCTTAGTTCTTGCCTGTTTTGTAAGCACTTACTGTGTGCCTAGCCAGCTCTATGTCAGTGATTAGAGTACTCAGCTGAGCCAGCCATGTGCTTGTCATAAGACCTATATGTCCTGGCAGCAGGAAGAGAAGCCCCTAGCTCAGGCCAGGAGATAGAGACTGGGATGACAGTCTCCTCAGCACTGGGTACAGTGTAATGTCTTAATCCTTAATCACATGTGACAGTGCACCTGAGCCACAATGCCTGGATCTTTGATCAAACATTCTGGATGTGTCTAGGGCAAGTTTTTAAATAAGATTAACATATATGTTATTTATGTATTTATTCAGCCTATGTAGCTATGTAGGTTTATCTTGAACTTTCTATATAGCCCAGGACGAACTGACATTTCCTTTTGCCTCAGTCACCTATGTGGTCAGGCATGTGCCGCCATGCCCAGTTTAAAGAACTCTCACAGAACGACTGGCCTCCATAATATGAATGGGCCTCATCCAGTCAGTTGAAGACCTTTCTAGCACAAAGAGTATCATCCTCCAAGGAAGAGGGCATTCTGCCAGCAGATGTCTTTGAGACTTCAACGCTGGCTGCCGGCTCACCTTTCAGATTTTGGATCTGCCTGGTCTCATAGTCTCCCTCATATACAAGTTCTTAAGATAAACTCCTCTCTCTACACATATATTGATTCTGCCTCTGAAGAACCTGATTAGTACAAAGCCCAGTTGGTTAAGTCTGTCTGTGATCCTATAGGCATTACTTGCTCATCATGTTCCATTGTGCACATCTGTTCTCCCGGGGTCCTGAACCCCTGAGAAACTTGTTTTATCACATAGCTCCTTGCAGTATATCTGGCCTAATCTACTCAGTGCTGGTTCATTGACAGAAACTTCTGGGAAACAGGAAATCCTGGGCTCAGAAGGGAAAACAAATGACAGGCAGTAATGTGCATGTTACATTCATTCTGACTTAATTTTAAAAGATTTGTTTTTATTGTTCTTAATTGTGTGTATGTGCCTATGTGTACAGGTATCTAAGGAGGCCAGTGCTCAACATGGGTGCTGAAAATCAAATTCTGGTCCTCTAGAAGAGTATATGCTCTTAACTGCTGAGCCATCTCTCTAGCCCCTATTCTGACTTGTTTGTTTCTTAAGACAAGGTTTCTCTGTATAACAGTCCTGGCTGTTCTGGAACTCTCTGTGTAGACCAGGCTGGCCTTGAACTCAGAGATCTGTCTGCCTCTGCCTCCCTGAGTGCTTGGATTAAAGGTGTGTGCCACCACCTAGCCTGACTTACTCTTCTTAATGCTGACTATAGCACTTTTGTGGAGTAATCTCTTTGTACACTGTGAAGATTTGTCACTTGGATTGGTTTAATAAAAAGCTTAACAGTCAATAGCTAGGCAGGATTTTCAGAAAAGAGAGGATGCTGGAGAGAAGAAGTACAGAGACTCGAGAGTCACCAGACAGAGACAGAAGAAGCAGGAAAGCAGCATTGGCAGTATAGAGCTAAGGTAAGAAAGCCACAAGGCAGAAAGTAAATGAATATAAATGAGTTAAGTTATAAGAGCTAGTTAGAAACAAGCCTAAGCTATTGGCCAAGCATTCATAATTAATAATTTGTCTCCATGTTGTGTGTGGGACCACAGAGACTCCATAGTGTGGCCTTATTCCATCTTGACTCAAGGCCAGAGAGTCCAAGCTTGTTTTGTCCCACAAGGCTACATAAGAGGATGTTTTGGCCAAAGGCATGGTTACCAGATGTCTTATACTTCAAGGCCTTCTTACAGGATGCTTTGTTGTAAGGCATGGCTACTAGATGTTTTGAGAATTAAAGAAGTGTTTACAATTGTCTGTACTTTGTCCTTGAGAGGGAGAGGTCTTTTGCCTCTCCCCTTGCTGATGTATAAAAAGCTCACAAGGAATAAACTCAGGGCAACTGTGGTATTGACCCTGAGCCCTCCTGATGCTATTCTGTTTTTTTTTTTTTTTTCTATTACACTAGGTGTTGGCCTTTATGTCTCTATTTTTCATATCTATTATTTCTCAATCCTCACGCCTCCCTTCAAGAACTGTTTGATAGTCGGGTGGGACCCAGCAATATTGTGACTTAGGAGCTGGCAGGAGGGACAGAAAAATCCACCTACAAAGCACAAGGTAAACAGAACTATTGTCTACTGCACAGAGAAGAAAACTGAGGTCTGGAGAGAATAACTCGGGGCTCACCCAGCTAGTGAGGTCAATAATAATCTCTAAACCCAAATATCACACACAAGGAACCCAAAGCTAGGCTCTTTACAACACAAGCTGCTGCTTCCCTCCTGCAATGCTAGGCTCAGGAAAGAGGAGTCCCTCCTCCATACACCAAAAGAGCTTTGCACCTCCGTCTGGTGGCTCCCACAGCCACAGCAGTCATCCCTCCTGCAGGAAATTAGAAGCATCTCGCTTAGGACCCATCAGGGAGACAAGCAAATCCTCAAGAAAGGAACTCTCGGTTCTCTGCAGAATCTCTGAAATAGTCTAGCTGGATTCCTGGTGGCAGAGGCTGGGATCCAGCCAGAGCTCAGCATGTAGATAGATGGTCAAGGGCCACTTGACTCTCATCTCTTGCTCCCCTCTGACCTGCCGTCCGGCTGAGCTCATGGGGCAGTCGCCATGCAGGTGGAGAGCCTGCCCACAGCCTGAGAGATGGCACCTAGCACTCATTTCCTTCTCTCTACATGCTCCCTTTCCACCAGACAAGCAAGAGAAACTGCTCTGGCACCATTCACTCTCCAGAAAGCCACTTTGGCTGCAAACTCCACCAAAGGAGAGTGGATTTATTTGGGTGATTCTTTCCAAAGCGACTGAACAGACCTCAGAGCTGCCTGCAGTGAATTGAAGGGGTTGGCCACCATGCCAGGCCCACCTGTCAGAGGAGGCAGGAGCCAACGGAGGGGGGGGGGCAGAAGGGCTGAAAGTGGGCCAGCAGAGAGCCCCTTCATGTAGCTCCAGAGGTCTCTCCCTCCCAGCCTTGGTCTGCCTGGAAACTGGAAAACACAGAAGGCAAAAATAGGACCCACAGGCTTCTAGGAGTGCAGGCGTTGAAAGGCTCTCCTCCGAACTGCAGAGCAATAGCACTGGAAAGGAGCATCAATGTTGGCGTTGTTTATGAGGCCTGGGATATACTCATTGACTTTCCTTCTCACACTGGAGATCTGCCGGTGTGTCCTTTGTAGGCTCTCTCCACAGCACTGGCCCCTGGCCCCTCCTCGGGAAGAAGCACAGCCTGCTCATATCCTCAGCTCAGTGGAAGTACTAGGTACTTGTAGAATATAATTATGGCTAACCTTACGTATTTTCATTTGACCCTCTATAAGGCGGAGTTAAGAAGGACGACAAAGATAGTTAAAAGACAAACCATTTACTTTAAACCTGGGGACAAAATGGAGGCAGAGGACCCAGGGATTGGAAACGCTGAGGAATGCCGGGGATTTGGCTGGGCAGTAGAGTGTGTGCTTTGTCTGTGTGTGGTCCTCACTACTGAGAACATGGAAGAAGAGGTAAGAAAGTATGTGTGAAATGCGTGCTGTGATCTTGGGCTTCTCCTGGGCTGCAGGTGGCTAACGGCTTTGGCCTTAAGCTTTCCAGAAGCTGACTGAACACAGTGCCTGCTCCCTGATTCCTTCCTTCCCACTGTTCCCACTTGCTCAGAGGTGGCTTGCTTCTCCCCTTACAGAGACTGAAGGCAAAACTCCCCCATGGTTCCTCATGAACAAGAACTTGTAAGTGACCATGAACGATGTCTTCCACAGTGGGGTGGACATGCTGTTTTAGATGGCTTTGGCACATATGTCCTTTCTGTCTATCTATGGGATCACACCATGGGACCAGGTAGAGAAATGGACAGGGTGGCCAATCCAGTGAGAGTTGGTTTTATGGCTTTTTGTTAGCTTGCTTGATTTACCAATAATCTTTACTCAATCTACAGGAAATAGAGCTTGCTAGCCTCAATGAAAATTTGTGTGAGTGTCATATAGTAATCATGAATATTTGTTCTGCCATCCCCAGGGAATATGAGTAGCTTTGCTAGCTTCTTGGAATTTCTTTACCGACAATTCTCAAGCTTCCTAATGCTGTGATGTTTTAATCCAGTTCACCACGTTGTGGCGACTCCCCCCAACCATAACATTATTTTGTTGCTACTTCATAATTCTAATTTTGCTACTGTCATGAATCAAAATGTAAATATTTGACATGCAGGATATCTAACGTGTGACCCCTGTGAAAGAGCCATTGAGACTTACTAACGCAGCTTTCACATCCTATGCTGCAGCTGAAGGTGTCAGCTGCTTGCTTTTCCAGCCTTCCTTGTAAGGAGCAGGTGGACAGATGGCCCAGGAGCCACCAATCAGAGTTAGAATGATGACCAGGATGCTGGCAGTGACGGCCACTATCAGCAGCCATCCTGCCTGGTGACATCCAGTGACAGGAACTAGAGGTATTGATGAGATAGATTGTGACCTCTTCCCTTGACCCAAGTCACTACTCATGAGGCAAGAGCCCTGGACCTGGTTCTGCCCTCCTAGGGTTTCTGTGTACTTCTAAATATCCTTCTGATGAGTTTGTGTTTAGATTAGCCAGCCTGAGTTGGCTCTGGTGGCCTGCACAAGACTGCCTGATGCATTCAGCTGTGTTTCCTTACCTCCTGTCCACCTATGTAGATAGGAAAGTCAAACTGCTGGGAAAACCAAGGGTGTGTACAGACAGAGGACACAAGCCAAGCCTGCCCACATAGTCCCTAAAATGCAGAGACCAAAACTCACAGGCACTAAAGCACCATCCCAGATAGAGAGAGATGCCTCAGAACTGGAATCTCCAAGCCTGGGATGATGGCAACATGGCCGCAGGAATCCCAGGTGGCTGTTTAATTTAAATCAGTCAACATTAAATATAATTAAAATTAATTCTCTGGGCACACTAGCCATACATTGAGCACTCAATGATACTCACCTAACAACTACCAGTGTGTGATCACAGATAGTGAACATTTTGGTTATTGCAGGAAGATCCACTGGACGACACTGGCCATCATTCCTGCTTCGTGGGGTTCTAGCCATCATTTCTGGTAGCTGACAGTGGTGGGAACACAGAAGCAGAGACAATGATCCTGTCTCCTCCATCTTGTAGACCTCAAGTCTACATGAGCTGTCAGGATTGCGTCACTTTTGACTGTGGTGATATTTTGTTTGTGCTGAAATGTGGTGATATTTATTTGTGCGTTAATAAATAAAGCTTGCCTGGAGATTAGGGGAAAAGGCCAGCCATTTTAAGTAAACAAGAAGTCAGGCAGCACACACCCTTAATCCCTTAGCAGGCTGGATCTCTGTGTGTTCAAGGCCACACTAGGGAACAGAGCCAAACATGGTGACTCATGACTTTAATCCCAGTACCATCCATAGAAACCTGGAGGTCTGTACAGACAGACGGACAGTGACAGAGCTGTGTAGGAAGTGGAAGTAAGGTAGCTGGGCTAAGAGCCAATGAGAGGGCAGAAAAATAAGGCATATAAGCCCGGGTAGACAGGAAGTCATGCTCTTTGGAAGCTGTGGAGTTGGTGAGGTGAGGTTAGCTGGTGGCTTTCCATATTTCCCTGATCTCTCTAAGGCTTTACCTCAAATGTCTGGCTCCATGTTTCTTATTTAATAAGACTGTTCAGAAATTTGTCTACATTTGGTGTCTGTGGGGACAGGTGGGAAATCCCATTTATTCCTCGGCAGCCTCATCTTAGGTCCTTCCTGTCTTGTCTGGCTGGATACTTCAGGAGAACACAAGTAAAGCAACCTCGATTAGAGTCCTCACCATTATGGTCATTACTTCTGGGCCTAGATCAGGCTCTGCAGTCTGGGCAATGCAGACGCTGTCCCAGAGTGTGGGGTCATCTAAGCCCATTTTTTGATGCTAGAGCAAAACACCCAAGCCCGAGTCATTAATGAAGAGTGGGCTTTTATCTGATTCACAGTTCAAGAGCATGACACCACATCCGATTAGCGCCTGGTCAAGGCCCTCTTGCCATGTCCTAAAATGACAAAAGACAACACGTGCTGAGGCAGAAAAAGCACACGCCAGCCCAGGGCTCCCTCTTCCTCTATTTATGTCTGAAGGTCTTACCTCATCCCTCAAAGGGTCCACCTTTAAATACTATCAACATATAGGTTGGAGGAAACATGCGTTTTGGGCAGGGGAACATTCAAAGCATTGTACTACTGGGGAAGTGTTATTTACATCCCCTGTGTTCTGCATGGAGAATGATTTACAATAGCCATGCTTTTGATTTCAAATGGGTGAGCTTATTGAGTCTATAGCACAGAATAAGAAAAGCACAAATAGTAACTATTAGATAGATAGATAGATAGATAGCAGGTAGATAGCAAACACACCAAATGGGGCTCTTACAACATGCACAGAAATGATTGGAACAGCCCTGCTGGAGCTCCTGAATGAGAGGTTCCTGGACACAGTGTCTCCACAGGCATATTTATACCACACACAGTAGCCTCTGTTGGCAATGGTTTACCTTGTCTGTTCTCAGGGACACAATTTTTTTTAATGCCTTTAGCTGTTTGCTGTTCTCTTTTCTCTCTGTCAGAGTTTGGGCACCAGCCTGATCTAAAACACAGAGTTTTGAAGGACACTTGAGATAAAGATGCTTGAATTTGAGAAGAGGGAGAGTCTTCTCACCCCTGGAGTCAGATTTCAGCAACTGAAGACAACAGCTGACAGTTTACCAATCTGGTGTACATCACACCCCATCTCCCTGAGATTCAGCCTGAGCAGGGGCTTTGCAGGGAAACATGGACCCTGCTGGCTGCATCAAAGTCCTCAGCTCATGTTCATTGGGGCAGCATGGGTCGAACATAGACTCAAAGGGTCTGATGTAGGATGATCAAACAATTTCTATGAAAAATGTCTTTCTTCAAGCTCAAAGGAAGGAATCGCTGTACTAATTATGTTAATGCATGTTGGAGCATGGTCCATGGATGAAGCTGTGTGAGGAGATTTCTGAGAGCTCGTGAGAAAACTCCAAGTAAAAAAGACAAGAGTCTTGTGACCTCTGTTCCTTGTTAACATGAGATGTTCTTGGAATGTGCATTCATGCCCGACAGGTGTGGTAAGTAGGAGTGAGTTTCCTTTAGATTACCCATCATCCACTAGTATTCAGATGATGTTTCCAAGTGACTGTATACAGAGCTAATGTGACCTTGACCTCTAGATGGCATAAACCTAAACTCATGTGACCTTGCCCTTGTGACTGTATACAACTTGTACTCAAGTGAACTTTACTCACATGACCTTGTTTAACCCTCAGAATACCTTCAGAATATAAATAATCTGATGCCCTGAATAAAGTTGGCTATTGCATGAGACTTTAGTCTGCCTGTTTAGACCCCACTCTCCCAGGTTCACTGCACCAGATAGAGAGGTAACAAATGAGGACAAAATGTATCAATAAAAATATAGAAGATGCAATCCTAAATAGAATTGTGCAAAAGTAGGTTCCATGTGAGGCTATATAGAATTATGTGTATTTTTACTTTAAAAATTCCAAAAATATTGTTACACACATCAGAATAGCTAGACAGTCAAGAGGAATAAAGGAGATGGTAAACAAAGACATTTAGCATGGTCTTCGACAAAGGGCAAATGCTAAGTATAAAATAGGCACTATTATTGCACTAGAAATCTTTGGACTCCTAGCGTCCCTGCTGTGCTGTGCCTGCCCCTCACCAGGTGAGTGAGGGAAGATTCCCAGGGACAGAATTCTGAGACCTATCACCCCACTCTCTCCCTACAGGGCAGCCAGGCCAAGAGTCTCCTGTCAGCATCCAGCAAGGGAACACTTTTTCATTTTTTCACGCTTGGTTTAGGAGACTCTGGAGATTTGGAAGACGCCCACCACCCCCTGCCTCTGCCGCCCCCAATTCCAGGTCTGTCATGTTGCAAATGAGCTTGCCCTTTAAGCCAAGTCTTCAGAAACCAGGACTCTCTCTGGTTCTCCTTTGGAGGTTTCCACTCCTGGGATTATTTAAGTCCTCAGCTGCTAATGCGGGGCCTTGGTCAGCTTCCCAGGAGGACAGGAGACTTACAGTCACTGTCTGCTCTGACTCTCTCTCTGCTGTGTGTGGCTCTCTCGCTCTCCTTCCCTCCCATCTGCCCACCTCTCCCCTCCCTCCTGTCTGCTGTCTTCCTGTTTCTTGGTAACTGATACATCTGCTGAATGCTTCCTATCGGCTCTCCCCATCCCCAGCTCCCAGTTCTTTCCTTCCTTCCTTCCTTCCTTCCTTCCTTCCTTCCTTCCTTCCTTCCTTCCTTCCTTCCTTTCCTTCCTTCCTTTCTTTTTTTGTGATGCATCTTTTTCTGTTCTGCCCTCTTCTTATACCTCATCTGTCTCTCTTTTGTTATGTTCCTTGAATCTTCTGAGCCCAGAATTTAAAACTGTATTTGCACAGTGAGGCTGGGGAAGGGACCGTCAGTACAGAGTTTTGCTATGCACACATGAAGACCTGAACTTGTGCATGTGTGCGTGTACGTGTGTGTGTGTGTGTGTGTGTGTGTGTGTGTGTGTGTGTGTGTGTGTCTTTATTATTAATTAAGGTAGATTGGAAATACATTGAGGTTTTTTATTTAAAAAAATAAAATAAAATAACCCTTACCCCAGGATCACCCGACCCTTGATAGAGCTATTAAGCCTTTGTGTCGAAGATATAGGTCCTTCTGCTCCAAGCCTAAGTTTTCCACCTCCCAACCTGCGGTCCAGGTGGGCTCACACAATTTTCTCTACAAAGAGAAAATGATGTATGTGGGGACTCTAATAAGGAGACATGTCTGGAATGCTTCTCATAGAGAAACTCATGTCTCAGTTCTTACAAACATCAAATACCAAATGTAGGAGCAAAATCTTTGTAGGTGTTGGATGGAGTCATTCTCCATGTAGATATGCTGAATAACTCAGATACTTATAACTGAAGGGCTATACTTTACATTTTCACAGTTGGCCTTTCAATACTTCCTCTTACTCTTTATGTATTAGGAGAGACTGTGAGATTGTTATCTGCATCTTTGACTTGTGAACAGGCTCAGAAAGATTTGAAGACCTGTTCTCTTTCATGGGGAGTTCCAATGCCCCAGATGCAGGGTACTCCTTCTCTGAATCCGCCAACCCCCTGGGTACCCTTGTCAGCGCTGGGATTCCAATTCCCAGCAGAAATCAGTAACATCTCAGATCAAAGGTGTCCAAGAATATCTGTGAGGCTCTGAGACACACGGTGTCCTTTATAAATCACCTGGGCTCCAGGTCTGAGCAGCAGAGCAGCTCTGAGATCTAATCATGTTCTAGGACTCAGTCCTAGCTGTGAATCTCTCAGTCCCACAAGTGCCAAAGCAAAGAGACCCTGTGACAAAAGGAGCTGAGAGTTCGCTGGAACATATTACTCAAACACGAGTTCCCACAAAGCAAGGAAACTTAATTCCCCTATGACACTGGGACAAACAAAATGTAATCTACCACATTATTCTGTTCATCCAGGCTTTATCTCCTTTTTCCTGTGTAAGTGACTGGGGGAGAATGCAGAGGCTGTTAGGAGTGTTACCGTATTTGGAACCCATTCGAACGGCAACTGCAGATATTTCATAGGGAAGGCAAGTCCACAGTGGCTGTGACCGCAGACAACAGGCTCCGGCTCCAAGGTGGAGTCATCCCCTGTGCAATCCAGAATGCAAATGCAGACACTACTCCACAATTTCCCCATTGCAGCTGCCCGTTTTATCTGCTGCAGAACTGGTGATGGTACACGTGGTTGATTATGGTTTACAATGACAATAAACCTCTCAGAATTGGCTGTTTCTAAAATAAATAGCCATTCTGTTAAATGTTAAATAACAAGTCATAAAGTGCTGAAAACAGCCACTTTCTTGTGGATTATTGCCTTAATAAATTTCAGCCAGAAAGGCGGATCATTAAGCTGTGAACGCCACAGATCAAAACCATTCCATTTTTAAAATCAGTCAATCAACTAATCCATCAAAGGAAGTCCCATTCAACAATGAATCACACCTTCTGTTTTGTTGAATTCCTTGTGGCTGTTCCTTTCCAGGTTATGGCTAGTTCTCATTTCCAAAAGTCCTTCCATACTTCCTCAGACATTAAATGTGATCCCAGACTGAGTTGTTAAATTGATCCCTTCTGAGTGTGTTTGGAGAAAGCCCAGCAGCATTTCTTAGGCACCACATTTAAAGTCTACAGTATTCCAATTGATAAAACACAGGCCTGTCCACTAAGTTAAACATTTGAGTCAAAGCTCAGTGGCAAATAGATTTCAACTGTGGCTCTAATAGAGGCCATTCTTGTAAAAGGAGCCAACTTCATTGGGATGATTGACAGAAGATTCCTCACCATAGCAACCAGGGTTATCTCTCTGGAATAACAACATTAACCTCCTTCATAACCAGTTTCTCATCCGTAAGTATAAAAGGCAGCTGCATGCATCTTCCATGATCCTTTTATTTTTATTTTTGAATGAACAGTTAGCAGTTACATAAAAATAGGACAAGATGCTGGGGAGCCAAATTAATTTTGAATTCCTCCTGAAGAAAGAAAAGGCATTGCAATGGATCTTGTAGGCAGAACAATTAGAGGGCAGGCAGAGGCCCTGTCTTTTCTGGGCACAGGGCAATGGCAAAGAGATTTCTATTTATCTGCTGCCTTGGCTATAGCCTGCCGCATGGATTGACTTTGTGCTGTGGTGTGTTAGTGGGGGGCCGGGGAATCACTAAGAAATGTTTCTCAGATATTATTCTGGCCTCATTTTTTCTCCTTACAACTCATAACACACACAGACACACACACAGACACAGACACACACAGACACACACACACACACACACACACACACACACACACACACACATCTTATCAGTGCCCTCAGGTACACAGGACTGAATCATCTGTAGTAACATGCATATTTTCCCTATGCACATTCTACCATCTTTTATGCATATTCTATCCCCCTTTAAAGACATTGCGAAATGGACCTCAAACCACCTCCTCTGCCGTACATCCAATGCTTGGTGGAAGGAACTGCAGACATCAGTGGTAGGAAATGTTGCTCACTGAAGCACCTCCCTGGCCCCACCCACAACTGTGCCTTGCTCTGTGGCTCTGGCTTCCAAGGCTGGTATCGGCTGAAAGCATCCAGTTCCAACCAGTGTGATCAGGTAAAAAGTGTAGCACTGGCCCCAGGGATGCAGGATGGAGACAGGGCTGAGGAAATCTGGCCTGCAGAAGTGGCTGGGCTTCCGCCAGCCCAGCCCTGCTCCTGCCCGCTTCCCCATATAAGATTCATTTCTCAGTGGGGCCAGTTTCATTGCCCCTGCTGCCTTGGAACCAGAGCAATCTTTCCTGAGGCTTCCCTATCAGTCAAGGTCACCATCTTAAGTTCTAGGTGTAAACATTAAGAACTTAAATCCTCTGTAAAGAAAGGAGGCTGGGTAGAAATGAAAGAGGTGTTACTTGGACAGAGCAAGCACAATCGAGGAACAGGACACACACACACACACACACACACACACACACACACACACACACACACACGCAAAAAGTGGTACTATCTATCCTCAGTATACAAAGAGAAAAGATTTGTGGGGCTTTGGTGTGAGTGCGGCAGATGGGGCAGTGGTATATCCAACTCTCTATCAGGTAAATCCCTGACCTGGTTTGGATTTAAGCAAACACACTAACCAAGAAGACATGGCTAGTTGCTTTCAAAACATGTTTTGTGAACCAATTTTGTATTAAGTTTGGGAGTTGGGAGAACCCTGTGAGGCTCCTCACTGTACTGAACACAAACCTTGAGAGGCTCCACCAGCTCCTTTTCTCTGCCTACCCCTCACACCCGTCCTACCTACCAACACCGTCACTGGCTTTGCCAAGCTTTGAAGCTACCCCTGAGGATGTGACCCATAAGCCCATCGCTGAACACAATCAGTTCAAATCGTTCTTCCGCTCCAGGACCAGCAGTGAACTTGCCTGCCTGAGAAACTCCTGAGGAATGACTGAAGATATAGGCAGAGGCTTTGCCTGGAGATGAGCATGGCGCACAGGCAGTAGGCGGTAGAGAACTGAGGTGTGGTCCTGTGTGTCCCCATCCTGACCCCCTCTCCTCGCAGACCTGCTGCTGCTCTGCGGCCTCTTACAAACTGAGGAAACACACCCGGGGCAGCCTGTGAACATTCCTGACCAACAAGCAGTGTACAGGCTAGCCATACTGCACCAGGGTTTATTTTGTAATTTTTGTTAAGTGTGTGTGTGTGTGTGTGTGTGTGTGTGTGTGTGTGTGTGTGCACGAGTGCGCTCTCAGGAAGGTGTGTGAATAGTGCACCGGTGACGTGCGACCCTCAAAAGACTACTTTGGGGAATCCATCCTCTCTTTCCTCCTGTACACAGGCTCCAGAGTTCAGGCTCCATTCCACAAACGTGTGCTGCACTCTCTTTGCCCAGCTCACTGGCCCCAGGGTTTATTTTTTTAAAGCTCTCTCTTCTTACTCCTTCCTCACGCCACCTCGTCCTGGATTTCAGATTCCGGGTACACAGCTGCACTATAATTCTTGCCCGGGGCTCCATGTGGAGGATGAGCAGAAAAAAACCTACCCAGGTCAGTCACCCCCTGGGGCTCTTCTCTAAAGGCTGCTGAGCAGCAGGCTTGAAACAGCTTCTTAGGATAGGAATGGGCAGTGAAAAGCATAAGCCGCCTTCCCTCAGAAGCTTGTCTATTCCTCTCTGTTTGCTAAATGATCCCTGATTTCAGAGCCAGCAGTAGACGCTTCAAGTTTCCTTAGGCTGAGGTTTGAAAGCTTGCTTAATGCTCTCCCACAGTTTTCCCCCTGAGACGGTCTCAACTTGTCTTTCCCAGGCTCTGTAGCTGAGGATGACCTTGAACTTCTGATCCTCCTGCCTCGGCTTCCCACGTACTGGGATTGCAGGTGTTGACCACCATTCCCATCCAACCTGAATATGGACTTTCACAAATCTTTTCTGAGAAAGAAACAGGCTCTCCTGTAGCCGAGGCTGGCCTCAAAGTGGCTGTGCTAAGATGACTCTGAACTCCGGATCCTCCTCTTCTACTTCCCGAGTGCCAGGGTCACAGACTCAGCTGTGACTCCCAGCTTACACCACGCTGAGGACTGAAGCCAGGGCTTCGTGCATAGCAGGCAGGCATCCACAGCCCTCCATTGCTTTTCAGAAGTGGGGAATCTCTTTTTTGTTGTCCTTATTTTGGGACAGGGTCTCCCTATTCTGCCTTGAATGACCTTGAATTCACGATCTCCCTGTCTCGTTCTCTAAACTGTTAGGATTACAGGTGAGAGCCACTACATTCCCACGGGCCTTCTTTCTGAAAAAAACCTCAACAAGTAGAAACGAAGCTGCCACACATCTAAGATGCTTGCACTCCTTCTCCCTCGAGACCGAGGAGATTTATTTAAATAATTTCAAGTCACACAATGTCCAGGGAGTCAGAGTGGGAGAGAGCTCATGCCTACCTAAAACACCTGAGCACATTGCTCTCCCTGGCCCAGAGGACAGTGAACCAGTGTTCACTGTCTCTACTTAGTTTCCTCCTCACGGTCTTGCCAAACCCTCTGCTTCACGTGAATATTTCATTATTTACAGGTGCGCTGGTTTATTCACACACCTGGCCCAGCCAGCCAGTGATGTGTGTGTGTGTGTGTGTGTGTGTGTGTGTGTGTGTGTGTGTGTGTATGTGTGTGAAGTCTGTGGTGTGATTGGTTGGTCGCAGCTGGTGCTAATAAACCAAATTCTGGGCTCCATTCCCTAGGGAGCCAGTTAGCTTCCCTCTGCAGCAGTCAGAGGCTACACTGAGACAGCCCTGGGAGGAACTTGGGCTGTGTTTCACAGGGCAGTAGGGCCTTGGGGGTGCAGAGAGGGGGATATGGAGCTCGCCAGGAGGATCTCACCTCTGCTGGAGAAACACTGAAGAAGAAGAAAAGGCAAAGGGTGGCCGTGGTGCATCCCGGTACTTGCTGCTCCATCCGAAGGTACGCGTGCTTTTCAAACATGCGTTTTGTATTCAGTCACCAAGTTCACGAAGCACCTGTTGTGTTTTAAGGACAGGGACTCATGGTTGCCTAGATTCTCTTGAGCTTCCTTCCATTTTTCAACCATTAAAACAGGTAGTCTTCTGAGAAGGACCCGTCCATTGACATCCGAAAAGAAGATAGATGGGGAGTATCCATTCTCATATAATGTGTTGTGAAACTATTCAAGAAAGAAAAAATAATGCACTCTCTCAAATATTTATAGACTAGCTTATTCTGTTCTTGGGGGTTAGAGATACTGGAGTGAACAAAACACATTTTAAAATTCCAGCTCTTTGGAGTTCATAGTCCAGTGAGAGGGGGTGGGGCAGTACACAGAAAAGTAAGGTGGGGAAAGGAGAGGAAGCAGGACAGACGTTTCCAGGAGGGACCTGTAACTATAGAGAAAATACTCAGGGAAGACCCCAGGCTGCATCAAGGACCTAAAGAGCCAAGGGCAGAAGGAACAGCCATGGCCGTGAGGAGACGGCCTGCTCAGTGCATATGTGTTTACAGTCCAGTGCAGTTGGAGCCGAGGGAGCAAGCAGAAGCAATGGCTTTTCTCCTCCCGTCATAGGATTGGGGGACTCCTTAAGTTCCCTTCAAAGACTGAGAACACTAAAGGAAGCCAGCAAGATTTCTCCTTTTCCTAATGCCATGCCCTGGGCAGCTGGATAGCATTGTCTTTTTTTTGAATGCCAACAAGGGAATCTTTCCCTTCTGGGGATTCTTTTTTAAAATGTGGTCTGTCGTATCTAGCTTGGAATCTAGCACTCAGTCTACAAACCTCTACAAATAGAGGTCACTTTATTGGAAGTGGCATTACTGTGATCACTGTGTATGTTTTATGGTGTTTTCCCCCCTTACAGTGACTCTGCCAGACAGATATTACTATGCTACAGATTCAGAGAGAGAATCTCTCAGGCTAAGTGATGTGCCCAGGCAGGGGCTGGTTTCGAACCCAGGACACTATTGTCTGCTTATGGGACCAAGTACAATCGCAATGACTACTGGGTTTGTTACACTAACTTGTCCCTTAGAATTCATGAGGGACAGACTCCATCTGAGGAAGCAGTTCTGGGAACTACCTCCCTCCTTGCAGATGGTTTCCCTCCTCCCCCAATCTTCCCACCCCCACCCCAGACACCCAGCCCTAGAACTTCCCCATGGTGTGATAAAAACATTCACTTTTCTGTGTCCTCCTTAGCTCACAAGGTCCTGAAGAACAGAGCCGAAGCCAAACACTCTCTACCAAGTGTTTTCCTCTCCAATGTCCCTAACAACCCACAGCACACAGAAAATTCAACAGGGACCCCCTGTTGGAAGCAGCTTGAGTGTCCCTTATCCAAAATGCCTGGGGGTAAGAAGGGCTTCCGAGGTGAAAAATGATTTGACATATTTGCATAAACGTATTAAGATAGCGTGAGTGCTCTGAAGACCTCAGATTTGGATGCAGTACAGATTTCAGATTAGGGGTACTCAACTTTACTCATTCTTAATTCTCTTTTCCCATGCAGTCTGAAGAGAAGGGAAAAAGGAAGAAAGTGTTTGAGAGATGACAGAATGGTCCCATTTTACCTTCAGTCACACTTCTTAGGGAAGTTAACCGGAGAAAAGAGCGTCTGTTCCCATGAACCCCCTTCCTGGAAGTAGACGGGCAAATTTCCCAGGATCCTACTTCCAGGAGGAAGCTTGGAATCCTGGGTCACTGAACCCTGTGCCCCCATCATGGTGAACAAATGCTAAAGCTGATGGCTGATGTGCAGGGCAGGCACACCTGTGAGGCCCAGATGGCGTCCTATGAAGTCTATAAATGGAGATTACAGCATTTAAACCTTTTCAATCTTTGTGTTGTGCCGATCTTGGGTCCTGCGAGGGGGTTTATGACTAACAGTGACTGCCCTGCCTTGTCAATTCTTCTCACACAGGTCGTTTTTCTTACCAGTCCCATCTGGGGGGACTAATGCCAGTGTCCTTGCTGACAGAGTTGAATTTGATCTTGCACAAGAACAAAGCCTCAGTGTAGGAACAACTGTCTCGAGGGCACATCCAGAGCTGAGTTCTCTCTCTCTCATGTTCGTCTCTTTATTGCTTCTGAGGCTGTACATATTTCAGTGATGTCAGGGTTTGGAAAGGCTCTACCTTCAGGGGAGCAAAGAAATCGTGTGTGTGTGTGTGTGTGTGTGTGTGTGTGTGTGTGTGTGTGTACGTACGTATGTATGTACGTGTACACGTGTGTGTACACTGGTGAGGCCAAGGCAGTTTTATGTTTATCAGCCTGGCTGTTTATTGGCCCCATGGAGTGAGAAAGCAATTGAAATCTCCTGGCTCTGAGAAATACAGCTCTTGACCAACTGCAGCCATTTTTCTGCCTTCTCTATGACCAAAACAAAACAAACAAAACATGTATTTAAAATTCCTCACCCGGGAGGAGCTTGTTGGAAAGAGTATTTCATGCAAATGTACAGGTTTCTTGGGCTGGACTTGCAATTCAGATCAGAAAAAAAAAAAAATGATGTTGTTATGTCTGAGCATACATTTTGTTGGAAGCCATTAAGAGAATAAGCAGTTGTTGTCTGGAATGGTGGGGCCTTGTGGGAGGTTTGTGGGTGTGTTTTGTTTCACCTCCCTCAAAAGGTTTTGAAGCTTAGCAGCTAATAGGTTGATGGAGCACTGTACTTTGCTACAGAAGAGACCCTAGAAAAGTTTGGAATTTAAAAATAAAGTGCTGAAATACACTCTGAGGAAATAGAGTAGTGTATTGAATTCTTGTCTTGAAAGCTTTGTGGACAGTAACTGAACAGGAAAATACTCTAAAAATTAAATCAGATTTATATCTTGTTTACATTTTGGATTTTGGAGAATGTTCCATCTTCTTTCCAAGGTTTTGTTTTAAACTAGGTACTGTTGTGGAATATTAGTTTAAGATGTGTTACAGTCGTTTATGCTATGGAATATTTGTTTAATGATGCAAAGATGTTGCATTTATTTAACTCTGTAAGCTGTGTTACTTTGCCTGCCTAAAGCACTTGATTAGTCTAATAAAGAGCTAAATGTCTAGGCAGGAGAGAGAAATAGGTGGGGTTGCCAGGCAGAGAGAATAAATAGGAGGAGAAATCTAGGAAAGAGAGCAAGGAGTGAGAAAAGGAGGAGAGAAGGATGCCAGGGGCCAGCCACACAGCCAGCCACAGAGTCAGAAGGAAAGAAAGATATATAAAATAAAGAAAGGTAAAAAACCCAGAGGCAAAATGTAGTTAAGAAGAACTGGGATAATATAAGTTAGAAAAGCTGGCTAGAAAGAAACCAAGCTAAGGCTGGGTATTCATAAGTAAGAATAAGTCATTCCATGTATTTATTTGGGAGCTGAGTGGCAGGCCCCCAAAGAGTAAAAAAACTAACTACAAGGTACAGTCTATAGAATTCAATCTCTTCTCTGGGAATGCTGAACAGACTTGCCATCAAGACTTTCACCTTACATGGTAAATTGAATTGGGGTAGATGCATGGTAGCACATACCTTTAATCCCAGCACTTGGCAGGAAAAGGCAGGCAGATCTCTGTGAGGCCAACGTGGTCTACATACTGAGACCTTGTCTCAGACAAACAAATCCCTGTGGTTTTCAGCTTTCAGTGCCTTCACTCACACTGTTTCCTGAAAATTCTTACAACCTGCTTCATGCAGAGGCCTGTGCCTGGGAGGCAACCGACCACATGGCCTCTGATTGCCTTGCTGGAGAGTGGATTCAAAAGCCAGCTGAGATCATTCCTGCTTCGGGCTCGATCTGTTTCAGCCATATGCTTTACTGAAAACAGATGAGAGAGGATGGCTGCAGAACCCTTAGAAATTAATTTTTAAAATTATGTGTGTATAACTCATCAGATAAATTTTGAGAAAATGCCACTTGAAGAAGAACCAAGAGGGTTAAAAACTATTTTGGATCCCAAAGCTCACAAGCAACATATGGGATGTAGGAAGTGGTGTCTAGTCTTGTGCTTCTCTGCTAATGTCAATGACATCAGCAAGGGTACGTGCATTGCAATCAGATGCCAGTATCTTTCTGATCACTACTGGGAGAGAAGACCGTCTCAGATGCTAATGAGCACATGTCTCACAGTAAGGGGTGGGGGCTTGCTAAAAGTGGGTGCTTTGGTTCAGTAGTTGTGGGTGGGGCTAAGACTCCTTCCCTGACCCCCCCCCCTCACCCCCAGGTGGTGGTCAGAGCCATCTTGTCTTTCATTCTAGAGAAAGGAATACCTGGCTTGACTTTGCAGGGTCAGCAAGATTGAATCCCTCCTCAGCGTCCGCCTAAAGTCTGGCTATTCAAGTTTACAATCAGAAAGGGAACTTCTGTCCTGAAACTCCTGCAAGAGGAACAGAGTGAGCTCTCTGGGGTGGTTAGACATTTGTGGGGTTGTGCATCGCAGTGGTCATGAGTCAGAGGTGAATGATTTTGCTAGCTCCTTCTTAGCAGAGGTAGGATGTGGCTGACCCGGTCGATATCTTATCCAGCCCCCAGCATCACATCTAAGGACACTTTGTACCAAAGACAAATTGAAGAGTCACCCCTGACACCTCAGTGTGATTTCAGTTGGGTGGGGGTTTGTAGTAGAATATTATTTTAAGGTGTGTTACTTTTGTTTACACTCTGGAACATTTGTTTAATGACGCGAAGATGTGTTTGATTAAATAAAATTCACCTGCAGTCAGGAGGCTGAGTCAGCCACTAGCTGACAGGGAGTGGTAGGGAGGAGCCAGGTGAGAAAGGGTTTATAAGGTGGGGGGAGAGAAGAGCATGAGGGCTTTTTAGAGGATTCAAGCACTGGGAATAGGTGAGCTACTTGCTATTCAGCCTCTCTGAAGAGCAGACTTCCACCTTAACCTTTGAATCTCAAGTTCTTTAGAGGAACAGAGGTTTAGTTAAGTTCCCTTCCTAGCTTGGGGCCTAACCGCTGCTGGTAGTGGCAAAGTTGCAGTTGCTGATTTGGACAGCTGTGAATGAAAAAACAATTTAAAAAAGGACAACAATCAGCACCTTACATTGGTGCTTGTTGTTTTTGGTATTTTACTGTTTTTTTTTGGGGGGGGGCACCATCCAGCTCCCAAATAAATTCACAGAGGCTTATTATTATTTATGATTTTTTTTTCCCCTGAGACAGTTTCTTTATGTAGCTTTGGTGCCTGTCCTGGAACTTGCTTTGTAGCCCAGGTTGGCCTTGAACTCACAGAGATCCACCTGCCTCTGCCTCCTGAGTGCTGGGATTAAAGGCATGTGCTACCACCGCCCGGCTATTATTACTTATGAATGCACATCCTTAGCTTGACTTATTTCTAGCCAGCTTTCCTTACTTAACTTATCCCATCTACCTTTTGTCTCTGGACTTTTCCCGTTCTCTTACTTCTGTGAATCTTACTCTTACTCCATGGCTTGCTGTGTAGCTGGCCCTTGATGTCCTCTGCCTCTGGCTGCTAGATGTCTTTTCACTCCTCCATCTCTTCTCTTCTCCCAAATTTCTCCTCTATGTATTCTCTCTGCCTGCCAGCCCCGCCTGTCCTTTCTCCTGCCTCACTGTTGGGTTCAGCTCTTTATTAGGCCATCAGGTGTTTTAGACAGGCACAGTAACACAGCTTCACAGAGTTCAACAAATGCAACATAAACAAAAGTAACACACCTTAAAATAGTATTCTACTACCGGGGTTATTTATTATACCTTACGTAGGTTATAATAAGATCATATTCTAGTCAGGTAGGCCCTTACCCCCCAGTATGACTGGTGCCAAATAGGAGGGCCATGGGTATATGGAGACACACTGAGAAAATAAATGTCTGAGGATGGTAAGGGTAGACCCAAAGGAAGCCAAGGATTGTTCACAGCAAACAGAGTTGGACAAGACCGGGAGGAATCTTGCCTTGAGACTCCCGAGGGAGCGTGGTCTGCCAACATTATGATTTCAGAGTTCTGGCCCGTGTGAACAGAGAATAGACTTGTTGTCTGAAGCCACCCAGTTAGTGGTATGGCTATCCTAGGACACTAACGCATCCTCTGATGGCCCCTCCAACAGGATTGCAATTGCATTTCCTGGTGAGCACATCTGATCTCACTCAATAGACTTCAAGTTCTGAGGAGCCCCCTGAGCCTACTGCCTCACACAGGACACAGAGCACGCCAGTAAATTTTGGTTGAGCGAACAAATTTTAGGGCTTCAGATCTTAATGGTGTATTAAATACAAACAAAATATAAGAATTAACAAGGGAGAAATTCCTCCCTATATTGGTGCATTTATTTTATTCACAGCAAAGCAGCATCCTATAAGCTCATGTTATGATTTGTGCAAATGACCTATTATACCATACTTTGATGAGCTGCTGACTTCTTGCTACACCGTGCAGGAAGCCAAGCAGAAGTTTCCATCTTCCCACTGCATGTTAAAGACGATTGTTTCACCAGCCAGATGATGAGCCCTGGTCTCCACCGCTCCGTAACTGCTCAGCGTCTTCTCCAGCTTTTCTGCTGGTGCCGGAATGGCTGCGGAGGGACTCTTCTGCCAGTGAGATTTACATTATTTGAGATTTAAAGCAAACACTATTTCAAAACTAGAGGTAACTTCAATAATTGACTGAAACAAATGCCCTATGGCAGAGTCTCAGGTCATCAATTTTGCTTACCTGCTCTTAGTCACTAGAAAGCTGCTGGATCATTGTTGTCCCCTAGAAGAGGCCATGGCAAGAGGGTCCCTGTGCCCTGTGAAAGATTTGTGATGATAAACTCACTGGGTATTTCTTCAAGGATTTTCTTCCAAATAGCCATTTAGAATATGTGCTGATGAGAGGAACGTGTGTGTGTGTGTGTGCGCGCGTGTGTGTGTGTGTGTGTGTGTGTGTGTGTGTGTGTGTGTGTGTCTGCTGCCCCCCCACTCCCCCCCTGCACGCTTGTGTACACAAAGGAGAAAGAGGGGGGGAGGGGGGAGAGGGAGGGGGGAAGAGGGAGGAGGAGAGGCAGGGGGAGGGGAGGAGAGAGGGGGAGGGGGGAGAGGGAGAAGGGGGAGGGGAGGAGAGAAGGGGAGGGGGGAGAGGGAGAAGGGGAGGGGGGAGAGGGAGAAGGGGAGAGGGAGAGGGAGAAGGGGGAGAGAGGGAGAAGGGGGAGGGGGGCTAGAGGGGGAGAGGGAGAAGGGGGAGGGGGAGAGGGGGAGAGGGAGAAGGGGGAATGAGTGGGTGTGTGTGCATGCTCACATCATGCCTTGATTCACATATAAACCCAGATCAGCAGAGGTGTAGGAAAGTGAAGTATGAATATTGCAATTGAGGGAGGAATGTAAGTAAATGCCTAGGGGATTAAAAAAAAAAAAACCCTGAAAATCAGAGAGGACTCCAATTTCTTTAGTAATTTTGACTCACATTTTACAACCTTTTATTCTCTGTATTTAAAAATTCTTGTTTTCTTTGGCTGTTTGGTAGGAGTCATTTGCTTCACATTCAAATGAGATAGATGACCAGTGATGCTGGGGATGGGGTGTCTTTTAAACCCCATCAGGCCCATGCCCTTTCAACCCCCCTGGAGATGCACACACGCACGTCCTGTTTCATCCAGCTTCAGTCCAGGCCAGTCAATCTGAGTGGCCTCTGCCAGGCTGCAAGCTTGACAGTGAGCATAGAGATGAGTACCATGCAATGGCACATTGTGAAGAGTGAGCAACTTGGCAGGGGATGAGAGCCAGGATAGGGGTGGCAGGGAGCCGGCATCCTTGTTCTTCCTTGTCCTTGGAGTGCAATCTAGAGATTAAACCTCTGGATTTTTTTTTTTCTGGCATCTCTTGGTCATGAATCTATCTCTCCTGTGTGTTGATTCCACATGTGAGCTCAGAAGTCACCACACCACAGGCAGGGCCAGCTAATTCCTCCTTAACTCCCCTTGCTTTAGACCCCCATCTATTAGGATCACCCGAGTAGGGAGTCTTGGCTGAAGAACTGCCCTGCTTGCTTTGACTGATGTGGGATGACCCGCCTGGTAGTGGTCAGGACCTTGTGGTAGCAGCATCAATGCTTTCAAGCTTTCATCATGGAACAGGGAGCAGCGGCTCTCCAGGAGCCTTCTGGACTTCAGGTACCAGATTGGGACTACTGAGGCACTGGCCTTGTGGACTAGTTGCCCTTCACACCTGCAGTGAGAGGCAGCTATTGTGGACCTACTGTGACCATTGAGACATGCAGCCTCAAGGACCAAGTTCTCAGCGTCTCAGGTGCTAGTCTGATGCTGTTATTTATTTATTTTTTGAGCGGGGAGCAGGCTTGAGACAGGGTTTCTCTCTGTAGCCTTGGCTGTCCCAGAACTCGCTATGCAGCCCAGAATGACTTGGAACTAGAAGATCTCCTGCCCCTGCCTCCCAAGTGCTGGGATTAAATGTGTACACCATCACTGCCTAGCCTGTTGTTACTATTTTAAAGCTTACTTAGTATGTATGTATCATTCCCTTGGTTCTTTTCTTCTAGAGCAGTGGGTCTCAGCCTCTAGGTTGTGACCCCTTTTGTGGTTGAACAACCCTTTTACAGGTGTCGCCTAAGACCATTGGAAAACACAGATATTTACATATGATTCATAACAGTAGCAAAATTACTGTTATGAAGTAATAACACAAATAATTTTATGGCTGGGGGTCACCACTACATGAGCAACTGTCTTAAAAGGTGGCAGCATCAGGAAGGTTGAGGACCCCTGCTTTAGAGAACCCTAACTAAAATATCACCTCTCTTCATAGCCCAAACTAATACATAGATACATGGAGCTCTTTCCTAGATGGTCGGAGGTTAGGGTTCTAAAATCTCTAGTATAAACCTCTAGCCTTGTGCTTGCTAAGCAAGCGCTCTACCACTGAGCTAAATCCCCAACCCCAGAATATATCTTATTCCATCTCCAGAACTGAGCTTAATGAGGCTAGTCCGTGGAGGCACACAACCAAAAGCCCATCATGGCCTTCTGAAACTGTGTGTGTGTGTGTGTGTGTGTGTGTGTGTGTGTGTGTGTGTGTGTGTGAGAGAGAGAGAGAGAGAGAGAGAGAGAGAGAGAGAGAGAGAGAGAGATTGGTAACCCAGTGTGGACCAAAGACTGCAAAGGACCCACTGTGCCTGAGTGTAGATAAGAGAGGTGCTGAGCCTGAAAGAGGTGGTTCCCCCCCCCCAAGGCCAAGCCCCTCCCCTACTAGTACACAGTATACAATTCCAGAATTCTTGCTTCTCTTGAGTCATGGTTCCCCCTCCTTTAAGGAAGGTGATGAGAACATGACAAAGGAGCCCAGGTATACATACATTCATATACTTCTTTCAAACATGGTGAGTGACGTGTTACCATTCTGCTGGTCATGTATGATAGAAAAGAGGGGGAGTAGTGGGAGACAGAAAAGAAAGCAGAAAGGGTTGTCCAACTCATTCCCCTCTGTCGCTGAGGAAACGGTGGTGATATTAATTAAAATAGCCCCAGAAGAGCAGTGTTTGGAATGAGGAGCCCATTGAGTAGGCGGCCTGCACTGCTGCTCCGCACTGTCCCAGCACTGCCTCCATGTTTAATCACTCCTGGGGAAGCCCGCTTTCCATGTAAGGTGACGTTGACAGGCGGTAGCAATTCGAGACTGATGTCTTTTGGGGCCCACTATCCAACCTCCTACATCTCCCACCTCCATCCCCTTGCCCCTATGGAGGAAGGCTGCTGCACCCCAGGTGTCCAGAGTCACACCCAGACATGGCAGGTGCACAATGCTT
Source organism: Onychomys torridus (assembly GCF_903995425.1). Classification (NCBI taxonomy): domain Eukaryota; kingdom Metazoa; phylum Chordata; class Mammalia; order Rodentia; family Cricetidae; genus Onychomys; species Onychomys torridus. Next base: position 66,127,849 of record NC_050451.1, on the reverse strand, counting down.
ATTTATGAAATGGGTACATTAATCAATGTAGCAAACGGTATTACAGTCTCAAAAGTATTTTTTTCCTGATATGGCCATAATTTAATAACAATGCACCACAATCTTCTCGCTTTGATAACAATGAAAGCTATGACTATCATCTTGCATAAATGAAAACATGATTTAATGAAATGGTACTTTATGAGCTTTAGGCACATAAGACGTTTGAATTATCTTGTTTAAATTAAATGGCTCTTTTGTGTTCAGAAGTGAGCATCACTAAGTGTGTCTATCTTGCTAATACAGCGGCAGCATCATATTCTAAATTACACAATTTAATCACACATAAGTAGAATTTTTAAGCTGAAGTATTGTTAAGGTGTAAGTGACCTTTATAGCTCAGAAATGATTTTTTTCCAAATGATATAACAGGGAAAATTGTAGAAAACTTTTGTTTCTAATGAGTTACAGAAAATCTTAAATGAACAAAGCTGCTTTTAACCCTTCCTTTGCCGCTCTCAGGCTACGTGACCCTGGGCAAGACATCTGGGCAGCCTCAGCTGCACCGGCCCCACATGCTCTTTGTTATACTAAACTGAGAAACTTTTCCCTAGGGGACCCTAGCATCAGATGCTCTGTCCTGATGATTAGGGAGAGAGACTCAAGTTGAGTCCTTCTTGGAGCAGATACTCTCCTTTGGGCCCCTGGATATTAAGCAGGACTTGCTGCCCACCTCTCAAGTTGTGAGGAATGGAGGGGTTGCCACCAGAACTTTCCAAAGAAAAAAGGACAGAATGGAGATGGGTACACCATAAGGAGCAGGTTCTCTTCAAAGAGAAGCAGGTGCTGTATTAGGGTTCTCTAAAGAAAGAACTGGTGTATGGATATGTATTTAAGGGGGATTTATTAGTTTCTTACAGGTGGGGATTAGGGTAGTCCAGCAATGAGGTGTAGTTGGAGAGCTTCTCTCCAGGTGCCACCAAGCCCTGTTAGTCCAACAACCCATTTGTAAAATAAACACACAGACATTTATATTATTTAAACTGCTTGGCCGTTAGCTCAGGCCTACCATTGTCTAGCTGTTACTCTTATATTTAGCCCATTTCTATTAATCTATATTTTGCCACAAGGCTCATGGCTTACCAGTACCTTATCTCTTTCTTCTCATGGCAGTGGCTGGCAGTGTCTCCCTGCTCCAGCCTTCCACCTCCCAGAATTCTCTTCTCTCTTGTCCCGCCTATACTTCCTGCCTGGCCACTGGCCAAACAGCATTTTATTTATACAGAGCGATATCCACAGCAGAAAGGTTAAGAATCCAGTCATTTCTCAGTCCACAAGGCTGGGTATCTCCTTAGCCAATCTGCTGCTGGTGTCCCAGAGGATTCATAGAGTGCGGCTGGTCTTCAGCTGGTGCTGGAATCCCAAGGAAGTTAGTTTTAATATAGCACGGGAATACCTCAGCAACAGGATGGATGAACTTGCCAGTGAGGATGAGGGCAAGCAGGCAAAATGTAAAAGCTTTCTTCTTCCATGTTCATTTATACCATCAGAAGGTGTGGTGCAGGTTTATGGTGAGTCTTCCCACCTCAAATGATCCCATCAAAGAAAATCCCTCATAAGCATACCCAACTACTCAGGTTTTCTTTGATCCCAGATGCAGTGACATTGACAACCAAGATTAGCCATCCCAGCTGCTGGTGGGTATTTTGAAACATGATGAAGGGTCACTCTGCAACCTGAGGCTGGGTGGGTCCTGCCGGAAGGCCCAGGATATATGGCACAGCAGAGAATGTTTCCTTTGTGACTTTTACCCTCTCTCTCTCTCTTTTTTTTTTTTTTTTTTTTGAGACAAGGTTTCTCTGTGTAGCTTTTGGAGCCTGTCCTGGAACTCACTTTGTAGACCAGGCTGGCCTTGAACTCACAGAGATTCACCTGCATCTGCCTCCCAAGTGCTGGGATTAAAGACGTGCACCACCACTGCCTGGCCTTCTGTATTCTTTTTATTGACTCTCTCCTATACAATGGGATCTAAGATTCAGAAAGGTGGTAAGGGGGAACTTGGCTCAACCCCCAGCCCACCTGCCATGGGGAAATCTCTATGACATCTGCATTAGATGTGCATCCTTGTGGCACTGCCTTTCTTATAGTTTGATTTATTTAGTAATCAGTTTCTAGAGTATTATTATCATTATTATTCAAGTTCTAAGGAAATAGCTATCTTTACTTTGTGAGTTTATGTGTGAACATACATGTCACACCATCCCACAAGAGGTTGGAGCCCTGGGACTTTCTGTCCCCTAGTGATTCTAACTGTGAATGGGGGCAGGAAGGGGAGAAGATCAACATCTCAGGAAGCATCCTGATGTGATTCAGGCCAGAGAAAGGGGGAAAGAAGACATACATGGTTAGAAAAAAAATGCCCTGGCTTGAGAAGAGTATTCCTAGCCTTGAATGTTGTGCCAATAGAATGGCAATGACAGTCTGTCTGCACTAGAAAGCCCTGTGCAGAACAATTGTAGGAATAAACCAAATCAGACACACAAAAACAACAGACAGCCGGGGTTCTGGTCTCTTTCCCCCTCACATTCTGCTCTTTCTGTAGAGTAGTGTGAGCATCTTCCATGTCATGTTCTACATTCACCTTTAGTGATTGCTTAACCAGCTCCTTCCCATTCCCTCTTGCCTCCCACCTCCTACTGTCAATCAGGCATGAGAATTTTCTAATCTGTCTTTTGCCCTGCCCAAAACATTTGCCCCAATACATTTGGATGGGATGATACAATTACAGTGTGTTTCCTGGGAGTAATTATGGGGGGGGCCGCGTATCATCCATCGTCCAGCTCTGTATAGGCAGATGATGTGTTAATTACACTCTGTCAAGATACAAATTCCTATTCCCCAGACCTCTCTCCGTAAGCACATACACTTGTGTTTTATGCAAGTGAGGATAGGTCTAAACTCTCAGTTCATAACCAGTGTGTCACCACTCCTTTGGGGGAGGGTCAAACAACCCTTTCACAGGGGTCACATAAGACAATTGTAAACAGATATTTACATTATGATCCCTAACAGTAGCAAAATTACAGTTATGAAGTAGCAATGAAAACAACTTTATGGTTGAGGGTCACCATATGGCGAACTGTATTAAAGAGTTGCAGCATTTGGAAGGTTGAAAACCACTGGGCTAAATGATCCCTTTACATCAGCTTTGGCTGATAATGCTGGCTCTACTGGCTTACTACAGTCAAGATCCAGGACTGGCATTGGACCAGGATAGGCCAGAGCAGAACTGCCAGCCTCATCTCCAATGACAAATGTCTTAGACCAAAAGGTGGATCAGGGGTCTCATTCTGGGACAGCTAGTTCTATTTACATATCATCATTTCTGCTCCATCAGCTCTCTGTTGACTCTGATCCAGCTGAGATGTAGTTATGCAGAGCTGATGTCCTTGGAGAGCAGCAGCAGGGCCTGGAGGTGGAAGGCGAACACATGCCATGGGGTTCTTGAGAACTTCCACCACCACATACCTCGAGAAAGACAGTCAAGAAGTCTGATGTTCAGAATCACAATCTGCTAGGTTAGACTATTTTATTGACGTTGGTCATTCTGCTCTATAACTCTCTCTCTCTCTCTCTCTCTCTCTCTCTCTCTCTCTCTCTCACACACACACACACACACACACACACACACACACACACACACACCCATGTTTTGCATGTGTGGGGACACGTGGTTGTGTACGGAAGCCTGAGGCTGACATTGGAGACTTCCTTATTCACTCTCTACTTTATTCACTGAGGCAAGGCTCTCAGTTAGACCCAGAGCTTGCCAATGGTGCTAGACTAGCCAAGCTAGCCAGCTTGCCCTGGAGGTCATCTTTTTCCACTTCTAGAATTATGGGGAGGGGATGTTCCATTTCCACCCAGCATTATATGGGTGCTAGGGATTCAAACACTGGTCCTGGCCCCCACGCTCGAGTGGCCAGTGCTTATCTACTGAGCCAGCCAGCCATCTCCCCAGTCCCCAGGACTTCTTCCTTTTCCTTTTGATACTAATAACTACTGTCTGTGCCCAGATACTGTCATTGTCCTGCTCCTGGCTCTCCTTCTACATCCATTGCTGAATTCATGGAAATAAAAGGAGATCCTTAGATGTCAGACAAAGAGTTTCCAAATGGAAGAACCCTCTTCTTCCCTCCTTGGTGACACTCCTGTGACTGGGGATTAAATGTGGCATGTGTTCTGGATCTCCTGATGGACAAGACTTTACATCATAGCTTTTAAGGCTATAGGTGTGGACATAGAGGAATCAGAGCAGCAAGGGAAGATGAAATTAGACATAGGTGTGGCTGTGTAATCCATGGCTTTTCATCACTTACTGTCTTGTAACAGACCTCATCTCCTAGTTGTGGAGATGCTCTCCTGACACAGGTCTAGCCCATTACTGTGACCTTTGCCCTGATAATGGCTGTTGGCCAGTACTGGGTATGAGAGCCACAGTCAATCATACTCTGCTGTGAGATTAGGTCAAAGACTAGGAGAGAAGCTCTTCCTTCCTATTGGGTTTGTGAAGCAAGAAGTTTCTATCAATCATGCTGTTCCATGGGGACAAGGGAAGCAGAACCAGAACATGAATAAATAGATGCAGGCTGAGGCTACCAGGTACTCTTCATGATCTCCTCCATTGCTCCTTCAGGGACATGAGTATTTTCAGTGTCCTTCTCAACAATGGGAGCTGGTTATTTTATTTTCAGCGAGCCTCTGATAGGTTCTGACATGCATGGCCAAAAATGCCCTGCCTACTGCCCTTTCTCTTGCCAGTTTAATTTGTTAACACAGAAGAGACAGCCCTCAAAGCACATTAGGAAATAAATAACAAAGTCCTCTTGGGAAGACTCAGGTCCTGCAGACAACAGAGGAGGTCTCCTGTCACAATGATTTTTGATTGCAAAAAGGAGATGGAATTATGAACTTGGTTTTGTTTTTTGTTATTTTTGTTGTTGTTTTTGAAATAAGGTCTCATTCTGTAGCTCAGGCCGGGCTCATATTTGCAACAATCCTCCAGTCTCAGCTGAGTGTTGGGACTACAGGTATGAGTCACCACACCCTAGCATGAACTCATTTTCTTATTGTAGGCCAGTGTAATCTGGAAAGTGCAGGCTCCAACCTCACAAATTCACAGAACTCTCTTACCTGAAATGGCTCATGGCTGGACCCTATGCATCCTCCCCAAGATGCAGTCCATCAGGAACCGAACCATGGAGATCAATTGAGCTTGCCACACCTTTTACCTCACCACTCTTCCAGTGTTAATGGCCAGTGTCTCAGTTAGGGTTTCTATTGCTGTGATGAAACACCATGATCAAAGAGCAAGTTGGGGAGGGAAGGGTTTATTAGGCTTACACTTCAGCATTGCTGTTCATCACTAAAGGAAATCAGGACAGGAACTCAAACGGCAGGAGCAGGAGGCAGGAGCTGATGCCGAGGCCCTGGAGGATGCTGCTTAGTGGATGGCTTCCCATAGCTTGCTCAGCCTACCTTCTTACAGAACCCAGGACCAGCAGTCCAGGGATGGGACCACCCACCATGGGCTGGGCCCTCCCCCATTGCTCACTAAATGAGAAAAATGCCTTACAGCTGGATCTTAAGGGGGCATTTCCGTAACTGAGTCTCCTCCTTCTGATGACTCTATAGCTTATGTCAAGTTGACACACAGAACCACCCAGTACAGTGAGAGAAGTGTAGAGGAGAAAGAATCAAAAGTAGCAGGAAGATTTGAGGGAGTCAGGTATTCAATGAGGCCACTGAGCTAGAGGAAAGATAATTAAGGAGTGAGTAGACATGTGGAGAGATCAATTCACACTTGAGCATGTTATATAGACAGGGGATGCAGAACTCTGACCATGTGTTTGTGTTCTATTGGGAGGTACTCAGAAATAACCTAGAATCCAGAGCAGAGATCTAGCCCATGCCCTAAGGATGAATGACACACACATGTATATTGAACTGTAACCACAAGAACTGAATAACTCTGACAGAAGATTACTCCACTTAGATTTCTAAGACCATTGTGATGAATGGCCACAGGCAGAATGGCACAAAGCAATAGCAGCCTACTGTCTTCACAAGCCTAGACATCCAAAATGAAGGTCAGATGAGCTCCCTGGGAAGGCTACCACTGTGTCCCCACCCCCACCCTATCCCTCCTGGCTTCTGTGAGTTGTAGACCATCTTTAGCATTCTTTGGCTCCCATCTGTATACCCAGGTCTGTTTCCCTAGCCCAGGTGCCCATCTTTCTGTTACCTGTTCCTCTTTTGTAGAAACACCAATCACCTTGGATTTAGGGCCTACCCTTGATTCACTTATGGGTTTTTCTTAACTGGCAACATGATGGGAAGGCTTGATATTCTGGGAGTTAGCAGAAAAGTAAGGAGAGAGAAGGTAGAAGGAAGAATGAGAAGGACAGACAGATCGACCAAGGGGACCGAGCAGGGACAAGTCCTCATTTTTTCCTTCCTATGAGGTGGGTATTGACCACACATGGGTCACTGCTTCTTTCCATCACATAATCCTAGTAACCTCATTAAATGACTGCCCACAAAAGTCTGTATGTCCAGGACGTGAAGGGGCATCCTAGAACACAGCACTTTCGGTCCTCCAGTTGGACATCCTCACCCACACAACGATGCTCACCCTCCCTAGCAGCCAGCAGCTGGGTTATCATTGAGGGTGAGAAGATGGCAGGACTGAAGCTTAATGGGTTGGGGAGTGAATGAGCAGGAGTCATTCAAGGGAGATGGGTGTGGCTCACATGGTGACCACTGTCCCCCAACCTGTACCCCTCAAGATTTTGCCACATCTGGAAGTTCTTAGGAAGTAGACTTGTGATTTTAGTCCCAAGTACAGTTTTCAGGATATATCTACTCAGTCCTTAGCCATCTGACATCATGGAACAACCAAATTATTGGAGATTAAAGTGTCCCTCAAACTCCATGAAAGGCCCTCTGACCCTCCTTATCTGGCAAGGCACTCTAGGACATGCTATTTAAATGAACCCAATTTCCAAAGCACACCTATCTCTACTGAATGCAATAGCTATCTTACTCTGCCTTCAGAGCACTTATCTTCAAAGCGTTCAGGCAGAGGCACAAGCCTTGATTTTTTTTTTTCCTTCAAAAAGAAATCATCAGGAAATCTGCCTCCATGCAGACCTTTGGCTGTGTGATTTCATTATTCATGGTTGGCATACCTCTTCTGGCTTTTGATCTGTAGTTTACAGAAAGTGTGCATAAGGAGACTCTCTTTTCCATAAACCGGTCTCTTTAGCCTTTCAGCCTGGAATAACTTTCCATTTATTCCTCAGATAAAGCATTGATGCTGTGAGCAGGCATATATTAAATCTATCATGACACAAATGCAGCCCAGAGTTCTCCTGCCCCAATAAACAACCAGATCCCCATCCAGTGGGCACTCAGATCTGAGTGCTGCTGATGGGGGGAGCTGTGGAATTTTCCACACTCATCAGCGCTGGAGATGGAATTCTTCTGAGAATAAATTTTCAGACTCTATCGGCAGTATCTCATTCTATTCTTAACTTGCTGATGTAGTTAAATAAATAATCTCAGTCCTGAATCATGAATAAGTGTTTTAAAATACTCGCCAAAGAAACCATTCAACTGATGTTCTTCAGTGGCTTTTTGCCTCTGTCCTAATAAAGACCAGTATCACGAGCCTGGCTGCTGAGGACCTGCTTTCCTCTCTCCAGCTTACATTGCTTCAGGCTCATAAGGCTTCTCCTCTGGGTTGTGTGTTTTTGCTCTTTTTGGATGGGGGCCCACCACCTAGCTCCCAAATAAATCACACACAGAGGCTTATTAATTATAAATGCCCAACCTTAGCCTGGCTTGTTTCTTGCCAGCTTTCCTTAACTTAAACTATCCTGTTCTCTTACTTCTGTAAATCTTATTCTTTCTCTGTGGCTTGCTGTGTAGCTGAGTGGCTGGTCCCTGATGTCCTCCTCCTCTGGTGGCTGCTTTTCTCTTCCTTCCAGATTTCTCCTTCTATATATACTCTCTGACTGACTGCCCTGCTTATCCTTTCTTCTGCCTTGCTATTGCCAGTTCTTTATTAGACCATCAGGTGTTTTAGACAGGCACAGTAACACAAGTTTACAGCGTTAAACAAATGCAACATAAACAAAAGTAACACACTTTAATATTCTACAACACTTCTGCTACCTCCTCTTAGTTCCATACTCCAAATTCTCCCTTCACCTCTTCACTTCCTGCTCTCCCTTCTCATCATCGCAATGGCCACTCTCTCTGGGAAGCCTTTCTTCACATACTATGTACTGCCCCTCTGCTACCCACTCCCAACCTAGTACCAGGTCCTTTGGTGCTTGCCAAGAACTTCTATTGTTTGGATAAACTAGCTCCGAAGATTCATATGTTGAAGCCTTGGCCCCCACCTGGTGGCAGTATTGAGAGGCGATTGGACCACTAGGGCACTAGAGTTGACATGGGCTATTAGGTAGTTGAAGCAGTTGAACACTGAGGGTCATGGCTTTCAAGGACCCTTTGCTTCTTCCTGTCTCTGTTTCCCAGACTCCATGAAGAGCTCCTCTGCTCCACCATGCATTCACTGCCCTGATGTTCTGCCCTGCTTCAGACCCCTGGCAATGAAATTGAGCAGCCATGAACAGACATCAAGAGCCAACATAAGCCTTTTCTCCTCGAAGGTGACTTTCTCAGGTCCCCCGTCACAGCACTAGGAAAATGAAGAACATCTATGAAGTCAAGATAGGCTGGGTGTATGACTGTAGCCAACACCATCACTTCCTCAGGGTGGATGAACGAGGAGCCACTGAGCTGAAGGTACTTGCCTTTCAATGCTCATTGCCAAGTCCATAAGCTACCTCTCCCCTCGGTATTTGCCTGCATGTGAGTTCATGTACATATGTATGTGCAACATAGTCTTTATGACATAACTGTTTATTTGATATAGACATGTATCCTTATTCCTAGAGAGCAAATGATCCCGAGAACAGAAAGATACTGTTATCTGATGAGCCCCCAACTGAACTTGATTATGTACCAAAAAGGGATGCTCCATAAAATATATTGAGTTAATTTACTGGTCAAGTTAGGCTAATTATTTTAAAGCATGTTGTATGTATTCTGAGAAACATGGCAATCTTCATCTCCTCACACCAATAGTATTTGTAGAAAATGTGATTCCCAATGCTGCTGCTAATAATGTAATTGCAAAGACATTTCTCTAAATCTATGACTATGATGCTTCTGACCCCATAGAGATGACTCCATTCAGTTCAACTCAGCAAATGTTAATTAAGGGCTATGAAGTCTAAGGTCCCTAGTGTGTCAACATGGAACTCCATTTCAGTGGATTATTTAAGATTAAAAGGAAAAAGTCAAATCTTCGAACAAGTTTGGACTCTTAAGTCTGACTCTGTCAGTAACCAAGCAATGCTTTCCTTGTTATACTACAGCGTTCATTAATTCCTCAGAAGTTCTTCAAAGTTCCTCTTGGGACTTTTGGTAGGTCTAGTTATGATGGATCTATATTAAGTGCTTAGGAAGGAGCAATGTGAAAGAGGAGACCAGGACTGTCCTTCCTCACATGGAAGGAGCTCAGTAGGTCAGGGCCCTCACTGACCGACCATAGGAGACTTGGGTTTAATGTCCCACCTCTGCCCTGTCAGGGCAACAGCAACACAATACAGTGAGGGTATTGGATTGGAGGATGACAAAATAGTGTTTGACATTAGAAACTCATTGTTCCAGATGGTTCTCCCCAGTCCCTGGAGCTGCTGGACACAAAGGTGTCAGACTAGTTCTTCATCCATAGAGCTTTGTCGCCCTTCCTGTAGGGCAAATGTGTGTGCAGTGCTGTCCTTTCTCAATACCAGAGGCTAAGACCTACCATGGAGCTCTTGTTACCTCCATCGCTTGTGAGGTCCGTGCACTCTTTTGGCTCTCAAGTGGATAGTAGGCTTGCATTTCCAATGGAACCAATGCCTTGCGACTTGACAGCATGGGACTGCACAGGCTGGGAATTCCTTAAGTAGTGTTTATTCAGTTTCATAGGAACAAAAGTTCTCAATACTAGGATTTTGATTTACTCAGATTTCACATGAAGAAATATTTAAATTTAAGCATCTAAATGACTGTCTATAGAAAACCAGATAACTGCAGAAGCTGAACCCCCTTTCAGAGAAGTGGAGGGGGTCAGAGCATTGAGCCAGCTCTTCCAGGCAACTGAAAATCCACTTAGCAATGACTAAAATCCAAGGTTGTTCACCCAGTAAATGCTTGGAAGCCCTGTTCAAGGTGTCATGCTGTGGCTGAGCCAAGCTCTCCCTGTGCAGTTCTCCTCAGTTTCAGAAGAACAAGCACCTTCCTAAAAGCCTTGCCAGCCCATCCCCACCCCATCCCTACTCCTCTCCCCGTCTCCAAAGGCTGACAGAGCAAAGGCAAGCTTTGGTTTCATGCTCCACTGTAGAACAAATATAAACTAAGACAATGTTGGGCATGACTGTGGCTGACTTGCCAAAGGACTAACTGGCATTCATCCCCTTGGTTGCCCAGCAGCTGCGGACATCAACCCTCCCCACAGCCTGTGGTAGAATGATCTTCTACTGTATGAGGGAAGAGCAGCTGCACAGGATCATGCAGTCACTGTAGCCCGCACCTCTGAGAGATTTTTCACCCTCTGAATCTGGACTCTAACAGTGCATGAGTCTATAATGGAAAACAAGCTTCCAGCTCCAAATGCAGTGGTGCAGAGGAAGGATGCCTTCCTAAGACCCATACTTGGAGAAGTGGATGAGAGGAAGCGCACCAGAGTCATGGATTGCTAGCATAAACTTAATCTTGCTGATCTGAAGGAGGAGGAGGGAGGACTTGGTTCCTTGCTTACCCTGCCTGGCATTTAGGACTCTGTCCTTCAGAGAAGTGTCCTCTGCTTATTGTCCCCATGACACACTAAGGAGGAGGCTGCCACTAGATGCTGCAAAGCCTTTCCAGGTCACTTTATTTTTCACCAAGTTTGGGACATCTCAATGCCGGCTTACAAGTCAAACAGGACTGCGTTATGTTCACTCTTGTCATGCTGTTGTGTCAACATCTTAGTGAACTTTCTGTACGTTGGCTTCCAGTCAATTCCTGTACTCTGTGTATTAAGTTTGGTCCTTTGGAAAGGAAAATGCTGTGAGATATAGGGGACAGGATGGGCTGGGTAGCCTGTTAGTCATCTTCATGTGACTCTAACAAATTCTCAAAAGATAATCAGTTTAAAAAGTGGCAAGTTTATTGTGTTTGAATTAGATGTCCTCACAGTCTTAGGCACTTAAATAATTAGTCCCTCCTGATGGTGCTGTTTTGGAGGTTTAAGAAATGTCATCTTCTTGGAGGAAGTATGTCACTGGAGGCTGGCTTTGAAAGTTTAAAGACTCACGCCATTTCTAGTTCACTCTCTGTTTTTGCTTTTTTGGGACTCCTACTACCCAGCTCCCAAACAAATTCACACAGAGGCTTGTTCTTCCATTATCAATGCCTGGCCTTATCTTGGCTTAGTTTTTAGCCAGCTTTTCTCACTTATCCCATCTACCTTTTGCCTCTGGGCTTTTCTCATTCTCTTACTTCTGTAAATCTAACTCTTACTCTGTTGCTTGCTGTGTAGCTGGCCCCTGGAGTCCTCTTCCTTCCTCTCTCGTTTCTTGATCTCTTTTCTCAGATTTCACCTTCTATATATACTCTCTGCCTGCCAGCGCCACCCATCCTTACTTCTGCCTTGCTATTGGTCAGTTCTTTATTAGACCATCAGGTGTTTTACACAGGCACAGTAAACACAGTTTCACAGAGTTAAACAAATGCAACATAAACAAAAGTAACACATCTTAAAATAATGTTCCATAACATATCTCTGTTTCATGCTCCAGGCACCATGCTTCTCTGCCATCATGAACTCATCCCCATGAAACCAAAAGCCCAAACAAACTCTTCCTGGTAAGTTACCTTAGTCATGGTGTTTTATCACAGTAATAGAGAAGTAACTAAGACAGTTTTATTCTGGTCCATGATTTCAGAGATTTTCGCCCATATCACTTGAGCCTGTTGCTTTGGGACTGAGGCACAGTAAGTCATGATGGGAGAATGCAGTGAAAAAGGCAAAGAGAGAGGTAGGAAGGAGGAGCCAGGGCCTCAGGAGCCCACCTCCAATTGATCTAACTTCCTTCAATGTGGCCCCACTTCTAAAAAAGTCTATCACTTCTCAGAGCTAGCACAGGCTGGGGAATAAACCTTGACCACATGTGGTTTTGAGGAGCACTCAAAAGCCACACCATAGCAGGACCTAGCATTGTAAAATATAAAAAGGAGAGAAATCACTGGAAAGGAAGGTCACCAGGTTGTGATATAGCTCTTGTGTCTGGGAAGAGGAACAAGCAAGGGGAAGAAGGGTTGATAAGCCTCACACTGATACAGACTGGATGATGTTTACTGACGCCTGCAGATCTTCAGACCAAAGATGGCTCATTAGCTCTACCTGCACCGAAGTGGCCAGGCCCTCGCTGAATTCACTGTTGACCAGAGTATTTGCAGAAAGAGTGCGGTTTTCAGCGGCAAAGCAGAATAAACCACATTCCTTGCAAATTCACCCTGCCCACCCTGGCTTTGAAGGGCTTAGGCCTGTTAATCCCACCAGGCAAGAATAAGACTATTACCAGAATGTTGAGCAGAATTTGAAGCAAGCTTGATTTTTTTTGGGGGGTGTACCTGGGAGCTGGCCAGTGGCTGCCTCCTAAGCTGGGTTAAAGAGAGCAGCCCGGAGTCTGTTTGTTAGGGCCCTTTTAAGAAATAAAATCATGAGTAGCTGCAAACCAGGTTTACAGAGGACAGTGGAGCGGTAGGAAGTACAGAGAAATCTCAACAAAGCAGCAGCCATCACCACGTGGTAGACAGGTGACTAGGGAGGGCTAGAGAGGGTTTGTGTGTTCTCAATTCAAGTCAAGGTCATGGGTTGGGGCGGAAATGTATTTTTAACAATACAGGGTAATGGCTCCTGCTTTCAAAATGGAGTCAGGCAGGTTCCTCAGGCATAGGACCTTGTACATGCTGGGCAAGTACCATACCACTAGCTGTATCCCCAACACCTATTTTGAGACAGAGTTTAGCTTAGTTGTCCAGGCTGGCCTTGAACCTAGGGATCCTTCTGCCTCTGCTTCCCAGCTGTTGGCTGTTTTTGTGCCATCACCACACCTAGCTAGCACAAAGGGGTGTGTGTGTGTGTGTGTGTGTGTGTGTGTGTGTGTATACATGCACATGCACGCACATGTGTGCATGTGAGCTCAGACAGGAGATTCTTATAGCCCAGACTAGCCTTGAACACAGCATGTAGATGAGGATAACCTTGAACTTCTACCCCCAACCCTTTCTTTACCTCCTCTGTGTTGGAATTACAAGCATTACACCCAGTTTGATGTAGTGCTAGGGATCCAACCAGAGAGGCATGTCAGGTAAGCATCCTGCCATCTGAACTAAATCCCCAGGATCTCACTTTGCATCCCTGGCTTGCCTGTAACTCACTGTGTAGACAGGGTTGACCTCAAACTCAAAGAGATCCACTTATCTTTGCCTCCCAAGTGTTCAGATTAAAGGTATGTGCGCCACCACGCCTGGCAACAAGTTTATTCTTAAAAGGAGATCTGCTTGGGGCATTTCCTGGTCATCATGGCCAAAGTTCAGGTCTGTATCAGTATAAATGGTGGTGCCTTGAGTGGAGAGGCATCATCACAGTGGACCTTTTCCCCTCAGGCTAACTCACTTTGCTGAAGATGAATGGTGAGCAGAGGAGTGTAGGGGTATGGGTTCTATTGTAGGCAGGCTTACCTCTTGTTAAGTCGACACCTCTATACTTAAGACTTTAGTAGTCTCTAGAACTTTGAGTCATCTCAAATTTGAACTATGAAGTGTGCTAGAATCAAAGAATAATCTTGGTGTCACACAAAGGAACATATGGACAAAGGAAAAGCAGCTCAGCAAAGCAGTTTCCTTTTGCAAAAGGAATCATCGGAACACAAAGTGGCCTGGGAAGCAGGTGGTACAGGAAGTTGGCTTGGCTTTTATTTTAATACACGAGGTAATTGTGTCTTTTCCCTATTGGTGAGGGTCTGGCCTCACAGTCTTTCATGATGAAAGAGAGATGGGCTAGTACATCCAGTTCCCGGAATGCAGCAAGGCCCTTGTGTAAAAGCAAGTTTTATCAGCTGGAGGAGACTAAGCACTTGCAGGAAAGTTTTACAAAGTTGGGGAGCTTTGTGGAATATTGTCCCTTGGAAGGCAAGTTGCCTAGAAAAAGGTGTTTTCTCAATTACAGAATATTTCAGGAAAACCCTTCCTTCCTTCCTTCCTTCCTTCCTTCCTTCCTTCCTTCCTTCCTTCCTAACTTCCCTCCATCCCTCCCTCTTAACAGATCTTCTCTGACCCATGTTCATCTTTTTTTCTGTCATAATCTTAAAGAAAGTTGCAACAAGTAACTCTACCAACTCACTCTAAAGCTTTCCTGCCATTTCCCCTAATCACTACTACTTCAGGAAGTGTCTTAGTTAGGTTTTATTTTATTATTTATTTATTTACTTATTTTTTATTTATTTATTTGTTTGTTTGTTTGTTTGTTTGTTTATTTATTTATTACTGCTGTGAAGAGACACCATGACCATGCATCTCTTATAAAGACATTTAATTGAGGTGGCTTGCTTACAGTTTCAGAGATTCAGTCCATTGTCATCAGGATGGGGAGCATGGAGGCAGGCAGATGTGATACTGGAGCTGAGGGTCCTACATCTTGACTCAGAGGCAGCAGGAAGTCGACTGACAATCACACTGACTGAAGCTTGAGAAAAGATATCTCAAAGCCTGCCCCTACTGTGACATACTTCCTCCAACAAGACCACACCTCCTCCAACAATGCCATACCTCCTCCAACAAGACCACACCTCCCAGCAGTGCCATTCCCTTTGGGGACCATTTTCTCTCAAACTACTGCAGGAAGCCTGTGACCTGAACAGCAAAGCATGACAAGCAAGGCTCTGAAATAAATTTGTGTCCATCTTGCAAATGTTCCCACCCAACATACAAACCTATAATATTTGGGTCTTTGTTTTTTGAGACAGGGTTTCTCTGTGTAGTTTTGGTGCTTGTCCTGAAACTCACTCTGTAGCCCAGGCTGGCCTCAAACTCACAGAGATCCCCCTGCCTCTGCCTCTGCCACCACTGCCATGTGTATTTGGGTCGTCTTAGATCTTTTCTTTCATTTTTGAGTCAGAGCCTTGTTGTATATTCCTGCGTAGTCTCAAATTTAAGATCCTCTGCCTCCTAAGTGCATGTCTTTTTAACAAATCTTCATAGCCCTCTGCCCTGTCACCTGGATATACTCGGTTCTTTACTATTTATGCTGTTCCATTTACTATAACTAAATTCAAAAGTATGATGCAAAGAAATCACAGCTCTCTCTTCAAAGGGAGTGAGATAGTTTATTCTGGAGCCAAATTTGAGTGACTATTGCCTAGAAACATGGAGCTAGGTTTCCCCAGGCCCCATGTTCCAACGTGGAAGCACTTTCATGGAGTTTTTATAGTAACAGAACAAAGGAAGGTGTAAATCAAAGCAATTTAAAAAATCATTGGTGGAAACATTAAGTGGGCAGTTACATTCTGCAGAGAAATCCCAGCTACAGGCCTCTGATGCTCTCTGATAGCATTCTTAACGGTTTCAATGGTGGAGAATAGGGTTTTATTAAGTTAGTACATTCCAAAGGTTTTTCTTTTTTGTTTGTTTGTTTTTTTAAATCTGTTTATCAGGATGTTAAGTCTGATCCAGAACTGGACAAGGGAGCTAAAAATGGTCCCAAAGAAATTATAATTAGGCTATCAGATCAGTAATATTCTCCATAGTCATCGAAGTTTTCTTGAGTTGATTAGCGACTTTCTTAGGGTTTCTATTGCTGTGATAGAATCTGACCAAAAGCATCTTGGGGAAGAAAGGGTTTATTTCAGCTGACATATCCAGATCACAATCCATCATGAAGTGGAAAGGTCGGGGCAGGAACCTGAGGCAGGAACCTGAGGCAGGAACCTGAGGCAGGAACCTGAGGCAGGAACCTGAGGCAGGAACCTGAGGCAGGAACTGAAACAGAAGCTATGGAGGAATGTGGCTTACTGGCTTGATCCTCATGGCTTGCCCATCTTGCTTTCTGATAGCACTCAGGACTACCAGTTCAGGGATAGCACCACTCATAGAGAACTGGGCCCTCCCACATCAATCGTCAATTAAGAAAATGTACCACAGGCTTGCCCACAAGCTAATTTAGTGAGGGCGTTTTCTCAGTTGAGGCTCCCTTTTCCAGTTGACTCTAACCCCTGTCAAGTTGACACAAAACTAGCCAGCACAGCAGCCTTTACAGACAGCTTCTTTCTAGGAGTTCTTGTCTGTACCCCTTACGGCTGTAAGAAGGCTACCACTACTATAAGCACTGTATTTCATCTCATAATGTCCAAAGACAAAAAAGTCACAGAATATAAAAATGTGAATGTGGAAATTTGGGCAGAACAACATTGGGCATCCTCAGTTACCAAGGAGCTCTGTGATCCCTTTGTGGGTTATTGATCTCATCCATAAAAGCACTTAAAAATCGACTTGGAAACCAGAAGGTAGAGAGAAATAACCAAGCAGGCAGGCAATGGAGAAAGAAACCCATGCTGTGTGTGGTTGTGTGTGGTGGAGCGAGCAAGCAACCAACCACACCAACTACACAGGTGAAATGTGCCGGGGGGGTGGGTGAGGTGGAGGGTAGGTGATGACCCATGAGAGAACAAGTAGGAAAACCCAGACTCTCTAGGAAAGCATGTCCAGGCTGTAATCAGTAACTGAAAGAAAAAGGGAAATTACTCTTCAAGGTGGGAATTCAGAAAATCAGAAGGGCTCTTCAGCGCTGCCTGGTGGACGGTCTACAAATACCGCATTGAGGGAAGGCTCCTGGGGGCAGGGGGAAGCGCACTGTTTCATTAGGGGGTAATTATTCCTCCCTTCTATCTCATCTAACAACGGGATTTAAGCGGGATGGCGGTGGGAGAGCTGGAATCCTGGCTGGATGACTGACAGGCACAACTGGGTCAACTTTGTCAGGTCCCAAAGAAACCCTGGGACAAGGTCTCACGCTGTAGGTGTGACTTCTTCCGGTACTTCTCACCCCTCCCTGGGCCCTAAACCTCTCCCTTCCGGGGCCAGCCTTCCCTCCTCCCAGCCTCTGACCCCTATATAACCTCTGCCATTTTTTGGCTTCATCCTGGCCGCCTGGTTCCTGGCCCTTTCTCCTGCACTGTTTCCTCTCAGTTTCTCTTCTCTCTCACCTCCTCCCCCCACCCCGCCACCCCTCTCATGGCTCAGTTTAGTCTGCTGGCCTGGTTCAGTCTGGATCCTTCCAGACGCCCCCTTTTCCCCCTCACATCCATAATAAACCTCCCCCTCGTGTTCTCATGTTTTCAATCATTCTTAAAAGGAGAAAAATGATAGTGGGAAATGACTGGGGTCTCCTGGAGTGTCAGGCCTGCCCCCAGGGCCAGAGATAAACCTTAGATTTGTTCTTAGCAGGAAGAGTAGCTTTGCCTTAAAGGGCCTCACAAAAAGCCCAGATTCCTCCGACTTGTCATGCGGTCATTTAAGTACCAAGGAGGTGCTGCTTTTCTAGAATTGCCACGGAAACAGGAGGTGGGATGAAGGTCCATGAGGGAGGAGTGCAACCCCAGTGGCCTCCACGTCCTTTAACATCCGTGTTGCCCCTAACAAGAGAATTCTCATCATGTGTCTCCGTCCATTAACTGGGGAGGACAAATCCCGGAAGTGTACATCTTTCTGTTCCTTCACTGTCACTTGAAAAAGAACATGAGCCTCTAACACTGTCACTCTTTACAGTGGAAGGGAGGGGTCTGGAGCCCAGCCAGGCAGTGGTGTTCATCATGGGATCATACCTATTGATCTTAGTCCTTCACATTGCAACTTCGAAATAGATAAACCATCTGCTTTCTCTTCCTGGGGAGTGTCAGGATATGAATAAATTATGCTTCCTCAGCCTAGAGAGTCCTTAAAATAAAGTACTGTCAGTCCAAGGCCCTCATTTCATTAAAGCCATATTAGTTTCTATGGCTCATTCGATAGCATCTGGTGGCTCCCCAGCATGGGAAGTGCCATAAAGATGGGAGGAAGATAAGGTTACCTCAAATCTGCCTTACCACCCCCTTCCCCCAGTGCTGAATAATTGTGAGAACCTCCAGGGATCCCAGTTATTTCTGGAGAAACCAGTGAGCTGAGTGAACCAGTACAGGTCTTGAGAAATGATGTGATCTAGAAAACTGCTAGGCTCCCAGAGAAGGCTGGAATGGGAAGACACGTTATTGATGGGTGAATTCAGTTATAAGTGTGGAAACTGGTAGGGGGGCAGTATGTGGGAGCACAGTACCTTTATACACCCCAAAGCTTTGCCCTTGTGAAGCTACTGACTACCTTCCTGCTCAAAGTATTATTCTTAGCTTGCTACAACTTTCTATTCTTCCCTCCCCTCTTCCTCTCTCCTCCTTCTTTATCCCCCTCCTCCTCCCCTCTTGTATTAGTCAGGGCTCCTCTAAGTAACAGAACTTATAAAATGAATCTCCTCTCTCTGTGTGTGTCTCTCTCTATATCTCTGTCTCTGTCTCCTCTCTCATATCTATATGGGATTTATTAGAATGACTTCCAGCTGTGGTCCAGCAAATCCAACAATGGCTGACTATGAATGGAAATTTCAAGAATCCAATAGTTTTTCAGTCCATGAGGCTGGATGATGGTCTTCAGTACACACCAGAATCCTAAAGAAGTAGACTCTATTGCTGGTGAAGGAATGGACTTGCTAGCAAGATGAGAACAAGCCAGCAAAGAGCAAAAGCTTCCTTCCTCCATGTCCTTGTATAGGCTTCCTGCAGAAGGTGTGACCCAGATTAGAGGTGGACTTTCCCAGCTCAAAGGATCCGGGTTAAAGGTGTGTCTTCTGCCTCAAAGATCCAGATTAGAAGTGGGTCTTCCTACCTCTTACTAAGCAAAAATCCCTTCTGGGTGTGTGTGCCCTCCAGTTTTGGGTGTTAGTTCAAATGTAGTCAAGTTGACAACAAAGAATAGCCATCTCCCCCCTCCCATATCTTCACCAGAGTTTGTGCTCTGATATCCTGATGATGGCCCTTCATTTCTCTTTTGGCTATTTGTACTTTTTCTTTTGAGAACTGTCTGATTTTTTCATTTGTCTGTGTCTTAGTTAGGATTTCTATTGTTGTGAAGAGACACTGTGACCAAGGCCAGTCTTATAAGGAAAACAATTAAGAGAGCTTGCTTACAGTTTGAGAGATTCAGCGGGCATGGCGACATGCAGGCAGACATGGTGCTGGCTACATCTTGGTTTATAGGCAGCAGGAAGTCGACTGAGACACTAGGCAGTATCCTGAGCATAGGAAACCTAAAAACCTGCCCCCCACATTTACACACTTCCTCCAACAAAGCCATACCTCCTAAGAGTGCCACTTCGTATGAGATTGTAGGGGCCAATTACATTCAAACTACCACAGTCCACTTACTGAATTCAGTTACCTATTTGTTACTAGGCCCCTGTGATACAGTTTGAAATCAGGTGTTCTAATTCTACCATTCTCTTTCTCTTTAGGTTTGTCTATTTGTGGTATTTTCTGCATCTATATGAATTTTAGGATGTATTCTTATTTGGGGGTATTTTGATTTTTTATATAGAGTCTAGACCTTAATCCCCTGTCCAGTGTATAGACCGTAACGGTTTTCTTCCATCCTGTAGGCTATGTTTTCAGTCCATTTTCTTTGCTGAAGAGCAGCTCTTAGTTCCATGTGATCCCTGTGTTAATTCTTAGAATTAATCCTAAGCCAAGTCCTCCTTAAACAGTCTTTTCTTCTGCCTACATCTTCTAGTGTTTCCACCTAGGGTTCACAGTTTCAGGTCTTTTATTAAGACTGTTAGCCCCTTTGAATGTATTTTTGTGCAGGATAGACATGTAGTTTCATCTTCTATATATGAATATCCTGTTTTCCTAGCAACATCGACAGAGATGCTGTCTTTTCTCCAATGTACATTTTTAAAATATCTTTGTAAAAAACAAACCAGATGCTATAGCTATGTGGGCTTATTTCTGGGTCCTTATTCTGTGGATCTACATCTCTGTGTTTATTCCCATGCCATGCTGTTTTTGTTACTAGGACTCTGTAATGTGGTTTGAAATCAGGTGTTCTGATTCCGCCAGTATTGCTCTTTCTCTTTAGCTTTGTCTATTTGTGGTCTTTTCTGTGTCTGTATCAATTTTAGGATTTTTTCCCCTTATTCCTGTGAACAATATCATGGAATTTGGGTAGAGGTTACACTGTATATGTGGATCTTTTTTAGTATGAATGTTGCAGACTATTATTTTAACTAGGCAAAGATGGGTTCCATTTATTTATGCTGTAGAATATTTCACTGTGAAAAGGTGTGTTACTTTTTATGCTGCATTTGCTTAACAATGTAAGGATGTGTGTTTACTTATGTGAAGATGTGTTGTATCTGTTTTACCTTGCCTGCCTAAGGCACCTGATTGGTCTAATAAAGAGCTGACTGGCTAATAGCTGGGCAGAGAAAGGATGGGTGGGACTGACAGGCAGAGAAGAGAGAATAAATAGGAGGAGAAATGTATGTTTGAAAGAGAAGGGAAGAATGAGAGAAGGAGGAGAGAGTGAGAGACATGCCCAGGGCCAGAAGCCAGGCAGACACCAGCCAGCAGACACAAAGAGGCAGTAAAAATAAGACATACAGAAGTAAGGAAGTAATATGCCCTGAGGCAAAAGGTAGAAAAAGAGAAACAGGTTAATTTAAATTTAAAGAGCTAGCCAGAAATGTGCCTAAGCTAGGTAGAGTATTCAAAACTAATAATAAGTCTCTGTGTCATGATTTGGGAGCTGGTTGGTGGCCCAAAAGAAAAAGCCTGGTGCATATGAAAGCCATTTTTACTGTTATTTTGCCAATCCACAAGCACAGGAGATCTTTCTCTTTTCTAGAATCTTCACTGTCTTTCTTCAGTGTTTCAGAATTTTCATTGTGGGCATTTTGCCTTCATGGTTAAGATTTTTCCTAGTTACTTTATTACTCAATGGGATTATTTTCTTGATTTCTTTCTCAGTATATTTGTTATTGAACATGGAAAAATTACTGATTTTATATGCTGATTTTTGTATCCTTCTGTTTTACCAGAATGGTTTATCAGACCAAACAATTTTCTGGTGGAGGCTTTAAGGTATTTTAAGTATAGCATTGTGTAGTCTGTAAATATGTATAATTTGACTTCTTCCTTTCCTATTTATTTCTTTTCCTTGCCTCATTGCTCTAAGACTTCGGCACATTTTGAATAAAAGTAGAGAGATTACACCCATATCTTGTTCTAGATTTTAGAAAAAAAATTCTTTGAGCTTTCCCGCATTTGGTATCATGTTATCTTTAGGGTTTGTTAGGTGGATCCTGGATTGTGCTGAGGTGTGTCCATGCTGATCTTTGTTTCCTTGAGCTGTTATCATGAGGGGGATGCTGAGATTTATCATAGGTCTTTTCTGTATATTGAGGTGATCATGTGATTTCTGTCTTGGAGTCTGCTTATACGCTAGATTGCATTTATTGACTCCTGCACATTGAACCATCTTTGCATCAATAAGGGGAGTTTATAATTTGGTGTTACACAATGAAGCTTCACATGCAAGACATCCCATCCTTTGGAATCCAGAGTCCCCACCCTCCCATTCTCTCCCTAATTGCCAGTTGCTTTACCCTTTCTCTGCCTCTTTATCGAAAAGTCCATTGGATGATGTTATTGTTACTGTTCTTGTTATTATTATTGATTGTTACTGTTTTGTGTCAGAATCATTCTATATCTTCCTGACTGGCCCAGAACTTACAGCATAGACCAGGCTGGCCTCAAACTTACAATGATCTTCTATCTCTCCCTCCCAAGTATTGGAATTACAAGTATGCACCACCATGCTTAGCTAGTCTTTGGGGTTTTCTTCTGCAACATTTATAAATATTAGACTTATTTATTTTGTTTCATGTGTTTGAATGTTTTGCCTGCATGTGTGGTGTACCACATGCATGACTGGTAGCCAAGGAAGTCATAAGTGGGTGTTGGGTCCCTTGGGACTGGAGTTACAGATGGTTGTGAACCACCATGTGTGTGCTGAGAGTCAAATCCACATTCTCATCAAGAGCAATAAGAGCTCCTAACCTCTGAGCCATTCCTCCAGCCCCTAAGCACAGCAGTTTTAAAAAGGTAGTGCTAGTCCTCAAATGAACTCAGCTTTCTGCCTTCTGTAGTGAAATCTCCCCGGTATGTATGTTCGTTGATGGTAATCGATTCCAACAACCAGATGTTTGTTCCAACTCTTTGAGAAAGGATTTCTCAGCATTGCCCTAGCTAGCCTGGTCCTTACCATGTCATCCAGGCTGAACTTGACCTTCTAGTGCTCCTCCTGCTTCTGCCTCCTCATGATCGACTAGAGTTGGGCACCACCATGTCAGGCCAATCAAGGATTCATAGTTTTATTCATTTAATTTTGTGTGTATGAATGTTTTGACTGCATGTATGTCTGTGCACCATGTGCATGCCTGGTTACCCTAGAGGTCAGAAGAGTTCATCAAATACCTTGAAACTTGAGTTATGAATTGTGAGCTATCATGTGGGTGCTGGGGTCAAGCTCAGGTCTTCTACAAAAGCAATTAGTATTCTTAGCCACAGTGACATCTCTCCAGACCCAATCAAAAACTTAAATGAATGCTAATAACAACAACTAGCAACTGCCATTGGCCTGTGTTTTATTTATAGTTTATAAGGTGTTTTCAAAGTCATTATCATTCCATTAGAAGGAAATTCCTTTTTTTTTTTTGTTTACACCTGGAAGCTTTGCAATGTATACATGTGGCTCTGCTTTATGTGACTGTGTGATGCTCCCTCAGGCTCTACAGGAGACAAGGCCAGGATCAATTCTTAGACAAGGTCATTGGCATAGCATGTATTGATCCTGAGCTCTGGGCTGGAAACTCCTGACATGGGGCCACCACGACAAGATATTACAGTTGTCTTGTCTTAGTGGAGACACGTATTGGATTTCTGAAAATTCAGAGAAAGGATAAGCTTGTCTTCCTCTGAGAGTATCGGGTAATTTCTCAGCATGTCTGCAGCACAAGCAGACTTGAGGCCCGATGAATCACATTGGTCATCCACAGCCCAAGCAAGAGGAACTCTGAACAAGGATTTTACTACTTCTAAGTGCACAGCCTTTTCATTTTTAAGGACTAATTCACAGTACATATTTTCATACACCTTCACAGGCCTATGTCTCCTTCCCTGGACCCCTACATTTTAGCAAATTGGGGGTCCAGTGACCTAAGTGAATGTATTCAGTGGAAGAGCTTGTTCCAACACACATTTCATCAAGAGAAGCCATTTATATTTTGTGCACCTGTGTCGGTACCTCCATTTGATATTTCAAAGCAAAAATAACAGCACCACTAGAACAACCCAGAGGCTAATGGGTCAGCTGGCCTATCGAGGAAGAAGGATCATCTCGTGACGTTGTTCAATGGATTGTGTCTGGGCAGCAGCTGCCTGCAGCTGTGGGTTCTTTGGTAGGCGTGAGCTGAACCTGTGGTTATCACTTAAGGGCATCAATAACTCACCATCATGCTTCTTTACCTTCTGGGGACCTTACCTTAACTGTGATGGGAAGTTACTAGTCCAGAGCATGGACCAGTCAACTCCCATGCTTTTCAGACTGTCCTAGAATAGTTATTGATATGGAACACACTCAGGAGTGTCCTCAAGAACCTTGCTGCTGTCAACTTTTTTTTTTTTTTTTGAGCTGAGGATCGAACCCAGGGCCTTCTAGCAAGCGCTCTACCACTGAGCTAAATCCCCAACCCCACTGCTGTCAACTTTTAACAAACTACAGTGAAGCTGCATTCCTTTAGGTGGGAGAGATCTAACTCAGAGCCTTGCAAGTGCTGTCCCCCACCAAGTAACATTCAAGCTCCTTGTTTTGTAGAGAAGGAAACTATGTTTTCTTCCCTCTCTGTTAGACTCCTGGCTGAGTCCCCTGTAATGGAAGACAGATTAACAAAAGAACAATAAACATACTTACTAGAAGTTTGATATGACATAGGGTCTTTCCTAAGGGAGCAGGAGCACAAAGAATTAATTGCTTTTTTGTTTTGTTTTTTATGGTGGGGCTATGGAAGTGGAGAGTCATGGAGATATATAAGAAGACAGGATGTATGTTCTAGTGTTGATAAATGAGGTGAGTTTAGCAAGACTGACATGTCTAAATTATTGAGGCCTTTGTGTTTAGAGATACAGATGCTCCTTTCTTGGGAAAGTCACCTCTTCTAGGAGGTTCTCGTGACCTCCTTCATAGGAAGGCTAGGAAATCCCTCCTGTGTCAGCTGACATGCTTCAGGGAAGGATGGGGAAAGGTGGCAATTCTGAAGTTTCATTGAAATTAAAATACTACATTATTTCTCCCTTTCCTTCCTCCAACCCCTCCCCAGTAACCACCACCAGCACCACCACCAGCACCACCACCACCACCACCACCACCACCACCACCACCAGCAGCAGCAGCAGCAGCAGCAGCAGCTCTCTCTCCAATTCACATCCTCTAACCTTTTTTTAATTGTTGTAATTACAGTATGTTTAGCTCATATAATTTCAGGGCTGACCACTTAGCACTGGATAACCAGTTGGAGGACTCCTCCCTAGGAAGACCATTTTCTCATGCTCTCATGATTCCTCAGTTGCTCACAGTTCTTTTCTAGGGTTGGGGCCCTGTGAGGTTTCCCTCTTCCATGTTAGCAAGTTTTTTGGTGGTGTCCTTGTTCAGGTCTTGCCTAGGCAGCCATGTTGGTGAGAATTTGCGGGTGTGTAGTAGCTTCCCTGACATTTCTAGGACTAATTCACAGTACATATTTTCACACACGTTCACAGGCCCATATCTCCTTCCCTGGACCCCTACATTTTAGCAAATTGGGGTTCTCAATCTCACAGCAGACATCCTGTTTCTTATTTTGTGTGTGTGTGTGTGTGTGTGTGTGTGTGTGTGTGTGTGTGTGTGTGTGTGTGTGTGTGTGCGCGCGCGCACCCATGTGCTCACTCATGCCTCAGCATGCCAGTGAAAGTCAGGAGACAGCTTGTGTGAGTTGGTTCTCGCCATCCATTGTGTAGGTTCTAGGAATCTAACTAAGGTTCTCAGGCTTGAAGGCAAATTCCTCTGCTACCTGAATCATCTCACCAGAACTGAAGTTTTCTTAATTTCCATCTTAAAATATTATGGTACAGTGTGTTCTGACCCCATTCGACTGACCATGTCTCAAAATCGCACACTAGAACACAAACTCTGCAAAGACAGAGACTTAAAGCCGCGTGAACACCCCCTGGTAACTAGCCTATAGGTTTGTTGATTGAATCAGTGAGATCCCTGTCTTGGAATAAATAAGTTTTTTTTTTTTTAATCCTGAGATGAATGGTTCCCTTATGACAGTGTTCATCTCCTCTAATTTCCTTTGAGCCAATTTATGTTCCTTGAATTGCATGTCGGTGATGAATATTGAGAGCATTTACACTTTATTTAGCTGTTCTTTCCCCCAAACAGACGTGACAATGAAAAATTCTATCATAAAGCCACATAAAACAAGAAAAGGAAGCATTATGGTTGGAGCCTGGGGAAAGGAATGCCTAAGCCTTCCCCAAAGGCATATGGGCACCCTCAGCTGAGAGGGAGTGCCAGCCACCATCCTGACAACTAGAAATGTGGGTGGCTCTGTCCCACCTATCAGAGGAAGTTGGTGTTCATAAAAGGTGTTCAGGGCCTCTCAGCACTCTGTAACACTTGAATTCACCCACTAGGGAGAAGAGTTTTCTTCCCAATTGCCTTAGCTGCTTACGACAGGGGCCACATTTTACAGGACACGTTGGTTTAAGCGCAGGAGAGTCCATTTCTCCCCTCTCCCTTCTTCCGTTCTTCCTTCCCTCTGCCTTTCTCCTTTGCTTGCTTCCTCCACCCAATCTTAGCTGGATGTCAGGGACACGGAATGTATGGCAGAGGGAGGAAGTGGATGAATCCAAGATGGCTGGACCAGACAGAAGTGACGTGAGCGGAAGCTCGGAGGAGAGAGGAACGTCCCCAGCGTTTCCGGTGAAATGAGTCTTAAACACTAGCACCTGCTGATGTTTTCCAGAGCACTGCCATTTACAAAGGCTACTCCCAGGTATTTTCTGGTTTATTTTAATCTTCATAGCAACCTTATGCAGGCAACTTTCTGCTCTCAGCTTTGGTCCTGTTTTCTGCTTTGTATTGTGTATTATTCGGAGTCCTCTAGAGGAACAGAACTGATAGAATGAATCTCTCTTATTATATAGATATAATATTTATATTAAATACATGATATTTATATTAAATATATGTATTTATATTTTCTTTTTTAATAGTTGTTTTTTTTTTTTAAATGTGTATGGGTGTTTTGCCTGTGTGTATGTGAGTGTGCCATTTGCTTGCAGGCACGGAGTCCAGAGGAAGACATCAGATCCTCTGGAATTGGAGTTACAGATGGCTGTGAGCCTCCATGTAGGAGCTGGGAAGTGGACCTAGGTCCTCTGCAAGAGGAGTCAATACGCCTAACCACTGAGCCATCCCTCCAGTCCCCGTATTTGTCTGTTTTTCTTAGGGGATTTATTAGAGTGACTTGCAGGCTGTAGTCTGGCTATAACAATGGCTCTATCAGTGCAGAGTCCAAGAATCCATTCATTATTCAGTCCCTGAGGCTGCATGTCTCAGCTGGTGTTCAGTCACCAGAATCCCCAAGAAGCAGACTCTAATGCCAGTGAAGGAATGAATCTGCCAGCAAGGGTGAGGGCAGGCAAAAAGCAAAAGCTTCCTTCTTCCATGTCCTTTATAGAGGCTTCCACCACAAGGCGTGGCCCAGATTAAAGGCAGATCTTCCCATTGCAAAAGATTTTAATGAAGAAAAACTCCTCCCAGGTGTACCCAGCTTTGGCTTGGGTTTTAGTTAATTCCAGATGCAGTCAAGTTGACAGCATAGCCATCACTCACTAACCTCCTGCCCCTGTGCCTTATCTGGTTGTATGCAGGGACTTTGCCCCTAAGCATCAGGTTGCTGCTTTCCAGGGTGTGTGTGTGTGTGTGTGTGTGTGTGTGTGTGTGTGTGTGTGTGTGTGTGTTTGGTGGGGGGTGCGCGCAGGCAGTGCAAGGAGGATGTGTCTCCTCCCACCAAACTGGCCAGGTCTGGACTCTAGGTCTCTACTTCCTCCTTTTGTGTTTCTTCCTGAGGGGTAGTACACTTTTTTCTGTTGTTCTAAACATCTGCTTTGCGAGTCCCATCCCTTCTGATTCTCCAAGTCTCCACCACCCTAGAAAATAATCCTTTGTATGAAGGTCCAAGTGTAGTGATTCTTTAAGGGGATTTTAGTTTTCTCCTTAGAACCTACACAAAATGAAGTCTCTATTCTTAGCATTTTAGAGATAAGGAGACAGTTAAATAACTTTGCCAAGGTCAACCAATGGTAAGAGGCAGAGTCCAGGACTGTTTCCTGACTTCAAAGCCAGGCTACTTTGTACTTCCAGAGAGATAGTAGTAATACACATGTGCTTCAGTTGTGTGCCACATAATAGTGTTTTGCCCAGCATGGGACCACATATGCAATGGTGGTCTCATAGATTATACTGGAGCAGAAAAATGTTTATTGCCTAGTGACACCAGAGTGTAACTTATTAATTCATGTATTTGTGGTGATGCTGTTGATACATAGCTACCAACCCATATATAACTATAGTACATGCAATTATATACAAGATTTAGTACTGGATACTGATAACTTACTCATGGTACTACTTAATGCATTTATTATATTATACTTTGTATTATAGATCCTCCCATTCATTAATTTCTTTTCTATAAAATAGCACACCATATTATGCTAGTAGCAGCCTTCCCAGCTACTTACTGAGCCTCTTGAGCTTAATTGAACTTCAAGTTGTTTTGCTTATCACAGCTCTAGGAGCAAGAAGTTAGGTGACATGGCATAACTGTCTGTCTGTCTATCGCCTATCTGACTGCCTTTCATCTAGTAGTCTGTCATTTATCCTAGATATATCAGGCTATTTATACCATCTAGGTTTCTGTAAGTACACTCTATGATCTTTGCATAATAATAAAATCACCTAATGTCTATTTCTCACAATATCCTCCTAATTTAGTGATGTGTGACTATGAAGTCTTTTCAAGATCAGTTAGCAGTTTTGTGGGGTTACTGTTCTTCCATGTATATATTTAAATTTGAAGGAACTTTAAGAGTCTATGACGTGACTTTGATTGTTCTTGCGAAAAGTTCGGGTAAGAGTGAGGTGAAGAGAATGCCACACAAGCTATCTTAGTTAGGGTTTCTATAGCTATGAGGAAACGCCATGACCAAAAGGCAGGTTGGGGAGGGCAGGGTTCGTTAGGCTCACGCTTCAGCATTGCTGCTCCTCCCCAACGGAAATCAGGACAAGAACGTAAACAGTGCAAGGACAAACTCAAGCAGGGCGGAATCCCGGAGCAGGAGCTGACGCAGAGGCCATGGAGGGGTGCTGCCTACTGGCTTGCTTCCCGTGGCTTGTTCAGCCTGCCTTCTTATAGCTTCCCATCGGCTGGGCCCTCTCCCATTGATCACTGATTGAGAAAATGCCTTACAGCTGGACCTCATCAAGGCATTTCCTCAACAGAGACTCCTTTCTCTGATGACTCTAGCTTGTGTCAAGTTGACACACAACCAGCCAGTCCACAAGCACATATGGATGTCAGAGGGACAGTTGATAAGTTTACTCATCCTAATAGAATAACAGATTTTTTTCTATTTGTTTACATTTTTTAATGCGGTCTATTTTGATTGTATCCTTGCCTCTCTTCCAACTCCCTCAAAGTCCTTTCCACCTCCCTACACACTCAACTTCATGTTCTTTCTCTCCTTAAAACAATATCAAAATCAAAACATAAAAGTACCAAACCAAATCAAAACAAACAACAATAGTCACACACACACACACACACACACACACACACACACGCACACGCACACGCACACGCACACGCACACGGACACACACACACACACACACACACGGACACACACACACACACACACACACACACACACACACACACGGACACACACACACACCAAAAAAAAAAAAAAACCACGGAGTCTATTTTGTGCTGCCCAACTTCTCCTGAGCCATAGGGAGTGTGGTTGATATACCCTATAGCTTTTGGATTGGGTGTGAGTTGGTCCCTACTTCCATTACTTCATGCTGGGATTCTATCTGACTTGAACTTGTGTAGGTTTTGTGACTGTTTTAACAGTCTCTGTGATTTCAAATGTGTATCAGTCCTGCAGCATAACAGATTTTTGATAGCGTCACATGCACAGTGATTGATGCAAGATGAAAAGCAGTCTTCAAAGCATTTTATCCTACTTTAGCTCATCATATTGCTCTGGTTATCATGTTGATCTCACCTAGGAAAGGTCAAAACTGAAGGTCATGTTGAAAATGATTTGGGTCTACGATAATTTTTACAGATACATGAATTATCTAGGTTTTTCTGCTGGCTGCAAGAATGTTTTAATTTCTAATTACTAAGCTAACCCTGAAATGGTAACCATGACCGAATTCAATAAAAAAAATAAAGTTACATTGATTTTGGGACAAGGGACTCGTGTAGAAGTCAGAGGAATGCTTGTGAGATTGGGTTCTCTCCTCCATCATGTGGGTCCAGGAGATCAAACTCAGGTCACCAGTCTTGGCTGCAAATGCTTTTGCTTGCTGAGCAACCTCACTGGCCCCAACAATCAGCTGACTGAATAGTCAGAAAGAGGCCTGGCTCTCTGAGAAGGCAGTATGAGGATGGATCAGCATCTGGGAGAAGGACCTTCGGGATATGATCCGATAAGGGCTGGCCTGGGGTAGCAAGGCAGGAAAGGGCTTCTCAGAGAAAACACTGTGGGACAGCATGTCCAGCAGAAGCTAGCTCTTGACTCCTATTATTTCTCCAAAAACTAGGCAAGTGAAACAAGACAGCAAAGGATCGTCACATCTTACTTCAAACATGGTCGTTTACCTCATCGACTGCTAGCCAAATGAATTCTAAAAAGCAGACAGGAGAAGGATGGCATTCTTAGGTGTTCTTTCTTAGCAATAAAGAAATGAACAAATAATCGTATTCCCTTTGAAAGTGCTTGATACTGAATTACAAATTCTCTATGTCTTTGAAGGGTCAGACTCAGATGAGTTTACCTCTAAAGCCTTATGAGTCTCAGTGTAGATATGGGGGTGGTCATTTCTGTTTGCCACAAAGGCTTTGTGTTAGTGAGTGAATGCTAGTTTTTAGGATAGTTCCATATCACAAAAGACCTAGGGTGGCACATATGGTACTTTGTTGTGATTTTGTTGTTGTTGTTGTTACTAATATATAGGACATTGCTCCTTGGATTAAGGTTAGGGCCAGAGCATCCTTTAAAAAGAAATGCTTTCTAAGTATCATATTTCTAGACAACAGTTTGTTTATAAAACAAAAATCTCTCACATTTTGTGCCAAAACATCCAAGAGTATTTGCTCTTGGAGCAGATTTGAGACCATCAAGAAGAGAGAGCTAACAAGGGATCATATTCAGCTTGGTTGCTTGAAAGAATCAAGCGTCCTCAGCAGGTGGAAGCTAGAGTTAGCCCAAAATTCCTTTGGATTGAGAGACAAGATGGTCTACTTGTTTAACTCCATCAGTAACTACCATCTTTTTCACACTATTATGTTGGTGAAAAGTTCCTTCTCCTTTTGAAGGGTGCATTTCTGGGCCTACAGCAGACTCAAATGTGTCAATGCTGACACAGAGATGCAAAAGAAAGACATCTAAAGGAAGGCAAAATCTGGCGAGAGGTGACTTGGCAGGTAGGAGTGCAAGGACCTGTGTTCAGGTTCCCAAGGTTGCCTATAGCTCTGGCTCTAACCCTGGTGCTGTGGAGGGCAGAGAGAGAAAGATTCCTGGGGCTTGCTGTTCACCATTCTGGCTCCATGTTTAGTGAGAGATGTGTGTCATTTCAGACCCAACCTCACAGGTCTCCTGTGAGATATTCAGCTCTTTCTCTTTCTTCTCTGATCACACATGGGTTGCCGTCATTCTATGCAAACACTAAATGAGGATTAAACTTCTGTTGTTTAACTCATAGAAATATATGGGTTTACTGATGCTAGTAGCTTAGCTTATATACAAGAACTGTAAAAGGGGACCAGATTAGTAAACTGGCTGATTACCTGAAGAAAGAGCTGGGGTGGTATCTGATCAGTTCTGTTTCTGGCCCTTTAATGACCTGATGTAGACCCTGGTACTGGTGGATACAAGAAGGGCTACTTCATGTGCCTGCTAACAGTGCTCCAGGTCAATGTGGGTCTAGTTTATAAATACTGACCAAGTTGTTGTCAAAGCAAAGAGAGACTAGTAGACTTAGGATAGCCCAGAGCATAACTCACTGAAAGACTTATGGATGGAACTGTGGTCCTGGGGGAGAGAAAGACCAATCATCTAGCAATTTAGACCAGAAAGAGGAGCACATGAATGTGTATAAATTAAGACCAAAGTGACCCCGTGTACTTGGTTTGTCTTGAGCTAAGCATCCTGGAGGCAAGGATGTAATGGCTGCGCAGCTCCATATTCCCCTCTTTGGTCTTCTCACTTTAAAAGTTGATGAACAGATATGCAGGAAAACTCACTGTGGGGCCCGGAGAGATGCTCCATTCATAAAATGTTTGCTGTACAATCATAAGGGCTGGGTTCAGATCTCTAGCACCCCTGTAAAAAATCTGGGTATGGCACCATGTGCCTATCCCAGTACTGGGGAGACAGAGATGTGAGGGTCTTGACAGCCTAGTCTATCCAAATCAGTGAGCTCTGGGTTCAGTGTGAGAACCTGTCTCAAGGAGCAAAGCGGAGAGTAGTTGAGAAAG
Source organism: Onychomys torridus (assembly GCF_903995425.1). Taxonomy (NCBI): domain Eukaryota; kingdom Metazoa; phylum Chordata; class Mammalia; order Rodentia; family Cricetidae; genus Onychomys; species Onychomys torridus. The sequence continues at coordinate 66,095,688 of NC_050451.1, read as the reverse complement.
ACACTCAATGTTGACCTCTGGTCTCCACACTCACACAGCGACACGTGGCGGTTTGAGCGAAAATGGCCCCATATAGGCACATAGGAAGTGGCACTATTGGGGTTAGGGCCTTATTAGAGTAGGTGTGGCTTTGTTGGATGAAGTGTGGCTCTGGGAGTGGACTTTGAGGTCTCAGCTGCTCAAGCCAGAACCAGTGTCTCACTCTTCCATTTGCCTGCCAATCCCGATGTAGAACTCCCAGATACCTCTCCAGCACCATGTCTGCCTGCATGCCACCATGCTTCTTGTCATGATGACAGTGGACTAAACCTCAGAACTGCAAATTAGCCCTAATTAAATGCTTTCCTTTGTAAGAATCACCATGGTCATGGAGTCTCTTCACTATAATAGAAATCCTAATGGAGACACGTGTGTACCAGCACACATGTGCACATAGCCACAAACATGTGCATACACATATACACAATTTCACTACACATAAGGCTAAAGTTACTGTGGGGAACCCATGGTGATTACATCTCAAAATGGTTGCGGGCCCGTGAGACTGAACCACTGAACCGGTATACATGGAAATCTGAGAGAAACAAGAAAACTTGAAATCATGTGTTGAAAGCTAAGGTATAAACTTCTATAGGGCCAATGAAAACACCTGCATATATGTCTTAAAATCCAGTCTTAGAAGTGTAGAATGAATGAGATCTGAAAGGTGACGTCAGAGTCCAGCATGACAGTCACATGACTATGCATTAACACACTGCATTTATGTCCGTCTTTGGTGTGTTAATAGAAACAGAGTCTGAAGCTGTCAGCCTCAACCCCATTCCACCCCACAGTGATCAGACTGGTGCTGTACACTCTATTTGTATCCGTTTTCATGTTATGTATGTCAAATAGAAAAACACTGCTTTGTAGGGCTTGGAATTAATGTCTGGGGATGATTGAAAAGCACTGGTTATACTTGCCCTAGTGAAAACTTACAGCATTCTTGGCAATCTCTCTCTCTCTCTCTCTCTCTCTCTCTCTCTCTCTCTCTCTCTCTCTCTCAATCTCTCAATCCCTCCCTCCCTCCCTCCCCCTCTCTCCCCCTCTCCCCGTCTCTCTTCTCTCTCCCTCTCTCCCCTCTCTCCCCTCTATCCATCTCCTCTCTCTCTCTCTCTCTCTCTCTCTCTCTCTCTCTCTCTCTCACACACACACACACACACACACACACACACACACACACACTATGCAATTCGATAATTTTTTTAGTGTATTCACAAGGTATGGCAATAATCACCACTATTTAAGAATATTTGCTTTTCTAAAGAAGAAACCCCCCATACATTAACTTCCTACTTTCTCCTCCTCCTAAAATCTCTGGTGATCACCAAGTCACTTTATTTGTGTATTTATTTAACTCTGATATTCCATTTAAATGGAATCATCTAGCCTGTGATGTGTCTGATTTCTCTCCACATATTTCCCATAGTCCCCACTTTTCGATAAAGTATAAGTACATCATTCCTCTCAGGGATGAGTGACGTTTTAAAGTATGGATCGCACTTTACCAGCTCATTCATTGGGGGACATTTGGGTCTGTCTCTTGGTTATTAGACCAGTGCTTCTATGAATATTGGTACACAATATCTTGCATAACATTTGTTTTCAGTTCTTTTGGTTTTCTACTTAGAAATGAAAATGTGGGGTCATGTGGTGACTCAATCTATTTTTCCGAGGGGCTGCCAAACTGTGTCTCAAAATAGCTGCACATTTTTACATTCTCACCAACGATGGTAAAAGTTCCAGTTTCTCCACAAAGTGGACAACAGTTGTTGCTGCTTGTGTTTTTGCTAATAGACACACCAAGGAGCATAAACTGGTCTTTTTTAGTTCTGTTATAATTTCCATTATCTTAGTGATTAATGATGTTGAACATCTTTTGATGTGCCTACTGGCCACTTGAGTATTTTCTTTAGTGGAGAAATATCTGGGCAGATCATCTCTGTTTCCAACATGCTGGAGGAGTCAAAGGTGAATAGGCTGCTTGCGATGAAGGAGCCAAGCATTCTGGGCAGCCTAGGTTTATACAGTTCACTTTGGTGAGAAAGTAGTCCACATGACTGACAGTGATCTCTTCAGAGGCCAATATTTCAATGACCTAATTACCACCCACTAGGTCGTACCTCTTACATGCTCCATCTCCTCTCACATAGCTGCTCTGTAGGCTGAGCTTCCAACACACAAACCTTCAGGGGACAAGCTTCTCCTAAAACATAGCAATGTCTTTGGCTCCACAAAAATGTTCAGTTTTGATGAAGCTCAACATCTCTCTTTCTTGGGTTGTTTATGTTCTAGGTATCCAATGCAAGGACATGATGAGTTAATTAAAAAAGCTTTTCATTGCCTAGCACATAAGCCTTTGCTTTCTTTTGAACAAATATGTTTTGAGTCAAAACATGGGGTGGGGTCCAAGCTCCCCTTTGTGCCTGTGCGTACTGAGCTTGCTATTTGTTGAAAAGACCATTTTTTTCACTGAGTGATTTTGTGTCATTTATATATACCCTGGTATAGTGTGTCCTTCCTTGTGTTTGCTTGGGCATTAATTTGGCTTTCTTTGTCTATTTTCTTAAAGAAATGTTTTGGCTATTGAACTGCAATCTCCGTTTACAATTTTACCATGTTTCTTTAAGCCTGCGTACAGGCCCTTTCCAAAGTTTTAATACCTTGGCTTTTGTTTTGTCTTATTTTCGGAAAACCCTGGATATTTTCTTTCTTTTATTTTTTTACGTTTTCTTCCTTGTCTCATTAGTTATTTAGGGGTATGGTGTTCAACCTCTGCAAATTCATGAATATCCTGAATTTCTCTATGGATTTCTAATTTTATTCCATTGTGGTCAGAGAATACACTTTGTCTGATTTTAGCCCTTCTAAATATATTGTGATTGATTTTTATGGCCTAACATATGTTGGATTAAGGAGAAAGCTTGAGTCACACTGGCAAATAGTTTTCTTTCTATAAGTGTCTCTGTGGGATGCTGATTTAGAGTCTTCTGGGTGGACGGCCAGGAGGGGCACAGCTGGGACACATGGTTCTTCTGTTTTTAGTTTAAGAAACCTCCACACTGGTTTCCATTGTAGATATAGTAGTGTGTACTTCCTTCAGCAGTGAATAAAAGCCCTTCTTTCTCTGCACACTTGCCAGCATTTGCTGATCTATATATCTCATTCGTGTGTGTGCTCATGCACGTGTGATGTGTATGTGCACACATGTGAACACACATGCTATGGGGTACATGTGGAGGTCAGAAGACAGCTTTAGGGAGTCAGTTTTCTCCTCCTCCTCTGGGTTCTGGGGACTGAACTTAGGTTGCCAGGTTTACACAGGAAGCACTTAGACCCACTGAGCCATCTCACTGACTCTACTGTCAGATGATTGATTTTAGAATGAACATAATTGTGGCTCTGGGTTGTGCAACCTTCTTGCAAAGATGATCCTTTGCTGCTGGGAGGCATTTAGACTAAAGGAGCTGATCTTATTAACCTTGCCAAGCTGTCTAAAAGTGTTTGGAAGATGTGTTTCTGGTTCACTGTACTCTTGTCTCCCAATTCTGAAAGCTTAGGGTAGTTCCCAGGGTACCACCTCCGAGGTTTGACCCTGATGAAATAGCTGATGTTTCTCCTTGTATTTCAGGCTCATCACCTCCATTTTTATTTTAGTGCCAGGAAAAACTAAAGATATATGCCACAAACAGAATGTTCTAAATGCTACATTTACTTTTTCTTTGTTTTGTTTTGTTTTTTCCTTTTCTAAATCTTTGCCCCCACCAAATATTTTCTTATTAGGTTTCATGCCTTTAAAACTATTTTCTTTAATATATTGATGCAGCTTTTCTTGTTCTTCACAAGTAGAAGGTTTCTCTGAAACAATTGAATGAGCCAATGCAAGAATGAGAATTCTACTTACAGATTTATGAAGAGTAAACTTTCTCAAGGATTTGCCAATGCAAACATCCTTAACATGCACACAATTAAACTGTAATTTAATACACCCCTTGTGAAAAATGTATTAATTAACCCATGCCTCTTTGACCCAGCAACTCCAATTTGGTCAAAATCAGAAAGAAATGGTTAGTGATCAGAAAATATTTTTTATTTGCAAAGATAGTATAACATGCAATATAGGTCAAATTGGTTGTAAACTAAATATTTAATAAGGACAACACAATTGTGGTACATTAGTGGGAGAGCCAAAGTCATATATTGGAGAGTATTTGATGGGAAAGAAAGATAGCTACAATTAAAAAATAGTATATGTTACTAATATATCTAAATTGTACTTATAGTTTCCAATGTACTCAACTCTGATGAGATAACACATATTTAAAAAGTGGGTTTTGTACTCAAGCAAAACATGTATATAATGTAAAATTCTCAATAAAAGTAAAAATTTTGCTGCTTTATAGTTTCATTGAAAGTGCTGAAATATATACTAATTTTACAATCTGGAGAGAGTATATTTAAAAGTAAACCGTTACTTTAATACAAATTCTTTAGGTTCCATGGTATAGAAGATTCCTCAGCAATCTTGGCATCTTCATTGTGTTCCAAGCTATCTTTCATAGTTGGCCAAGGCTTCAAACCTTGCAATTTTTGTGGTCTTCAGATGTTTATTGATCGAAACAATACTTTCCCTTAAAAAAATAAGAATGCATTATTTGGAGGTTTTGATGTAACTCAATGGTAGAGGGCTTGCCTCATGTGCTTGGAGCCCTGGTTTCAACCTTACCATGGTTAAATAAATTTTTTAATAGACGAGTTTTTGATTGACATACATAAACTGTTCGTACTAACAGGGTTCAATGTGGTATTTTCACACATGCATATAGCATGAACTAATCAAAGCCATTCTTCTTTGTTCCTTCCAGGCTCCCTCCTTCCCACCCTCCATTAGCCACTCTGCTACATTCAGTTGTACTGACTTTGAGGTTCTGTATGTGAGGGAGAACACGCTGTGTGAGTCTTTGTGTATGTGTAAAATTTCACTTAACACAATGCCCTCAGATTTATCCACTTCGTTGCAAACGACAGGATTTCATTTTCTTTAGAGTTGAAGAGTTCTCTTTTGTGCAGCCCTACTACATTTTATTTATCTACTCATCCACTGATGGACATGCAGTTTGATTTCATAGCTTCCAGTCTCTATCTAGACAAATATATTTTTAAAGTTTCTCACTGTGAAAGGAATGCTTCTAACCAGATTTTTATTAATTAACAATTTGTTTTCAAAAAAAAATCTGGGCAGTATTAGGAAAGTTCTTTTCTTGGGATTCCACATTGGCTTCCACAAGAACCACTATTTTCCTCCTCCTAGGAATAATATGGCAGACCACTTAGGAGTATGTGACCAAGGTGGCATTGCCACATGGCTGTCTTATTCACTCTGAATTGTTCATCACCTGGTTCTTCCTGTGCCTACATTGTCTTTGAAATGTTGATGAATTCATCTTGTTACCCCAGCCAAACACACCCCATTATTCGACTTTCTTTCCAAGCGTTGCTTTTGAAAGCTGTGAGCTTATTTTATTGCTTTCGAGATGGATGTTCTGGGATCTTTGTGAAGTGTTTCATTGTTCCTCTTGGCTAACCCTTGTCCTGATATCCCAGAGACCCTAAATTCTACCACGATGCAGTAAAATGGACTGTTTTCATATTTACACTTCCACCTGCAAAAGGAGACCTGCTTCAGACAGCTGGGGAGGGGGATCTGCTACCCTGAAGTGTCGCTCAAAAGCATATTTCAATTTGAGTTGAAAGCCTTTTTTATGTGTATTCCCCCCAAGCACCTTAGCAGAAATCACATTTTGCATTAGAGCTTTATGTACAGCCCAGTGTCTCCTGCTTCCTGTATACCAATAAAATCATGTATTTCAATTTAACCTCAGTCTGCCTGCGTTTAAAACATAAAGCTAAGGTTAAGGGCTTTGGCTGATAGCAACCCTACCTAGGCCTCTCAATTTCTAGATAAAGCCTTTTATGGAGAGTGTGTTATTGGCCCTGTTGCGCAAGTCTGCCATATATACCAGTGTATTCCACCAATCCTGAACTAAAGACAAATTCGAAGCATGTATGAGCTAAAGTTGGCTCTAGATCTTTAATCTCCTGAGCCTTTGAGGAACTGCTTGGCTTGGCTTGGTTGCTGGGACTCCTCCCTGCTTCAGCATCTCAGAACCATGGAGACCAAGAGCCTTTAGGAAGAGCTGCCTGGTGCCACTGGCTCTTGCTTCTTGGGCCTTCAGTCTACCTCACCCTCTGTGTCTCAGGAGAAGGAGTGAATGTAGAGGGCACAGAGTTCATTGTGCTCACAGGTAAGCACCAGGGAAACCAAGCATGCAGGGGGATTGTCTTCTCAAAGGAAGAGATGTGTAACCTGTTTTCTGCCCAGAGGCTGGGAATGGATATGGTTAATAGTCTGGTGACCTCTGAACTATCTGTACAAGCAAGACCACACCAGATCCTTGCAAAGGCCCCTAAGATGTCACATATAGTCTATCTAATTCGTCTCTATGGAAGAGGTGACATATAGTTAGAGGAGTTTCAATGTAATATGCCTTTTTTCCAAATTGTTATCCTTAAATATGCCTTCAAAACAAAACAAAACAAACAAACAAACACCACCAACAACAAAAAACTGCCTGGTGTCAGACTCTGAAAGTTTGAACCAACACCAACTACTGCATCATGTTGAACCAGACTGGCTTCCTCCTTCACACAGATTGATTCTCCTGGCTGTTGTGTTTGCAGAGACCCACCACAAGTGAGAAGCCTGAGGGCACCAAAGCATCTCCTTGACCATTTCTGGAGGGTCTCTGAATGCTTTTCCTTTGTTGTTAAAGGGTCGGCAGCCTGCTGAGGGAAGAGCAGCCCAGATAGAGTGCTACTACTAATTTGGGGGTTAGTTTGTTCTAAATTTGGGTGCCCCTCTGTTGGGTGAGGATAGAAGAAACATCTTTTCTTTTGTGTTGTTCTTCCAATTCTGGAGTCACACACTAACTGGCTTCCTTCCTCATACCCCTTGTTCTTCAGTTTATGCCGTAGTCTTCCCAGGTTTACCAAGAGCGTGCACAGTGTGCACCATCCATCTTCTTCACACTGGCTCCGCTCAGTTCCATGATATGAAACATTTTCTTAAGCTTTTTATTTATAAAATGACACCTTACATTCAGAAGCCATATGTAGTGTTCATGCCAGAAGACTTCCAAGAGTTGTTCTCTGCTCGTGTAGAAAAGAAACAACTGGACTGAGATGCTGTAGCCCCTGTGAACGAGTCTGGATTAGTTATCCATCTGGCTCTCTGATGACTCAGCTCTAGACATTAGGTTCATACTCAGACTTTACCACGATACTCCAGTGAGATAAAGATGTGTAAGTCTTTTAGAGCTGGGGGACCCTGCTCTGGGGATGATGACATGCTTTATTATACTCTTTGATCCTCAATAATGAGTCAAACTAATTATGAAATCAGAGACCTTGTTCAGAATACTTTTTCAAGAAGTGTGGTGTTGTTGGTTGTTTTGTACTCTTAGCTCTTTTGAGGGGCTCACCACCTAGCTCCCAAATAAACCACACACATAGTTTTATTCTTACTTATAAATGTCTGATCTTAGCTTGGCTTGTTTTAGCCAGCTATACTTAACTTACATAATCCCATGTAGCTTTTGCCTTTGGGATTTTACCTTTCTCTATTTCTGTATACTTTTCATTATTTCTTACTCTGTGGCTTGATGTGTAGCTGGGTGGCTGGCCCCTAATGTCCTCCTCCTTCTCTGGCTACTCCTTTCCTACCAGATTTCTCCTCCTATTAATTCTCTGGGCCTGCCAGCCCCACCTATCCTTTCTCCTCCCTTACTGTTAGCCATTCAGCTCTTTATTAGACCATCAGATGTTTTAGACAGGCACAGTAACATAGCTTCAAAGAGTCAAACAAATGAATCATAAACAAAAGTAACACATCTTAAAATAATATTCCCCAACCATGTGGATTGTTCTATGTTCTTTCTTGCACATTTCATATCTAAACCGTGTATGAATCTCAATACTACCTTGTTTTGGTTACTTTTCTTGCTGTGGCAAAATACCATGACCAAGAACAAATTAGAGAAGAAAAAGGTGGATTTGAGCCTACAATTCCAGAGGGGATGCAGTCCATCATGGCAGAGAAGGCATGGCAATGGGAGCAGGAAGCTGGTCGGGAGCAGGGGCATCAAATTTCATGTACACATAGAAAACAAAGAATGAGAACAGGAAGTGGGCCCATGCTATAATACCTCAAAATCTCCTTCAAACAATGTTGCTGTGGGATGTTCTGTACGCTGTGAATGTGCTGCTCTGATTGGTTAATAAAGTACTGATTGGCCAGTAGTCAGGCAAGAAGTACAGGTGGGACAAAAAGGGAGGAGAATTCTGGGAACAGGAGGGCTGAGTGAGTAGACACTGCCAGCTGCCACCGTGAGAAACATGATATAAAGTACTGGTAAGCCACGAGCTATGTAGCAAGGTATAGATTCATAGAAATGGGTTAATTTAAGATACAAGAACTAGATAGCAAGAAGCCTGAGCCATTAGGCCAAACAGTTTAAATGATATAAGCATCTGTGTGTATATTTGGGTCTGAGCGGCTGTGGAACTAGAGATAACTCCAGCTACACAATGTACTTCACCCATCAAGGGGCTGCCCCCTAAAGTGCTATAACCTTTGTAAACAGCGCCACTAACTAGGAACAGACATTCTAATAATGAGCCTGTGGAGGATATTTTCATTTAGAGCACCACAACCCTTCTGATATAGTCAGATCCTAGCATCCTCTCATTGTCTTCATCTGTATCTTTCTAAAACGTCACTCTGGAGGTGGGGTGGGAGGGAACTTCTCTGGCCCACTAGCTGCTCCACTCCCCATGGCCTTCTCTAGCTCATTGGCCACAAAAACGCAAACACAATCATGGGGCACTTTTATTTTAACATCTCTATTATTTTCCATATCCTTCAGGGTCAACTTCAAAGTTCTTCAGTGGCCCTTATGGTCCTGTGTGATCTAGCCTTAAGGCTTGACTGGCCTCATGTGTGGCTTCTCTCTTCTTTGCTCACTCCCTGGAGAGATGTCAGCTTTAATGTCATGCTAAGCACTTTCTGTTTCAGGGCCTCCAGTTTCCTTACCCATGGACCCACCCTCCCTGTACTGATCTCCCCCATATCTGCACAGCTTACTCTTACTCTGTTGAAATGGAAACCCACTGGAGAAGTCACTACTGATCACTCTGTGAGAAACACTCTGAATTGCTCTGCATACCCCCTCCCCCTGTCCTGTTTAACTTCATAGAACTTGGTGTTACCTAGCAAACATCTGTCTTTTTACCCTTATGTAAATGTGAGCCCTGTGAGAATTGGGATTTTGATAGATTCCTTTTGTATTGCCAGAACCCCAAAGAAAGCTTAGCATGTGATAAGCATATTAAGTGAGTGAGTGAATGAATGAATGGTCATAACTCCATTCATCTCTTCAATCTGGAATCACAGAACTTTCTATAAGAGGTCACCATAAAGAAATAAGGCCCTAGAAGGGTTTTAAGTCTGAAGACTAATGACCGTCCTTAAAATCAACTGAAGAAATGTCTGCTCTTTGGGAAGCAGTGATAATTACAAATAGGATCAGGTCCATTTGACTGAACTGTGCAGTACAGGACAGGACCAGTCCTGTCCTGAGCTGCTGGACAGAAGGGAAGGTTGTTTCTCTTCCTTCACCACTGATTGGTCTTCTGTTCAGTACAACAGAACGTAAGAACCTAGCAGGTCAATGCAATACCCCCTCAGCATCTCTCAATCTGTGGCCAGAAGCCTGTGCAGAAGGGGCCAGATTCTCTGTTCAGGGTCTCACATAGCTGCCATCAAAATGTCAATCACATTGGAAATTCTGGGAAAGAATCTACTTCCAGTCTCACTCAAGTGTTAGAAAAATTCAGTTCATTACAGTTATAGGACTGTGGTCCCCACCTTTCCTCTGGCTTCTGCTGGAGGCTACTTTTCGCTCTTAGTGGCCATATCTCTTCCCACCTTGTCCCTTAGCCTTCTAGCTAGCAATAGTACCTTGAATGCTTCTCATATTTTGAATATCCCTGGTTTTTCTCTCTGCCATGAGATGGAGAAAACTCTCTGCAGTTACACAGATGCCCATCTACTCTTCTGGTTGCCAAATACAGTAACATCAGCCTGAGGGTGATATTGTCACCATATCCACCGATTCAACCCATACTCAAGAAGCTAAAGTCACTTTACCACGTACTGCAGCACAGCTCGGCACTAAGAGGATGCCCACATCACAAGCGGTACATGACAGAGTGGTCCCACACCCTGTATCTGTGGTACCAGGATGGAACTGGTAAGGACTGTTCTACCCCAGACAATACTGGAAAGGGGTAATGTATTCCTGGAGATGTGGAGTCTGCTAAGACTGATAAGCCAGTGGTGCTTGTAGGTATAGACCCGTTCATTCTGGGTTCATGGGGGTAATCCCTGTGCAGATATGCAGAAGTGAAAGGGAAGAACTTCCAAAAGGCAGATGATCCTGCACCACTCATGGGGGCTGCAAACAAGTACAATGTGGGCCGTTACTGTTCCCGTGACTAAGCTCATGTTTCAGGATAGTCACGGTTGGAAAATCCCCCATAGCTACAGTAGACACTATCCACTGAATCAGGTGAGGTCTTGAAGATTTCTTACACGACTCTTCTTCAGCCTCATTTTTTTTTTTCAGTTTTGAGGTGGTAAACCAGATAAACAGCTCAGATTTCACCCCTCACTGTCAAGCTCAAAAGCCTGTAGATTTTCAGGAACTCTGTCAGGGGTGGAAACTTGGCATGCTTTCTGTGACTCACTGAACTTCTGGCCCATCACTGACTGACCTTACCAGTCTGTCTTCCTCACACCTGAAACACTGTTCTTAACTACTCCCCTGTGGGCAGAGATGAAACCTGGGTGTGTCATTATATTTCCTGTTACCACCACACAGCAACCTAAGGGAGGGAGTATTTTTGGTGACTCAACTTTAGTCTACCGTGGGAGAGAGTGTGTGGCTGAGCAGAGAAGTTCTTATCATGATAGAAAGCAGACAGGGAGTGAGGGGGGGACTGCCAGCACTTGGATGGTTTTCTTTCTCCCTTTTCCTTTTGTTCTGTCTGAGTCCCTGCCCATTGGACAGCACTGCTCACATTCAGAGTCAGTCTTTCTGCCTCAGTTAATCCTCCTTATAGACACACCCAGAGATGCCCTTCACCAGTCTCCCACATCGTTCTAGATCTAACTTTGACAATGAAGATTAATCATCATACCAGGCCAGAACTCCCTTCCATTCCTGGAAGTCCAGTAACCCCAGAAATGGTGTGGTTCCTGCCCATGTCTTACTCTCCTGCAATATTCTATACTACGTTGTTTTCAGAGGAACATCTCAATTGATTCCTCAACTCTGTACCATCAGTCAAGGAAGGGAAGTGAAAAGGAGTGGAATCTTTTATGCATTATTTTAGGACTATTACTCAAACATAATTCTAGAATTCTCTTCAAGCACTCCCCGCCCCCAAGTGTTTCATTGATTAGGATGAATTAAAATGATTAAATGACAAGCCTACACATATATCCAAAGAAGATCTACTAAAGCCATTTGGGCTATTTAATCATCTTAAAAAGAACTGATGGTGTTAACATTAAGAAGTTGTGCTCTGTTCCTGCAGAGGATTGGGGCAGCCTCAGGCAAGCTGTCAGGAAGCCCGAGCTGATGGAAATAACTAGAAGCATCGTGACCCATTGCCAAGGAAAGCTAAGAGGCCTCTCAAGTGGTTCAGCAGCTCTGTTTGGAGCTAGGGAGGTAGAAAAGGGGCTTCAGGGGTGCTGGGTGGCCCTGTGGTTTGAATGCTAAGTGTAGCATCTTTGTATTTTAAATTGATCAGCTAATTAAAGTGTTTATACCTGCCCATTGTATTGTGTCTATACCCTTTCATACCCTTCAATCCCCTTTCTCACAACTCTGCCCGTTCCCATTAGTCCTCTCTGTCCCTGGGCAGTTTTATGTCTGCATCCAGTCCATACGTGATCTTACGTGTTTCCTATAAAATCTAGGAGACACAAATGAGAGACAACATGCCATTTGTCTTTCCGAGATAATCATATTAAGTGGATTAAGGGTAACTGCTTCTTGTTGTGTTCTCTAGAATAGATTCATGTGGCAGCCATTTCACAGGAAAGATCAGGTATGTCTCTGCCAGACAACTGAGCTCTGGAGGGAAACCATGTCTCTCTCTAAAATGCAGAAATAGAGGTGACACTTAAGTTGGCCTTACTGAGCCCAAGTGACCTACCATTGTCGTATGCCATGATCACATCCTATGATCCCAGCAGAAATGCTAGCCCCAAGAGGGTCTGCATGGATCATGTTTCCCTGTGGTCTGTTCTTCTCCACATCTTTGTGTGCCTCCGATCAATTAAATAATTAATGGCACCAATTATTTTTTAATGGGACTGTAAAGTCCTCAAGGGTGATATCACAGTGTTCTCTTCCTGTATCTGCAGGAACTAGCTCACTGTCTGACACTCCGAACAGCAAATCCGTGTTGAATGAAAGCCGGCCAGAAACTGAATTCTAGAACCTCTCCACTGAAGCCTGGCTGTGAGAAGAGCTTATAGGTCAGCTTTATTTTTAGCAAGGCTCCTCCCTTTGGAATCCTGTCTTCTCCTGCTGATCTTCAAACATCTTGGGTCACATGCATGAGGCTCAGTTCTCAGTAGGCGGCCAGTTATTTCCTCACTTAAGCAACTAGCTTAACAAAGACTGCAGCTCTTCTGAGTTAACCTCTGAAGGGACATTTCTAAGCTCCCGCTCTTTAGAAGAGTAGCCACAGTTGCCAAGATTGGAAATGACACATTCTCCAGGAAGATGCTACCCAGGAGTCTCCAAAACTGGGTCATATGCAGGATGGAGGATGGGGGGAGGGGAACCTCTGTTGTATCATGGGTAGAGATGTTTTTTTAACAGAATCCTATGGGGATTGAAAATGCCTGTGAGATATCTAGCAATTTTACTAAACTCCTGCAACTATATACCTCAAAAATATGTGTCATGCAGGCAAGGGCCTTGTTTGGTTGATTCATATTTGGTTGATGAACTGTTTTCTTCTATTTCATCTTGACTTTCGAATTGTCTAATAAAATTGTATGTTCCTGAAATGGCTCATTTGGGTCATAATTAATCACACATATTTGATGCCCCCAGGACATCTGGAAGACATTTTGGTTCATTTCCTTCTAGGCTTTCCCTGGAATAGGCATTGTAGCATGAGATCTCCCAGATCTGTGTCCACTTTAGTCATGGAGCTGCCTAGGAGTCCGTCCTTAGACAGATGAGTTCATTTAAATTCCCCGGGACAGTCACATGTGCCACCTGGCCTGGCTTCACTGGCATGGCCAAGTGTTAGGAAGCCATTGGGAAACAAGTCTAAGACACATGCTCAATCTTCCCTGTTTTGTTGTGGTTGTTTTTAAGTTTCTTCTTTTTCCTCCTTCCTCTGTTGCTATCTCAAACTTTCCTTTTCTAATAATTCCTTCATTCCTTCACCCTCCTTGGTTTGTCCATTTCTCTCTTCTCTCTTCCCTTCCTCCCTTCTGTGAGTAAGGATTTGTACGTTATTAACTACACGAAAACACCTCGCCAAGAGGGCCATGAGGGCAGAGATCAAGCCTGGACTCTGTGCTATGAGCTTTGTGTGTCAGTGTGGGGGTTAATCTTCCCAGAGGAGGCGTCATTTTCTAACTCACACAAAAAGGGGCTAACTATGGTACCATTGCTCCCTAAAATTCAGTTCTCAGGATGACAATCATGTTTAATTTTTCTTTTGTCACACTTTTCCTCTGAGTCTCAGTTGGAACCCCTTTGCATACTGACCAATTTGTGCAGGCTACAACCACACAGGCTGGAACATCGGAAATGCACCATCAACCAAAGGATTGCTGCAGGATTCCATGGCTCTCTTTTCTGCTGATTGTTTCCTTTGGTCAAGGCTGTTTTGAATAGGAGAGCTAACCTTTCAGTAGTTTTCTTAGATGTTTAGATAGAATGGTCTCTTCTTGGTGGTCTATACAACTAAACTCCCTTAAGCTTGTTGATCCACTGATCGAATGCCATGTTTACCTGACAGTGATGCTTACTTAGTAACCTCTGCCTGGGAATGCCAAGGGTGGGATAACTCTGCATCTGCTAGTTGCCTGGCAATAAGAGAATGGTAGGCTAGGATGTTCAAGGTCCAGAAATGCTTCTGAAATTGAGGTCCACTGCACCTGTGGTACCTGGCACCTCACCTCACTTTTGCCACATAATAGGAATATAATAGATCTCCTTCAAGAGGGTCAAATCACTGAATGAACAGGCAAGTGAATTCAGGGAACTTCACTGAGTACTAAAAGTAGCCAATGCCTCCACTTCAAGGCAAGTATCATCTTTTGAATGTCCAGCTAACCCAGGTTGCAGAGACACTCTATCTATGATAAGCCCTTGTGAGCCGCAAGAACAGAAACGCTCCCAAGGATAACCAAGACACAAAGCATGAAGTACAGCAGGGAACTGGAGAGACTGGAAACCAGCCCAGCATCAGGAAATAAGTACTGTGATCAGGATGGTGGTTTTCTTCCCTGGTGTTTTAGCATCATGAAAGCAGTGCCTTCTGTTGGCCTGGCCTCTGCTGTTTGATTGGCTGGCTTCTTGCTCTCCTACTTCACACGCCTGTGTTGTGTCTGATCATAGGGAGCCTCTCAGCTTAGAAAACTCTGGTGGAATTCACAGTGGTTTAAGCAGGCTAAGACTGGGTAGGCTAGCTCTGTCTAGCAATGGCAGAATTCTAGTGCCAGCTGCGTCAGGCACGGAATCCTTTCTATAGTCAACTCCTCAAATGGGGACCAAAAGGAACAGACATTTGAGCCTTCCTAGAAATGGCCAGAATCCATGGTTTGCTCTTTTCTGTCTGCTAAGTCTCAAATTGGAGTTGTGAAGCTTAGAGTCATCTCTAGGCATTCACCCAACAATGCTGTCTGTCTTAAGAATTAGTACTTTTTGGAGTGCTCATGTATGTGAAAGCCTTAGGTTAGCATTAGGAGCCTTCCTCGATCATTCTTATGTTTGGAGACAGTCTCTCACTGACTCTTTAACTCACCATAATGTGGCCAGTGTGCCTAGTCAACAAGCCCCAGGAACGCTCCATCTCCCCCTCCCCACACCAGGATTACAGGCTTGCACTGCAGTGCCTGGCTTTTTGTCTGTTGGTGCCAGGCATTGAGCTCAGGTACTCAGGCATGTATGGCAAGCACTTTACCAACGGAGCTACTTCCCTAGCCCAGGGGACAAGGGGTTTTTTGAGACATACAAATATGTCATAACTCTGAAACACCCATCAGAAAAGGGCAAGGGAACAGATGGGCTAGTGAGAGGGGACACTATCATGGCACTCAACCAGCTGTCTTTGGTTCCTAGGTGCTGTACTCAGCTGTGTCCCCTTCAATGTCACTGACTCACAGAGGCTGAGAAAGGGCACTAGAGATATCCCCAAAGTCCCAGAGAGTGTGTCACATTGAGTGGCTTTTGTTTTTATTTTAATCAAAGTTGGAGACGTCTTGGAGAAAATGTCAAGGACGCAGGCTAGTAGGATCGGCTGACGTCCTTTGATAGTGTGAAAGGAGGACATTGTAAAGCTCACTGCAGTCGGGGTGGGTTGACTGATAACTGCAGGGAACTGGAAGGAATAATGATAGGAGTCTGTCAGACATGAGATTCGATGAGGATCGGCACTGTATCTGTAAGAATTGTGACCTAGTTACCACGTGCCTCACTCCTGTCCTGGGTGTTATCCGCTGGGTGAGGGTGCTTCTTTCTACACCCCCCACACTATTTCAAAGACAGTGACCAGAAGGGAGACCTTGCTCTTTCCCCTGCCCTCCCCCGCACAGCTGGCACATGCTGACATATTCTCTGCCAAAGTGAAGAACCAAGGAGCGGAATCTGTTTTGAGTGTGTCACCATGAGTTTAGATACTGTTTCCCTTTTGGGGACTTGGCTACCAGCCCTAGTCTCCTGCCTGGGGATTGGCAGGTGTGGAGGGCTGAGGGAAGGATGTCCAGGTCACTGTCCTTGTCCCCCTTGATCTGTCCCTTTAAGCAAAGAGCCTGTCACTGATGTCATCCATCTTGAGCATTTCATAAACAGTAAATTCATTTTAAAATCTGCTGCTGAGCAGCCATCTGTCTCCATTTTTGTCAAACTGCTGTTATGACAGTGTGGCTGTACAGTGAGGCTGGCTTTCTCTAATGACTCCTTGATCTGAAGGCGAACACATTGAATGTGGCAACAAGAGCTATGGGCCAGCCATCAGCCTTTACACCCACCAGTCTGGCGTCAGAGCCTGGAATTGAAATCTTGTTTTTGACCTAGGGTGGTGATATTGATGGTTTCTATATTTTGCTCTGCTTGATTTGTAGACTTCTGAAATTACAGAATGTTCCAACATCCTGATTTATTACATATTAGGTAGGGAGCGGGCAGGCCAGTTTTTAAAAACCATTTAAGTGTTGCTGGTGAGTAAACTGAGGCACAGAGTAAGTGCTCAAAGCCAGAAAGCAAGGATAGGAGGACTCTTGGAGCTATGGTCTCTCTCTTCAGGATGACTGAGTCATCTTTATCTCCCCCCCTACTCCCCACCCCCAGGATCTCTTGTATCTCAGGCTGACCTTGAACTTGTTATGGACCTGAGGATGACTTTGAACTCCTGACATTCCTGCCTCTACCTCCTGGGGGATAGGATTGCAGGTGTGTGCCCCTGTGTCCAGCTTGTGGGGACCCAATCCAAGGCAGAGGGACTGAACCCAAGACTTTGTCCATGCTGGGAAAGTGCTTTCCCAACTGAGTGGTAGCCCTAACCCTCTTCTGTCTTTTCATACCTTGTTAACATTTCCCAACTCACTGCACACAAGGCCTTTTCCACTGCAGCCAGCTCTGAGCCAAGCTGGAAGGAGACATGTCATCTGGATCCCAGGCTAGCTTTTAATACAACACATCATCCAGTGTGGACTCCTTCCACTAACCACTTTTTATTAGGAGGGAGAAACAGTAAAACCCCAAGCCCCACTTACACAAAACCTCTACAAGTAAGCCCGAGATGCAGACAATGGGCAGGCCTGCTCTGCAAAGGAAGCTGTGTCTCTGTGTGCTTGTGTTTAGATGAAGCTATTTGCAAGTATTTGGGGCGTGCTTTCTTGTGCCAGTGAACAGCCTTAAAGCCATTTCAGATGCTAGAAGGAGAGTCTAGTGGGAAGGAGTTTTCAAAGTCCTTCAGAATTCTGTTCTGTCAGTCACTGGGGAACATCTTACCTGTTAACGTGGAGATCTCCCTAAAATGAGCTCGCTCTGATTTCCAGGTAGACAGAGTCCCAAGACCCCAGGGTTGTCACAGCCTGTGTTATCCACTTCCTCCCTCCTCTGAGGAAAGAGCTCATCTTTAGCTTTTCCTTGTGGTCCTCTTTGTGGTTCTGCCACTACTTGGTCGTTTTGATGGGTTGAAACCACACTCCGTTCTCAGTGATGCAGAAAGGGTCAGCTGTTCTCAGAGCAACTGGTGAGTGCTTAGGATGATAGGTTCACCTTGTTCTTATTCCTGGGGCTGATGGCTAATTGCTTCAAGTTTACTTCTTCTATGTAGAGGCATTATCTTTCCATTTCCTAGAATGGGCTTCATCTCCTAGTCTTCTTCTGAATAGCATGGACTGTAGGCAGATACCTTTATACCTGGCTATATCACAGTTCATTTTCTGTGTTGACTTCACAGTAGGCAACGACGTCCTTGTGTGTGGCCAGATACTAGTCTAGATGTGGCTGTTTACATATTTTAAAAGATTTTATTTAGCATTTGAAAGAGAAGATTGGATAAAGTAGACCACTTTCTATAATTTAAACAGGTTCCATCTAATCTGTTGAAGGGCTCCAGAGCAAAGATCCATTTCCCAAAGAAAATGCAATTTGGCTTAAGGATTGCCATATTGTTATTGGCTTGCTGGCTATGATATTTGAAAGAAAATGGCCCCCATAGGCTCATATGGAGTGGGCACTAGTAGGAGGTGTGGCTTTGTTGGAGTAGGTGTGGCATTGTTGGAGGAAGTATATCACTGGTGGCAGGCTTTAAGGTCTCAGATGCTCAAGCCATGTCCAGTGTGGCAGTCTCTTCCTGCTGCCTGCCAATCCAGATGTAGAACTCTACCTCTCCAACACCATGCTTCCAGCTATGATGATAATAGATGAAAGCTCTGAAATTGTGAGCCAGACCCAATAAATGTTTTACTTTATAAGAGTTGCCTTCATCAGCAATAAAACCCTAAGATACCAGCCTTCCTTGATTCCACAATGCAGCATCAATTCTTACCTAACTTTCCAGCCTGCTGACCTATCTGGCAGATTCCAGTCTCGCCAGCCCCAATAATGCCATGGGACCTACTTTAGAATGTCTATCTTTCTATTAACTCTCTATCACCTATCTAGTAATATTCAGCCATCCAATTATTCTTTTGCCCCGGGGAACCCTGACTCATACATTTATTAATTGTAAATATTTTCTTCTCTACAAAGGATTGGAAGGTAGTTGAAGTATTCTGGAGCCACCCCAGCCCTGGTTCTTATTGGTTATGTGGTCTTTCTCCTTCTTTTCATCTGTGTGTGGTTTACATGTATGTGTGTATGCATATGAGTTCATACATGTGTGTATGCAGATGATAATGTAAGCATGTGCCCATTTATATGTGTGGAATCCTGCAGTTGATTTTAAGAATTTTCCTTGATAGCTCTCTCATCTTATTCTTTGAGGTAGGGCCTCTCAGTTAAACCCAGTGTTTGCCAATGCAGCTACTTTCCCTAGACATCTTTTTCTGGGGATACTCTGTTTCTAGCTTCATGTTGGAGGTTAGAAGTACAGGCGAGCCACCATGCCTACCCAACATCTATGTGGATTCTGGTGATCTAAACTCTGGTCCTCTTGTTTAGGCACCAAGCACTTCACCCACAGAGCCATCTCCTCAAATTCAGTATGTTATCTGGGGCAAGGTGCACATATCTTCATTCAATTGTTAAATAGGAATAAAGGAAGTGTTTGCTTTGGGTTGTTACTGAAGTGAGGATTTGCCCAAAAGAGTAAATACTATGGCTTTGTTTTGTTCAAGACAGGCTTTCATGTGGACCAGAGTGATCTTGAACTCCTGGATCCTCCTACCTACATACCCTAAGTGCTGGGATTATAGGCATGTGCCATTGTGTCTGGTATAATATTATACTATTAACTGTAGACCATTGACTTGTGATTAGTACATGATACTAGAGTGTGTGTTCAGTTGTGTGAGGAGGGGAGTTGGTAGGAAAAGTGGAATGTTCTTGATAGCATTCAAAGTTTTTCTGAAGAATCTTGGTGCAGAGGTGAAGGGAAGTACATAGGTGTTAATGGTAGCCAAACCCACCTTCAAATCTATATTCTCTCACTGGGAATATTACCCACACTCCAGGGCGGGCCCCATCCCCAGGAATAGTTGGCCAACACAAAACAGGACAGATTCTGTGGGGGGGTTTGTTGCTTGTTTGTCCAGTTGACTTGGGTCTGTTTTAATTTCTGGTTTGGTTTGGTTTTGTTGAGAGAGAGAACATGAAGTTTGGTGGTGAGGATGGGGAGGATCTGGGAGGAGTTAAGGGAGGAAGAATAATACAATAAGAATATATTGCATAGGGAAAAATTTAAGTGAACAGTTTTTCAAATCCTTGTTCTCATCTTACACTTTATGACTTAAAATCAGTGAAACTACTTTTGGGGGGACTCGGGACTTTTTAATATTGTACTAATACTCTTAGCCTGCCTCTAGTTCTCTGAGGAAACAGGCAGAGATTTCAGCTTGAAGAGGGAAGAGCTTAAGGGGACATCCTGTGGTGTGCTATAGCAATTTATCACAATGAGAAAATGACTTTGAATAAGCACCATATCACATGACTGGATTCCATCATAATCGGTCACTAAGTTGGTTCCAAGTCACTCTGGAATAATAGATCTACAATCTTAGGAAAATGTACTTGTGGTTGGAAACTTAATAGAATGCTTTAGAAGCCAGTGAGAAGGACAGAAAAAGGTGATGGTTTAGGAAGAGTGAAAAAGAATAGTTACTAAATAAAAGCTTTAATGCAAACAACCCCAGGGAAGTCTCAAATGCACCCAGGCTCAGGAGCTTGGGGGAAGGTGGCTACCCCATAGACAGTTATTGGTAGTAATGGCCATGAGATCAGTTTTGATCAAAAAGATTGAGAATTTTTTGGGGGTGGGTCTAATACCCTTGAACACCAATTCTTAGCCAGTGGAGATTGTGTTGACCTCCTCCAGACATTCAGCTCCATATTGTAGCTGAAGTTTTCTGTGTCCACTCAGACCCAAGTAAACACACAGAGACTTATATTACTTATAAACTGTATGGCCATGGCAGGCTTCTTGCTATCTAGTTCTTACATCTTAAATTAACCCATTTCTATTAATCTATAAGTTGCCACATGGCTTGTGGCTTACCAGTACTTTATGTCTTGCTGCTTATGGTAGTGGCAGCTGGCAGCATCTCTTCACTCAGCCTTCCACTTTCCAGAATTCTCCTCTCTGCTTATCTCGCCTATACTATACTTCCTGCCTGGCTACTGGCCAATCAGCATTTTATTTATCAATTAATCAGAGCAACACATTCACAGCATTCAGAAAGACATCCCACAGCACTATATGGGAGTCATTTTGGATGGTTATGATTGAGGTAGGGGATACAGTCATCATCTGTGGGTCAGCTAGAGCACACTCATCCTGTAGTGTGTATGACTGCATCATAGCAAAGGACACTGTTCAGAATGTCAACAGCGTTGAGGTTAGACACTTAATCCTGGAGCCATCTTGCACTTGGGAAGGGTGAGTAATCCCATATGCCTGGCATTGGCTAATGTCACTAGAAACATAGATGCCACACTGCTTTTTATTGTAGGAGCACAAGGGTAGCTAAGATTGTTTTCTCCAAAAGAGTGAATTTCCCTGGATGTGACATTATGGTGCTGGCTCACCCAAACCAGATACTCAATGACTTGAAAGTGATTCGGAAACCAGTCTACCTCAGTGCCTTAGCATGATGAGATAAGAAGCTGAGGGGGACGCTACAATGGTAAATAGCTTCACTAACAAAGTACCTTTGTCCCTGCTAGCCTGCTGGTGCTTTCTCCTGTACCCTCTGTGGCTCTGCATTTCATCTCTCCAGTTCAAGCACAAGCTCAGAGCAGCTGAGGGCTGTGGCTTCCCCATTTCCAGGGCCTCCCACCATCCCTGACAAAGGGATGAAGAAAGAAAAAAAGGTTTCATGGAGGAAAGTCACCACCTAGATTGATGTAGTCCATCAGGCTGACAATCTGAAGGAAAGAAAAATAGGACAAGAGGAAGAAAACTATTTCTGTGATGAATGTTCCAAAATTAGACTATACAGGGCCTGTGTTATATTTCCTTAGAATATTAATATGCCCCTACTGGAGTATATCACTGATATTTCGCTGGAAAATTAGAAAAGAGAGGGAAAGAGGATCATGAAAATATTAAGCAATTGAAATAAAACAGATTTTTAAACTGAATTTGTTACGGTCAGGACAAGGGAGTGAGCTTTATATCAAGGAAGTGAGTTTTATGTCATCACTGTTACAGTGGATGGGAAAGCCTTGAGGGATTCCTGTGTCCCGACACAGTCTTCACTAAAATATTTTCTTGTCTCTCTGAGCTTTGCCGGGAGCATAGGGAGAAGGGTGTTTCCAATCCACTGTTGAAGGATGCTTCAGCCACCTCAAGATCGAGTTGGTGGATAAGCCAGAACCAAGGCCAGTTTTCAGCTAGCAGCCTGTCTCCCTGCCACTGTGCTGCAGCTGGCCTTCCACACGGGCAGGGAGGGAGATGGGAGGTCTGATAGATGCTGGGAAACTGCCAGGTGTAGCGTGCCCTTCAGCCCCACTGCTCCTCCTCTGTGTGCCTTGCATAACTTTTCTGCCTCTTGGTTTTCTTGTCTGGAACTCAAGACAATAATTACTATTAGCATTGTCTTTATCTGTGCTGCAAAGGCTTCCAGGACCCTTACAGCTCTTTCTTTGGTGGTGGTGGTGGTTGTTATGCAGTTATTACATGTTTTTATAATTTAGACTGGGTGTTTTTCCGGAGTGTGATTTAAGGAACACTTGCTCCCAAGATATCTTCCTAATTTTCTATAATTAATGTGTTTCATGCATAAATGAGTGCAGAAGACACCAATTAAAACCTGGAGTTTGTAGCAGGTTAGCTTATCCTATAGCTTACCAAGAGAGATGAAAAGTATTTTGCTTATTTGTGTGGTCGAAGAGCTTTAAAAAATATAACTCTTGATAATATCTTGTTGGCCACTAGTTTCCATAGAACATAATTTTGGGGTTATGGTTGCTTGATGATATTGACAGACCCACTCCTAGTTTCTAGGACCATATACTAGACTTTCAGTGAGGATGAGGCTGGCCCTGGCTTGCAAAGTTCTTATGCCTTGAGGCTTCCCTCTTGATACTCTTTATAGTCGTGAATTAGTATCTTCTGTGCTCCTTTATAATGATCATGAATGCACGATGTGAGAGCTGGGCCTGGTGGAACACACATGGAAGACAGTGGAATTATCACAGCTAAGCTTGGTCTGTGCCAAACACCAGCAAAGCACCTCTAGAAATGTGAGTCTCAGCCAGTGACCAAGTGGTCTAAAAAACATGCAAGTGAGTCCAGACGGATCCAGAGGTGTCTTCAAATTAAATCAACAATTTATGAATTCAGGTGACATGTAAATAATGGTGGTTATAAACCATTGATTTTTAGATGGTCCAGGTTATATAGCATTATGTGAAACAATAGAAATCTGATAAGAAACTGGAGTAGAAACTGATATAGAAGCTGAATGTGTCTTAACTATTCATGTTACTGATCAATTGAAAAATATGTCACCCCCCCCTACCCAAGACACTCTTCCTCCTAACACACACACACACACACACACACACACACACACACACACACACAACCTTTAAAAGGCTTATCTAATCACAGCACTAGGCTCAAAGACCAGGATCCCAGGTTCTAATGTGGCTTCTCAGATGTTGGATTTTGAGTGGAAAAAAAAAAAAAAAACTATTTTGTGCCCAAACATGATACAGTGGGTAATAAAGGACAAGATGGCTGTAGACAGTCTCATTCAGAAAGGAAGAGTGGGGGCTGGGGTGATGGTTCAATGGGTAAATTATTTATAGAACAATGATGGAGACCAGAGCTTGGATTTCTAGAATTCATGTAAAAGCTGGACAGGCATGGTGGCATGCCTCTAACCCCAGAGGGCAGGAGTTAGACCCAGTGATGGTGATCCCCAGAGCAAGCTGGCTTACTAGACTAACAGAAATAGTGAGCTCCAGGCTCAGTGAGAATCCCTGCTTCATTATACTTGCTGGAGAGCAAATGAGGACACTTGATAGCCATCTCAGGCCACCACACTCTTGCCATATGTGCAACCACATATAAGAGCAAGAACATCATACAACACACACACACACACACACACACACACACACACACATACACACATGCGCGTGCGCACACACAGAAAAAAGAATAGAAGGCAGGTACTGTGGCTCATGCCTGTAATCCTAGCACTTGGAGTCAGAGGTAAGGGGACTGGGCATTTGAGGACAGCCTGAGATACATAGTAAGACTTTGTCTCAAAAAACAAAACAAGTGCTGGGAACTTCTGTTTCAGAAGTGAGGAAGAGCCATTGGTTAGGCCTCAATTTGTTCTCTCTCTCCTCTCTCTGTCTCTCTCTTCCCCCTCGCCGTGTGTGTGTGTGTGTGTGTGTGTGTGTGTGTGTGTGTGTGTGTGTATGTATGTATGTGTGTAAGTGTGTGTGTGTATGTATGTGTGTGTGTGTATGTATGTATGTATGTATGTTGTACTTTTTAAAAATTCTTAATGTTGCCTGCAAACATCATTATGTCATAGTTTTTCTCTGCTGAGTAGTAATCCATTGTGTAGATGTACCACATTTTATTTATCCATTCTTCAGTTGAAGGGCATCTAGGTTGTTTCCAGATTCCGGATATTACAAATAATGCTGCTATGAACATAGCTGAGCATGTGTCCTTGTGGTATGATTCCTTGAGTTTATGCCCAAGAATGGTATAGCTGGGTCTTGAGGGAGATTGATTCCCAATCTTCTGAGAAAGCACCACATTGATTTCCAAAGTGGCTGTGCAAGTTTGCATTCTCACCAACAGTGTAGGAGTGTTCCCCTTGCTTCACATCCTCTCCAACATTGACTGTCATTAGTGTTTTTGATCTTAGCCATTCTGACAGGTGTAAGGTGATATCTCAGAGTCATTTTGATTTGCATTTCCCTGATAGTTAGGGATATTGAGCAATTCCTTAAATGTCTTTCAGCCATTTGAGCTTCCTCTGTTGAGAATTCTCTGTTTAGTTCTATAGCCCATTTCTTAATTGGACTGTTGGGCATTTTGATGTCTAATTTCTTGAGTTCTTTATATATTCTGGATATCAGCCCTCTGTCAGATGTGGTGAAGATCTTTTCCCATTCTGTAGGCTGTCGCTTTGTCTTGTTGCCCTACAAAAGCTTCTCAGTTTCAAGGGGTCCCATTAATTGATTGTTGCTCTCAGTGTCTGGTGTTATAGTTAGAAAGTGATCTCCAGTGCCAATGCATTCAAGACTACTTCCTACTTTCTCTGCTATCTGGTTTAGAGTATCTGGATTTATGTTGAGGTCTTTGATCCACTTTGACTTAAATTTTGTGCATGGTGACAGATATGGATCTATTTGCAGCCTTCTACACATTGACATCCAGTTATGCCAGCACCATTTGTTGAAGGTGCTTTCTTTTTTCCATTGTAAATTTTGTCTTCTTTGTCTAAAATAATATGTTCATAGGTGTGTGGATTAATGTCAGGGTCTTCAATTCGATTCCATTGGTCCACATGTTGATTTTTATGCCAGTACCAAGCTGTTTTTATTACTGTAGCTCTATAGTAGAGCTTGAGGTTAGGGATTGTGGTGCCTCCAGAGGCTGTTTTATTGTACAGGATTCTTTAGGCTTTCCTGGGTTTTTTGTTTTTCCATATGAAGTTGAGTTTTGTTCTTTCCAGGTCTGTGAAGAATTGTGTTGGTATTTTGATGGGGATTGCATTGAATCTGTAGATTGCTTTTGGTAAGATTGCCATTTTTAATATGTTAATCCTACCTATCCATGAGCATGGGGGATCTTCCAATTTTCTGACATCTTCTTTAATTTCTTTCTTCAGGGACTTAAAGTTCTTTTCATACAGGTCCTTCACTTGCTTAGTTAGAGCTACCCCAAGGTATTTTATATCATTTGTGGCTATTGTAAAGGGTGATATTTCTCTGATTTATTTCTCAGCTCATTTGTCATTTGTATATAGGAGGGCTACTGATTTTTTTTTTTTTTAGTTAATCTTTTATCCTGCTACATTACTGAAGGTGTTTATAAGCTGTATGAGTTCCTTGGTCAAATTTTTGGGGTCACTTATGTATACTATCATGTCATCTGCAAACAGTGAAGGTTTGCAGGCAAATGGATGGAACTAGAAAAAATTATCTTGAGTGAGGTAACCCAGACTCAGAAAGACAAACATGTTATGTACTCACTCATAGGTAGATACTAGATGTAAAGCAAAGGATAACCAGACTGCAACTCACAACTCCAGGGAGGCTACCTAGTAAAGAGGACCCTAAGAAAGACACAGGGATCACCCAGCGACAGAGAAATGGATGAGATCTACACGAGCAAACTGGGGGTGAGGGGCGGTAATGGAGGGCAAGGGTTGGGGGAAAGCAAGCTTAGTAGAGTGGGAGATCCCAGCTAGATCAGGAACAGAGGGGGAGAACAAGGAAAGAGACACCATGATAAATGAAGACCCCATGGTAATAGGAAGAAGCAGAGTGCTAGAGAGGTCCCCAGAAATCCACAAAGATACCTCCACTGTAGACTACTGGCAATGGTCGAGAGAGTGCCTGAGCTGACCTCCTTGGGTGATCAGATGGCCAAACACCCTAACTGTCATGATAGAACTTTCATCCAGTGACTGCTGGAAGCAGATGCAGAGATCCATGGCCAAGCCCCAGATGGAGCTCCAGGAGTCCAACTGGTGAGAGAGAGGAGGGATTTTATGAACAAGAGATGTCGAGATCACAATTGGAAAAAGTACAGGGACAAATAGCCAAACTAGCAGAAACACATGAACTGTGAACCAATAGCTGAGGAGCCCCCATGGAACTGGATCAGGCCCTCTGGATAAGTGAGACAGTTGATTATCTTGAACTGTTTGAGAGACCCCCAGGCAGTGAAACTGGGACCTGTCCTTAGTGCATGAGCTAGCTTTTTGGAACCTAGGGCCTATGCTGAGACACTTTGCTCAGCCTTGGTGCAGGGAGGAGGAGACTGGACCTGCCTCAACTGAATCTACCAGGCTGGGCTGAATCCCCAGGGGAGACCTTGCTATGGAGGAGGTGGGGATGGGGGGTGGATTGGGGGGGAAGGCTTGGAGGAGGGAGGACAGGGGAATCCATGACTGATACGTAAAATTAAATTAATTATAAATTTAAAATATTTATTAAAAAATTCTTAACATTAGAATGTGAAGTAATGAGTTTTACATGGTACTTCTATGCATACATTACCCTACTTTGTCCTGACTCACCCATTCCCTTCCACTCCCCTCTCCTATCCCCCTGACCAATGCTCGCTGCCCCCTTCCTGCTCCTCATATAGTTCTCCACCCTGATTGCATTCTGTATTCCATTATCCTCTCTTTCCCCTCCTCCTGCACAGGACCTCTTCTTTCTTACGATGCCCTTGCTGGTTTCATTGTCCATCCCCTCTTCCCCCCACATTTAAATCTCTATCATGCATAGGAGAGAAAACACACCGACTTGTCTTTCTTAGTCTGTTTTATTAGTTTAACATAATGACTTCCTTTTCACCTGTTCTTCTGATCATGTAATGCTTTTGTTTTTCTTTATGAAGAAGAAAAATTCCCTGTGTATATGTACCACAGTTTCTTATCCATTCAGACATTGATGGACTTCTAGATTGATTTCATTTTCTAGGTTTTGTGGATAGTGCAGCAATAAACATGGATTTGCTAATTTCTCCATGATATGTTTACTTAAGAGTCCCTTAGGTAGGAGGGGTATGGTAGGTTCTTGTTGTTTTTTGAGAAATCCCTATACTAATTTTCACAGTGACTGTACATCATGAGCATGTTATACCAGAATCATAGATGAACACATTTGTGTCTTTCTACTATGTCATCAAATATTGAATTAGATTCAATATACTATTCACAAGTAAATTCACAAGGTTTAGAGTTTTCAATGGCAGTAATTTGCCAGACAATCCTACCTACCTTGGCAACCTGAATAAGGAAGATGCAGACTCATTGATCCCAACTCTCATATCACATAGCACAGAGTGAATATGTCTCTCTGGTTTACAGAACGGATACAAGTTAAAGAGGCTAGAGCAGAGTCTAGAAGTAGCCTGAGAATGAGTCTGAACTGATAATGAAGCAGCGCAGTGTTGGAAGGGAGCTGCCCCTGAAGTCACAGTTTGAGAATCTATAAGATGAACAGAGGTCCAAGAGAAAGAAATGGAGGGTTCAGGTTGAAGTCTGGATGGGTGAAAAGGTAAGACAGGCAGGCGGTTGATTAGGCTTTGTCTACAGGGAGATGAAGCTGAGCTCCCCCACCCCCACCCCACCCCCAAGGCACAGTCAGGAGTCCTCCTCTTCTCAGCCTTGATGCATATACCAGCTATCAGATGACAGGTTGATGTGGGGCCATGCTATCACAGTGTTACGTGTTGTTATTTTATGGGGTCCAGGTAGGAGAGTTACACCCTTTCCTTGGTCTGGTTTGTCTGATACGTTCTTAGACATGGTTTCCCTGATACGATTTTAATATACCCATAGTTTCCCTACAGATTCAACTCACCCTGATAAGCTTATAGAACACCTGCCATACTTATGAATAAGTTATTTGTCAGTCTGTGTTGGCTGGCTGGTGGTTGACAGATGACATAGTTTGTGGGTCTGCCTATCCTCTTGTTCAAAATGGAATCAAAAGCTGCTTATAAAATGAAGCTTCCCAAGACAAAGAAAAGCCCAAAAAACCAACTTTTCACACAATATGGAGGCGCTTAGAGCACAGCACAGCTGGTCTCAGCCCTGCATCAGTTTATATCCCCACCAGCAGCATGTAGGGGTTCCTCTTTTCCCATGTCTTTCCTGTCCTCCCCCAATATGTCATACTAGAGCATCTTAGAGACAGACACTTGATTGGCTTCTTGTCCTAGCTGTATTTATTTTACTTTCAGAATCTTTTGCTGGCAGGAGACAGTACAGATGAGAAATATTTATTCTTCTAAGTAGTTTGGTCCTTCAATAGTCCCTCTACATTTGCTTATGCCCTGGCTGGTTATTTTTCTAACCTCTTTTCTCCCTAGTAGGACCCTGTAAGCATGTGGCTAGCAAGGACCACTGACACTTTCAACATTCTGCTTGGAGGTGCTATTGTTCACATCTCAATATCCATCAGTGACTGTTTATACATTAGTGCAGTTGAATAAGTATTACTTCCTACTTGATTAAAAAATACCACTGTACTTGACCTGAGAAATCAATGGTCCAATCTGATGAATGCTCATAGAAAAAGGTCCTATGGGAAATGAATACACATGGAAATAAAAAGGTTTATAAGACTAAAGCAGGAGTTGGAGGTTCCTGTGTCCTATTCTGAACATTCAATTTTGAGGACTATAAAAAGGTACTGATTTAGTTCTCTTCATCCTTTCTCCCCTATATCTCTTTAAGTTTTAGGTGCCTTTGTCAGGGAAAACATCCACTGCCTTT
Source organism: Onychomys torridus (assembly GCF_903995425.1). NCBI lineage: Eukaryota > Metazoa > Chordata > Mammalia > Rodentia > Cricetidae > Onychomys > Onychomys torridus. Next base: position 66,066,611 of record NC_050451.1, on the reverse strand, counting down.
CCATAAAGTACTATGAATCAAAGAAGCACATGCCATATTTTATCCCATCGATTTCCCCATCAAAATGTTCCTCCCATCTTTATTTGAGATGGAAGACTGCCTTAGGGTCTCTATTGCTGTGATGAAACACCATGACCAAAAATCGAGTTAGGGAAGGAAGGATTTATTGGGTTTACATTTCCACATTGTAGTCCATCACTGAAGGAAGCCAGGACAGGAATTCAAACAAGGCAGGAATCTGGAGGCAGGAACCGATACAAAGGCCACAGAGGAGTGATGTTTACAGTGAACTGGGCCCTCCTCCATCTATTACTAATTAATAAAATGCCCCATAGCAGGGCACAAATCTTAAAAGGTCTTATTAATAAAAACAAACCCAGAGGCAGGTATTGGGGTGAATGCTGAAAGATCAGAGAAAAAGAACAAGCCACATCCAACCTCACCTTGCTAATTCCTCAGCTGATCTTGTTTCCTCAGACTGAAAGCATAAAAACTTAAAAAGACCTAAAAAGTCTCTAGTTCCTGGTCCTCACGCCTTATATACCTTTCTGCTTCCTTGCTATCACTTCCTGGGATTAAAGGCATGTGGTTTTCCCAAGCAAGACATAAGATCCCAAGTACTGGGATTGAAGGCGTGTGTCACCATGCCTGGCTGTTTCCAGTGTGGCTTTGAACTCACAGAGATCCAGATGGATCTCTGCCTCTGGAATGCTAGGATTAAAGGTGTGTGTGCCACCATTTTCTGGCCTCTGTGTCTATCTAGTGGCTGTTCTGTTCTCTGACCCCCAGATAAGTTTATTGGGGTGCACAATATATCAACCACAGCAGTGATTCTCAACCTTCCTAATGCTGTGACCCTTTAGTACAATTCCTCACGTTATGGTGACTTCCCAACCGTAAAATTATTTTTGTTGCTACTTCATAACATTAATTTTGCTACTGTTATGAATTGAAATGTAAATATCTGTGTTTTCTGATGGCCTTAGGTGACCCTTGTGAAAGGGTCTTTCAACCCCCAAACAAGTCATGACCCACAGGTTGAGAACCACTGCCCCACAGGCTGGCCCACAGCCCAGTATTATGGAAGCACGTTGTCAACTGATTCTCCCTCCTCTCAGATGACTGGAGTTTATGTCAGGTTAACAGACATCTAGCAAGCACAAGGACTAAGATATCTAGCCCTATTGTCTTAAGAATAAGATAATGTATTCTCCCTGAAATACTTTATATTTGAGAAAACACATCAGCTTTGCTTTGCCAAGATTCCCTTCCAAGAGGCCTGGTTTGATTTAGAAACTTGTCCAGCTTCTCATTTATTTCATGAGTACCTACTATCTCCCAGTGAGGCCCTGAGAATCTGTATTTCTTGAGAAGTTAGAATTCTGGTTTCAAACATGCCTCAAAGTTCTTGGAATTGGTAGTTTCCTGTTATTTTGAATGTAAGCATCTGTTGTTCCAGAGAGAGAAGCAGATTCCTCTAGATGCATTGGTGGGGGCCTCTGAAGGGAAAAACTTGGTAAACTCTGAGGCCAAGAGAGAAGTGCATTGTCTCCAATGACCTAGTAAGACCCAGTGACTAGTGACATTGTAACATGATGATGGACAAGAATAGTGTCATCCCGTATCAGGGAGAAACCCCCAGGATTTAATCAAGTTCCCATCATCACTTGGATGGAGCGATTCTAGAAGGATGCTCTTGACCGCTTGATGGCACAGCCTTTGAGATGTACCCATCTAGACCAAGAGGCTGTGTGTTTATTTACTTGTCCTAAGTCATAGCCTGTCGATACAAAATGTTCAGTGCAGATTGGCACAGTCTTTGCTGGCTGTTCTCTGTTGTTCATTCTGCCCACATACCAGGCCCAGCCTTTCATCGGCATACATTGAACTAAAACTTCTATCATGTGCTTGAGGAACAGGTCATGGGGCAAAATCCTAACCAGTTTCTGCTCAGCCTTAGGAAGTGGCAATTATTCTCAGTGAGAATTCATAGCACTCCATACTTGAAACTTGATTTACTGTGATTGTAAATCATAAAAATAATCCGTGATAGGTTGATTTGACACAACAATCAGTGTCTGTTTAACAAATGGCCCACAGTCATTTTCATCTCTTATCTCCTTTCAAAGACAATGTTTGACTTCCTATCCCATACTTCACGTTCTATCTCAAAGCACACAAGAGGAAGAAATGCTTGCTTATGCGTAAATATACTCAAAGGTAAAAGATTTATTTATTGGTAAAAGCCTTAAATTGGCCAATTTTTTGACTTTTCATCTGTAAAGAAAAATGCTTTCAAAAATGAGATTGCCTCCAGATGCCATGGATTACATGGCACTCCCTCAGATGTAAAAGCAGATGAGATGGAATATTCTGGTCCCCAATTCCATCCCATTCTTACCCACACATAGCTCTTCTTAAGTGAACTTGACAAGTGTTGTGGGCTGATAGGAAGATAGACTACTACAGTAAACAAGAAAAAGAGTTTTCCCCCTCACATGGCAAACGAGCCTTCTAATAGAAATTTCTCTGGGCAGGGGAAGATATTACAATTTTCAAAGCACAATAAATATATTTGCTAGACAAAAAATACATTTCATTACATGTGATGCACTTTCGATTGTACATTAACCACTTTTTCTGCTTTGTATAGTAAAACACTATTTTTTATCGTAAACTGTCTGCAATTTATTTTTGTGGGCCTGGTCCCCCCCCCCCCCCCCCCACACACACAGAGTAAGAACATTCCATTATAGGCTGGTCCCAGTGAATATACATTATTTAAGAAGTGACTGGCATGTGTGAACATCTGTGCTTCTCTGGGCATCTTTACAGAGTAGGCAACAGTTAACAGCTTGGACAGAACAGCTAATTTGATTAACATAATCAGTCTGTAATTACTAGATGTACTGGAGTCCTTGATTATGAAACCCTTAGCAACTACAATTATAATGTATGTTTTATAAAATAACACTATTGTCTATTCTAGCTACTACAGTAATTTTCCCCAGTAATGTTTCTTTACGTTAAAAAAATACATAATTTATAGTTCCTTTAATCTTTGAAGATTATGTACCTTGTTGACCCTCATGGAGAGGGCAGTGTAGAGCCACAGTTTTCTTACTGTTGAATGTATTTAGCCCCGATTGCCACGTGTGGTGATATTGTGTCTTTCATATGGTTCTTGTGTTGTATTTAGAAGCATCATTGACTATTTATTGGTAGTTTTCCCGTCCCATGTTTGTACTGGCTAGTCTTATTTCAAGTTGCCACACACACTGGAGTTATCTGTAAGGAGGTAACCTTAATTGAGAAAATGCCTCCATAAGATCTGGCTGTAGCCAGACAGTAGTGGCACACGCCTTTAATCCCAGCACTAGGCAGAGGCAGGTGGATCCCTGCAATTTCAAAGCCAGCCTGGTCTACAGAGCTACTTCCAGGACATCCAGGGCTACATAGAGAAACCCTGTTTCAAACAAACAAAAAACAAAAACAAAGATATTAGTGAAATTATTAAGGCCACTCCACGTAGTTAAAAGGGAGGTTTATTTTGTGGGGTACCTTACAAATGAAGGGGTAGGTTGCAGGGTCTGGCAAAGGTATAGTGCAGTCCAGTGGTGTTCTCTGGAGAACTCTGCTCGGTCTACCTCCAGCGTCCAGGGTCCCGGAACCAAGAGAGAGACCTCCTCTTGCTCCCTGGTCTTCTGCCTCCTCCTCTGCCCTGCCTTGTGGGCGTGACCATAACCGAAGCCTCAATGGGGGTTGGAACTTCCAGGCCAATGCTGGGATGGCTATCCACTACACAAAGATCCAGTGATAAGGTGTTTTCTTAGTTATTGATGGAGGAGGGCCCGGCCAATTGTGGGTGGTGCCAACCCTGGGCTGGTGGTCCTGGGTTCTAAAAGAAAGCAGGCTGAGCAAGCCATGTGAAACAAGCCAGTAAGCAGCACTCCTCCATGGCCTCTGCATCAGCTCTTGCTTCCAGGTTCCTGCCCTGCTTGAGTTCCTGTCCTGACTTCCATCAGTGATGAATAGTGATATATACGTGTAAGCCAAATAAACCCTTTCCTCCCCAACTTGATTTTGGTCATGGTGTTTCATCACAGCAATAGAAACCCTAACTAAGACAATGTTAGCATGCCTATTAGTCTTATACTTGTTCAGGTCTTGTTTGGGCAACCATATTGTTGTGGTTTCATGAGAATAGCTTCCCTGCCACTTCTAGGAGATTGAATCTCACAGAAGACTTCCTGGTTCTCTGGCTCTTACAGTCGTTCCGCCCCCTCTTCTAAAGTGTTCTCTGAGCCCTTAGTGTAGGAATTGTATTGTGTTGTAGATGTGTCCATCGGGGCTGGGCACCCTGCTGTTCCTCATTCTCTGCCTTTTGACCAGGGATGGTTTGTCTGCAGTGGTCTCTGTCAGCTGCAAAGGGAATGCTGCTTTGATGAGAGCTGAGAGCTACAACGATCTGTGGTGTGGTGGCTGGAATGTGGTGCAGCTATGTGACTACCTGGTCTCCAGTGAGTGGCACTGTTTGAGTAGGTTTATCAGGTGTGGACTTGCTGGAGGAAGCATGTCACTGGGGTCAGGTATTGAGGTCTCAAAGCTATGTACCATGTCTAGTGTGTGTTCTCTGCTTTGTGTTTGTGGTTCAAGATGGGAGCCCTCAGCTTCTTCTCTGGCTACCATGGCTGATGGCTGATACCTCTAGCACAGCATCATTATCCTTAACTCTCTGGAGTCATAAGACCTGGTAAACTCTTTTTTTCTACATGTTGCCTTGGTTACAGTGTCTTATCACAGCAATAAAAAAGTACCTAATACATTTGGCTATGTTTTAGAATGCAATTAGGAATTATACTGGTCTAGTAAAGCGGAGATGGTAGGTTCCATTCCTCAGATTGATGACCTTGGGCAGCACTGGTTAGGTTTCCAGTACCAGGCAGGATTCCCTCCTGTTGAGCAGATCTTACGTCCAATTATACAGTTGTTGGTTACTGCCAAGATATGAGTGCCAGTGTTGTACCTTTAGGAATATCCTGCTTTGCTGGTCATTGCTGTGGCTCATAGACATCGTAGCCGGGTTAGGACTATGGGTTATTTCCCTCGTCTGGCAACTTGTAGAATTCTGGTACTATGAAAGCCAGTCCCCAGGGAGGAGGCTTCCAGGGTCAGATCCAGCTCAAATCTTTTTGTGTCTGAAGTACATAAGTGTCTGCAGCCATAATATCTTGGGAGGTGACCAGGAGCAACTGCAATACCCTATACTGTTTTGGGCATCTCTTGTACTTCCCTGACCAACAACTCCAAAGGAGATTTCTCATGCCTGGTGCTGGGGTAGGGTGGTCTATGGCTCTTATGGGGAGCATTGTCAGCCAAAGTGGAGTAAGTTCACTTAAGATACAAATGTGTGTGCACATGTACACATACATGTATATGTATTACATGTCATTTTAGGTAAATATAAAAATATGATTCCTTTGGGCTTTTCAAACATCCTTTGCATTATTCATCCCCATCCTTCCCTGTTCTTCTATGTTCAACCCCCTCGTTTTCCCCATATCCCTCTTCATACTGCCTGTGTCCTGCTATTCCTCTCCCTGGACTCCCCTTCCCGCTGCTGTGAAAGAAACTTCCCTTGTTTCTGTGGTTACTCTAAAGTTTATACTCACAGCTGAAGATTTGGAGCGTTTTAAACAAGCAAACAAGCCAATTTGAGGCTGTTTAGCCTGAACTTTCTATCTCCCCTCTCTAACCCTTATCCTTCTCTTTCATTTTTTTCATACATGAATGTATCTTATTTTGATCAAATCCACCCTGCACAAACCCCTCTATTCCTCCTGGAGTCTTCCTCCTCCATCTCCCTACACACACACACACACACACACACACACACACACACACACACGCACACGCGCGCGTCTCTGTGTGTGTGTGTGTGTGTGTGTGTGTGTGTGTGTGTGTGTGTGTGTGTGTGAGAAAGTTACTGAGTCTAATTAGTGCTGCCCACATGCATATGGCTGTAGGCATGTCCACTGTGGTATGGACAATCTATCAGGTAGTTCACCCCTGAAGAAAAGCAACTTTCTCTCCCCCACATCCATTACCTGGCTATAGCAGCCTCTTCAGTAAGAGTGGGACTTTGTGAGCTCCTCCCCCACAGCTCATGCTGGAATATTGACTAGACTGATTTGTGCAGCAGGTCTTGTATAGGCAGCTGCTGTGAGTTCCATGCATGCAACAGCCCTGTAATGTGCAGAAGACACTGTTTGTAGCTTTCCTCCCCAACCTTAGATCTTACACTTGGTCTCTTCTTGGCTGTCAGCCTCGGGAGGAGGGAGTATGATACAGTTGTCTCATTTATGGCTGAGTACTCCAAAGACACTTCTTCTCTGCACTCTGGCCAGCTGTGGTTCTCTACGCTAATTGTCATCTCTTGTACAAAGAAGCTTCTCTGGAGGGGCATGAGATAAAATAATCTATGAGTCTAAGGATAAGCATGTAGAAGTTTGATACGGTGTCAGTTTAGCAAAATGATAAAAGTAGGTTCTCCCCTACAGTCTGTAACCTCTCTAACCATTGTGTACTGGCTGGTCTTAGGTTACCTTGAACAAGCTAGGGTCCTATGAAAGGAGGGAACCTCAATTGAGAAAATGTCTCCATACAATCTGGCTGTAAGGCATTTTCTTAATTGGTGATGGTGGGGAAGGGCCCAGCACATCATGCGTGGTGCCATCCCTGGTCTAGTGGTCCTGAGTTCTATAAGAAAGCAGGTTGAGCAAACCATGGGGAGCAAGCCAGTAAGCAGCACCCCTCCATGGCCTCTGCATCAGCTCCTGCCTCCAGGTTTCTGCCCCATTTGAGCTCCTCTGCTGGCTTTTTTTGGTAATGGACTACAATGTGGCAGTGTAAGCCCAATAAACCCTTCCTCCCCAACTTGGTTCTTGGTCATGACGTTTTGTTGCAGCCACAGGAACCCTAGCTAAGACACCATTACTGGTTCTCAGCCAGGGTTATAGTACCAAGCATGAGTTCCCTCCTGTTGAGTGAGCCTTTAGTCAGGCAGCTGTTGGTTACCCCTCAAGACAGGCATGTCACTGCTGTAGCAATGGACACATCTTGTTGGGTGAGTGGTTGATGTTGTTCTCAAAGGCAGTTCCAACTCTTATTATTGAAAAAAAGCATTTTGTCTATATTTCATTGTATAGAATTTGCATATTTTCAACAATTAATACCATCTTTGCAAACTTGTCATTTCATTTTTAATATATTTTATTAGTTCTTTGAGGATGTTGTTTTATTTTTATCATCCTTGATGAAACTAATAGGGTGATGCAGATGAAACCATGCTTTTCTATACATCTGAAAGCTGGTTTTGATTCTTTTCACACATAGCTTGGTGGCTTTTCTTTGCTGCAGTAGAAGAAGATAATGATGAACTGTGGCAGCAAGATTTCTCAAACCAGGGGACATTATTTTAGCCTTACAGGAAGAGTTAAGTTGTGACACCTGCTACAGTGTGAGTGAACCTTGAAGACACAAGCTGAATGGAATGTGGACAGAGAAGGACACACTGTAACACTAGGCAGACTTGGGAAGACAAAGGAAGTACAGGGACTTGACAGCAGTGGGGATGGGTAAAACATTATTGTTTGTTAAGAAGAGATAGCCGGGCAGTGGTGGCTCACATGTTAATCCCAGTACTCAGGAAGCAGAGGCAAGCAGATTTCTGTGAGTTCAAGGTCAGTCTGCTCTACAGAGTGAGTTCCAAGACAGCCAGGGCTAGATGTTTGTTGGTGATTAAGTTTTGGATAGAGATAGGTGTGATTGATTGACATTGTGAATGTGTTTAATATTGCCAAATTGTACACTTACAAATGATTGATATAAGAATATTATAGATTTTTATCACAAAATAAACTTAAATAAAAATATAGGCAAGATTCTGCAAAGATGTTGCCTTTGAGAGGAAAAGAGGGGTCATAGGTCTGGGAACAGACTAAGCTAGAAGTATGTCTTATTAAAAAGAAGAACATGTTTTGGAGTCTACCTTGGGTTTAAATCTCAGACTAACATTGTAAACTGCAAAGAAGGCCAAGTTATATAAACATCCAAGCTTCATTTTCCAGGCGTGACAAAAGGGGACAATAATTTAATAATATCTTCATATAGTGTTACCACAAGGATTAAAGAAATTGGGATGACAAACATGTGGAGACCCTAGACCACTTGCAGGGTCAATGTGAGTGCATTCCCCTGGACTCACTTCTAAGTTCAGAGCCTGAGTTACAGTTTCTACTCTGTGCAGTCTCACTGCATGATGTGAGTCCCGGTCATGCTCAGAAGCATGCAGCATGAAGAAAAACACTTCCATGTTTGTAGTCAGAACCAGCCAGGTTGTGGTACCCTCCTCTACATCTCTACTCAACAGGTCGTCACTGTGACGAGAGTCTGTATGGAATTTGCCCTCCCCCCATTTTCAGGTGAACCCCTTAGGGTGCTTTATAATAACAACATTATCTATAAATGATGTCTTCTGCTTTCTGACTGTCATAGTCCAGGAATCTGTCAGGATAATGGTGGCCACGGGCACCACCGGGTGTTAGGGGATGCTGCCGGTATTTAATGGGATAGCAGGATTTACTTTTGCTGGCTTTCTTGGGACAGGATCCCACTATGTAGAGTAGGCTTCCCTAAAAATTTTAATCTTATTGCTTCAGTGTCTTAGGCACTGGGATTGTGGGCATGGGCCACCATGCCCAGTTGATACGGCATTCGCTTGGATGCCTACAGCATCCCTTTCATGTCTCCCTTGCCACAAAACTCACATATACAAACTTGGGGGGACATTTCTGTTTCAGACTGAACTCTGAGTGCATCAAAGGAGAGAGGAGGTCTTTCCTCACTCATCTCCACATGCACAGCACTGGCACTGAGCCCAAACAAAACACACGGGTAGATACTATGGGAATTATGAATAAGGGCCTTCATTTTCCAGGGTTCAATAAAAACAACCTGAGGCTAATGACGTCCAATAGGAAATCATGACTATCTTTTCATAACTTCAAAGACCCTTCATTGTTCAGCTGTCTTTCTGAAAACGTTTCATTTAAAATTGACATCTTGAATACTTACTTATCTTTTGGGGGATTTTATGTAATAAAGCAGGAAGGAAAGGGAAGAACTTAAAGCCACATTCTCTTCTACTTGGTGGCAAAAGGAAGGAGGAAGGCAAAACTGTTGAAATTGCCGGGCTTCTGTGTGACTGACTCCATTCCTTCCTTAACACATGCTTTATGGAAGATACACAAACGTAAAGATGCTACAGTGACAAGGTGAGCTGACGGGGTACTCAGTGCCTGCCCACAAGGACAGACGGCAACAGTAAGTCTGGTGGTGATTACATTGAGATGCTTTTATCTTGGTCTTTTGGCCACATCCACTCCAATACTGAATTCTCTCCTGCACTGCACTTTCCAAATACCGACAGTATGTGTTCTATTTTTAGCAAGCTTTTCCTCTTAGCATCATTTGTCTCTTATTTAATTTAAAGTGCTGGTCTAGTACACAGGACTAAAAAATGAGAAAAGGACTTTATAAGAAGGAATGAAAACATATCAACCAAAAAACCCCACACAAAACCAATATGGTAGAAGTCAAGATTTATTGAAAAAAATTAATATATTTGCTATAAAATTGGTAAGAGGAATATTTTCCGAATGGTTTTCGATGCATAAACCTGAATGCTACATACCAAGCACGGACAGCAGATGTAGTTCTTCCCTCTAGTCACATTTTATGAAAATTGTTACGCAGTCCATGTGAAAAGAACGCACGATGGAGAACTGTTACATTAGAAAAATAATATCCTTGATAAAGCATTCTCAAGGAGTCCAATCATAGTTTTCTGCCTCTGCAATAAGGCAAAAGTCCCTGGAACAGCATATAACTTAATTTACAAAATACAATAACTGTTCAGACACATATTCAAGTTTTCTTTTGGTATGATTTTTTTTCCCACTGTAAAATCACGGGGTTTTTTGTTTTGTTTTGTTTTTGTTTTATTAACAGAAAGACCTTCAGGAAAATGTCATTTAATGTTTTCAACTATACATTACATATACAACTCTGTAGCCTAGCAACCACCATTGCTACACCACCATTAACTTTAAGCGTTTGCTCGGTGTTCTACTTTGCAACAACACCTATTTCGAGATTTTTGTGGTCATTGACTGTGGAATCATTGCTTGGTATTCATAGGGACAGGTCTGTCATAGCAAAGTATGAGGCTTTGTCTAGTTTAAGGAACTGGTACACAATTACATTTCCACTCACAAGAAAACGCCACAGATGTCACTGAACAAGGCTTTGGTGGCTCCACACAGGCCCCACGCTGGCCGACCCCAGTCCTCCTGCTCCTCTCTTGTCCAGCCCTGGCTGGCTTCGGACCCTTCATTTCCAGCTTCCCTGGCCGGCAGTTAGGTCGTTTTAATTCCTTCAAAGGCACACAACTTCCATCTCTTTTCCAGTGTTGCTCCCACGCCAGTGAATTCCTGTTTGAACATGCGTGGCAGCCTCATCAGAAGCATTTCGATTTCATTGGCAGATATCTGTTAGGAAGAAAGAGAAGTCAATTTTGGGAAAGGAGCCCACCTGAAAACTAGAAATGGACAGACCTAGGTAAGTCCCACTTTCCACTGAGACATTTCCTTTTCTCCTTGACTGCCTGCCCTGCAAGAGGGTGAAGTGCTGGGCCCTTGCCCTATCCGTGAGCAGCTGGCAGCGTGGGTGTGGGATGAGCCAGGAGTTTCTGGGTTCAACCTTCCTGTAGATGGAGAAATGCCTCGCAGGCAGAGCCATGCCTTAACCTTTCCTGACATAAAAGACTCAGAACAAATCCCCACCACTGCTGTGCTCAGCCTCACCTGCCTGGGGCAGAAACTTTCTGTAGCTCATCGGGAACCAGAGGCCTTCAGGATGGATTTCTTGCTATTCAAACTCTTTCTCTTAAAGATGATAGAGATTTAGAAATGAAGACTAAACCTCAAATGTATAGCAGTGAAAATCTCGATAGCCAGTCATTTAAAAAAAAAAGTCACCATTTCTAGACAAGTGTTTTAGTTCAAAATTTTGCTTAGATTTTCTTTTTAAAAAGCAGGAGCTCCTTACATTAATAATGAATTTTGCTTTAAATGAGGAATGAATGAACTTTGATCTTTCCTAGCACAATCCCTATTCTTGTTTGTATCCTAATCTGGCGTACAGTGCGAGAACCTGTATACCAATACGGCTATTTGGGGGCTGATACTCTGTTTGAAACTCCCATCTGCTATTGTTAAGAGTTAAATGAACCTTAGAAAGATAATTGGTCTCTTTAAGCCTTAGCAGATGGGAGTAAAACTTAATAAGGATGGTGTCAAAGCTGTTGGCTTAGCACAGATTTGGGCACACAGAACTGCGCCATGAATCAGTGATTATCATTTTTCATGGTGTAACTGCCACAAGAGAGACTGTTGTAGAGTCTCCACTTCCCATTTAGCAATATTAAGACTCTTTTTGGCCTGTCTTCTAAGAGAAAGTCAAATCAACCATATTTAACATTCACAGGGAAAACATTTCATATATATTCAATATTCCTAAGCCTACACTGTAAATTTTTAAAAAGAGGCATTTCTGAAAGGTAAAATAGATTATATTCTTTTAAAAATATTTATTTGTATGTGTGTGTGTGTGTGTGCGTGTGTGTGTGTCTGTGTGTGTAGCATGTGGGGGGGGTGCAAGAGGAGCATGTCTGGTCTTAGAGTTTGAGTTATAGGTAGTTGTGAGCCACCTGCTGTGAGTAATAGAAACTGAACTTGGGTCTTTTGGGAGAGCAATAAGTACTCTTAACCACTGAACCATCTCTCCATCCCCTAACAGACTATAATCTGATATTTGTGTGTGTGTGTGAATAATTTGAAATCTGAATGCATTGCACCATAAAACCATGTGACGAGGATCATTAGACCCACAAAAAGCCACCAAACAGACTGTTTTCACAGTGACCTTGCAAAGTACCACCGCCCCCCTTCCATGGGCACTGGAAGAGCACATTCTTCCACATCCTCACTTCTTTCCAGGAGACTCCATGAGGTATGTGTGGCTGATATCAAAGACAGCTTGAGAGAGACCTGGGCATGTGGGTTGGGTCTGCTTTACATGTTTGCTCTTCAGCTGGAGCGGCCAGCCAGGCAAGAAAGGTGCTGTTGTGAAACACCAGCTACCTGGGGCTCCTGTTCAGAGTGCAGCTTCCTTAGCTCTCTGGAGACCCTGGGTTCACGCTCTGGAAATGTAGCCCAGAGAATCTATTTTTAACGAGTTCCCCCAGCAAGTCTTCGGAGAGGCTTCAGTCAGGCAGTCACAGATTGGACTCTGGGCTAAGCCTCAAGCAGCGTGGTCTTGGGCACTTAGTACATTCAGTTCCTCCACATGTAATAGAAATATCACCCTCCTGTGTGGTTGGGAGGAGTAATTCAAGTAAAGAAACAAACAAACAATAAAAAACCCCTCTGTCTCCATTCAGTACGTGGACAGAAAACAGTGCTAGCACCTAACGTTTCATGACAGAAGGTCAAGGTCTGTGGTCAAGGCCACGTAAGATGAGTACAGGAGATATGTGGTCAAACTCAGTGTTAGGCCCATGAGACATTTCCTTTACTTAACTGACACACCTAAAAACATGAAGGTTGTACAGGTTAGCCAAGTAATCTGCGTTGTTGCTATAGGTATTTAGGTCACATACTGTTTAAGTCAGGCCATTATGTCTACCTCCTCACAGCAATCATTCTCTAAAGAACAAAACCAAAACAACCAAGTTTTATGCATCTGAGTGTCTTGCTTGCTAAGTCTGGTCCCTACATGGCATGCAGTGTCTAGAGGCCAGTAGAGGAGGGCATCAGGTCCTATGAAATCAGAGTCACAGATGGCTGTGGCCACCACTTGGGTGCTGGGCATTGAGCCTAAACCTTCTGGAAGAGTAGCAAGTTCTCTTGACTGCTGACCCTTTCTTCAGCCCAGACCACTTCTTTCCGGGAGACTTTCAACATCCTTTTTCCAAAGTTTATGCAGAAGGCAGTTTCTTTATGCTTTTCGAGTCCTCTCTTCCCTCTTCTAAATCTTTTCTCCTTACTTTACACAGAGGCAGCTGTTAGGCTGTGGGGATGTTGCCCCCTTCACAAACCCCTTTCTTTCTCTTATAGGAGGTTATGCCAGTCACACTTGGGCATCATTCTTTGGATGAGCTGTCTCCCTCCAGATCAGGTGGAGGCCATAGCAGTGAGGAGGCGGCGTGGGGTTAGCCAATAGCTAGTGTCCAGGTAACTATTCCCTCCCTGGGGAACACAGGAAGAAGTCTTAGGAAGGAGGGAAGCAGCTACATTTCTGAAGGGGAATGAGCAACTGGAAACACTGTCTATTCTGGCTGCCGTGGTACCAGAACAGCAAACACATGTAGCCATTTTGCAGCTGCCTGGGAAGGTCTAACAATGACTGAGCCAGATTTTGTTTAATTAAAAATTTTCATGTATTTTACATACCAATCACAGTTCCCTCTTCCTGCCTTCCATCTACCCCCTTCCCCATCCACTCCTCCTCCATCTCCATTCAAGAAAGGGGCAGGCCTCCCATGGGCTTGAACAAAGCATGGCACATCAAGTTGAGGCAGGACTGACCTCCTCCCCCTGCATCAAGGCTGGGTAAGGTAATCCAGCATGGGGAACAGGTTCCCAAAAGCCAGCTTAGCATGTCAGGGACAGGTCGTGATCTCGCTGCTAGGAGCCTCACAGACAGACCAAGCTACACAACTGTCACACACATGCAGAGCACCTAGGTTGGTCCCATGCAGGCTCCCTAAGACCAGAGTCCATGTGCTCCCACAAGCTCAGGTCAGCTGTCTCTGTGGATTCCTCCATCATGACCTTGACACCCCTGGCTCGTACAATCCCTTCTCCCTTTCTTCAGGAGGACTTCCAGAGCTCAGCCCAGTGCTTGGCTATAGATCTCTGCATCTGCTGAACCAGATTTTAAAAACAAAACTACCCAAGGTTCTATAATTCTAACCACACTCTTATTAGGTAGGCAATCATTTACAAATATGGGAACTGAGGGGTCAGGTAACTTGATCAGGGTGAGCCAGAGTGAGTGTGGGGCTGGCTTGGGTCCAGGCATTATAGCTGGAGTACCATGCTCTTACTGGAAGGCTGCATGGAGAGGGTTAACAACAGTCTTTTGGTCATGCCTCTGTACTCATGGGGCAATGCTGACAGTGAGGTACTGTGTGAATGAGGGCTGGGCTTCTGTGTGGTGAATACGGATAGATCGATGTCCATACCAAAAACCAAACCCTGAGAACTCCAAATGGATCAGGCTCACGTACACTGTCTCAGGGTTTCTATTGCTGCAATACAATGCTATAGCCAAAAAAGCAAGCTGGGGAGGAAAGGGTTTATTCGAGTTACGCTTCCACATTGATATTCATCATCAAAAGAAGTCAGGACAGGAACCTGGAGGCAGGAGCTGATGCAGAGGCCATGGAGGGGTGCTGCTTACTGGTTTGCTCTTTATGGCTTGCTCAACCTGCTTTCTTATAGAACCCAGGACCACCAGAGTGAGTGTGGGGCTGGCCTGGGTCCAGGCATTATAGTTGGAGTGCCATGCTCTTATCTAGGGATGGCACCATCCACCATGGACTGGGCCCTCCCCCATTGATCACTAAATGAGAAAATGCCTTACAGCTGGATCACATGGAGGCATTTCCTCAGCAGAGGCTCCTTCCTCTCTGATGACTATCTCGAGTCAAGTTGACACAAAACCAGCCAGTACACACACTTCCATGCTGCTGCTGAGCACCATCCCAGAAATCACAACCAAAAGGACAGCAGGTGATGGGCAGCCATGGCCAACACTCACCTCTAAGTACTGTACTCTCTTTGGACCTGTTTTCTCATTCATAAGACCAGGGGATTAACTAGCAAGGAACTCACTAAATGCTCTGAGGACTTGATCTGAGCGCTGGCTTCCCCTGTTAGTGTGAGTTCTGGGAAGAATCATTCAAACCCTGCCTATGTGCTTGGCTGTGGCACAGAGCTCAAACTGAGGCCCCTTTGGTGCACTGTTATAGTAGGAAATGCATGGCAAGCAAATTTAAGTACTATTTACTCCCTGCTGCTCTTACTTATTTTCTCACTTATGTGGGTTCACAAAAGCCAGCGTGCATGTGGGAATGTGAAGACACCTTTACATCATCTGTTCTCTCCTTCTACTTTCAAGTGGGATCCAGGGTTTGAACCCAAGTCATCAGGCTTGCGTGGCAAGTGCCTTTTCCCATGGTGCCACCTTCCAGGGCCACGTAGTCAGTACATGTAACACAGAAAGCTATGGACAGTTAAAGTGAGGTGGAAAGGCATTAAATGAGTTACCCCGGGAGCAGTGAAACTGAGTCTCAAAGTCTTCGCAGCTTCTCAAGTGTAGTGGACTATCATTTATGCTGGTAGTGTCAGCCAAGAGCCGGGCTCTGCTGTACGGTGACGGGGCAGAGCCCGTCAGATGAAGTCCCACCCGGCACAGCTAGCATGAGCGGCTTTTACACGACCCTGGAACCCTCCTAAAGACAGTCACCATGCGCACTGGGGGAGGATGATGAGAAGCCGCTTCTAGGCCAGCATGATGGTTTTTAGGCCTTTCCCAGCTCCTGATGATGCTTTTAGGATGTTTTGCACTTGGGAATAGGCACTATTTTTATTTACCTCTTGTCATTTTTCCTCTCACAGTGTCCCTTCCTACCAGGATGTTCTCAGGCTTCTGATAATTATTCCTTCGGGAAGACGTGGACTGTGACAAGCATTACACAAGGAAACAGGCGGAAAGAAAATCTGCAATAACTCGGGAGCTTGCATGGTGTGACATCACAGAGGAAACCCGTGAGATTGGCTGCATTTGTTTCCTGCTCTGTTGGCTCTACCTCAAGTCCACAGCCTCCTCGCCAGGTCTGGAGACATAGGTACACAGGTCAGGGAGGTGATGGAGTGACGGTACGTCCTATACTGTCAGGTAAGGCAGGCTGGGACAAGGAAGGGCTCTCACTTGGGGTGCCGAGAAGATGCCAGCCCAGGATGTGTCATAGCTGGGGAACCAGCAAGGCCAAGAACAAAGCCCTACTTCTTCTACAGGGCACACTGGCTTTTGACCTTTAAAGTGGGTGTGAATCGTGTTCATTCCCACATCAAGCATGGTACGAGCAAGCACGGACACTGTATAAGCAGTCAGTGTAGACGAGGAAAGAAGAGGAGCTAAAGGGAGGGTTTACAAGGAATAAAAGATGAACAAGGAAGAATTAAGAGGAGGAGAGGACTTTGAAGAACAGCAAGAGAAGGAAGAGATGAGAGGCCACACTGGTTGACATCCCAGAAGGAAGCTCTGGCCAGAGCTGGCCTCCAGGCTGCTCTTCCTCTCTCGGATTCTGATATCTCTGACTGCGATCTCACCCTCCCCAAGTTGGTACTTTACTCATTCATGTCTTTCTTTCAAGTTAGTTGATAATATGTTTTTGTGGGGGTAGGGTCGTGACATTGAACCTAGGACCTTGTGCACGTGCGTCAAGCACTCTTGTTTTTTACGTGTTACACCATGTTCTCAACTATAAGCTTTCTGAGAGCAGAACTCTAGCTTATATGTCTGCTGTATGCTGGCAGCTTGCCCTGTTCCCGCCTGGACAGGAGGAGTAACCACATGAAAAGGATTGACATGTTCTAGTGTTGTTTGGGCATCATGAGACCCTCTCTGCTTCCTCACTGTTGAGGTTTTTTGTTTTTGTTTTTTGTCCCCCCCCCCCTCTCTTGCAGTCAAGTGGAGAGCCTCCTCCCTTCTGGAGGTGCTATGCTATCTAAAAAGCACATTCATTACAGTCTGTCTTAATAGTTCATTAATGCTCAGTGACAGCTGGCTGTTAACAGCAGCATATATATCATGGTGATGAGTATTCTTGTGGGAAATTTAAACATTCCACTAGGAACATTTCACCCACCTTCTCCATCCGCCAACAGTCCAGGAGAGAACACTGAGACATTAAAGGCAAAAATCAGGATCCCCTGAAAACTAGAAAGATGCTGAAATTCTGTATGTGCAGAGGGATGTTTTTAAAATGCCGATGATCTTTCCTGGGTGAAAAATGCTCACCTACATCTGAGCACCCAAGCTGATGTGGTGTCCTGCCACAGAGGCAGGTCTGCCTGCATCTGGCAGCATCTGTTGTCATATGGGTCTGGTGTTTTGGAACCAGATCTTCCACACTAGGAGTTTGGGGTGTAGGCTGTAAATTGGAGAAGAGCCTCTTGACCAGTGGTTCTCAACATGTGGGTTGCAATCCCTTTGGGTGTCAAATGACCCTTACACAGGGGTTGCATATCAGATATTTGCACATTACGATTCATAATAGTAGCAAAAATTATAGTTATAAAGTAGCAATGAAATAACTTTATGGTTGGGGGTCACCACAGCATGAGGAACTGTATTAAAGGGACACAGCCTTGGGAAGGCTGAGAACCACTGCTTTAGACTATCTGTATGAGCAGTTAGAGGGAGTGAAGGAAGAAAGGCAGGATGCAGTCAGTTGCCACATTTCTGCTCCAGTGTCTGTGTGGCTTAGCATCAGGGGAGGTGGGGTGGGACGGGGAGGGTGTCATGGCTGGTTCACAGCTGGGATTCCACTCCAAGGTGACTGAAACCTTGGTCAAATGGATTTGTCTGTTCTGAAGATTCAGCAAAGCCTCCAGAAGCCTTTGCCCTGTCTCTCTGACTTTGTCTCACATTTCTGATAGAAGACGGGTGGGTGAATGAGAGTGGGTAGCTGGGAAAAAACCAAGGGGGGGGGCAGGCACACAAATGTCATTACCAAGAACAATATTTGACTGGAAAACGGCCTATTATTGGGCTACATGGTTTTTAGGAGCCATGAACAATTTAATTTACATGGCCAGCATAATTTAAATTAATTCTCCTGCGCTTCCTTCCATTCCCAATCACTTTCATTCCCATAAGCAGCCTTCGGGGAAATGCTAGTAACGGCAGTTACATTACAGGCCTGCACCAGGCCTGCTTTTCCTGCTTCCCTCAGTAAAGGGGTGAAGAGAATCTAAATGCTGGCCTGCAATTGTGCTGCTGCTGGTGTCGAATCTCAGGGAAACTGTTGCTCTGAGTGGAAACTTCACGAAGCGTTTTTATTAGAGGCGGCAAACTCTGTGGTTGTGGGACAGTCATGCATCTGTAATGCAGCAGTAACCAAAGCCCTACCCAGGGCCACGACTCCCATTTCATTCGGATTCACCCGGGGCAGCTGGGCCTGGCTGCTGCCTTGGAGACCCACAGCATCCCCAGGCTGCCTGCAGATCCAGGACTGTGAGCCTTTTGGCAACTGATGTGGGGACAAAGCCCTGGTGAATACTTAGAGGGCAACCCTCTTATTATTTTGCTCTCCCTTTAAAGCTCTGAAGACCTAGGATTCCAGAATTCAACAATTCTGGATTAAAATGCCTGAATATCCCCATAGGCTCACTGGGCTAGAGATACGTGGTGCCGTCCCTGGCAGTTTGCCTGTTCTTTGTGATACGCTTACCTCAGGCTTGAAGAGAACGCTTGGCAGCAATACTGCGAATTTCCCTGAGGAGATGGAGGGCTGTGTGGGCAACAGTGCAGGTGAAGGGAGTCCCTGTGTACTTCCTTTCTGAGGGAACTATATTGCTGTCTTCTCAACCAGAACTGCCCTCGGGGTCGTAGGGATTTCACTATGGCTGCATGATGTGGATTCAGGCTCATCCTACCACTGAGAGCAGGCGTCCATGCGGCTCCCCATCCCTCTCTCATACCTGGCTCTCAGGCACCTTTACTACCACAGCTGGAAGGACCACTATTGTTCCACCCACAGGGCTGTCTGGGGCAGCCTGGCACACTGTAGCTCGGCTGGTATCCCAACCCTAAGTGTACTGGGATGAAGGAGGTCTGGAGAAGGTTCTGGCTGAGGTCCAGCTTCTGTCCACTACCCAGGGACATTACAGAAGAAGGGAACAGAGGGAGAAATGTCCTGTCCATAGGCACATGCAGACAGAAGCTTTGGAGGTCCCACTGCTGGTGGGCATTCCCAAGTGGCAGCAGAAAGAACCTCAGTTCCTACTGCTGCTCCATTTAAATGGCTCCCAGCCACAGTACCTTAATGACACCACCCACTATTGTCAGGGCTGAGTATAGGCATCCCAGAGTGGGAGCTGTGGTTCTTGCCTCTGTCTCGCCTCATATAGGGTCTGGGTCTATACCAACCCCAGAGCTCAACAGGGGATACCATTACATGGCCCTTCCAAGCTCCATCACACCTGCCCGAACTGTTGTGTGCTCACTGTGTGTGTGTCCTGCCGAGACTAGTGAGTCTCTGTATCACCAGAATACAACTGGCCGAAGACTCCAAACACAGCCAAAGAACCTACAAGCAGACTAGTCTAAAGTGCCCAGACAAATCTCAGAGCCAACATCATGTAACAAACTGACATCCTGAGACCACCATCAGAGAGAGCCACTTTCTGAGAAGACCCCCTTCCCCCAATGAAAGCAGAGGCAGCTGATCCACCATATCCAGAAATCTCAGTGGAAGAACACAGACTATGGAAAAATTCAAAATTCTCTTGGAGCACATTCCAAAGCAATTAAAACAACCAGAATATCTACAGAGAACTCAAAAGCTGATTATACAAAATCTCATGAAATTCAAGACAATACTGATAGTTTAAATACAATTAAGAGAATGGCCACAAGTGACCCACCAAATTTGTACAACGAAGACACAAACCCGACTAACCTAGTAACAAGCGATGAGATGAGATCCATACTAAAATATCTACCAAGAAGGAAAAAGCCCAAGGTCACATGGCTTTACTACTGAGTCATACAAAACTTCTCAGGTACTAATGCTGATTCATCTTGAACTATTCTGAAGAACTGAAATCCAAAGACCTTGTCAAACTCACTCTATGTAGCCAGCACTATACTGTTACCAAAACCTCACAAGGTCACAATGAGAAAGAAAACATCTCTGATAAACACTGATGCAAAATTTTTCAACAAAATACTAGCAAACTGAATTTAGCAGCACACCAAAAAGCTAAGTACCATGACAATGATAAAGTTATGAGTGATTCTGCATATACAAATCATAAAATATAATTTATCACATTAATATAACAAAGGATAAAAATAATCCCAGTAAGTAGAGAAAATACATATGATAAAAGTCAACATCCCTTCATAATAAAATTTCTGAATAGATTAGTTTATGGTTTAACATCATAAAGGCTGTACATGACAAAACCATAGCTAACATCATACAAAATAAGGAAATGCTGAAGGAATTTAATCTAAGATCAGAAACAATATAAGCTCATGAAGTAAACACTAAAAATAGCTTCAGGAAGTCCCTGGAACTGACCAGATTCATAGTTTCCTCCCTTCCCAGGTATATATAAGCAGTAAGAACTGCTGAAAAGCATTTTTTAGACCAGCTGAGCTGCCTGTAAGAAAGCCATGCCCACTGAACTGCACAGAAATGGTGGAGACCAACTGGTCTACCAGAAAAGGATACTGTGCAACCTGGTGAATAGCCTAAAAGCTTTGCAGTGTGCTCCAGGTTTCCATCTTTTGTGAGGGGTGGTCACCCATGCTGCAGTGGGCTTTGGTGATACAGCTGTCTTTATGTCATCTCTGTTCTCATAAGTAACACCAATAAAACTCATTGATGCACCAATTTGGACTTTGGTGTTATCCTTACTTTGATCTGTCATTGGTTCCCTATCTGGGGTGAATAGATCTTTCTTCATGTCTCCCTAAGAATAGTGTGACACACACATAGGGATAGTTGAATACAGGTGCTATAAAAGGGAAACTAGGAAATGGAGACAGGTAAAAGGAATAAATAACACTAAGGATCTTTGAAAAAGTCATAGGCAATTGTAGTTTATGCTTACCTATAATTACATATGATATACAAAAAGTATATGTGGATATATAAAGTTATGTCACTTGAGGTGTTAATGCTCCCTCAAGAACCATAAATGATCTAACGAAAGCTCTAATACCAGGTAAGATAAACATCCTTTTGAGTTGTTGGTCAGGGGAGTTCAAAAAATCAGCCAACGAAAGAATTACAGGTTATTGCCCTTGCTCTTGGTTGCCTCCCAGAACTTGAAGTGAGTCCCTGTTGCTGACTTTGAACTCAGGACTTACAGGCTCAAGCCAGGAATGACCTGGAAGCCTCTTCCCTGGGGATTAGCATTCCACAGTATCTGAAAGTGCTATGCAGCTGCCAGAGCCTACTCAGATGAGAGTCTAGGAGCCACAATAAATCATCTCCACAGGTACAATGTGGCACTTATAGCTTGGTAATAACCAACTACGCTCTGCTGGATTAAAGTATGCCCAATAGGAGGAAATGCATGGCTACTACTCTAAATCTAGCCAACTACTCATTTCCAAGGCCATGGAACCTAGAAGACAACATACTACTGCAGCGTTCCTAAACCATTGCCATTGCTAACTGCATTCTAAATGCTCTCCTTAAACCCACACATCAGTGTAGCTCTTGCTTCTCATCAAGGCTCTTCTTTCTGCATTAGAGACCATTACAGATAGGGTCAAAATACCAAGAAGAACTACCCATGCCCAGTCCCAGTGGGAACATCCTCAACACAACCCCTGTACCTAAGGCTAGGGAACACTGCAGAGGAGGGATGGGAATATTCTATGAGCCGAAGGGATGACTGCTCTGAGACTGTGTCTTCTATATATGACAGGGAACCTTCATCCATGCCATTTCAACAATACAAGGCCTGAACAGTGACAGTACCAGTTGACATGCCATGCCATGCCACAGTGGATAGCAGAAATTTAACAAGGTCCCACCCCTAGATGAAGAACTTTAGGCAATTAATGACTACTGAGAAAGAAGCAATTAGTCTTTCCTAAGGATGAGCCCCTAATTGATTATCAAATACCACCGGTCATTCCTAAAAACATACACATCAGAGCAACACTAAATGGACTGAGATTATTGAAATTATATTTATGAATATATGTAACAATAACAATGAGAAATAATTTAGTCGGTAAATGGGCAGGTAAACTGAACTAACAGCTTTCAAAAGAAATACAAATGACGAGTATATAAAAATGTTTAACACTCTTAGCCATCACAGAAATGCCAATCAAAACTACATGGAGATTCGATATCATCCTGTTTAGAAGGACTATGAGGACAAGAAACAAACGCTGCTTAAGAAGGAGGAAAAGGAACTCTTATGTGCTGCGGTGGGACTGTAACTTGTCCATTTACCATGGAAACCATGATGGAGTTTCTACAGAAAATTCAGTGTAGGGACTAGGGAGATGGTTCAGTGGTTAAGAGCACTAACTGTTCTTCCAGAGGACCATAGTTTGATTCCCAGCACCTCCATGGTGCCTAACAACTATCTATAAGCCCAATTCCATGGGAATCCACTCTCTTCTTGCCTCCACAGGCACTGTACACTCATGGTGTACATACATGCAGGCCAAGCAACCAAGACATAAAATAAACGTTGAAAAAAATTAAAAGTACAACTATCATGATCAAGCTATACCACTCTAGATATTTATCCAAAGAAATCTCATTTAGGATTTAGAGATACCTACCTATCCATGTATAAAATTTATAATAGCCATGCTATGAAATCATCCTGGGTGTCAATCAACAGAACAGAATTATTCCCCCATAAAGAGTGAAATCTTGACATTATGTTAAGTGAAATAAGCCAACACAGAAAGGCAGGTGCTACACCTCACTCATTTGGAAACAAGCACTTGTTGTAAGTGGAATACTGATGACTAGCTCTTGAGAAGGGGTGACAGGAGGTGGCTGACCAATCCACACTGAAGCAGGAATTTAAGAAATACCATGCTAAACTCCTCCTAATAGGTACAATTAATGTGTACAAATTGTAAAGTCTAAAATCTAACTCCTTTCATCCTTCATAAAAAGGCACAAAATATCTGACTAAAATCCACTTGCAGTTCCAGATGGTTCCTCTCAGAGGGGAAATAGCAGGTCTGCACTGTGATCATGTGTAGGTGAAATCTTTAGCATCAAATGAGGATGCAGTGTGATAATGTAATCCTGTGATCCGTGCTAACCACTGAGTACCGAGGATGCCCTAGATGTCACTGCAGAGGCACCGAGCTGCAGGCTGAGCAGCTGGTCAAACAAGGCCAGTCACTCTGGCTCCCAGTGGTTTCTCCGGTTTTCTCCTCAGCTGCTGTCAGCACGCTCCTGTGGCTCTCACAGCCAGCCCTGGGAAAGGAAGTGCCTTTAGCCGCAGCAGCCCCTCTCAACTGCTCACCTCAACACAGAATTGCACCTTTCTTTCTTTCTGTCTCTTTGCATTTGTCAAAAACACTAATTTTCAGACGAGAAAGCTGAACTTTGTAAGCTGACGTCTGGTTCTGAGTGTGACCCATAAGGGGCTCAGCTGACACTAATTCAGCAGCATTTTTTTTTTTTTAACACTTAGAATAATGTTGAAAACAGCTATTGAGAGCATTTTCTTGAGCGTCGTATCAGAGCTTTAAGGTGTCGACAGTGACGGTCCCTCCATGTGAAGTCTCTGACACGGAATCTCGTGTGAACATGGCCTAAGGAACCGTAGTTACTCTTATAATACCTTCGCCCTTGTCTCAGAAACTTTCAGGCAATTCTGTAATTTCAAATCTCTCACAAGCTTTTCTCTCTGGCATCTGTTGACAGTGACACGTGACTGTCACTTTAAATAACTGACTTTTCTTTATATAAAGGCAAAAGCAAGGAGATGACCGCTGTCTGGGTTGACCCAAAGCCCTGGGTCCTCCTGAAATTGTGGCTCTACAGTAATGCAGATCACACAGCATCCACCTGCAGCAAGCAAGGTGCTAAGTTCCAACAATGAAAGTTCAGTCAAAGAAACAATTTACCTTAGAGTCCAGCTGCTGCATGTATGACCACAGATACTCTATATTGGCTCCGAAAGGGTGGACATGGAGAAACGTTGATATGATGCCTGAATGAAAAGAGATACACATCAGGAGTTATTTGGAGGAGAGTGGGAAGGCTTGCTTAACAAATGCCATCTAACCTCCCAGACTTTTGTGAAGCGGAGTTATGGTCTGGCCGTTTCCAGCACCTCTCAACCAGCGTCCAGTAACAGCACATGCTGCAGACAGGATGGTGACCTGGCAGAGAGAATACACTGTCTCATGGGATGGGAACAACAGTGGTTAGCATGGCTGGACTCTGGGATGAGGCACAGATGAATAGAAGTGTTTCTGAACAAAGGCCCCTGGAAGCAGTTCAACTACCATGTTGATTTACCAATCTGAAATTGTAGTTTGGGGAGGGTTAAATGATCTCTTTTCTTTCTGTGGACTTTGTGGTCTGAAAATGGTTCAGACAGCTGTGTCAGATCATGCTGCCTCGAGTGTCCTTGATAATTACAGCTGCTGGTTATGAAAAGTGTGTATTCCACATCCCAACATGTTCTCCATGCGCCTCCTGCCGTGTGGCTTCTGCAGGCTGTGGCTGCTGGGGGAAGGGAGCCTGGTGCTCTCCTTTCTCAGCTGTAACGTACAAGATCATTTGCAAAGGTCTGGGAATGGGTGCTCTGGCAGAAAACCTTTCCATCACAGGACCAACCATCAGGGTTGTACAGGCTAATGGCTGGATATTAGTGTCAGGACCGAACTGAAAAGCACGACCTTCCCACCCTCACTGCTCCAGGGTCCAAAAGCAAAATAGCAAGGGAGTCAGTTTTGCAGATCATGTACTGCTTTGGTGAAAAGGTCGACCGTAGGAGATGGACACTTGAAAGTTTTTAATCAGGTTTAAGGTGTATTACATCTCCCACACTCTGCACTGTGAGAACCAATACTCATGAGTCAAGGGTCACCTGCCTAAAATGCATTCAGGGCAAGCACTGGCCAAGCAGGAGGTCATCCTACATTTGCAGGGGCCTTGAACTGATTAGTGTTGTCCTCTGTGATATGTGGGATGCTCACGGATGAGTGGCAACCAGATTTCAAAGACAAGTTCCCAGCTTATCCTTAGGCTAGGGATAGAGAATTGAAGAGTCTAGACAAGTACTCTTGATGACTGTCTTTGGAGGTTTGTTCAGATGAGGCTGGCAGGAATGTTACATCTCCATCGGTCTGATATATCAGTATTCTGAGACTGCCTGTTCTGAGACACAGAGAGCTCGCCTTTTATTCAGAGTCTATGTAGGCCCTTCTTTCTCTGATCTATAGTTTTATGACATAATAAGGACCATCACAGGTGACTATGGTGATTTTAACGTCTTTAAGTGACCACTTGAGAAAACGTAGTTTCCATGTTCTGTATCAGTTTTCTTAGCTTAAAAATCAGATTCAACTGGGGGGCAGCTTCTTAAATGAAGTCTCTCTTGCTTCCTGAAAGAAACTGGGCTGCTCCTTGGAATGAACAACTACGCAGGTGGTGTGTAGGTAACCAAAGCTGTTGTGAATCATGCACACGACAGCCATGCCGTGCCATGTCAAGATGCATTTCATAGCACGCCTCCCCATCCTCTGGCCCCTCTCCCCACCCCCACAGCGTGCCTGAGCCTTGTTGCAGTTGTCCCACTTAGGCCCAGAACTCCATCTCTCACTCCCAGCGCTCTGACCAGTTATGCATCTCTTCCATCGACTGCTGCTTACTGTGACAAGAAGCTCCCCTAACCAAGACTGAGAGCAGCCCAGGACTAGAGGTGTGAATATTTAGGTGCCAGCCCAAACCCTGGCAGAGATGGGGCAGGTGATTGCCAGGCCCCACCCCTTACTGAGGAGCTCTGAGTAGTAGGTATCAGTGGAGGAGATGATCGGTAGCTTTTGATGCTGTGGCCACTGGTAGGTTTCTCATGCTCCAGTGGGTGGTCCCACACCCCCACATTTATATGCAGCACAAACTGGACGAACTTAGAAAAGTACACACATATGCACACATGCAAAACAAACAAACAAAAAACCCTAAAAAACAGATATGAAGTTAGTATGGGGGATTTAAAAGTGAAAAATGGGTGGTTTAGAGATGACCATATTTCATTGTATATGTACATAATTGAAATTCCAAGAATAAAGCAAAATAAAAAGTTTCTTAAAAAAAAAAAGGGAAGGGGTGGTATAACTCCAAAGTTAGTGAAAAGTGCCAACATGTCTCCAAACGGACTCATTTCTGGCACTCTGCTTGGTAACAGGGACACGGGGAACTGAGGTGGCGGCTTAGTTGAGCAGGTGGGCTCTGCTGCCCTGCCCATTTCTGTCAGCAGCAGCAGCCTCCCTGCTTAAGAATGTGTTCCTGGTGGTGCAGAACTCATTTGGAAGCCTAATCTAAGTTTGATAAAAACAGCATATGTTGTCCTACTGGGGCATTTTACACGTCTTATAGTCCAGAAAGCTACTTGAGAAAATGCAAGCCAGCTCTGTGTAAGGAACAGCAGGTTCCATTTGGAAGGTCCATTCTAACAGACTACATAAAGCATTCCATCAGGACTACCTATTTTAGCCTTATCTTGATCCTCACTAAGATGACCAAGTTGGTAGCATTTGAATTGACCAAATAGGACTAATTTCTCACCACCACACAGTTCTGGTGTTTTACTTTAAGCACTTCATGGCAATATGACATCAAGGTGCTGGGCACAGCAGGGGCAAGTCAGAAAAAGGGCCATTTGTGTGGATTTCCGGTCTAGATGACCAACACAGATGTTAAACACAAATATTAAAACTAAAGGAACATAGCATAACAAAGAGGAAAACCAGTGAAGAACACAGAGTGCCCTTGGGTTTGGTGGAGAGGTATTTTACACTTCCAAGTGGGAGATGTGAAGGAGCCTTCAATACCAAGTCTCAGTAAGTCTATGCACAGTCCCTGGGCAGTGCAAGGGCCATGAGTTTGGAATTAGCAGGCAAGACCAGGGTTAGCTGAAGAGGGCTGCGGCTCACATAGGTGTTGAAAAATCCATAGCGGATTATATTATTTTATGGTTGCTTAAAATTACGCGCGCGCGCGCGCACACACACACACACACACACACACACACACACACACACACATGCTGGGCAGTGGTGGCACACGCCTTTAATCCCAGCACTCTGGAGGCAGAGCCAGGCGGATTTCTGTGAGTTTGAGGCCAGCCTGGTCTACAGAGGAAGATCCAGGCCAGGCACCAAAACCACACAGAGAAACCTAGCCTCGAAAAACCAAAACCAACCAAACAAAACACACACACACACACACACACACACACACACACACACACACACACATATATGCTGGGCAGTGGTGGCACACGCCTTTAATCCCAGCACTCTGGAGGCAGAGCCAGGCGGATTTCTGTGAGTTTGAGGCCAGCCTGGTCTACAGAGGAAGATCCAGGCCAGGCACCAAAACCACACAGAGAAACCTTGCCTCGAAAAACCAAAACCAACCAAACAAAACACACACACACACACACACACACACACACACACACACACACACATATGCTGGGCAGTGGTGGCACACGCCTTTAATCCCAGCACTCTGGAGGCAGAGCCAGGCGGATTTCTGTGAGTTTGAGGCCAGCCTGGTCTACAGAGGAAGATCCAGGCCAGGCACCAAAACCACACAGAGAAACCTTGCCTCGAAAAACCAAAACCAAACAAACAAAACACACACACACACACACACACACACACACACACACACACACACACACATATGCTGGGCAGTGGTGGCACACGCCTTTAATCCCAGCACTCTGGAGGCAGAGCCAGGCGGATTTCTGTGAGTTTGAGGCCAGCCTGGTCTACAGAGGAAGATCCAGGCCAGGCACCAAAACCACACAGAGAAACCTTGCCTCGAAAAACCAAAACCAAACAAACAAAACACACACACACACACACACACACACACACACACACACACACACACACATTTTAATTAAAGCTATGATAATTGGGGTGACAACCCCCCCACCATAGACTAAAAACAAAATCCCCCTTTGAATCATTGGTCATGGGAGTCCAAAAGACTCCTAAAACAATTGCTGTTGTCTTTGGTGCCTTCCAGACAAAGGTAAGACCCCGTGCCTGAAGACACAACACACTTCATACACAGGATTTGGAGGAATCATTTCTACATCTGACCTGAAAGCCTCCTCCCTGATGACCAACTCTCACAATATCAGAAGAAGCTGTGCAAGCTTCCAAGGAGAAATGCATCCCATAGTCCTATCCAGCTGTGCCGCCAACATACCACAACAATGGCCAGCACAGCAGGATATTCTGAGAGATGCCCTATTTCCTAGGGGCAACCAATAGCCCCATACCAGGACTAAACACCCACTGACAGGAAGGAATTCATGCCTGGCTCTGTAACTTTAGCCAAGTACCTGCAGATGGTGAGGGCATGGAACCTGGAGGAGAACCCACTACTTGCCGCTTTCCCAAACCAGTATGATTCCTACTGCATGGTAAATACTTAGATCCTTCTACCACGGCTATGTGTAGCTCTCTCACCCCTCATCAACGAGGCCTGTTTTGTTTTGTTTTGTTTTAACAGTAGACTGTGGGATAACTACACCCAATTCACACATTAACAAGGCACCTGTCCACCTAAGGCTTGGGAACATCACGGAAGAGGGGTGGTCCTCGCAAGAGCCGGAGGACCAAGATGGCTGCTGCAAGATAGATTCTTCAAACAAACAACATGGAGGAGGATCTGGAAGGAGCTGTGTGGGGGAAGAATGGGTGGTGGCTATGATCAAGAGACATTGTATGAAATTCTCCAAGAATTAATAAGAATACTGTTTAAGAGTAAAAACAGAAAGTGAGCTGAGCATAAGCATTCATCTCTCTCTGCTGCTTGTCTGTGGGTACCATGCGATCATGCCTCATCTCTTGTCTGTGGGTACCATGTGATCATGCCTCATCTCTTGTCTGTGGATACCATGTGATCATGCTTCATGCTCCTGCAGCTGTGTCTCCACCATGATGGACTGTAAACTCAACACTGTGAGCCAAAATAAGTCCTTTCTTCCTTAAGTCACAGGATACTTCATCACAGTGACATGAATGGTGACTAAGGTCTTAATAACAGAGGCAATGGCAGCCCTCCACAGCATCCACTGCCCAGCTGGGAGACACTTCTCCATCATAGCTCCTTTAGAGAGTCGGAAGGATTGCTGTCTTTTAATTCTAAATTTTCTAAGAATATAAATATGACTATCTAGAGAGAGGGTTTGGGGAAGAAGTCATATCTTTTGTCACGCTATCACTAGAGGAAGGCAAACTACCAATAGAGAATGAAAAGGAGAAATTAGTCCTTGGTTTGTTTTGATCAAACACTCCAGTCTCCAGCATCCTTTAGAACTGAAACGTTCTCATATACTGATTTGAGACAGTGTATTTCTTGTTCTCTTTTACTACAATCTACTGTTTAGAGGTAGGCTGGCTCCAAAGATGAACTTTGAGGAGAACAATCAGTCTGCTGTGCATGCTTTTATTGAAGATACTGGCATATTTTCCTTTCTATTACCTCAAAGAGCTAATTTCTTTTTTTCTGATACTAAAGACATTAGCAGAGACCGAAAGTTATAAACAAAACCTCCCTGTCTACTCCCATTAATGTATAATAATTAGGGGCTGGAGAGATGGCTCAGCAGTTAAGATTGTGTATTACAGAGGACCTAAATTTGATCCCAAGCATCCGTATCAGGGAGCTCACAGCTGCCTCTAACTCCAGCTTCTAAGGCATCTAACTCCTCTGGCTTCCATGGGTACTTGCACACATGTATATACACATAATTATGAATAA
Source organism: Onychomys torridus (assembly GCF_903995425.1). Classification (NCBI taxonomy): domain Eukaryota; kingdom Metazoa; phylum Chordata; class Mammalia; order Rodentia; family Cricetidae; genus Onychomys; species Onychomys torridus. The sequence continues at coordinate 66,036,667 of NC_050451.1, read as the reverse complement.
TTTAGAATGTATAATAATTAAGCATATATTTAAAATTTTGTGAAAATTGACTAAAATGTATAGATATAAACATTTATAGCCTATACACATTTTATGCTATATGTATATTTTATATAAAGAACTATTTAGAAGTCATCATAAATGAAATATATTCTCCAAGGAGAACGTAAAATAAAGTAAGAGGCAATCTTCAGTGAAAAGGAAATTAAAGTGGTGGCCTGTTTGAAAATTTAAAACATTGTAAGTGGTCAGCATTATTCACACTTCTAGAAAATTTTCTATAGATCATTATGAGTTTTGTTATAGACCCAGAGCATTGTGAGGGCAATAATCATATCTTAGTTATACAGAATAAAACAAACAGTTGTCAGAACTGGAAATCTTTTCTGAGGGGAGAAGAAGCCAGTTAGTAACTACATATGGGCTCATATTGGGTTTCTGGAACGGACAGCACGTCAGCATGTCTTTTGAGACATGTGCACAGCATATTATTACAGCTGTAGATCATCAGAGAGGAAAAAAAAATTGGTTTTCCTTGGAGTATCTCTAAGTTGATGTCATATTCAATAACCTCGTAGTTGAAAAAATCTATGTGATGGATGAAGTTTGGACTATCTTTTGAATTTAATTTCTCCTGTGCCAGCTTCTGCAGGCCCCAGTGAACCTGTCATTTTAAGGTGTGAGCTGATGCAATATTTAGAGGCTGGTGCTTCTGCCAGATAATGACCTGGGGGAGAACAGTTGGCCTCGTGTGTACTGTAGCCTCGATCCTCACCATTAGCCAAGCACTCTGCAGAGGAGCCAGGCTGAACCTGGAACCCCATACTGTGGTTTCTGCCAAGGTGCAGCCTGGACCAAGGTTGTGTGTCACAGGTGAAGGACAGTCCTCTCTTCTTGGGTTGGGAGGGGATTGTAAGGTGGGGTCCTAAGCACATTACCAACACACCACCCCCAAGAACATTTTCCTGGAAGAGTAGCACTCTGCCTGGACCAATTGGATAAAGATTTAAGAGATAAGAGTTCAGTTTCAATCCAGACAAAGAAAAACTGGTGGTATCTTTTGGGGCAAGTGGATATTGTAGATAAATAATAAATTTCTCTCTCTCTCTCTCTCTCTCTCTCTCTCTCTCTCTCTCTCTCTCTCTCTCTCTCTCTCTGTGTGTGTGTGTGTGTGTGTGTGTGTGTGTGTTAGGAGCCAGCTTCTCTTGTTCATTTTGGCTACATGAATCCACGTGGACATGAGAGTCTGGTTTAGACTGATTATCCTAACGCCATTACTCTGGATACAGCAATTAATAATCTGCATTATGGGTCTGGCCTTGGGGCTGTCTTTGGGATGGAGTCTCTGCTAAGGGGCTTAGAGGCTCATCTCCAGATTCAAAACTGCTTAAAAGTCTGGCTTGGTTTATGAACTTTTGGACAAGAACCAACTGGACTTCTTTTTAAATTTTAAAATTCAGACTTATGACACATGAGATACAGATGAACCTATTTTCTTGAACCCCGTTTTCTGTCTGATAACTACCTAATGTTCCCAGTTCTTGATGAGAGGAACCTCTGCCAGTCTGTATGACAATTATTTCAAATGCACATTGTGAAATCTTGATGAAATAAGTCTGACCTCTGATTGGGGGGCTCTGCTGTTTAGATTATCAACACGGTGGAAGGAATTACTGAACTACTACTCACACTGGTTCTCTGGAAATGACTTCTGTACATCGACAATGAAAAGAGACTGCTTACCTATCAGCAGGGCCTCCTTCTCAGATTTTAAGCCTGGGCTTCTTTTTTCAGTATTGTTCTCCCGGTCTTGGTTAACCAATGCAACTGTCAACACATTGATTTCCTATGAAGTAGAAACACAAAAGCCATGTAGATGTTTATGTAGATCCCATGCATTTTAATAAAACCCCCACCCATTTCTTAAACTCTATAAAACAGGGCATTGCTTCTTCTCAGAAGTGCAGACAAAATCTTTTAATTATTTGTTCAATAATAGGCTCCTAACCACTTCCACACAACCAAGATAGTCTCTAAGAGTAGCAAATTGGACATAAACTCTTAGATTTTTGGCAATTGAAAAAAAAACAAACAAACCAAACACCTCTATTCACTTAGGCTGTATTTGACCATAGCCACATTAAGATGCTTAATATGTTTTATTCTAAACATGAAATTTTGGGGGAGGTGTCAAAGTGTGCACAGGACTAGTTGATTAACTTGAGTCAATACAGGCAGCAGGATGGGCTTAAGAAGTGGGGGTGCAGCTGTGGGTGGAGTTTTTAAGTTGAGCAGGAATGAATTCTTATACACAAGAGGGGAAGGCAGGTAAGCCAAAGCCTGGAGAATGTATACATAAAAAACTAAACAATGGGGAATTGAAAAAGAGCTGTACACACGTGACATGGTGAGACTGGGCTGTCTGGGATTATTTTTATGGTCTTCTAAAAGTTAAAGATAGAGACAAATATTTAACTCATATCCTCCCAGTATTGATTTATGACTTGAAATAGAAAGTGATGCAATAGAAATTTAATAGCCTGCACATATGTACAATCACTAGGGAAACTGAATCTTGTTGGAAGGAAGTTGCGAACTGAAAGGTAACGCCCTCCACTTGAGGGAGATGCAGCATGGTTGAATACACACACTTTGTACTCAACCTTGCCACAGGGCAGTACTAGGGCAGCGAAGAGAACATTGTATCTTGAGGTGAGTGGTTGCAGGAGAACACTAGCAATCAACAAGGAAGATTACTGGGCTCCCACATCACAAGGAGAGTCAGAAGGGTGCCCTAGAGACTGGAGCAAGCAGCAGCTTTAACACTAGGTCCCTGGCTGGGAGGCAGGGGCACTCTGCTTAGCAAGGAGAGAGCAAATAGTAAAGCACCAGCAACCCCATCATAAAAGAGGGGCAACTTCAGAATTCCTTGGTCCAAAGAAAGGATTAGGACCCGCTTGTGGGCTGTCTGGCTGCCCCAAAGAAGGAACACAGACCCTCCCAATGTCCAGATGCCAAGCAATTAAAAGTTACTGCTAGATGCCATTTTACCTTAAAAACCTTGAAACGTGTGTTCTTCACAGGGTATCTGGCAGCCCCTAAAGAACCCTACAGCTTCAGGACTAGTAGCCTGCCGGAGCCACAGGACAAAGTCCCACAGAACTCCGGGAGGTCTCCTCCTTGGGTTTGTAGTTACAAGTGTGGACAGTCCCTGCACTGACCAACTTTTCTCTTCATCCATTTCCTATAGCTATAGAACCACAGATGCCAGTGCTCTAACGGTACCCATAGGCCCCGGGGATGGTCTCCTCCATATCATATACCATCAGGAACATGGGTAACAGCACTGTGAGCACAAATGCCATAGCTACTGATGCCAAGGCCCTGGCATCATCTGCACCTGTCTCTTTGGGACCTACAGAAGACCATCCAGGTTCCAGAGCTCCAGAGGAATGGCTGCAGTATTTACTCCAAGCCCAAGAACAACTCACAAGCACACCAGGAAGCTGTGGTCACCAGTGCCGTGTACTCCACTATCACTGTGCTCATCCAATGGGAAACAGGGAGGGTCCTTTCCCATCCAGTAACTCAAACTGTGAGATTTGTTTCCTCAGGCCCAGGCATCTCCTACATTCACTCTAAGGGCCCAGGGAGGGTCTCCTTCACGTTTTGTGGCTTAGGGACTATTTTTCTTACATCCTTGGTGTCACTTGTATTTATTCTAGGATCTAGGACAGTCCAATCGACATCTTGCATCATCAAGATTGTGGCAGCTGCCATCACAGGCCCCAGTGCCTTAAGTGTTATATGCTATGATGCCTGAGAACACACACCTTTAGAAACTTCTAGGAACTGCAAAGTCATGAATCACTGAAATCTAGACCCCTGAGACCTGACAGACATTGCTGATATCACCATAGCCTAACAAATCACACACAGGTTACTCTTTTGAGTACACCCACAACAAAACCAAAAGACCTACCCAACTGGCACCATACATCCAATATAAATAAAACAAAACAAAATACTTTTCCATACAAACTATTTATAAAACTAGAAGAGGCAGCTCCTTCACCAGATGCATAGGCATCGGTGTATGGATATAAAAAACAGAAGCACGACCCCTCCCTCCAGAAATAATTCCAATTTGAAGGAAATCCATGAAAAGAATGCAAAAATAATTATGCTAAGGAACTTTCACAAGGTGAAATGAAGACAGGTGACATGAAGAAATGAGAAAGTAGAAATTCCAGAAGGAAAGGGACACTGGAAATCTACTTCATGAAGCAATAGCAAAAATATGCCTGAATGTCAAAGTGGTGCAGACATTTAGCTATAAGAAACTCAATGGGCCGGGCAGCGGTGGCACACACCTTTAATCCCAGCACTGGGGAGGCAGAGGCAGGTGGATCTCTATGAGTTCGAGGCCAGCCTGGGCTACAGGAAAGGCGCAAAGCTACACAAAGAAACCCTGTCTTGAAAAACCAAAAAACCAACCAAACAAACAAACAAACAAAAACTGGATGGACCTAACTAGATGTGGCACAAACACACAAACAAACGCTTCACCAAAACAGCCATAGACAAGATGGTAAAAGTACAGAATAAATAAAGATACAAAAAACAGCAAGTAAAAAGCTTCCTGTCACATGTAAGGGAATTCCCGTTAGATTTACAACAGGTTTCTTACAGGCTTGAAAAGGATGGATAACATAACAAAAGTCCTGAAAGAAAAAAAAAAAATAACCCCCCCCCAAAAAAAAACCCTGCCAGCCAAGCAACCAGTAATCTGTTAGGAAAAACCACAGAATTCATTGCTATGAGACCAGCCTAACAAGATATGCTCATAGGAATACTAGAAACAAAAGGATGTTAGCCACCTTCATGAAAACACACAGATACAGAAACTCACCAGAAGAACAGTTACATCAAAGAGAAACGGAAGCCAACATCAGCATCTCAGAAAGCTACCGGATCACCAGGGTAGGTAACAAGAAGGAAACCCAAACAAAGGAAACACAGGACAAGCAGGAAACAATTCACGCTCGTCACCAGTGCTGAGTGCAGAGGGATGAACTTCCTCAATCGGAAAACACAGACTGGATCAAACAATGATAACAAAATAAAGCCAAAAAACAAGATATGCTATATGCTGTCCAAAACAAAAACGTCCAAAAACAATTCTCATGCCACTGGTTGTTGATTGAATATGAAAGGTTGGAAAAAATACATGGCACACAAATGGGAACCCAAACCAAAGCAGGACTATGATGCTCACACCAGATAAAGAATAATCCAAATAAAAAGCACAGACAAAGATGTCATCATACATTAATAAAACAACTCAGCAGAAGACATGACAATGATAAACATATATGTGCCCACCACAGGACCACCTGAAGGGATAAATAACAGCCTATACAATACAACAATAGGTTGGGGCTTTCAATACCAAATTTTCTCAATCATCCAGATAGGAAACAAAAAAATACCCGAGTTGAGCCATACTACAGAGTGAATGCGCCTAAAAGACATGTGAGAACATTTCATGCAACAAGAGCAGACTATGCATTCTTCTTATCACCATGCTGAAACTTCCCTAAGATTATGTGTTAGGGCCACAAACCAAGTCTTCTTAAGATACAAACAAACAAAAGCAAAATCATGTTGCTGTGTAGACACATGAGAAAATAAATTAACAGTAGGAAAGATGTATTTTGGCTCATGGTGGTGGTGTTTCAGCCAATGGTCTCTTGACCTTGTTGCTTTGGGCCTGTGGTGAGGCAGCACATAACAGCAGGCAGTGAGCTGTTCATCCCATGAGAAGAGAAGGGCTCTAGAGAGGGACACAGTAGGACACAAGCATTATGAAGTGGGAAACAGGAAAATACAAAGGATTGAACTGGGAAGGGGAAGGAAGGGTGACATGGTGGGGGTACATAACACTGAGGATGTTTGCAAAGCCATAGGAAGATATGTTATGTTTACTTAAAAAATACACATGTAACATACATACACATATTGAATAAGGGTGATAATACTCCCCTTAAGAGCAACAGATTATCTAACACCCCCTCCCCTTTGATTTGTTGTTCAGGAGTCAAAGAGACTTCTATAATGATATAGGCTATTGCCTTTGCTCAGGGTTCTCTCAGAACTTGAAGACCATATTTCTGAAGACACCACATGCTCTGGACACAGGACTTAAAGGAACTGAGAGAGAACTAACTTGGAAGCTTCCTTCCTTAGGACTAGCTTTTATAATATCTGACAGTGCTATGCAAGCTGCCAAAGGGGGAAAAAAAATGATCATTAGTTTTACCCAGCTATATAGCCTAGGAGCCACAGTAATGACCAGCATAGCGAGATATTCCAACAGGTACAACAGTGGCACTTGGGAGTAACCAACAGGAGTCTAACTTAACTTAAGGCCTGCTCAAAAGGAGGGAATTCATGCCAGGTTTTGTAAACCAAGCTAACAACCCTTAGCTGATAAAGCCGTAGATCCTACAACCTACGACTGCCATTATCCTAAACCAGTTAATTCCCAACTGCATTCTGGACGTTATCCTTATATCTACAGATGAGTGTACTTCTCATCCCTCATCAAACCAGCTTCTTCTTGTAGCAGGATGGAGATGACTATGAAACCCATGCCTGGTCAAAACGTAGAGAGCAAGTGATTGTGGGGTGCCCAGCCCAAATCAATACATCTCCAACACAACCTTCTACCTAAGGCTCAGGGAGCATCATGGAGGAGGGAGCAGAGGGATTAGAGGAGTCAGAGGACCAGAGATCTGCACTGAGATAGGTCTTCTCTATTTGGCATGGAAGTTACACTTATGAAATTGCAACAATATGGCAGCTCAAACAAGACCTGCATGACGACCATACCAGTTCACATGCCAATGTGAAGGAGGGAGGTCTCACAAGGCCTTATTCCTAGATCAAGAGCTACAGGTAACTAAGAGCTGCTGAGAGAAGAAGTATCCGCCTCCTGTAGGGGTAAGCACTCTGACAGGTTATCCATTCCCAAGTGGTAAGTTCCAAACACATACACCTATGGCACTACTACAGGGACTCCAGACTGTATTCACTCTATGTATATGTACTTACTATAATTAAAGAGGATGAGGTCATGCTTTTGAGAGGGGTTAGGTATATGACAGGAAGTTGGAGGGGGAAAAGGGAGAAGTGGAAATGATATAAAATTAATAGCCATGTATGAAATTCCCAGAAAAATTAACAAGGGATACAAAATGTGTGACACAGATAAATAACAAGTGAGGAGATGGAGGAGCTTATTACTCTGATCTGGTTATTATGCATTGTATTTTTTTACTAAATCACCATATAATACCCCATAAAGATGTACAAATATTATTAATCAATAAGAACATGATGGATCTTAAAGAAAGGCCAGCATGAAGTAAAGGATACTCTTTTCATTAGATAGTAAAAAATTAGAAATTGTTGAGGGCATGCTGAGAATTCAAAGAACATGAATCTCATCTGATGGCATTCACATATGACCTCAGCATGTGCCAATAAAAATAGGGCTTAGTTTAACACACGACTACTTTGTAAATCACGAGTAATGAAAAATTGCCAGGAATGAAGGTTCTCCTGCAGAACTGTGAGTGGTGATATTTGGTGAAGGTTTTGGAAGCTCGATTTAAGATTAAACTCACCTGATGAAGACAGAGTGGTCAAGGCTGAGTAAGGCGATAGTGGGTACAGAATTAAAGGAATCACAGGGACATGATGGCAGGCCAGAGGGAAGATATTGGTTAACTAGAAGATACCAAATGAGGTCTAAGACAGGAGAAATGGGCCAGAAACCCTGGGTATGCAGATCAAAACAGGAGTACTTCTCTAGCATGTGAGGATATAAGTTCAACCACAGTGTGTGCTTGGGAGCACACACGAGAGAGAGAGAGAGAGAGAGAGAGAGAGAGAGAGAGAGAGAGAGAGAGAGAGAGAGAGAGAACACATCCCTTGTAAACAGGATTCAGGATGGTCTGAGGTTATGATGATGTCTGGGCCAGTTGTCCATAAAATGTTATTACTGATGAAAGATATTACCTTTCTTCTTTAAAAAAGGATTTTATATATAAATATATATGAAAGACACTACCTTTCTTTTTTAAAAAATAATTGTGTATGTTTGTGTGTTTGTTTGTGTTTGTGTGTGTGTGTGTGTGTGTGTGTGTGTGTGTGTGTGTGTGTACACTTGTGTGCGGGTGTTCACAAAGGCCAAAAGAGATTGTCAGATCCCCTGGAGCTGGAGTTACAAGCAGTTGAAAGCTCAGATCCTCTGAAAGAGCAGCAGGTACTCTGAACCACTGAGTCATTTCACAAGTCCAGAAATATTTTAAACAGTGAACTTTAAAACAGAGCAAACCTTAAAGTTTATGTAGGAATGGGAACATTTTACAGAGTAATGAGGATACCAACAGGAATTCCTCATGAGATGAAATAACACACAACATTTTCATATCAGGCTTTCTCAACAGGAGCAGAGAAGGACTATGTACATTCATCTTTCAAGGAATCTGCTGAGGTCTGTGCATGGTATACACTAAGGGCAGACAGGGACATGCACTGGGCTTGCAGGCCTGGAAAGGTAAGATTGCTAAACAGAATGCAGGCTAAGTCTCTATGAAAGTCTCCCAAGAGAGGATTAGGATGAGAAAAGGTAGAAGAACATTAACCAGGATGATGGTTGCATCATCAAAAAATATTAGTGATGAGGCTCAGAACTAAGTGGAAGGAATATCTTTGAGAGAGGGTGATATGTTCACAGTCTGGATAATAATTGAGGACAAATGAAATTACACACAAGAGTTTAGCAGACAACAGGCTCACATTAATTGCTAAGACTGAGTGGTATCCTGGGGCCAGCACACAGTGGAGGATCCAGTTTGAATAAGGGAAGTGGATGATGGAGGGCAGCCAGCATGTTGGGAGCTGGCAGGGAATGATGAATGCACAGCAGAGTACACCACCCCTGGGTATTGTTCAATACCTGGCCCCATTTCTAGTGACGGAGTCATGAAGAAGTAGAGACTTTGAACAGGGTCTCAACAAATGCTACAGAATTACACTGGCTCCAACTCAGATAGAGCTGCGACTTGTTCCGATGATGCTGTAGGTGTGGCCCAGTGAAGACAAAAGATAGGCTCGCCCTTCTATGGAAACACACCCTATGATTGGATATTGTGGTCTGTGTTCACTGACCGTGGCTATGGGGTGAACCCACCTCCACAGTTAGCATCCATAGCCATCAAGAGGACCTGGGCCTGCCAGAGAGGTGGGGCTTGGCAGATTCTTCAGCTTTGGGGTGCTTCTGGTTTTCTGAGTCTTCCAGAGGAGAGACAAACTGCTGGAAAGTGGGACAGGACCCCCGACTACAGAGGTTCTGAGGAGTGCTTATAGCCTATGATGAATTGTCTTTAGAATCTCCCAAAGTGAACATGCCCATTTCTATTACAGTCAAATGTGTGTCTAACCCTAATAACTAGAGACTTGGGTCAGTACTATCATTAGTGAAGTAGACAGTCCTGTGACCACTCACTCAGGAGATACCACTGTCTAAGCCTCCACACTTAAGCCTGTCACAGGTACAGTTCAAGGTCATATAGCTATCCAGATAGACTAGTATGTATACCATGTACTTTGCAAATGCTGTCCTTTAAGTTAGTGTTAATATGTTTAAATACTAGAAGACAGTATAGTGATAGCAGGTAGCTATTTTATGTGCTATGTTTTTACCTTTTTTACATCTATTAGAAAGGGGATGTTTTGTGTTAGTGACTAATGAGTTATTGGTTCCTGAGAAAAATAAGGGTAATCTGATTAAACTGTGTTTATAGCAGTATTGCTTAATTGAAAAAGATAATCACAATTACTGGTAGCCTGCAATTTTTGGGTAGTCTACAAAATATAAAGTAAACACAGGCAATATTTGTAATCTTATTCAAGCTTTACTGATGTTTCTAAAAACAAAACAAAACACATGAACTGCCACCATCATGAAGATGAAAGCGAACTAAACATGCAGAAACAATAAGGAAGGGGGTAATTCCACAAACTAAAACTTGGTTGTAGTTGAGCTTTTTACTTTCAACCACTTAAAAAAAATGTCATCTATGACACATGCATACATAAAATGCCTACTATATGCCAGAGCTTCTAACCTTTAGGGAAACTGAGCACAAAGAAATGACTCATCTATGAGACTGGTAGATGACACTGGAGAAGCAGGTGACCTTGAAGAGTTCAAATTTTGTCTGGAAGCCTTAAACAGTGCACAGTTTTACACGAATTACCCTGTGCCCTAGGACACTGGGCTGGAGGCAAATGAAAGGGACACAGGGACACGAAGTGAGAACCCACAATAATACTCTAGTCATTTTACCTCTTAATAATGGAGGTCAAATCTAAGTTAATAATGTGCAGAGTGCAACAGAAGGAATATTTATGAGGTGGAATTAAAGAGATAAATGTTGAAAATGAGTTAGGCGCCTGCCTGGTGAACAGGAAAATAGAGAAGTGTATAACTCCCAGAGATGATGTGTTCGGTTTCAGAAATTCTAAACTCAAGGTTTCTATGGCATCTTGTCAAAATAGCTGAAGGAAAATGGGATGTTCAAGCTGTTTCTCTAAGAAGAACAGCCCTCACACTTCTTTCTGTGGGGGCATTTCTCAGGTGTGTTTGCAGCATGACCCTTGACTCTCTGAGACAAAGAGCTGTCCTGCTCAAACCTGCCATAGGTTGTTTCCCTCAGCTCTGTGGTGTTTCCCTATAGCACAACTCAACACACGGAGACTACCCCGTCAGCCTCACTGTGTGAATTGTGAGCATCTTTGTCAAGTCTACAGTCTGGTGAGGCCAGGATGACAGATATCATGTGGTAAGTCTCAAGCAGACTCTCTAGGAATGATTCCTCATGGAGACAAACCATGCTGAACATTTAAAGGTGACCCTTCTCAAGGGTATCAGATAATATAAAATTTAAATCTCAAACTCTGAAAATCCTCTTAAGGTGGGACATATCCTCCTCGAATTGTGCTATAAAGATCTCTATTTTTGGATGAATTAAAGAATTTCTACCAAAAGCTCTAACAGATATATTTGAAAACAGTAATTCCTCTACTGTGTACTTAGGGTGTTCCCACTTACCTAATTTGGGGAACGGTGAATCACAAACTATGCCTGGCTACCTTTTCTTAAAAACTTCACTGTCTTTATTACTAGTATAACTTTCTAGTCAATGTAAAAGGTCTTATCAAATGAGAGAGATTAATATGAGTAGAATAAATTAATGAAGGCCTCTTATCTGTTTATCCCACTATATAGATATCCTTTACTCAATAGAAGTGGTATGAATCATGTCCCTACTAGGCATTCTGGAAATGATATCCCAGGTCCTGGACATTTCAGAGTGGAGGTGGAAGTAGATCAGCATGGATAGTGGCAGGAGACTGCAGAGGATTAATGGGGGAAATTGTTAATGGACAAAGTGTCAAAAGTCCCAAAGATTGCAACAGACAAAAGGCTGTGTAAAACTCAACTACATCCCATGTTATACTAAAGGGGAAATAGAGAGTATTTGTTCTGGAGTAAGACAAGGGTGTTCTTTCTACTCTTACTCAATTGAAATGAGTTTTTCCACTTTCAGCCACTTCCAAACTATTATCTATGCCATATATATACATGTATACACACACACACACACACACACACACATCCTACTCTATACACCAGGGAATTCTAAGCTTTAGGGATACTAAGTACAAGGTGACACTCAACAAAAGGTCTGTCAGACAGTCATGTTGGCAGATGACACTGGAGGGATAGGTAGTTCTTAGTACTGAAGCCTTAGCCAGAGTAAGGGAAATAAATAAAAAGGAAACAAATAGGAAAGGGAGAGTCAAAGTAGCCCTATATGTGGATGATACAATTTGACATTTAAAAGACCGTGAGACTCCACTGGAAAACTCTTAGGTCTGAAAAACACATTGGACCAAGCTGCAGGACATAAATCAACATGCAAAAATCAAACATGCTGAGGAGGGAAAAAAAGGAAAACAATCCCATCCATAATTGTTTCAAAAACCATGTAGGAATAAACCCAAGGAGGTTATTCAATGAAAAATTTAAAGCACTGAAGAAAAAAAAAACTGTAGATGCCACTAGAAGGTATGAGACCTCCCATGTTCACACTGTAAAAGTGAGTGTTCTCTGAAGGTGACTGTCAGATTCAACCCATTCACCACTAAAATTCCAAGAACACCATTCACAGAAATAGAAAGCAATCCCAAATTTCATATGAAAGCACAATGTATCCCAAACACTTGCTTTCAAATTCTACTGCAGAACCCCAGTGTGGTACTGGCACTAAAACAGACAGAGATCAATAGAACTGATGGCCCAGAACTAAACTCCCATAGATATTTCCAGCTAATTCTTGACAAAAGTGTCAAAAACATACACTGGAGAAAAGACAGCCCTTTCTCCAGATAGTGCTGTGAAAATTGGATATTTACATAATAAGAAGGAAACTAGATCCACATCTTTCACCCTATACAACAATCAACTTGGAATGGATTAAAGACCTTAATATAAGCCCTGAAAACCTGAAGCTGCCAGAGGGAAACACAGACAAAACACCTCAAACATAGGAACAATCAAGGACTTTCTGAAGAGGATTCTAACAACTAAGGATAAAACTACAGGAATTAGCAGCTAAGAATGCATAATACTGGACAGTGTTTGCATAGCAAAGGGAAAATGAACAGAGTAAAGAAATAGATAACAGAAGGGGATTTGCTGAATAGCATCTAGAATACATAAAAAATTCAAAAAAATAAAACCCCAAGTCAGGGGGACAAATAATACAATCAACAAATGGACAAATGAAAAGACACCCGAAATAAGATACATTAAAAATGCTCAATATCCTTAGTCATCAAGGAACTGCAAATTAAAGTTACACAAGAGATTTCATTTCATTACAGTTATAATGGCTAATACTAAAAAACAAATAAATAAGCAAAAAACCCACCAACTAGGTAAGAAAAACCTCTCACACTGCTGGTGGGAATAAAACTAACCTAGAAACCATAAAAATCAGTATGGAGGTTCCTCAAAACAAAACAAAACAACTAAAAATAGAACCACCATATGATATAGCTGTACCATAACTCCTGGAAATATACCCAGAGGAATCTAAGCCACCACACTGCAGAGACCTGCTCATTTATGTTTATGGAGACACTATGCACAGTAGCTGAGTTATAGAAGCAATCTAGGTGTCCGTCAACAGAGAATGGATAAAATAAGCTTGCAGAGCTAGAATTGGGCCTTTTCTTTCCTTCCCTCCCATGTATACTAGTCCCCCAGACAATATAGACTCTCCAGAATATAAACTCTTCCCGATGGGGCTTTCATTTAATTAGTCTGGTGGCCTCTGTGCCTTTCTACTTTCTTTCTCCAGCACAATTTCCTGTGTATGTGGTGTCCATCAACTGTATAGATCACTACTGTGGGATAATCCTTCTGTATGCTGTGAATATGTATTACTCTCATTGGTTAATAATAATGGCCTATAGCAAGGCAGGATAAAGTTAGGTGGGACAATCAAACTGAGGACTTGGATGAAAAAGGGCAGAGTTGGGAAAGATGTGAGCCAGTTGCCCAAGAAGCCAAGGGCCATGTAGCAATACCTAGATTAATAGAAATGGGTTGGTTTAAATGTAAGAGCTAGTTATTAATAAGCCTGAGCTACTGGCCAAGCATTTTGTAATTAATATATGCTTCTGTGTGTTTATTTGGGACCAGGCGGTTAGGATGGGAATACTCCATTTACAGATCACCTCACTACCTAGCATCATAGTCATAACTTGCTCACCGATACCCACTGTCTAAAGACCCTCTGATGGATTTCCAGCCACCTTCCTGATAGTTACTGTCTCACTCTGTATTTTAGACATTAGTGACAGTAAGCCACTTGCTTCACTTCCGTTCCATATGAGGTCCCAGCCTTTGTCCTGACTTTTTACTTCATCTTCACTGGCTTTTGTCTTTTTCTCTGCTGGTCTATCACCCCCAACTTCCTTCTTTGATATCCTAATAATGGTCTTTCCCAAAGTTCAGTCCTCACTTTTTCTTCTCCATTCCCTTTCATCAGAGCTCTTCCATTTCATCCTCATGGGTTCAGTTATGGACAAGCCTAACTCTTTAAGCCTTTGTCCCTCATTATCAACTGACTAGTGGCCTTTGTTCACTTGAACTGACCATTGCATGGTTCAAATTTAAAATGAGAGGTGGCCCCAAGGAGGTGGAAGAGAGTCTACATACTCAGACTTACACTTTGGCTCTTTCACTAATGACTTATTGATACTTAAGATACTTAAGGTGTAAAATGTGGGGGCTGAGTACAGCTCATATCTTTATGCTTCATGAAATCTCATCATGCACTTAATTAAAAAAACTGAACTCAAGTCCTTCTCAATGTTCTTCTAAAAATTTTATAATCCCTGAAGAAAACTGAATCTCCCACTCCACAGCAGCTACCAGTTGCTGGTAGTTTCTAGACGGGGGTAGGACTTCCTGAGCCCTTTCCCTCATCCATGCTGTGCCTTTGGCTGCTTGACCTTGTGCAAGTCTTGTGCATGTGGTCCCAGCCCCTATGAGTTCATGCTGTCATATCTGGTAACACCGTACTGATACAGACATCTACTCTTTCTGGCTCTTATATTCTTTCCATTGCCTCTCCTGTGATGATCCCTGAGCCTTGGAATGAGGGGGTGTGATATAAGGTCCCACGTACAACTGCACACTCAAGTCTTTTATTATTTACATGTGGACTAGATGTGGGTTTCTCAATTAATCACCATCTACTTTAAGAAGAAACTTCTCTGATGAAGGCTGAGAGATGAACTACTCCATAAGTATACAGATAAGAACTTAGGAGGACATTTATCATTATGTTCATTTAGGAGAACAGTAGTACTAGCCTTTCCTCTAGGGTCTGCAACCTAGGGAACCATGGGTTCCTGGCCCAGTTAGCGGTACCAGGCATGGGTTTCATCTTGCAGAGCCAATCAGAAAGTGGTTGGTTAATCTCATAACATTTGTGCTACTATTACACCATTGGGGCATATCTTGTCAGGCTGGCATTATTGTAGTTCCCAGTTGGGTAAAACTGTGATCACCCAGTAGCATTGAGAGAACATTCCAGCTTTATGAAAGCTAGCTAGTAGAAATGAAGTTGGTAACAGCTTGGTGGTTTTCTATTTCCTCTGGTTCCTAGAATGTTCTCTTCTCCCTTTGTCTTGATACTTCTAACTTAAACACTTTTATACATAGCACAAGCCCTGTATGTCCCAAAGGAACTTGTTTCTTGCAAACTTTCATTATCTGGAAGCCACTTTCATGCCACTGATGCGGCAACTGGCCACTTAAACACTTTAGGAGAATTGGCTTCCATCTCTACTCATTTCTCCAACAAAACTTAGAGTGAACCCACTAGGCTAAGTGGAGGCTGTGCTCTGATTCTGTCACCATGATCTATCTATACACTGGACAGCTTCAGGTTGAGCACTGCTTTAAACCTTAGCTTTCTCTTATGCAAAACAGGACAGCACTCTATGCCTATTCTGCAGGGTGGCTGTGAGAGCCAAATTCGAAAACTATACGTCTCCGAGGGCATTGTAATGTCTCCGAGGGCATTGTAATACATCATTATTCACTTTTATTATTTATGGAACTGACAGAATATAGAAGGAGCATTTAATCTGAATCCATGCAAAAATACACTGTTAGATCTTTCCTGCAATCTTATAAAAACAGGTATACAAAAAGGTTAACTGTGTTGTGTTTGAACAGTGGATATTTTTCAAAATTCCTGTGACAATTTTGTTATGTGAGCCTTATAATTGAAAAGGAAATGAAACCAATGGCATGCAAATTTCATTTTGAAGATCTCTATGAAAGCATCTCCAGTAGCTAAGCATTTCATTAAATAATATACTGAGTAATATTCCACATACCTACACCTTCAAAAGAGAGACCACCATCATGTGACTTCTCCTATGGCCCTCTTGATGACAGCTTCCATGGCTGCTTGTGCAAGGAGAATGGGCCAATCAAAAAGATCTATATGGTAGAAATTCATGGTTGCCTTTTACTCTGCCAACATAACTGCACAAGGTTCACCCTCTCTCTCGGCCTTACTTGTCCTATGGTCTTGTGTTGTTTACTCATGTGCCCCACTCATAAACATCACATTTCATGAAATCAGAGGCCCTGTGGATAATAGTTATGATGTTATTCAGCTATTTCCTTGTCTTTCAAATCTGTCAGAAGTCAGACAAACAATCTAGCAAAGGACATTCTGGTCTCCAATAACCTTTAGCCTAGTCTTCACAGGATTAGGACTGTGGTTGAGAGAGGAAGAAGAGTTGAGACACACCTCTTATATCTTCCTGAAGGATCCAGTCACTAGCTAATTGCCACTGGCCAGCTGTGTACTCTTGTTTCAGCTTTCTTTTGTAGAAAGGGAACTTAGACATGAAAGATCTCTACAGACTGTTCCAGAACTTCATGAATCATACAGCCAGCATGTTGCATTTCTGATGCCAATGGAAAGGAAAGGGTAAAGAGGAGGAGGAGGAGGAGGAGGAGGAAAGCAGAATATCAGATGGGCTAGAAGAACACTGATGAGAACAAGGGGTTAAATGGGAATTTCCCAGGTTCTAGGAAAGGGAAGAATATATTCTTATCCAAGAATGAACAGGATTATATGGAATTCTGGTGGCTTAGAAAACCTGAAGCTAAGACTGTCAAGGCAGAGAGGGCAGAGAGACTTAAGAGCCAGAGGGTGGAGAGGGTTAGAGTGAAGAGTGTCTTCTTAACAGGACTGGGGTGGGGTGTGCTCTTATGAACTTATAGCACCTGGTGTTCCCTGAGAAATACCTGCCTGTAGAAGATGTAGCCAGCCAACATCCTAGCATGGAGGGGTTCATGGTCTTCCAGTCCTAGCTGAGGAGCTTAGCGACAGTTGATGGCTTCTGGAAGGAGACTCAGTATTCTTTAAGGCTATTTCCCCTGTTGGTCAACCATGCTATAGTGGCTGGCCCCATCCTCATGAATATCTGGGTAGCACATGTTGGACTCAGTAGGTTATTAAAACAAACCAAAGTGAGGGTTGGGAGGGAGTAAGGAGTTGGGCTAGACCTGGGAGGAACCAGAGGGAAGAGTAAGGGTAAATACGGTCAAAATACATTGTATGACATTCTCAGAGAATAAAAACATGACATTAAAAACCCTGATTCTTCCTCTCCCAGAAGTCATTAACTACCTGTAGCTTTTTATGGGTCTTCTCTAGGGAAGAGCTCCTTGATGGGGTATTCAGTTTTAAGTGGTCATCCCTAAACACATACGAATATGAGCAACACTAAATGAACTCAGCAGAATGTATTTATACATGTATATGTATATGTAACGATAATAAAGAATAAAAGTCGTGAATTTAAGAAGGAATTGGGGGCAGGGAATATAGGGAGAGTTGAAGGGAAGAGAGAGGGGACATGATGTAAATACAGTATTCATACATGTAATTCTAAAAAAATTAAAATCACTTGAATAGTCATTTAAAAAAAGAAAGAAAGAGGAAAAAAAAAAGAAATCCTGAAGTCTCATTGGTTTCTGGATCTTGGCATTGCCAGTCCTGAAGGTCATGAGCTCTCTCTTACCTGCATCCTTCTCTAGCAGCCTTTGATATACTGAGTCAGCCCAGGGTAAGCCCCAGAGGCCCAGGTGTCAGTGTCTGAGTGGTCACTGGAAAGGAGACAGCTGGGCTGCCGCCCTCAGCCAAGATCCAGCAAGTCAGAACAATGTGACCATATTTAATATTCTGAGACATTCCACCTCAGTGGGGTTGGCTGGATCCACAGCACAGGCATTATGTCTGTGGACAGCTCTAAGAGCTATGTTCTCCAAGTTTTCCCAGGCAATGATTAAGGTGAGAAGCAGCTGGATAGCCTGAGCAGTACTCTATAGAGATGCAGGTGAAGCCTGGGGCTAAGGGTTGGATCTACACACAGCAGTTTTCACGATGACTTTAAGACCACCTTAATTTCTACTTACTCAACCAACACATATGTTGGGGCTTATTAGAGTTAGGGAACGTAATAAGCAATTCACAAATATGAACCCATCTAATTCTCATTAAAACCCTCCGAAAAGCTGAGGCAAGAGGACCATGAGTTCAAATCTAGCAAGACCTTGACTCAAAACAAAACAAACCTAACATATGAGGTCAGGGTCTACATTCCCACCTCACAGATGGGCAACATCTGGCATAAAAAAGCTATGGACTTGATAAAGGTGATAAAGTAAGAAACAGACTCAGAACTTGAGCCACCACTGGCTCATTTCAAGCTTTAACCACTCACTCTGCCTTTTAGAATGACCTTCTGCCGCCCATGACATCTTTTTCAACTGCAAATGTGTCTATGATATGAATGTTGAGAGCTGGTGAAACCGAGATAGTCCCCTACTGAGGGCCAGCTAATACTGGATGGCTGGGGAGCCAGCAGGGGCTCCTAGGAGGCCCAGCAAATGGTGATTACTCCATCCTCATGGGGCAAAGGGGCCACAAGGCAGGAGGCCACCTGGAGGGTGGCTGGGATGCAGTCTCAGCAGGGACTGGCTGCCTGCTGGTGTCTGGAAGTGAAGAACTTTCAACGGAACTGTGTGATTTCCCACTCCAGTGTGTGTGGCAGTGAGGGGAGCATGGATGGACAGGCCAGCCACATAGATTCTCCTGGTTTGGACTGTGCCCAGAGGGAAGCTGAGGTAAAAATGAACTCTAAGAGAACAAGGGAAAGCCATGTGCAGGATTGGCTGGGCAGGTGAAGAAGCCAGAGTGACCCGAGGTTCAGATCCAGCCACACTCTGAGCTTGACGTATTAGGGCAGAACCTCTGATGGCCAAGAGAGGAGAGCAAGGAGTGGAAACTACTGTGAAGGAAGAAGGGGCAGATGCTATGTGGGCATCAGGACTCTCAGGAAGCGGGCACGGGTTAATATGAAAGCCAGTCTTGGTGGTTAACAGATAATGACTCCAGGATGAGAAATCACAGAGAAGCAGGTAAAATAGCTGCCATTGGAAAGACTGGACACAAGAAAGGTGGCTGGGAAAATGGAAGACGAGCTTGGGAAGCATTTGGGTGGCAAACGCCCCCTCCTGGATCACTTTCATGTTGCTACCCGACCCCATCCTAACACACATGTGCTGTCTGGTAGAGGCAGGAACAGAATATAGTAGGAGTCTCAAACACAGACCCACCAGGACTCTGGATGCTCAGTCTGCCTTTATCTCCACTGTAGAACAATCCAGTACTGAGCAGAGTGCTGTCTGCACAGCCATGACCACTGTTTTCTGGAAAGAAGAAATCCTGGCCCTTCAGTGGTATTTGTGGACTCACACTAACTGAATGTGACATACACAGAGAGGAAAAACTGTGTGGGAGATGCAGACCAGCCATTATGGGAATTTGGTCAGCATCCCCGGGCTAAGGTGAGCTATATGAAGTCTATGGGGAGCTGGTAGAGAAGAGGCTGGTGGTAAAGTACAATGCACCCACTTTGAATCTTTAGATCCATAAATGCTCCCACTGTTCCATCATTTTAAAGTAATCAAGTTTCTTCCTTTTTAGACAGACATAAAGAAGCTAATTTTTAGGTAGTATCCATTATTAATGCTTTCAATGGTTTTAAATATTAACTTATATTGAGATCAAGCTCTAAAAAGACCAAAATGGTTTCACTTCCTTTTTATTTTTTAAAAATGTAAGGCAGAAGAGATTTGTTCATTCAGTTTTACTCTTTGTAACAGCTATTAGCTTTCTCCTTATGAATATGATCTAGAACAACTAAAAGAAAGTGAAAGCAAGGGAAATTTCACTGCAGAGATAAAAACACTATTAATGTGAAGTATGTTTTTACATTTGACATACAACCCTCTTCCTACATATAGTATGTGCGTGGCCATTTTCTCAACTCGCACTCTGAAGAGAGGAACCACCATTCCCATCTGTGCACCTGGCCTCTAACACAAAGGCTGTTGTTAGGGTGGGTGTTTAGTAAAGAGCTGGAGAATGAAAATGTCGTGGGAGCCCAAGCAGTTCCAATCAAATGGAACTCTAGGGGGTGGGGTTTCAAATGGTCAATGCTGGATTTATGCCAAATGTTGTTGAATTTTGCAGCTACTTAAACAAAAATACAGTTAGGAGTCCATGGACATTGATTGATTTGAAGAAGCCACCCCAATCTGGAGAAAAATGAAAAGGTGGCTGTACCCCAAACTGGCCCCACCTAACCAGGTCCCTCCAAGTCCCCAGGATAAAGAGTAGAATGTGGCAGGCACATTGAATGGGAGGTCCCAGCATAGGTACTGTCCTCTAGAAAAACATGGACCACTGTGGCCAGGCAGGCACCATTGCAGATTAGTTCTCATTTGGAAAAAAGAATCCTTCATGCATGCCGCAGACTAGAAAATCCCCAACAAAGAACACACACTTTGATAAGAAAGAGGAATTTCAATCTCTTAACATTTCTCATTAACTACTATAAGCATCACTGCCGGTTAGGCCAGAGCTTAATTATGGCCATCACAGTTCACAACATGCTCAAGTGGTGGTCTCCAGTCAATTAAATGACTTTCTTCTGGCATAGCTTTGTGACCATCATGTTAACTAAAAATGGTTAAAAAAATTTCTTTTTATTCCAATAGTTTCGCTCATTCTTTGAATTAAGCTGCAGCATTTCATTTAGTATTACAATATGCCACAATGGTAGATGCTACCACGTGAAAACCACACTTGCTCTGAAAAATAGGTGTGCATTACTCTCCAGTGCGTGAGAAGTGTAACCTGAGCGGCTGGATTTACACAGGTCCATATACTTCATAGTCTGAAAAAGCACTGGCGTGAAAAATCTCCTCCCTCATAAAAACTGAGCAGCAAAGAGAAGAAACTAAAGTGAAATGCTTTCTTTAATGTATGTATGTGCAACCAGAATTAGTCGGGTTGATTTATCTTGCACGATACCGACTCTATTGCTGGTAAAGATTAATCGTATTATGGCGTTCTTGGCATGTTATTTTCTCAGTTCATTTCTCAGTGTGACATTTCTTATTTTTCCCTGCTACAATGCATTCACTATCATAATTTTCACCTGCTGAGTTTACATTACTAATGATATTATTAAAACTTAGAGGGTTTTTTTTGACCTTTAGCATGGTAAATTAGGTCAAGAGAATAGATGAGCTCCACTCTGATGAATGGGGAAGAAAAATGTTTGATTATTATGAAAGCAAATCAAAGCTCAAGCCATCTGCCTGGCATACCGTGAAAGCTCAACCAACATTAAATACTCCACTTCCCAACATGCCCAAACCCAACCACTTCCTCCTGGCTGCCCTCTTGCAGATGTCATATATGAGAAACATGTCAAGCACTGAGTGTTTGGGATTGCCACGGTGTGGTACTTGAAGGATGCTATATTTGATAGAGTAATGCAAATACTGGTGAACTGTGGTATTACTAATT
This sequence comes from Onychomys torridus, assembly GCF_903995425.1. NCBI lineage: Eukaryota > Metazoa > Chordata > Mammalia > Rodentia > Cricetidae > Onychomys > Onychomys torridus. The sequence goes on along the minus strand of NC_050451.1, from coordinate 66,015,044 downwards.
GCTCTTACAGAGCGCTTGATGGATGACAGGTCCTGTGAACTATTACTATCTCCATTTCATGTGGAAAACTGAGGCACAAATTAGGTAAGTAGCTGATGTTCACACACCTGGAAAGTAATGGTGCCAAGGTTGAGCCCAGGCACTCAGACTTTGGGGCTATTAATCGATGTTGCCCTGTCTGCAACTTCTCAGGGAATCAGAGCTTCCCTATGTGTGCTAAAACCCCAGGCTAAGTGCTATGTCCTCTGTGTGTGTGTGTGAGTGTGTGTGTGTGTGTGAGACATCCTCTTTGTTTTCTTAGTTACTGGGTTGCCCTCTGCCAGAGGGCAGCAACTGTGTCTGCCACACTCTAATGCTTGGCCCATGGACTTAGATGGAGCTCGTTAGGAGTATGCCAATAATCTGCATTCTCTCAACGGATGTCATTTCTTCTGCACCAGATTCTGGCAATTCCATTGTACATGTCCTTTATGGAGTTAAGTAGCAGCAAAGCTGAACCTTTGGACAAATCCATATATTACTGAGATATTTGGATCCCTCCACTTCATTTGATTGACTTTATTGATCTTCTGGGAATCTATTGTAATGACAGACTTGGAGTCAGACAATAAGGCACAAAGATGATTAATAGTGGTTCCTGCTCTCTCCAAGAGATAAGGGTGCAGATGAGGGCCAAGCATGTAAAATATGTCAAAACACGGTATGATAAAAAGAGGCCCAGAGTGACATCTGTCTGGCCTGGACTTGGCTGAATAGTAGGTGGTATTGGAATATAAAGTGTGGCTTGTAGACTGGTGGCACTTGCTGAACATCTGTGAGTCCCTATGTTCGATCCTCAGCTCTGAAATGGAGGAGAGGAGGGGGAGAAAGAAAACAAACCAACAAAAAATCCAGCTTCTCAGGCCCTAGCCTGAATCTACCTAATGAGAAGCTACACGCTGGGGCCCAGCCCCCTCTGCTTTAATAGCTCTCTGGCTAAGTTGCTTCCCAATGGTTGAGAGTACTGCCCTGGAAAATAAGATTCACATGCAGGGTAGACAATGAAGGAAGAGGTTGCTAACATGATTCCCATTTCTATCACCAAAACCCAAACCAAGAGAAGCAAAACAAGAGCGGCCTCAGCAACACTCACATGCATGCAGCAACTCAAGAGAGGAGAGGCCAGGTACAAATCCAGAAAATACGACGTTTGAATGGGGTGATCCTTACCCACCTCAATTCTGACTTTCACAATCTACAGGACCCTTGTTGCTAACTGTAAGGGTATCTTTATAACCACCTGCAGAAAATACACAGAAAGAAGGGTGCCCCCCCCCCTTGTCTAGCTAGGCTGAACAGACACACAGTGCCGTGTAAGGCTGTGTAATGGCCGTGACAGTTCCATCATCAGTCAGTGGGTGTTAGAAATGTGCTGGCCTGCACAGGCTCCTTGCTGAGCCTGGTTCAGAAGAGGGCGCACACACAGGCGCATTGAGGGACTGACACCCGGGCTGGGGATTGAGTGTAGCCTGTTCACAATGGTTGGAATGGACTACTCCGGCAACGCTCTGGAAATCTGTCATTGATTTGGGATCATCACATAGGGGAAGGCACCAAGCAGTGGGTATTGAGCGAGGCTGGAAAACAGGTGGGACTTGCAATGCAGGCAAAAGAGGATGACATGATAGATGGAGCAAGCCGCATTATCAATGAAAAATCTAATTATTTAGAATTTTTAATGAATGGTTCACCTAGCCGAATTTGACCTGTTGATTAAAGCCATTCACTGAGGAAAGCAGGCCAATGTAATTCTGTTTTGAGCAAGGGAACAGTTCCAACACTGTCATATAAAAAGGTTCAGGACTGACATGTATGTGGGTGTATGGTGTGGGAGGCAGGGGATTAGACCTATATGGACGTCAGGTTTTAAATTTTGTACTCACAGGCCTTTCTCATAGTTTCAAATCATCATTCTGAAAGCTGGCATGGTAAGGAATTGCCAGTGCAAATTAGATTCTGTGAGCCTCATAAACATAAGTAGCTCATCAGCATACATGGAACAGTCTGGAAATTGTCCAGACAGAAAAAGCCACTCTGTAATCCTCCAGAGAGGCTGACATAATAGAAATGATGTGATGCTGAGTTATCAGGCCATGGACCTCACCACAGGGCAATTTCAGGGATGGAAAGGGCTGAGACATGAAGGATTTGAGGGATGGGGTGGGGGACAAAGTAAGACAGAATGGAAATTTGAAAAAAAAAAATCAATGGAACATTCCATGGTTGGTGAGATGCTTTACGAGATCACTGTGGAGTTTGGAGTTGGTCCACCATGTACCTGGGGAAAGTGGGTAGTCATAAGTCTCCTATACAGGGGGCTGCTTTCCAGAGAGAGTGACAGGCCAGGGCTCCTCTGCACACACCATGGACATCATTTTAAAATGTAACACAAAATGTTGCTGTCTCTTCCCTCTGAGGTTAGCTTTGGCTGGCCCCATCAGGGGCCCGCAGGGGACTCACATGATCTGCTTTGCTAAGGTTTTGAAACTCAAGAGCCATAAGCTTGAGGTTTACAACCTTCTTGAAGATTTAATGAAAACACTCCATCTGGCTCTAAACTCTTCTGGGCTCCCAGGATGTGCAGGGCAGAGGGTGGATGAAGTTGCCACTGGTGGCTGTGAACTCACATCCCAGATAGGCCTGGGGGAAGGCTTGGGGAGGAGAGTCTCCAGCTGAGCAGAGATGATTTTTTGAGTTTGAGGCTGGAAGGAGGCTTGGGACACACTTCACTTGGTGGTGGGCGATTTAGAAATATTTACTTCCAAGTTGCCATGGTACGGTGTCTTCCATGAAGCCCAGGGGTGATTTTGTTTGTGGACTGACAGCTGAAGTTCCTGCCTTGAATTTAATAGCTTTTTCTTTGATTTAACTTTACATAAAGTTTGGATGTTGATGTAGCCACAATCACACCTTTGGTGAAAACAGATCTCACTGCTGGAGTTGGCAGGGTACCACAAGATGTCAGCCGCCGCTGCTCTGCTGCCTGCCGGGGTAGATTCAGAAGGGCTGGTGGATGGCAGAGGGTGATGAACAGGAAGCAATTTCTGTGGGGTCTGTCTGGTCTTTCCCACCTTCCCCTTTTCTGTCTTCCTACCATGGTACCTACCTGTTTTCTTCATTATTTTCCTACATATTTCCTGAATGGCTTGTCACAATCCTGTGAGTCATTTAGTAACATAATGAATGAGGTCAGAGCCAAACAGAGAGAAATAGCCAATAATTGGGCACTGATCATGGCATTATAGAACTATTTGAGGAAAGTCAGGCAGCTCAGCAGGAAGTCCACATGAAGACCAACATCAAGGATGGGAGTTCATTGAACAGTCCATCATGGTGGACACATTCCATACCTTCCATTTCCTGGTCTCAAGTGGTTAGCAGAAACCAAGAGCAATGGAGTCCACTACAGAATGTTTACTATTCTAAGAAATAAATACAGACACCCAGAAAGCACCACAACTTCTGAGTAACATACAGAGCTAAAGAAAGTGGTCTAGCCTGCTGCTGTATCTTACTCCTCACTGTTTTCAGACACTGATTCTGGAAGATCCCTCTTGTCTCCATGAGGCCTTAGAGCAATCCTGTTTCCGTCCACTGTTTGGCTCCTGGATCTGCTTACAAATGCTACTGAGGCTCCCTTCGGATTTGCTTAGGATGTCAGGCAGTGGGAAGCCACAATGCATGGGAGGGCAGAGTGCTGGGACTGAGCCCCCTCTGTGTGTATGGCTTAGAACACCTTCCTGCATTTGCGTCATAGCTCTATGGAATGTATATGCATCTCCTGTTGGTGCTTTGGACCTCACAGGGACTGCCTTGTCCACAATCACGAGCAGAAGCTTAATTTGCTATTTGAGGTTAGAACTCACTGTTCTTTCAATGAATCGTGTCTGCTCTGATGCACTTACTCTCTGGATAGAGTGGACAAGCTTTGCTGGGGTGGTGGCCCGATTCCATTAGCCTTGGTCTACAATCCACATGGAGCATGGGCTCTGCACTTTCAGGCCATGAAGAAGGCCAGCCCGCAGCACACAACTCCAAATAGCATATCTAAGTATTATTCCTCTGAATTATTTATGAAGTAGATGTGATTGCCTTTCTCTTCAAAGTGCAATATTCTTCCCTCAGAACTCTTTTCCTCTCCTGTTGAGGAGCGCAAGCATGCCCTCTGTGAGGTAAATCCAGATAGTACTAGGGGCTGTTTATTTAATCACTTGCCAAGAAAAGGGTGATCTTTAATCTTTTTGAAAGGATCAGTAGATCTCCTTTTATGCCTAAATCCCAACCAGTGCCAAAGTTTCCATTTATAAAGTGCTTAGATGATGGCTGGATTAACAAATACATTGTTCCAGGACATTTACTGCATACTATCTATGACAGCAAAAACAAAGTCCCACAGCAGAGATGATAAAATAAACTAGAGTATATCAGAAGGATAAAATATTAGGTCATCACAAAAAATCATATCAAGAAAACATATTTAATAACAGGGGAAATGCCTGCGATTCATGTAGGAAAACCAGGCTGTAAGAAACCATCTACATGATGTGCTGTAAATCCTGTTAAAATGAATATACACATCTGTGATGCCAATGGAGAAAATAAACAAAGTAGAAACACACACTTGTGAATGCTAGTATTGCAGATGGTTATCTTTTCCCTTAGAGTTTTTGGCATTTCCAAGTGTTCTCCAAGAACACTTCATGGTAGAAGCCTTTATGTTTTGCTTATATGTTTGTGTACAGACTATAAAAGTTATCAAGCTTCCTATAAAAGTGACTTCTCTTCAAACAGTTGTCACATTTGCTTTTACATCAGGTGGGTGACCTGCAGCCCTTCTGTCTTCAGAGAGGCCTGGCTCTGCTCTCGGCTTTACCCATGCAGGTATCTACAGCCGTGACTGACCGCGTCACATAGTGTGAAATTTGTTCCCTTGCCTGCTTTCTCGAACCTGGCCACGGGGAAGAGACACTTTTAGTTCTCCTTACTCAGCCTGCCAATGTCACTAAACATGTCCAAATCTGGCTGTGTATTCCAGATCTAGTGTGGGGCCCAGAATGCACAGTAAGATGGTACACCTCTCCCTCACTGGTCTTACGGTTAGTGGAAACTAAGGCCTATGGAAATCACTATTGAAACCTGATAGTGTAAGGATTGAAAGTAAACCTCTTTAGAGAACCAAGGCTCCTGAGTAACATACAGAGCCGAAAAGCAGCAGCCCTAGCTGGCCCAGCAGGAGTTTCCTACTATCAAGCCCCAGCTCCAGACTCCAGCTGTGGACAGCCATTGCCAATTGGCAGCAAGGTGCTTGGGCAGGAAACTATTCTGTATAGAACAGGAGGGTTGTGGAGCCTGCCCTTGAGATCAACACCCTGTCCAATTCTTCCTAGGAGGTCTGCACTGTGCTGGCTTGGAGCGGTGGTGTACCAACAGAGTTCCTTCTATCATTGATCTCAAGGACTCTGGGATGAGACGTGTTTTGGGAGGCTTATGGGTTTCCTAGCAAATAGCAAGCCCCACAGTAAACTGACTGCAGAAAGTGTGGAGCAGCGGGAAGAGGGTTTCTGGCAGATGGATGGACAGGAAGTGAAGGGGGGGAACAGGAAGTATCATCAGAAGGACAGTGGAAGGAGAAGCCAGGTCTGAGTGTGAGTGTATGACCTGTGAACCGGGTCAGATACACACACAGCACAGGGAAAGGTGGTGTCTGACAAATCCATCCACTATCTCCATTTCAAGGCATCTACATGGGTGACCTGGACACCCACAGATCCGGGTCCATCTCTCTCTGAAGGGGAGGCGCAGTGGCTACTTCTGCTCCAGTTGTGCTTCTCTAGGGTTTTAAAGATGTGTATCGTTTATCACATAGTGTTGTGTCCCCCCTCCGCCTCCAGAGTTATTTGGGTCCCATCATTGCCACAGGGCTACTTATCTGCAGACAGAAGCCTGACAGAGTATAATGAGACAAGGAAGTTCTGAAGGGCCAGGCACTCGCGCTTGCTCTCTCTCTCTCTCTCTCTCTCTCTCTCTCTCTCTCTCTCTCTCTCTCACACCCCTCTCTCTCCTCCCCCACCTCTCTCTGTGTGTCTTTATTACATACTCCAGAGCCTAGCACAGTACATGGCATGTGAAACTTGAGCTCTACAGATACCTGACATATAATTACTGTGTCAGTATTGGTCAGGAGAGCATAACAGCCCCGAGAGGTGGGTAAGATATTAATTTCATTTCAGAGGCAAGAAAAACACGCTCAGGGTACCACTGGGTGGCACTCGGGCAATCAGTGGCAGAGCCAGCCAGGGTTGAAACAGCTTAGTGCCTAGACCTGGTGCTTGCTCCTGGACTCTGCTTCCTCCTTTTGAGACTTCCTTGGGTTTGCTGAGTAAGAGTGGATGGCAGGGTATATTATGGGACACAAACTGGAGAGCTCCACAGGCCGAGGGCAGCACGGGATGGCCAGAAAGCAGCTTCAAGAAGAACAGAGAAGAGCCACAGTGTTCTGCTTGGGCCAGACCTCACTGGATTTGATAGAGCTTGTAGGATGGGATGGGCAGGGTAGGTGAAAAGTCGTTCTTCTCTCTATTCTTTTCCCAGACTAAGATCAAGGTCCCCAGGGGCTAGACCACTATGAAAAACCTAACCTGAGTTTTTCGTTCCCTTGAGATTATGAAACCATTTCCCCAAGGGAGTTGTTTATTTCTAATTGCTTGGGACATAGTACATACATGCTTATTGGGTTTTACCCCACATCAAGACACTCTGAAACTAGGCAACGGACTGGTACTCACAGGACCTTCCTCATACACACCATTAAAACACACAGTTAACAACGGCTTTCTGCTGCTGTGTGCTAACCCTGAAGAATGTTCTTTGTGCTCTCTCTCTTCCGCAACCTCCTAACATCTCTGCTCTGACAGGTTTAAAGACAGCTCTGAGGATTTACTTTCTTAAGGAGACAGTGTGAAAAACAGCGCGGTCCTTTTTCTTTTGTGTTTTGTTTTATTGTTGGGTGGGAATGGTGTTGTGCTGGACAGCAGTAACCTTCAACATCACCCATTAAACCTCTACACAGACTGCCAATGATTTCTTTAACCTCTGCATGGGCGGGAGCTGAACTGTGTAAATAGAGGGATCTGGGTGGCAGCTGTCCTGTCAGGGCTGAGGATGTGTGCATGGGAAGCACACAGAGCAGGCTGTCCTGTACCCTGCAGGCTTCTGCTGCCACTGCGTGCCACGGCTCCTAACTGCCCCTGCATTTCTCCCACTCATGTTCCAAACACAGACGTACACGTTAGGATAGTGGGCATGCTGGTGTGAAGGGGTCCATCAAGAAGACACACAATGACAGCAGATACCCTTTTCAATTTAAGATTTTCCATATGTTACATATAATTGCCATGGGCCAGGCCAGGAACACAGCAGGCCTCCTTAGATCTGGGAGAGCTTGAGGATGGAAATTAAAGGGAAATTTGCAGCTTGATTGGTAGGAGAGAAAATGGGGTCTGGAATAAATGAGATATCTCAAGACAATGGAATTAAGACCAGCATTAAAGCTGGATACAGATGAGAGACTAGTCTTGCCCATCTGCCATCAACATATCCAGATCCAGATACAAAGATGCTCCAGAAAACTAGCAAGTGTGGGCTAGTACTGTGTAAGATCTCTCAGATGGCAAGGCCTTCGAAACTGACCTGTTTGGGTTTCAAGGAGTTTTAAATCATCCTGGGCACATACTAACAGATCTGCTGATGTGGGTACAGGTGCATGTTTTTAAGGGTATATCCACTTTAAACCTCAAGAATGCCAGGCCAGGTGCTGGCCAGACTCTGTCGGTGTTCAATAAAATGCAAAAGCAGAGAACAGGCCACAAGCTTATCACAAGTTGGGTGGTGACACAAAGGCCAAAGTCAACAACAAGACTTGAGCAGTCTTTGAGTGGATTCCTTCAGATGGCTCAGGGCCACCGGAAGAGTGCAGCGGTCATACTGACTTCTTCAAGCACAACCAAGGCCACAGTCTAAAGCTCCTGCCATGAATCCTAACATGGCTACCAAAGAAGGGAGCAAATGGGATTTGAAGACAGGCTTAAGGGCATGTTAACCGGTGTGATTAGTGAAATATAGGAAGTTGAAAGTCTAACAGGCATGTTTCATGTTGACATTAGACAGGCCACTGAGTCATGTCTTTGAAAAATAGTCAATGGCAAGAAAATACTTAGGATTAATGAGGAATCAAAAGTTGTAAAATATAAGACAATACAATACAATTTATCTATCTATTTATGGGGCCTTCCCTGTGGTCATGTTTGTGATGGAGAATACGAACTGGTGTTCAATGTGGCCATCTCTAAATTAGGAGGCAGTAAGTTGTTTTTCTTGGCTTCTGTAATTTTTTTCTTTGATGTGAAAATTTCAGGAATTTTTTTAAAAAAGGTACACTGTATGTATGTATGTATTTATTTATTATTTTATGCTTTTCAATATATTTATATTTTATTATATGTACAAGTGTTTGATCGCATGTATCTGTACCTTGGACATGCCTGGTGCCTATGGAAGCCAGAAGAAGGTATCAGATCCCCTGAAACTGGAGTTACAGATAGCTGTGAGCTGCCAGGAGGGTGCTGGGAACTGAACCTATCTGTCTTTTTAAACAGCAGTTGTGACCTCTCACAAGAACACTCATCTAAGCCTGTGCCAGTCCACTGCAGAACTATTGTTAATGAATGATAATGTGGAAGGCTCTGACCCTAGATAGAAATTTCTACAGTGAAAAAACCTATATATCTTAACAAACTGCCTCTAGTTCACGGTCTTCAACATTATAATCTGCGCTGAGATCCACTCTACCAAAGCCCCTGCCTTCTTCATCACATACCATCAAAGCAGGTGAGATGAAGGGACTTAATATTTGCTGAGTATGCATGTTAGGTTAAGTGTTCTTGTATTCAATTCCCCTAACATATGTACAAATGAAGAAGGTGACCTTCACCAGGGTCAAAAAACCTGTCCCAGTCACACGGCTCTTGGTGACCATATTGGAAGTAAATTCTCATGTGCTGGTTTGAAAGCCTGGTCTGAGTACTTGGGTTAACAGGCAGGTGAATTGGAGACTTCTTTCAGACAGCAGAGTGATCGCTACAAGGCATTCAGCTCCATTCTCTGATGCACGGTCCAAACAACTGATGGGCTTCCCTGCTTTGTATACAGCTGGAGCAGGCAGATGTTCAGGGGAACCACATACAGGGGGCAAAATTACAGACAGGAAAACACCAGGGGAAGAGAAAAGCCCACCAGCTGGAAAAACCCTGGCAGACGTGGAAAAGGCCTGGCCTGCCAGGCAAGGAGGGGCTAGAGCAGGAACTGGCGTGGACTACCTGGCTTCCCAGACTCTTCACTCACTCTGGGTAGGAGTTGTGGCTCCTCTCTCCCACTTGGTTGGAACTCCACGCTCAATGGCCACTTCTGAGATGAATGCAAAGTCTACCTCATGAGCCTACATAAGTATCTACATAAGTGTCTAAAAACCTGCTTCTGAAAGAAATCCATGACCTTAAACATGCCCCGTTTACAACATTTATAATAATAAGTAGCATTTCTCAAGAGAGGGCCGTGGGGCTCCATGTCTTGATAGTTCAAGCCAGCCAGTAGCTGAGTTTATGACTTCTTCAGACCGAACCTTACAATTTCAGGGTGTTACCACATCCACAGTCTTGTTTGTTTCTCAGGGGAATCCTAAAGGAAGGGAAATATCTTTCCCATTTTACAGACCAGGAAACTGAGGCACACTGTACTTTGTCTAGCTTGTTGAACTAGACAGCAATTTCCTTGGAAGGCACAGCAGGACGGGCTGTAAGTGTAGTAGATATGAAAGTTTAGGTTGAGACTGTGGAATCTTGGAATTCTGAAGAGGAGTATTGGGGATAAGAACGAGGGTGATGAACTTCGGAATGGGAAGCCAAGTGCTACATACATATGTACTGACCCTGATAGTGGGGACAGGGCTCTGTGGCAACTTTGCTCACCAGCTCTCCATCCTACCCATTCATCAAAGCCAGCCAACCCTCATAGATCCAGACAGCTGCTTTCATTACCCAGCACGGAAAAAAAAATCCCAAAACTCACACAACAGCCACATGTTCAGGCTTTCCATGAACTAAGTACAATGTTATGACAAGAGGTGTGTTTTCTGTCTGTGTACGTGTATGTGTGTGTATGCATGTGTGTATTTGTGTGTGGTGTATGCAATGTGGATGTATGTCCTCTGCATACAGGGGTAGAAGCCAGAGGAAGTATCTTCCTCCATCTAGCTTTCCTTTTTTCTCCTGAGATACCCTCTCACTAGACCTGAAGACTGGCATGTTGGTTAGGCTTCCCAGCCAGCTGCTCCTTCCTCCCAGGTTTTCTTATCTTCCTTCTCCAGTGTTGGGGTCATGGGCACATGTGGCCATGTCTAGTGTTTTGTTTTCATTTGGCTGTTGGCGATTCAAATGATTTGCTTGTGCAGGGAGCTCTCCCACCCACTGAGCCATCTCTCCTGGCCCACGGTGGGGTTTTAAGCAGAGCTCGGCCACCCTTTTCACCAGTGAAGGCAACGCGGATTACGAAGGTCATATAACTTGTCACGCTGAGGTCGTAAGGAGCAGAGGCCTGGGTCTGGAGCTGTGCCTCCCCCCAGCTGCCTCACTCTTCTGAACGCAGTACAGCCCGTGTTCCTTCATTCCTTGGCCAGAGTGTAAGTGCCCTGAGAGCAGGCAGCATGCCTGAGCTTCCTCCGGAACCCCTGCCCACTCCTGCTAGAACTCGGAAGACTACCACCAACATGGTGAGCCCCCCATTAAGCACCCCATGTTTAAAAGCTGCTGGGTAGGGATAGTAAGTAATTACAATGAGGGAGATTTGGGCACTATGATTATTAGGCTTTGTGCTGCATATAATTAAAACAAGAGTGAACATGAAATATATAATTTCTTCTAGCTCTAGCTTAATCAAGCATTCATTACCATGTCTGATTTGGTGTTCTGAGAAAAGGACTGCTTAGTGGGCATTTCCTGTGAGGAAGCTAATCAAATACAAAACAGAGAGCAGAAAGAGCTTTGAAAGGACAAGTACAAAGCCACCAAGCACACAGAGGGACAGTTCTCAGCAAGGTGTGCCACTCCACCTGAGAGCATGGGATTCCTAAGGTACGACTTTCTGGAGCTTGATATATAAGAAGGGTAAGAGGAAGGCATGGCACTCACCAGGACCTGGTACCATCGTTCCTTCTGTAAGGAAAGCAGATGCACTGTGCTACTACTGCCCGGAGAAGATACCAAAGGTGCGTGCACTTTTAATGGGTATGCTGGGCATGAAGAGATATTCGGAGACCTCTTCGGCATGTCAATCATTTGTCATCTTCACTGACAAGCAAATGTCATAGGTTCAAAATCCATATACAACTTAGCATGCTGGGTGGGGCCTGTCCCATTTGCTCTCCCAACACACGTTGCTTTGGAAAAGTAAAGATCTCAAGCAAACTCAAAGTAATTAGAATTTTTGATGGATGTTTAAGCTGAAACTTTTGGTAAACAAAGGTAGCAATAATGGTGAGTGTCTATCACATCTTATTAACAAAGCTTATATTAAAAATCTGTCAAATGATCTCAAGCTCTTGGAGTCAGGGCTTCTGATTTCCTTTATGTTATAAATAAAGCGCCACACCCCAGGGATTCAACCGACACCCAGCAAGAAGCACAGACACCGGGCTGTGGTACCTACATTTGCATCCTCGTGGCTGTGACCATTTGTCTCCACCAAGTCCTTGGTGCCTTTTAACTGCAACATTTAAAGAAAAACAACAGAGAAGAATAAGCAAGCACATCCACTAAGCATACATCATCCTGTTAACTCTGATTCATCTGAGGTTGCATTTTATAAAACTTCCGAGGACAAACAGATGGAACAGATAATTACAGTGAATCTTATTGAAACCAGTTTGTGACCAATATTTTATAAAGCTTGACGGCTGGCAAAAAATAGGAAGGGATCCTGGTCATTATTTCTTCAGCAAGATTAGAAAGCAGTTCTACAGAAATAAGATATTTAAAATTGGTTCTTCGGAATACTAAATGGTTTCATTTCCTGGTGGGATTGCCATTAATTTAAACCCTGCAGTATTTGCAAGTTGCCATCAGCTAATGGATGTTATGCTAATGGTCACTGGGGAATGACAGGCTTCCAGTCACAGAACACATTGCAGTACTGCTGAACACGTCTTGAGGGCAGGGCTAAATGATTGACAGAGCCTAACAGGGGAAGACATTTGAGTCTTTCAAGAAGAACAAGGAAGACATCTCTCTGGTCATGGAAGCTTTAAAAATAAAATTCGTATGCAAATGAGATTTTTAACAGCACCCCAACCCTGCTCAAGAGTAACAAGTTATTGGAGATTTTAGGAAACCTTTAGTGTTGGCATTCATCCTATCTTGACTCAGAGCAGACCTGTGGTAACAGAAGGCAAAGGACAGGGAAGAGCTGGCCTGGTCCCTGGGCCACCTTTGTTCCCAGCTTGTGATGCTCAGGCGGCAAGGCCAGTGCCTGCTTTTCTGACCAATAGAAAACACTCATGGTGGGAAAGAATTTATTAAAATTTGGAAGAAAATAAAATCATATACACCCCCATGCTTGATTCAGAACATTGGTTCTTTATGGCCATTTGTGTCTATTAAAATGAATGAATCGCTGGGGTTTCAGGGATGCCTTCAACTTTTGTAAGAAGGCCATGTCATCATAGAGGTTTTTCTAAAGGCATGGTGACAGAGGATTTGACGATCTAAGGCTCACTGTCACATTAGTGTTAACCAAATTAACCACAACAGAAACTTGTCACCTCTTTCTAGGGCTACATCATCAGTGGTTGTATGCTTAACAATACAAGGGTGTAGGGCAATGTAGGATATATGGAAATAGGGAAAGGCACAAAGTGATAGGAACATCATCTATCTGAGCATACAAGGAGACTTTAAATAATTGCCTTTCTTGGCTTAAAATTTCTTATTATGGAAATCCTCTTCTTCCTTTTCAGTCCCCTCTCTGTTCATCTCCCTGTGTTTGCTCGCTCTCTCTCTCTCTCTCTCTCTCTCTCTCTCTCTCTCTCTCTGTTTTATTCTTCCTCAGCTTAGAAGGAAAGGACTATTTGCACAAGGCCAATGTGACCTCACATGTTTACCAGTACACATGACAGAGGCCATCTTCCCCTCCTCCCCATTAAATGCATTCCAGTCTCCCTGCACACATTATGCCCTTGGCAGTCCTCTCTTTGTGACAGCCCATCTGCTCTCTTCCCACTTCCTGTCTACTCCTGGAACTCCTACAGGCCCTCTCCTTGCAGTGGAGGCTCCTGGCCTTATTGCTTTGCCCTGAAAGCCACTCTCTGCGGCCTGGTGCTCCTTTCCCTGAGCTAGCATCTTGGGAGACAGGGGTTAGGGAATATCTCTAAGTGTCTTGGAAGATAGGGGTTAGGGAACATCTCTAAGTGTATGATGTTCTCTTCACTGCCAAGGGGAAGAAAGTCTGTGGAGCTGGTGGGACTAGGAAGCTGCAAGTCACAGGACAGAGCTGACCAGCACAGAGGGTGACCCTGTCCTCCCTGCCGGAGAAAAGCCTCTGAGGATCTATTCTCAAAATCAGGACTTGTCAGGATTCCCAGCCAAGGGCAGCTGCTTTTAATAGCAAAATCCCAGAGAGGACATATGTTTCCATGTGTGTGTAGGTGTTTGCAAAGGCCATTATCTATGATGGTGTCAAAAAAGAACTTCTCACTTGTACTTACTCTATACAAATCCAAAGAACGCTTCAATGAGGCAGTGCTTAGGCATGTGTGAGGGACTGGACTGGGAGAAGGGTGATGTTGCCCAGACAGAAGAAACATATCCACTGCATCCTGCTGCCTTCAGCATGGCTGCCTGGGACAGCAGGGCAGGGGTCTGCAGGCTAGCTGCTCAGGAATAAGAATAATGCAGATACCTCTGGCCTCCTGGGCTCAGGCTCTTGGTGCTTTTGCATGGAAAAAAAAATGCCATTCATTCCCCATTGCCACTGCAGAGGAAAAGGCTATGCCTTTTTCTCAGGCATACTTTATAGGTCTTTAGCAGTTTGTTCTGAGTTCTTTTCAGTCTCTCTCTCTCTCTCTCTCTCTCTCTCTCTCTCTCTCTTTTTTTTTTTTTTTGCAATGGAGAATGGAGCATGATGCTCACCCTTGGCTGTGCATGCACTTTGCTTTTTAAAAACACGCCCCAAAAGCCCTCCCCTTGATACATTCTGCACAACTCATCTCTTTTAAATAAGTGGGTTTAGACCTTCAATCAGAGTGCAGGATTTGAGTTATCTAGAAAAATGAGAAATACATACATGACAACTATTCCAGTATACACTATCAAAACCCAAAAACCAGCCCCCTCCCCAACCAAAAAACCACCACGGAGACCAGCACAATCACAAAGCTCTGTCTGTGAGGTCCAGATCGAATATGGACTTGGCTTTAATAAATGTCACGGTGAGGGTGAGAGTGCCATTTCACATCCTAGGAAACAGGCCACCGTGGACTTCATTAGCCACAGTTTCCCGCTCCAACTAACATACCCTACCTAACCCTTGCAGGTTCAGCCTCTGTGTCTTATTGAACCTGCATTGGTAACAGTTATATTTATAAAGCCTTTTTGTTCAAATCCATGAATGTTTATGAACTATCTAAAATCACCTTCCCCTCAAAAGAGGCTTCTACTTTCAGTGAAAACTAACTAAATACATTTTAAAAATTCCAAGTCACTGTGAAGTGACTGAGTCACAGCTGGCTAAACACCCTCCCCCTTCTCTTTCTTTTCCCTCTCTCTCATTTTCCTTTCTTCCCCTTTTTTAGTTTTTTGAGACAGGGTTTCTCTGTCCTGGAACTCACACTGTATACCAAGCTGGCCTTAAACTCAGGGAGCTGCCTGCCTCCTAGTCCTGGGATTGAAGTCATGTGCCACCAGTGCTAGGCCGAAACTTCTCTTTTGAAGGTATTTATATGGTATAAATAAAGTTCTTGTAAGTATATTTGGGTAGAAATTTTAAAACAATCTATATTTTGATTAAAGAGGGTTGGGCTTGCTGTCTGTGTTTCTTAACATGTTGCCTGAAAACCAAGGCCAGAAACTGGAAAGTACTTCCAGGGCATGCAGGCTTCTTTAGCAGAGACAATGGGGCTTGGATTTCATGCTACTGAGCCATCTTACCCTACCGTAAGACAATACTTCCCTGTACACTGATCAACGTCAGGCTCCACTTCCGTATCTGAGCCAGAAGGAGGCGATCAGCTTCCCAGACTGCAAATGAAAATTCTGTGGCTCACTAGATCAGATAAATGGCCTGGCACACAGGAAAGACACATCTTTAATGTCTCTCTGCATCAGCCTCTTTTATTCACGTGTCTGTAGGAGCATCGTGGATTATGCTAAACTTACTTTCCTCGCTCTTAGACTGAAGAGAAACAAGCGGCTTACTTTGACACATGGCTTCACTGTCAACAGTTTAAAATGTTATCAAAAATCATTTGTCTTCTGGAAGGAACAATAACATCGCTTGGGTGGGCTTGGATCGTCAGAGTAGATACGAGGGGTGAGGACAGAGTGGTTGAGAATGCCATTATAGATCCCAGGTGGCTGAACTGCTAGGAGCCAGATCAGTTTCCTGCAGGTTTCCTTGAGCCCTGCTTTCGTGTGTGACAGCGTGCCTCTGCAGGGTCGGAAGTGATCTGGAGAGCAGAGCAGGGTTTTGCTCACTTACTTGCTCCTGGAGGACTTTCAGCAATGCCTGTGTGTGAGACTGCTCCTCCTTCGCCTGCTCCAATTCTGACTTCTTGTTGTTCAGCTCCTCCTGGATGGCCAGCAGTTGCTGTGAAATCAACCGATAGTTAGTGTAAGTGGGGAGGGGACCAAAGGCCAGGTGACTATAGAATGGTCAATCTGTCCTCCAAATAACAGGAGTTTTGCTTGTTTGTTTTTAAGCACAAAAGCTTCATCTGGACACCAGGTAACTTTTTGTGGTAGGTTCCCGCACACAGGTAAGGACAATGCAGTTTTGGACACACATGTGGGCTGTCTATGATACTGATATTTATTATTTGTGAAGACACCATTATATTCCTCTGACCAATGAATATTTGTAAAAATCATAGAATTATGTTTATAAAACAAACTGGCACATGGAATATAAGGTGCTGGAGAGAGGGACTCAGAAGTTAAGACCTAGGTTTGGTTTCCAGAACCCACAGGCCAGTAGGTAACAGAAACCTCAGTTCCAGGGAATCTAAGTCTCTTTCCTGGCTTCCATGAATATCCGCACACAACACATACATATCAAATAAATCTCCTTTTTAAAAAGAAGCTAAGCATGAAAACACAGACTGCCCTCTCAGTTTTGCCCAATTTCCATATTGAAGCAAGGCTAGCTTTATAGCAATACCGTCATCCAGTTTTCTGCTTCCTCTGTTATGACGGAGATGTTTTATTGGGTCAGCAGGACTGAGGCCCAATTGCAATCCATATATCAGCTGAGAAAACTGCTGGTATAAGCTGTCAAAACACTAAGCTACGGCCTCCACCACTGCGTTCAAGCAGGGCCACTGAAGGCATTTTGTAAGCCTTGAGCTTTCCTCGTCCCTATCAATTGTAACTCTTCTCCAGGCTTACCTTGTCTGCCCAAAGCCCAGGACCGCCCTGCACTGACTCTTTGAGGTTAATGTGCATACAGGCTAGAGAACGCATTCAAGAGCTGCAAATCGGGCCCTGGAAGCAGTGATGTGTACTCAAAGCCTCTTGACAACAAAGGACCAGTTTGAAAACACAGAAGAGGATATTTTCCTGCTGTGGTACATTACTAACGCCTCTCTATGGAAGTGAAGGAGTAGTGTGTTCCTGCTGGGAAGGGGCTGACTCCAGGCATTAGGCCATAGAACGGGTTGGCCAGTTGCTAACCACAGAGTCCAAGGGAACCCTCATACTGGATTTCTCATGCTTATGGACACCACTCAGAAAGACTTCACTGAATCTTCAATACCACCAGCTTTAGTGGAGCTGGGCATGGGAAGTACTCACAAAACCTACACCCAAACACACCAAAACAAAAACGACGCCCCTCTCTCCATTCCTTTTCCTGGTCTTGTTAGTACAACTGCCTATTTTGGAACTGTGTATTTTGGCTTCTCTCTGTAAACAGTGATTTCTCTCACAGCGTAGCCCCCCATTCTGCTATTGTGGCTCCCTTTGACAACTCATAAGCCTGAACTGTGTATCAGCAGCCCAGAGCACAAGAAACGTGGGCGCCTCTGAGGTCCTGGGGAGCCTCTGAGGTCCCGGGGCACAGACAGAAGCACCTAGAAGACAGTAGAAACAGTGACCTTGCCCCTGTTCATTCTCATCTGTCACTGACCACAGGGCAGCCTGAGGTTGCCTGGTGTTCTGACTCAAGTGATGATGAAGAGTTTACTTATTTAAAAAAAAAAAAATTACAAATCTAGTCACGAGAGACTTCCCTCATATGAATAGAAATCTCCAGGGACAATATAAACCTAGGTACAGAGGTTTGTGTTTAGATTTCCAGCACTCCTACAGTGATGGGGGAGGTGGAGAGAGGCAAGCCCCAAGAAAGCTGAGAGCCACCTAGCCCGGTGCACACACTGGTAACACCAGAGACTTCCATCTCAAGGTGCAAGGCGAAGAAGATTGACACCAAAGGATGTCCTCTAACTTCCACATGTGCTGTGTGGCATATACACACCCACGCTCACACACAAACAAGCAGTGAATGAACAAACACCATGTAGTTTGGCCATATCCACAGGGGAGAATCTGGACACCGTCTCCACAGGAGCTGGTCTGTGACCTGTTAGTCTTGCTTGTTAACTTTCTGTTGTATCTGTAATGGGCACACACTGTTTTAGTAATTCAGGAAAAAAAATCAAATGGATTTAAGATTGGGGAAAAGATTTGGAAGCAACTCTTAGCTGTTACTATCAGCACTGAATACATGAGAAGTCTGGTAGAACCTTCCATCTCATCTACATGTTCACACACACACACACACACACACACACACACATGCACACACACACGTGCACACACACAGACCTAGTAGAACCTTCCATCTCATCTGTATACACACACACACACACACACACACACACACACACACATCCCTTTCCCCTAACCTTACTTCCCATGAAAGCTTCCATATAATCTCATTCTTCCACGGAATTGTACTTTTAAACAAATCCTTGCTTTTAGCCCCATTCCCTTTTCCTCCCATGTGTAAACCATCATTTTAATGCTCATAATGTCTGGACTTTTATTTGAAATTAGTTTTTTCTGAAACACGTACATTGATGTTGTTTTGCATGTATTTTTCTGGAATACTGCCATATTTCTTACTGTTTACTATATTTTCAATGTGACTTTTAGGATCCACCCATGTTAACATTTTGTACTGTATCTATGGGGTACATGGACCCAACTTATCTAATCTGCACTTCCAGTGACAAATCAGCTCCCTCCAGTTCTCCCAGTCTGTACAAGACCACAGTGGAACATGCCAGCACAGACACTGATCTAACCACACAACTTCTAGGCCAAGGGCACGCCTAAAAGGTAATATGTGGAAGCTGACCCACAGGATTACTGTGGGGCAACACTTACCTCCCCACACATGGGAGAAAAGCTTCAGTCATTGACCATAATAGGATCTAAAGATTCTTCATTGTAGTGAGCGAGTAAAATCCTGAGTGGATTGCATCGTTTGACATGAGCACAGCCCGATGCCTCAGAACCATGGGAATGGTGAAGCCTTCCCCAGTTGAGGCTCAGCAGGATCCATGGGTTGGATGGAGTGTGTGGATGCTGATTGTGTGTGCAGAGAATGCCCACTCCAGCTTTCTCCCCTGGATGTTTACAGCCTGAAGACTCTCCTACAGAGTCCCTCCTGAGGAGATTAGATAAGGCAGCCTCCATGTTCAGCTGTATATAATAATCCTGCCTCCTTGTTTGGCTACTCCGCCCACTCTTCAACTGTAGGTAATAAAGACACTGAGCCTTCTGGGGGTGCTGCAGCTTCTCTGTCTGAGAGCCTAACCCACGTGATCCCAGCTTTTCTGTGTGTCCCCGTGTTTATCTTTTCTTTATTCACTCCCTGTTCTAGTTAGGTCAATCCCTGAAGCCATTCAGGACATAGCCCTTCATTTTTAAAAATGCCCATTATCTATGCCCCTGTGACTATGAGCAGCTCATCAGATGTTAGCAAGTTCTGAGTTTTATTTACATTTCTTAAAAGGACAGTCAGGGACAAGTGGGTCTTCATTCCCCCTATATACTAATAATACTCAAGGAGTATTAAAAACAGTTCTCTGGGACCCAAAGAAGCTCAGTTAACTCCAAATGCCTAGAGGTGGGAACCAGGCATCGATTACTTCCCTAAGCCTCCATAGTAACCGGGATAGGAATCACTCGTACCTTTGATGCTCACTTAATCCTCGCTGGCCGCAATGTGGTTTCAGCCCCCAGCACCCCACGTTAATTGTGAGGTTGCCAGCTCTTGTACCAGCTTCTTTTCTTCTTTCTCCCTACATGCTCTCTGCAGTGACCCCATTTGTCCCCATGGCTTTAGCTTGCATACTATGGACACTGGTATTTTGCAAAGCTTGTCTGTTAAGTTCTTACTTTCTCTCTCAGTATGCACAAGCCCCTTAGCTAGGTATATGGTTTCAAACTGTGCCTGTTAACACATATCCTGCCTACCTGTCAACCACCCCTCTCCTCCCCCACGGGTACCCTCCTTCCAACCCAGCCTGTTCTGTTACTTAGCCTTGCTCTCACTGACTCCACCAGCTCCTCCCTAGATGCTGCTTGTCCCTCTGATATTATAAAGAAACTGTAAATTCCTTAGCCCCCCAATCCCTGTCCAGGGCAATCAACACAATTAAATACAATTGCCTTGTGTCTTGATTAGAGTTTCTCTTGCTGCGATGAAAACACCATGACCAAAAAAATCACTGTTTATCACTGAAGGACAGGAACTCAAGCAGGGCAGGAACCTAGAGGCAGCAGCTGATGCAGAGGCCATGGAGGGGCGCTGCTTACTGGTTTGCTCGGCCTGCTTTCTCAAAGAACCCAGGACCACCAGCCCAGGGATGGCCCCACCCATCATCAATCACTAATTAAGAAAATGCCTTATAGCTGGATCTTACAAAAGCATTTTTCTCAACTGAGTGTCCCTCACTTCACACAGCTGCAGCTTGTGTCCAGCTGACATAAGACTCCAGCATACCTTGGGTTCTCTGTGGAGACATTTTTCAATCACCCAAACACCATGAGCTGATCTACCGTCTCTGTTTCCAAAGCTGCTGTGTCACAGTTTATACCCATGTCCTCAACTAGATGGCTTGCATCAACGCTAACGTCGATAATTTAGCTCGTTCAGTAGTTCGTAAATGAGCAAATGAATGGAAGGATGAATGAATGCTTGCTCTGATTTTCCTACTTCTATGCAATTAAACTATGACTCTGCAAAAAGAAGCAACAAAAACTATCCAAGGCTCCCTTGCTGGATAATTTATTGTTCTAGGCATACAGATCTAAAAAAAACCTCGGAGGAAAATTATGGCTCCATCTGACACATTTGATTCATTACTCTGGCAGTTCTAGCCATCCTTAATCCGAAGGATATTTCCTAAAAGGTTAAATAATTCCAATCAATGGATTTATAATTATGTTATCTATTCCCCATGTCCCACTCTCTTTCCCAAAGAAACTTCCAGTGCAGGACAAGAGAAAGCCAATACCCTCAGAGTGTTTCGTGCATTCTATAAAATTAATGCTTTCTTTGGTTTACAAAGTAGAAACCTGAGAATCTAATATTTACGTATTCAAAAACAGTGGTGATTCAAACTGCTATCCTTCATTTGACTAGGCGCCCTATAAAAAGTGAGATAGTTTACAACTAGACAATTTAAGTGGGCTTTTCAGGTCCTTTTCATTGAAATTTATGAGACTGTATAATATTCTTTCTAGTTTGAATTTTTAAGTACCAACGTGCCTCAATTACAGACGTTCACAGGCAGCTAGAACTTAATCAGAAGTGTCTCCCGGTTGGACTGGCTGACTGCAGCATAATTTTAATTTAACATTTGAGAGTATGGCATTAAACAGATGCACTATTACATTCTTGGGTGGTTACAACTGAGTGTGTTCCAATTAGACAATTATCCATATGCCAATCAAGTGGAAACACTCTAGCGGACAACAAGCAGGTAAATAAATGCTGCACCTGACATGGCTTGATATTTCTAGGCCATGTATTTAATAAGATCATTTGTAATGCTCTTTGGGGATGGAGGCTTTGGTGTGTGATGGGTCTTCCTTTCTAACAAATTCAAAGAGCATTACTAATGTTATTTGGAGCCCTAGAATAAGTGAGGTCACATTTCCATTTCTTTACAGAGGGGAGAATCACAGGCACAGGGGTGTCATTTACCTGAGGTCTCACTGTCTGGGAGAGACCTACTACTTGCATAATTTTCTCACCTCAAACTGCAATTTCTACCTTGGCGACCATGGTGCACCATCAATTTTAAATAGAAATCAGAACAGGCCAAACTTACAATCCTCCTAGCAATGACCTGAATTTAGGCATTCATTACTCCCTCTCAGGAGTGAGCCTGAGGGCAATGTTATTGTGAACACTTCTATGAGCAGTATGGTGGGCTGAAGGCTTTCCTTTAAAAACTGCAAGCCTTCCTTGTATTTTGGTTTCCTAAATCTTGTAATTTTGCTACCAAAATACTGTTAGCAGATGATGTAAGGTTGGATTCCAGGGAAGTGAGAGATGATAGGGTATGTGGTTGGTATGAAAGAGACCTACACCACTGCACTGGAAATAGTCACTTGCAGTGCTGAGAACTCAGGACTTTTTGGCAGCCTACAGAGCTCCTGGGGGATAGAGGTGGTGGACATCACAAAACGGGGAAGACCTTGAAATACAATGCTGATTTTGTGCCTTCCATGATGGCAGGAGTGAACATCCTTTCTAAATTTAGGCTTATTTAAATTGGCAACCTCATGATATCAGCTAGAGCTCTCCTGATAGTGACTGACCCACTGACTATTCTCTCTGTCTCCTTCCATCTTGTCTTTGTTCCAGGCTATCACCAAGGCTTACCTCTACATTCAGTCCTAAAACATTCTGTTAGTATCTATTCCTTCAACCAACCCTGGGCTTCCTACTGGGCTAGATAACATGGAGGATACAGAAAACAACAGCAACACAAACCTTAGGGACTCTCCTCAAAATGCTGGGTCCACAAGGATGTTAATATAAACATAGTAACTAGGGGCAATACAATATACTCTAATAATGACTACGGCCAGTGTACTTTACAGAGGAACCCCTGAGCTTTTGGGTGATCAGATTCCAGGTCAGTAGAACAGGCTCAGGGGCCCTCCTCTGATTTATTTGCTCCACTAGAAGTGAGCCACTCAATCTCTGAATCATTGGATGGTCATGAATTGAAATTCGACATGTTCAGTCATTTTGATTCAGCTTTAACAAAATTATTCTAACTTCACAAATCTTCCATAAATCAGAGGCTCCAATCAGTGGGGCATGCAATCAGAAGGCCAGTAGAATATCACCTAAGGAAGCGAGGCCAGGAGTTTCCTGGAGGAATTTCCACCCGAGGCCATGGTGCATGTAACTGGATGGTCCACGGGAGCAGCACTTTGAATGGCTGGGCTCCACAGCAATGCCCGTGTGATCATCCAGCCTCACTGTGTCTATATGTCTTGTCTCCAACCCAATGTCCTCAACTACTTCAGCCTGCAACACAACTGTGCATGGAGTCAGCTCTGTCATCTCATTGACCTGCTTTAGCTCTGCGATGTGAGCATGAACTTCTTACCTCTACCCTTCTAGAGTGATATTTCACCCGGACACACCTTCTGGGGTCCTCCAGACTCTCTGCCTCTTCATTCTGCTTTGGTTCTCAGCCGCACTGACCTTGCTGAGGAATGTCAACCTCAGGTCCTGCTGAGGAGGCTGGGTCATCTGAGCCTGTTCTACTCTATGCCTGAAAATCCTGAGCCAGTCTCCAAGTGGGAGGGAAAGCAGAGACAGAGAAATCAAGCGCATATGCTCACAACTTAAGAGCAAGGCTATAACCTAAACACAAGCATGTGGAGTGGTGTTTCTGACAAAGGAGGGAAATATGGCTCTAGAGACAGATGGGCATTTACCACCCAGTACCTGCATAACAGGCAGAGATGGGACTAGCTGCAATGTTCTCATTGCGAGAGGTATTAAGACAACCCAAGATCTATTCCAGTTGGAAATGTCATCTGCTCCCACCTGGGGAGGAAAATGCACTTCAATTTATATCAGGTTGAGGGTAACCAAGCTGGTGGCCCCTGTATCAATCTTGGCACCTCCCTTTCTCTGCCTCTGGCAGGGTGACCCCTGGGGGAGGGACATCTCCTGGAGAGCACTCCTCATTCAGATGACTGATAACGGGAATGCTGGATCTTAGAAATGAAATTGTGTTCAGAGCTAATATCCTATTACACCAGGCTATACATATTTAATTCCTTGGGTCTTTCCTCATAAATCAATTCCTCCAGGCCCTTAATCTCGTCAATATCTTTCCTGATATTGAATTTTAAATGCCATTCTCATTGCTAGACAGAAAGGCAATCTTTTGTTGATGGGATCAGGCTTCCTTTAAAGCCTATGGTTGCCTGAAGCATGCTCCCAACCTCTGACCCCCCTGTTAAGACCAGAGTGCCAGAGCTGTATGGCCCTAGGTGCATTGCTGGTGATCAGCCCGAGGGATCAAGAGCCTGAACCTGGGGGCAAGTCTACTGGTACCCTAGCTGCTTTGGACAGCTAGGAGATTAGTGAGAAAGCAGAACAGATTTGGGTTCTCCTAGGGATGGTTCTAAAACACAAAACAACTTGTTTTCCCCCAATACAGTCTGCTGGCAGGGATTCTGTTCCCCAAGTCTGATAAAGGGCATGAACTGAAAGATGTTTGTGAACATCTAAGGGAAAGATTTTCCAAGATGTTTGGGCCAGAAGAAGAGGAGGGAAGAGCCTCCAGAAAATGGCACCCCTGAGCTGAAGCAGTCTAAATTCTCTGGGGTTGGCCTGTAATAAAATAAGATTTCCCTTGCTACAGAGAGCTGCATCTGTGTGTTTATGTGTGGGGTAGGTCCAAGAATCCTTTAATAAAGCAAAATTTCCTAAGGGTGGCATAACTTCTGTAAGACTGCTAGAGCCACAGACAGAATGGGAAAACAGAGGAAGCCACTAAGATGCAAGACCTGAGGGTGAGGCTTGCAGGAAGGCGTAGGGTCCCTACCTCCAAGTTGTTAGACTGAGGTGCAGGAGTTAGGTATAGTGACACGGAATTTTAAAACAATAACTAAACTAATCAAAGGTCCATTCATTATCATCGTATACAAGCAAATCTGTGCAAAATCAGCGATAAACTATCCCTTCACAAAATCTATTGATCTAAATGCTAAAGGATTGTTCCCAGTACTGCTGAAATTTAATGAGACATGTTCAGTCTTCAGATTAGAATATTCCACAAAGATGTTTACATTTTACCATGTGCCCATCTATCACCCTCTTCCCGGTTTGCCTTCACACACAGGCTCACATCTGCACACAAAAAGGGCTCTTCCACACATTTTTAAAAAAGATTCATTTATCAATTTCTATGTGTGTGCCTGCTTTCATTTCTGTGTACATGTGTGCTGGATCCTGCAGAAGCTAGAAGAGGGCATCGGATCCCTTGGAACTGGAGTTACAGGTGGTTATGAGCCACCGTGGGGGTGGGGTGGGGGTGCTGGGAACTGAACCCAGGTCCTTTGTAACATTAGGAAGTATTCTTAAATGCAGAGCCATTTCTCCAGACCCAACACACATTTGTTTGTTTGTTTGTTTTTTTTACTCAGAATCATTTGTGCTTGCTTGGCACTGCATACATTTTGCATTTCAACAATAGATTCAAGAAAAACATGGACAGTACAGCTACTACAAAGCCAGAGCCACATCTAACCACCCAACAGGGAAACTTGGACAGTCTCTACTTAAAGTCTAAAAGTGAGGCAGAGAGCCGTGAGGTCCAGCCTGGTTTGTTTTGCTTTTTAACAAGAAATGCACATTTTAGTTCCTCTGTGCAATGTTCGTATCAAAGGTTACTATTTTGAAAATTGCAGTGTGTTCTTTTCAGACTGTTTGCTTTAAAATTAGGAGACAAGTCAATGTGTATCACATCCACGACATACTCAGTAGTTGCTACACTGTGCTTTTGCTTTCATTTGGTTTTATAGCGATCTGCTTTTATTTAGGATATAATGATTTACAAACTTTTATTTACTGCCAAAGAGGGTCAAAGTTCATACTGGTGTGTTCAAAAGTTATAGAGTTAGTTGCTGTGTTTTCCTGTTCATTGCACTGTATCATATTTTTATAGATATAAATACAGCTGAAGTTCACCAGCTTAAGACAATCTCAAGTCTGCATGTTATTTCCTGGCCATTATTATTACCATTATCACAGAAAACAATGCCATTTACAGAGGCAAAGGCTTGCAAAGGTCTATTCCTGGTGTGCACAGCCACTACCTACCAGGGGTGTCTATCATCTAAGAAAGGTAAACCATGACCTTGGATTATTGGCTGGAAGATGGTAGGAAATGTTTTATCTGATGTGGTTTTAAAGACAATTTCATTTACTTGACTATGCCCTGGGAGGGAACTCTGGTATAGACAATAATTTTTGGCATTCATGTAACCTCCCGGGGTTATTAATCATGATATCCTCTGTTCCTATGAGGAAATATAGCTCAGGGTTGGCAAACGGGCAAATAAGCCAAACAACAGGATCTCAGAGGACTGTGCTGTAGAAGCCCGAGCAGGCCACTCTGCACCTCTGCTCTCCCTCTTTTGCTCACATTCTTCTGTCAGAACTGCTGCATGAGGACAGAGGCAGCACAGTGAAGCCACCAAGGAACAATTCATTTCTTCCACACTGAGCAAGGGAAAAGAGACGTGAAAGTGGTTGGGAGGTTTTAAAACCCACTTTCTCTTTCTCGGGTGCTTTTTCTTCATAGTGTAATTTGCAAGGTCATCTAGGTTTCCTGTTTTGCGTGTTCTTCAGAAGTTAAGTAAACAATATTTACCAGCAGGATATTATGAGACTAAGGTGCATCCACTAAGTGATGCGAGGCTTCTGGAATGGCCGAAGGCACTGAGTTAAATAAAGCTCTGTCATTATCCTCTTTGTAAAACTGGCAGTGTAAGACCCAGCCAGGTCAAGTGGCTTTTAACAAACATGAGTGGGCGGTACTGGGGACTGCAGGTTGGTACTCAGAAGGAAGGTCTGTTGTCTGCCCCCCACCCCCACTCCAGTCATGTCTCCCTTCTGTTGATTTTCAAAACACAGTCAGCCAACCCGACGTGAATTAATACCATTCACGCAATTCACAAGAGAAGGCATCAAACACCCTGTTGAAGTAGGGACAGATAGCACTGTTCTCTCGGTGGCCTGCACTGGCAATCCCTCTGAAATTGCTAATCCAATTTGCTGAGATGTATTTATTCTTACCACCTTTTCCCTGCAGTTATATGAGCTGGTTATCACCCTAACCTCTGGACACATGTACCGAGATTTAAGATATTAGCCTGCTTTCCAGCCAGGTTGGCCCATTGACTTCCGTCAAATGAGGACATGATTGAACAGATGGGTCTTTGCAATGTGCTGCAAAGGCCAAGAGAGACATCTTCTTTCTTGGTAGCATTTCTAACTCAGTCATGGTGAGAGAGGCCAGCTAGAATACCCTACCCAGGTGACTTGAGGACAAACTCCTGTGGCCTCCTTTGGAAGGGTGTTTTTTAAGGGATCTTGGGTCTTATCTACCTTGGGCACTTGAGAGCCAACCCAGAGTTCATTGTGGCATCATCAGCCATGGCTATCACCACCACTACTGGCGTCTTTGGTTCAATGTAAGGATTTTTAACCCGAGTAGATACACATGTGGGAGAGAACTTTAACTTGCTCCCCACCCTGACTCCAGTTCTAGAGACTAAACCTATAAACCTTGTACATACTATAGAAGCCTTCTAACATTGAGTTGTGTTTCTAGCCTTTTATTAACTTTGTATTTTGAGACAAGTTTTGTGAAGGTGCCCAGGCAGGCCTTGAACTTGCTCTGTAGTCCAATCCAACCCAGGAGAGAAGAACAACCCATATATTCATTATTTTGAATCTTTAGATGGCTCCAGAATAAAATTCATGAATAGACAGGCAAGTTCCCTTCTCACAAAGGAAGTGGAGACAGGTGAGTGCTACTTTCCCCAAAACTTTCCAGTTATTTTAACATGTAGGCCAATTTGGAACACTACCCTTTAGCAGTCTCATGGTAACTATTGACCCCAGGCTCCAGGTTTCAACTCTTCTTCCTCCTGGGTCATTCCTCCCAGGTCAGAAGAAACAGCAGATAAAAGCCTGTCTCTGAGAGGAAGGTAGGCAGTCCTATTCCAGAAGGTAGGTTGCAGGTGGACTATTCCAGATTCCAGATTTAAATTGCAGATTCCTTTTTTTTTAATAAAAAAAAAAAATGAGACAAAGTCTTACTATGCAGGCCATGTTGGCCTTGCCTCTCTACACAGCCTAGTTTGATCTCAAATGTGAGATCTCAGTCACTGTTGCCACTCATAACTGAACTACAGTCACAGGAGAAATAATGGCAGCAATAACAGAAAACCTCACTGCATACAGCCATTAGAACTATGTTCACACAGGAGTCTGGCCTGACTCCCTGCCCAGCTTCACACAGCCCTGTGGCTAGGACGGAGTCTACAAGTCTTATAAACTACTGAGAAGCCTTCTCCCATCTCCTTCCATTTTCTCTGTGTGCATTTTGAAGACCGGCAGCACCTGTCCATGGAAGGATGGAGAACTTGCCCCATAAAGCAATTTGTACCTCTTCCTGGAATACAAAACTTAAGCTGCTAACTCGGTTTTTAAGACTGAGATCAGCCAGATGCTCGATTTCCTCTGATTTGATAGTGATAAGATACTCGATCCCACAAGTCCCACTGTCTCCGTTTAAAAACGTGTCACAAAGGTCTTCTTGCTGTCCTCACACGCTGTTTGGGTTTAGGGGTATAACCTTGTTTGCATTTAATACTGCTTCCCAGGTTGTGATTTCAAACTGACTAATAACACCGATTTTTTTTCTACTTCATTAATCTTTCAAATATACAGTGTTTGGTCTTATTGCTCTCTACTGTGGCATCTCATTTTGCAATCTTTGTCTTCCTTTGTGCGCAGTTCTTTTTTAACAAGTGGAAACAATGTTTTTGTCACTTTCTAGTAAGAGTCCCCATGTTTACTAGTGAGGCCCACTCAGTGAACACCCAAGCGAATCAAACACCCTTTGTATAAAAAGGTGGCAACAGACCTAAGAAATGGACTGTGGCCATGTGGGTTGTGGTCAATAGAATGGATCAGGAGAATAGGACAGAAAGCGCTGAGAAGCCACAGTGCTGGCCTTTCGTTTGTAAGCATGCCTGTAATACTCTCTTCTTGGAAAGCTTTGACAGAAGCTTGCAAGTACTTTTACTTTCTCAATATTCCATAGGACTTCGGGGGGGGGGGGAGAACGTTGTAGCTATTTGCTAAAATTACCTTGTATTATGTTTGTGGAGGTAAGAAACAGAAGAGAGGAGAGGAAAGAAAGGGAAATGGTAGAGAGAAGAAGGAAGGAGGAGGGAGAGAGGGAGAAGGAGAGAAAAAGAGAGAGAGAGAGAGAGAGAGAGGCAAAGAAGGAGAGAAGATTGAACGGTGCAGGAAGAAACTGAGACAGACAGACAGACTCAAGAACGAGCAGGAAATTGCCAGACTGAAGAAGTAGCATCCAGATGAGAATTCCATGATGGCGCTGTTTTCACCAATCAACTGACTGAAGAGGGTGGTCTATGAAGTAGGGCCAGATTGGGCAGTAACTCCGTTTAGGTTTCCCTTGATGACTATTCAGGGTGCTTTGTTAAACAGAGGAGAAAACATAGTCTTTAACTAACCATAGAACATCTTGGAATTGAATTCCCAATTCTATACTCTAGTTACAGTTGCAGAAACTTAACTGACTAAGTTTGGCTATCCCATTGGTCAATATTTCAACATGATTAATACTATATTCTTATGTGTGCATAAAGGAAAAAGGCTTTGGAAGGGCAAAGGCAGATGTTAAACAGTTAACTATCTCAGTAGTGATACTATGAACAATTTTTTTTCTATACATCCTTCATGCTTCTAAGTTTTCTTCAATTGAGCATATTTTTTTGCACTGAATGGAAAAGCAAAAACCAAGACGCCAAACAGACCCAGGAGCCCACACCAATCACCACCTCTGTTTCTCTTCTGCAGGTATTAGCTATTCAAACAAATGTTTCCCCCATTCTTCCTACTTCCTTTTTCTCCCTCTCTCCCTGCCTTCCTTTCTTTCCACAGTCTTCATTTCAGATGAGAAGGAAGTTGGGCAGTTGTTCTAAGCCCCGTTGCCTCTTCAAAGCAGATTGCAGAGAGAAATCTTGGAGCAGGACGCCCTCCCAACTGTAGCCTAGTTCTGGAGGTGGATGATGGCATCAGGCTGGCTGGGAGCAGGACACCTGCTCGGTGTAGGCAGCCACAGTGCCAGCAGGCTCGGGGCTTTAGAGTGAGTGAGTGGGCTTGGGGGTGGGGTTCTGTGCATTGGCAGGCAATACAGAATTGGAGTCAAGGCCAGACCACAAGGATTCATTTCAGCATCTGTGGCTGGAAGGAGAGAGATGGCAATGGCCGAATAGGGGAGGCCAGAGTGTGTCTGCGGCAAAACTCCATTTTGATTTACTACATTTAAGAAAAGATCCTTTTCACTATAAATCTGGTACTTGTAGTATAATACTGCACATAAGTCAGGAGGCAATTTCGAAAAGAGGTGGTGAAAGGGAAGGTCATTCAAAGGTCACCACACTCCTTGCAGAGTGGTGCAGTCTAAGGTCCTGTATCCTGACTATCCTTGTGATGGCTGCAAGGCTACCAGACAGAAGCGATTCCTCAGAGCAGAAGCGAGAAAAGGCCACAGAAGGCAAATGGTTCTAATGGTCGGTCGGCAGGGTGGTGCCATGATTTCTACCCCTGGCTCCTCCATTGATTCATCCACTGGCCTCATTACTTTTCAGAGGGATGATTACCAATGAGGATGCATGTGATGATCCGATTAATTAATGGAGGCACAACAGGACTCAGGACGAGATGAGCCTCCGATAGTTAAGTTTCATTAGGGCTTTTCAGTCCCCTCCCAGAAGTGAAGGGATTTATTTCCCTAGTTTAAATTCAATAAATACAAGCTGTGTGTGTGTGTGTGTGTGTGTGTGTGTGTGTGTGTGTGTGTGTGTGATTTTTCTTTTGCTACTTCTTATTCTGATAATGCAAAGACTCAACTGGGGCCTATGACAAAGGGCAGCAGCAGGCTGATACTGGTGAAGTTCCCTAATGCCTGGTCTAGAATGTTCTACCAGTCTTCTGCCACTGTGACTAGAGTTCCTAGGCACTCATGTTCAAGCGAGCATGGCTCGGAAACTGATGGCCTCAGAGAGGGGTCAGAGGGACCTGGGCTCGAGCTGCCACACTGCTAGGTGACACTGTGCCTTGGGCCAGCCTCTTGACACTTCTAGGACTCAGTTTCTTGCCTGGAATTCTGGATGTGGGATCCCGGGATGGAGAAATAACAAAGGCATTGGGGGGAGGGGGGAGGGAAGGAACTCCTTGGGAGGGGTGATGCATCAGCACGGGCCACACAGGACCAGGGAACACAGGACCAAGGCCTGCCCAGACTGGACTTTACGAAACCTGAGTCTTCAATTTATTTATTTGGTTTTAGTTTTAGGCCCGTCATATTTTCACCTAGGATACAGTAGTAACTGTCTGCACCATATAACTGCCTTTCAGGGCATTTACATGTGTGATCTTATTGGACCACAACAAAGCCTCGGTGAGTTTGGCCAGACCCACTGACCAGGTGAAGAACCCGAGGCTTAGACAGTCATATGTTTCCAAAGCAGGATAGAAAAGAGTCAAGTCAATTCTGCCCTGGCCTCCACTCACTTGGTGTCTTCATCTTCTCCATGCCCTTGGCAGTGTGGGCACGGCTTGTCTCTCGTCTTCTGATTTGTGTCCTGGGAAGACAGCGAGACATCCAGTGGCCAGTCCTCACCAGAAACTGAGAGGCTCTGAGATTTCCTCTCTGCTATCATCAGGTACAGCCGTTTTGGTCTCCTCCAGAGTCCAACAGGAAGGTGCTGTGAAAATTCTGAATCCCTAACAGATGTCAGGTGCGGTCACTCCACGGAGGAGACAGAGGAGAGCACAGCAATGAGGCTTCTGGTTCCAAATGGAGCTAACAGTCTCTTCAAGAGTCTCGCTCTGAATTGAGATGCTGCCTCCTTTAGATGTCTGGGAGAAGGCAGCTGCAAAAGTCAGAAAACTCGAGGCCGGCCGGCACACTCCACAGGTGACCCTGGGGTCACTAATGAGCTGCTGGAGAGCATCAAGCCAAAGTAGGGGCAGAAGACTGGGAAGCAAATGGACAGACTCTGGACAGACTCTGAGGCAGTTGAATGAAAAGAAAGGAAGACAAAGTAAGAGGCTCTGTTTGACGTTGAGCCCCTTCTAAAGGCACATTTAAGATGTTCCTGTGTACGAGGTTTTCTGCTTCTAGCAAAATGCCAGGGAGTTTTAATATGAATGTGGGGAAAACCTTGTGAATAATTCTCAGGGAATAAAGGACGGACCTGCATTTGGGTAGATGAAATAGAATGGGCTAAGCCCAGGACATGCCTCTGCAGATGCAGCTTGCAAAGACATCGGGTTTTTATGTGTGCATGTCTATTTATACACACACATCTTTTTTGAACCTTTTAAAGTGAAGGCTTTACAGCTTTTAAAAGAAACCCCCTCTCTACATTGTTGTGAAATGTCCTTGCCTTGTACAGTGGTCCTGAATTATTTCCTGTTCTGTTGTATAATACTTTCATGCATTAAAAACATTATGGTAATATCGTTAATGAACTTCTTCCTGAATGAGTCAACAACCTGATCATCATGTTCAGGATGCTTCTTCCTTATAACTAGACAGCTCAGGGTC
This sequence comes from Onychomys torridus, assembly GCF_903995425.1. NCBI lineage: Eukaryota > Metazoa > Chordata > Mammalia > Rodentia > Cricetidae > Onychomys > Onychomys torridus. The sequence continues at coordinate 65,982,754 of NC_050451.1, read as the reverse complement.
ACGGAGTCTCTTCAGAAGGTAGAGTTTGATGATTCATTACAGTTTAAATTCTAGACTAATCCATCTGTGGTTTTTCACATTCACTGCTTGGTATCTCGATATTTCATAGAAATTCTTCAGACACAACTAGTCATGCTAAAACATTTGAATGTCTTCTTTGAGGGGGATTTCTCCTTTTCTCTTCTTCCTGTTCTTCTGGGTTTGTGCCAGTTTCCTTGATGAAATAAACAGCAGCAGTCGAGGAGGGCTGTCGGCTGAAGACATACCCCACACCTTTGTCTTCTGCAGCCCCATCTAGACTGTCCTGAACTCCTCACAGTCCCTGGAAGCAAGGCTTCCCAGAACCACCAGACTTGGTTTTCATGTTCCTCCTCCTCCTCTGCCTCTTCCCCCCCACCTCTTATTTTTGGTTCCCCTTTGCTCGGTTCCTGGACCAAGAAAAAGGTTAAGTGGCTATCAGAGTCAGCCATTTCTTCTCTTTACATATTTCAGCCTCTTCAGCTCACATGTTCCTACCTACACAGTTTCAGTTACACACTTTCCCTCTCATCCTGGGCCACTGTGGTGGTTTGAATGAAATGGCCCCCACAGACCCATTGGGAGTGGCACTATTAGCAGGTGTGGCCTTGTTGGAGGAAGTGTGTCACTGGGGATGGGCTTTGAGGTCTCAGATACTCAAGCTGTGCACAGTGTCTCACTCTTTTCCTGATACCTGTGGATCCAAATGCAGAACTCTCAGCTCCTCTCCAGCACCATGGCTCCTCCATTGATTCATCCACTGGCCTCTTTACTTTCCTGCTGCCATGCTTCCCGTCATGATGATAACTGACTAAACCTCTGAACTGTAAGCCAGCCACAATTAAATGTTTTTCTTTATATGGTCATGGTTTCTCTTCACAGTAATAGAAACCCTAACTAAGACAGTCACTGTTTTTACTCCAAAATGCACTACTATGGACTCCTTATTCCTTCCTTTTAGACAATCATCAAACTTTCTTCCTGCTCTTCCTCTTCCACATTTCTAGATGGCCACACAGTTTTAATATCTGCCTGCCTCTGCTATCTTGGCCGCATACTAGCTGAGTATTCAGTCACGAACTAGATTCAAGTCCTTGAAACAGGCTCTGTTTAAGGTAATGGATGCAGTTTGTACGCATGTGTGTTCCCTTCCTCCAGAGACACAACTCAAATGCCTGTCAATGAATAAACTTGTAAGATCAAGGAGAAAAGAAAGGGAATTCTGGGAATTCACAGTGTACGATCAATTTGGGTACTTAAGGTTTCCCAAGCTCTCGTTAAGATGAAGTGTGTGGTCAATACACCTTGAGTAAACTGCTATCTGGGAAGGCCTCAGTTAACGTGCAGGAGGCTCAGCTTCAGTAGTGAGCATACCCACACACCATTCAGGAAAGCAAACCAAGTCCTCATGCTAAGTCTGAATGGATGGCCAGCCATCACCTTGCTTGGAACAAGCCTCTATATGAAAGAGAGGCTTAAACACACACACACACACACACACACACACACACACACACACACACATACCACACAACATATATCATGTACACACATACACCATATATCATGCACATCCACACAACATACAAATATACATCACACATGCCACATACAACATATATATCACACACACACCATACACAAACACACAACATACACATATATCACACACAAAACAGATACACCACACACATACAACATACACATCTATACTACACACATACCACACATACACACCACACACACACAAGCATACACATATGCACACATGCATGCACAGATGTGCACAAAAACAAAACTAAACCCAAACAATTCTGGAATTATTTAGGAGCAAAAAGAATCTTTAAAGTTTCTAAGTAGAAGGCTCAAAAGGATTTGAGAAGATAATTCAATGGAAAGATAAAAATAAGGCAACATAAAAAGGCAACAACCAGAGAAGGCGTAAACTTCCAGAAATCAAATAATATGATTACCAAGCCAGAAGCTCAATAGAATAGATAACAGATAAAGTCAAAACAGAAAATAGTAGAAAAAAGATAAAAAGTAATGCCCTAGCAGGTCTAGCTGACTGGCAGGCATTTCAGAAAGAAACTCAACCCTAGGAATCAAAGGAGAAAGTAATCAAGAAATCGGAGACAACTGTTAGAAGCAAACTCCTACTACATCCCTCTGTGTTCTCATCTACAGGTGCTGCTCTCCTGGCTCTCTGTGGCAGGGCCTTTAAGAGCTGGCCTGTAGAACCGGGACTGCTGTACCTTCAAGAATTTCCATAGCTTTTAGGAAGTAAGTTTTACAAAGAAATGATCTCTTTTCCTATGCTTCTCTAAATATGGAAACACTAAACATCTCTACTGTGTAACATCCTCACTACAGGCAGCAGTCCTCACCACAACAACATTCTCACCAGGGCTAACATTCTCACCAGGGCCAACACTCTTCCTGTAGCCAACATCGTCGCTACAGTCAGCACTATCACAGTAGAACTTTCACCAGTCAGAATTCTCATCATAGCCAACATCATCACCATATCCAGCATCATCACCATATCCAGCATCATCACCATAGCCAGCATCATCACCATAGCCAATATTCTTACCTCAGTCAATGTGCTCGTCACAATCTTACCACAGCTGCCTTCAATACCACAACCATTATCATTGCAGCCACCATTACCTCCACAGCTGCCATTGTTACCACCCCAGTACCATACCTGATGCCATTATTCCGTCTTGATTTTTAACACATACACATCATTACATGTGTGTAGGGAGAGGGACTGTACTATAAACTTTTCTCTATATCTACAAGAAAGTAGAAATTACCGAGTAATTGAGTCATTTAAACAGGCATGCAGAAGATAGGCCTATCTTCAAGTAGCTAAATATACTTACAGATGTTCTAACTTCAAAACGCTAGGATTTATTCCATAAATATGTATTCCACAGTCAAACTCTCACCCAAAATTTAGTACAACTAACTGGAATTAATCTTACTTTATTGAAGACTTTGTATCTTCATAAAGTAGTAACATTTATCCATGTGCCATAACAAATAAAGAAAATCATATGTATGTTCTACTCTGATTACAAAGAAAAATACCCACTTGGTTTCTAAAGTGGTATTCCTCATAATAATCCTCTTTTGCTCATGTTGTTTTTCCTGATCTATCCTTTGTAAATGTTGTCAAGAGAGCTAAACGCCCTGGGGATTACTAATGTCAAGCTAGAAGATTGGTGAACCATTACTCCACACAGGCCAATGGGTTCACTGGCATACCATAGCTGATTTTCAAGCTGTCTTTGATAATGCTATTAAAAAGCATCCACTTAGGTATTTATGAAGGAGCTCTAACAATCATCATTAATCATACACAGTTTTGTGATCATCAGTTTTAATGGCATCCCATTGATTTTTTTGAATATTCATCAGGCCTCTCAGTTGTCTCACATGGGCCTCAGTTCAACATCTGACTTTCTTAACTGAAGGAAGAATGAGTAAACCTCCTGTCTGGAAACCCAATTAAAAGTTGACTAGACACTCGATGAAGACACCACACAATTGGAATGCAATGTATGGAGAAATCAAGGTGAAACTGAGCTTCCTCTCTGCTGGCTAATGCTTACTGTGCTAGCTGCTACTGTGCAGGCTGCTGCTTGTGGGACGGAGGTAGGGGTAAAGCCAACAACAGTCTTACCCATCTGCAAGTTCTATGAACTATCATACCAACCAGCCAGGCAAGATGTAACCATGGATACAATAATGGCAAGATTATTTGGGGAGTAACCAACAACTCTGACTGGATTTGAGGCCTACTCTACAAAAAGGGATCTCTGCTTAGTACTGTAAAGCCAGCCCCAAACCCACCACTGAAGGGGTCTCAGCCCCTATGGTGACTTCTGATTAGTGGAATTGACATAGCATCAAACACCTTCTAAATATGTGTAGTGGGTAGCCATCCCAGCATTGGCCTGGAAGTTCCAACCCCCACTGAGGCTTTGGTAATGGTCACGCCCACAAGGCGGGGCAGAGGAGGAAGCGGAAGACGAAGGATCGGGAAGTACTCACTCTCTTGGTTCCCGGACTCTGGACGCTGGAGGTAGACCGAGCAGAGTTCTCCAGAGAACAACGCCGGATTGTGCTATACCCTTGCCAGACCCTGTAACCTACCCCCTCATTTGTAAGTACCCCACAAAATAAACCTCCCTTTTAACTACGTGGAGTGGCCTTAATAATTTCACCAATATCTGGCGCTCACGTGGGGCAAATTCCAAAGGCCCAGGCGGCTCCCTCCCTCAGCCTCCTCCCCGGCTGGCGGGTACCTAAACCCGCCTGCAAAGTTCCATTTAACCAGGGGACGCCTACACGGTTCCATTCCCGAAAAAGGGAGCAGTTTGTCCTGTCTCAGTTCCCTAGCTTAGCCCCTAGACCAGCGAAAACCGCTGTGAGTGAGGCATTCCCACTCCTCCCTGAGTGCTGGCTCCCCGCCATCTTGGCTCCTGCCTTCAGCTGCCGCCAGCCAAGGTTGCCAGCAGGCCTTGCTTTGGAGCTATACCAACGCCTCCTGCTGGCTGAAGAGTGCTACTGCACCTCCCAAAACCACGGAAAGGTAAGCTTCTTTCAAGTAAAAGTACCTGATAATTTTACAACTTAAAAACGACTAACAAATTTTGAGTAATTCTTGTAATATGGCTGACAACATTACCTCACAAGAATTTAATAACCTTTTTGCCTGTATGATGAATGACATTTTCCTGGAAATATACGACCTCCCTAAGACATATCTGGCCTGTACCATTTTGACATTCATTGTAATAATTCACACAGTGTTCAAACACTGGTTTAATAATAAGAACAAAGATGAGTCATTATTGGGACTGATACAGGCTTTAAAAGATAACAATGAAGGCTTACAGAAAAAGATTCTCTTTCTGGAATCTGCTAACCAGGATTTACAGGCTTTAAAAGTTAGCAATGAAGGCTTACAGAAAAAGATTCTGTCTATGGAATCTGCTGACCAGGACTTACATAAAAAGATTCTCTTTCTGGAATCTGCTAACCAGGAATTACAGGTTTTAAAAGATAGCAATGAAGGCTTACATAAAAAGATTCTCTCTCTGGAATCTGCTAATCAGGATTTACAGGTTTTAAAAGATAGCAATGAAGGCTTACAGAAAAAGATTCTTTCTCTGGAATCTGCTGGCCAGGACTTACATAAAAAGATTCTCTCTTTGGAATCTGCTAACCAGAATTTACAAAACAAGCTTGTACCCAAAATTGCTTTTATTGATAATAAATATGAGTATTTAATGGATAGAACACTAACTCTCCAGAGTGAAGTTGTAGCTACTCAGACAATATATAAGGAAGAAAAATTATCATTACTTGATAAGATAAGGTCCATAGAATCATGTGTTTCAGAAGAACATAAAAACTTCCATGATTCCATGAAAAATCTGGAATCCCTTACAAGAGAGGAGGTTTACTCCCTGGAACAGACCCTAGGTGCTCGTTTACAATCCCTGGAGGAAACTCTAAATAAACATGACAAGGGACCTAATAAGCAGAAGGGCAAGACCATACAGGTTGTAACATCTCCAAATGGCTCTCATACAATGGCTTATCCTGTTATCATCCATGAGAAGCCAGCAGATGACACACACCCCGAGCCATATACGACAT